>NC_137890.1:130943117-131690980 GCF_963455335.1 Martes martes
AGAAATCTTTACAGTTGATTGAGACAGAGTAACAAAAGAAATAATCCATTCAACTTAATATTTAATTTCTTACTAGAAAATGGTTTTAAACAATGATCATTACACCTAGGATTTCAATGACTTGAGGTTATGATGCCCACTGCTAACCTCATGGACAGTAATTTAGTGAATAATTTCTACATGAATCTCTGCATAGGTTTTTGAAAAACAATAAATTAAAGCCCTATTTCCAAACAAAACACATCCCATTCTATTGTTTTGTTTTTCACCTCCCCGTTTATAGTTTAGACAGTTTGAAGAGGTTTAAACGTGTTGCTAGGCAACTAGCTCCTGAAGCATAACGTATTTCCTTCAACATTCCGGCCCATTCTTTTTTATCATCTTCATACCTAATGGAGAAAAAAAAAAAGTAATCAATAAGCAGTTTTTAAATAGCTCTGTAGGTTTCCCGGTATTCAGTATACAAACATGGGTTTTTGAGAAAATGCTATTGGCTTTTGTCCAGAGGAGGATGCACCTGACTGGTGGAATACATTCTTCCCCAAATATGCTTTCCCTGAATGAGCATGAGTCTGAACTCCTGAATCACCGCCATGGTATTTAATCAGGATGCTTAGGCAGTTAAGCCTTTTCTGGGAATCAAAGACTGTTCAGAGATGAATAGCAATCTAACAGTTAAAGCAATCAGTTGTTCACCTTTGGACCAAAAATGATGGTCAGTCTTTATGAGTCAAGGTCAGTTGACTCTACCTTAAGAGTAAGAACTGGGAAGAACAGGGGTGGCTAGACGCCTTGATTATAATTTCAGTTGTTCCAATACACTGTGCCCAGCCTGCCACCTGACACTAGTGATCACTCCAGAAGAACCCATTTCCCTTCCCCATTAATGTCCTGTGCGAGTACTCCTCTTAGATTTTGCACTTGATGTTAGGGAAGAACTAACACTAGGTTGTTCCCTTGGGGAAGAGTCACGGTTATAAAGATACAGGCAACTTGAATTGCTTTGAAATATGTGTGCCTCTACTCTGCCTGGTACCTGGAATGCCTTCTCTGCATGAGCAATTCTGAAACGCTGCCTTCTCTCTGAAGCCTTTCTTGCCTTCCTCAAGCAGAGTTTGTAGTTTCCCTTCATTTCTCACATTGTCCTTTATATAGTATCTATTATAGAAGTTATAACTCTTTTAATTTTTCCCCCTATATTTATGTTCTCAACAAGCTCAAGGGTACTTGAGGGCAAATAACATCTTACTCCTCTTAGTGTCCTCCCCTCCTCCAGAAGCTATCAATAGTTGACACATAAGAAATATCCCTAAATGATCCTATAATGATGAATAAGATTTAAAGTAATAATTTTTTAAAATTGGCTAATGCCTATGTTAGCTGTGTGGTATCTGACTTAACATCATCAGTGGTCCAAATTTAATCTTAGTATTTGCACTGTGCACCAAGTGATTTTTATGCTAAGTAGACAAAAATATTTTACAACTAATAAAGGGAAGAACCTTAATTATCTCTGCAAAATTTGGGGCAACACACTAAAAGATAAGGAATAGTTTTAAATGAGAAAGTGAGCACATTTAAGCAGTAGGAGGGTAAATGAGTCTTAAAAGCATTTGCTTCTTGGCAGTTGTATTTTTACTTTCAGCTTGGTCAGTCCTAAATGATGGAAAGATTTCAATAAAAAATTTAAGAGTGGAAAAAAATTTTTTTTACACATCATACTAAGAGGGTATGTAGGTTTAGAACATGGTATACCAGTATACCGATAGTTTTTGTCTCTGAATTTCACCTGCATGTGTGGGTAGATTCACTAGGAAGTTGAGGACAAGTGGACAGCCACCTTTCTGCAGGTCAGTTGCTGTCAATGTTAGCACACATGTGAGTCACCTGGAGGGCTTGCTAGAGCACTGTTTGCTGGACTCCATCCCCAAAGTTTCTGTAGATCTGAGGTAAGGCCTGAGAATTTGCATATTTATCAAGTACCCAGGTGGTGCTGATGCTGCCTTGGGAAACACAGCAGATCACTGGTTCTCAAACATGACTTGCACATTTAGAACCCACCTAGAGACATTAAAAATATTGATGCCTGGCTCTCACCCCCAGAGATTGACTTAACTGGTATGGAGTATGGTCTGGGCATGATCATTTTTTAAAGTTCCCTAAGAGATTCTAATATGCAGCAAGATTTGAGAATTATTGCTCTAGATTTTATCCCCCGAGTGGAAACCCCAGTACCTAAATTTAAAGTTTTATAGCTAAGCAGACAGCGATGAATGTATTCTTGCCTTTCCTCAGTCGGGTGGTTCCCAAACTTGTCTGCACATGAGAATCAAAAGACCAGAGGTCTTTTGGAAGTTTCAAAGCCCAGACCATACCCTGGACTGATTAAATCATAGTGAGTGGAGGTAGGACAGAGGTGTCAATACTTCCTGAAGCTCCCTAGGTGAGCCTTGGGATCCACTGTCCTAATCACAAAATACAGCATCATCAGAGAGGATCCCTCTTTCAAGTCCCCCTCAGCAGGGTAAGGGCTACTTTTAGTGGAGATGCTCCCCTTTGCTGCCTACAACATCCTCCCACTGAAGCAACTTGGCTTTTGGTCACCGGTAGGAAGCAGAGAGGCTCAGATGGGATTCAGCTGACTGATGGCACCATTCCCCAACATCACTGTTTCTCAACCCTGGCTGCCTGGTAGAATCACCTGAGAAGATTTTAGGACCTGATGGCAGAAATCCTGATATAATTGGCCTGCACAGAAGTCCAAGCACTGGTATATTTTAAAAAACATCCCAGGTGATTTAAATGTGCAGCGAGGGTTAAGAATCACTGCCTATCTCACTGTTGGTATTCATCCCTGTTTTCCAAAAACCCTGACCTTCTCAGCTCTCCCATTATTTCATTCTTTTTTTTCCTACTGCTTCCAGTCTTTTTCCATCTCAACCTCTTCCTAAGTCTAGCCTCTTTCTTCCCTGGAAATTTCCACTTTTCTTTCTTCCTCCTCCTTTTTTGGGGGGAGATGAGGAATAGTTTGTAGCCTTTATAGCCATTTTCTTTCTTGCTCTCTCCACAGCTAGTTACTATCACAACAACACAAGGAAATGATGTTTGGTGCACAAAATAATTGCTTGGTTAAGCCAGGGGCCTTTCAGCCTTCCCATTCCCCAGGGAATGAGGCATGTGCTGGCTCAGGTCTAGAACCAATAATATACACTTTCCACTCTCAGCCTTGGTGGTATGCCTTCACTGATCCCTCTTCCAGAGCTGTCCCTACAAATTTAAATGTGCACGCAAATCACCTGGGAATCTTGTTAAAATGAAGATTCTGATTGAGTGAGTTTGGGGTGGGGGCTGGGATTCTGCATTTCTAAGAGACTCTCAGGAGATGCCACCACTGCTAGTCCATAGGCCATCCTTCGAGTGTGTCCAAGGTTCTGGACAATCTGGTCACAGACCAGGGAAGGGCATCCAGTGGGGGCTGGCCTTTAAGCTGAGAGGGAAAGCATGAGTTTGGCAATTTCTGGGTAAGTGTACAGGATGAACTCAGTAATGCTCACCTCAGGAAACTGAGATCTACTGCCTATGAATTTTTCTCAGCAAGCACAGTTCCTGGGCTGAAGGCAGCAGGCATCATTTGGCAGACCCATGAGGTGTCCTAATGGTAACCAGATATCTGCATAGTGTATGCCCTGCCCAACTATGTGACTCTCTATGCATGACACAATCTACCCGTCTCCCAAGACTTCTTGTATACACCCTGTTCTCCAGGGGGTGTTCACAGCATCAGAAACTATGGTAGAATTCTCCACCCCACACATGCTGTATAAGTACTACCTTCGTTTTAAGCCTAATTTAAAATACTCAAATGAGTAACAACTGCAAGTGTCGTACTTGGGACATCTGACCAGCTCCTATCTGACCAGTAAAATGGATCGCTACTATTCACTTCTTCTTTTTAAATAGCGTTTGTAACTGAATCCTCAAAAACTGGAAAACCACTTACATTAGATTCAAAATAGAATTAACGAATTCACAGAAACTCAAGAAGTTATATGTTTCTTCAGAACTCTGTTTTCTGAGGATATCAAGTACTCATTGGTAGAAAGGGTTGGAAGTAGCCTTTGCTCTGCTAGATGCCTGGAGCAGTACACTTTTACAGCCAGAATGGAGCTCACGGGATCACCAGTCCAACTCTCATTTTCCTGATTCACAGGCCCAGAAAACTCCTTCCCCAGGCACAAATAGAAGCAATAAGTGCCACGTGCAGAAGTCCAGTTCGGTTCGAAAGTGTTTAGTCTACTACCAAGAAGAAGCATCCATGTTGGGAAAGTCTGGCCTACTCTTTACTGCAAAATTGTTTGTCTTACTTGTTATCAGTTATTTGATTTGCTATTTGGTCCAGAAAACTGGGAGTCAAAAAAACTTACTTCCATATGTCATTGACTTCAGTGGGGGCAAACTCTTTAGACTCCAGTTGAATCATGGCAAAACCACCGATGGCGTACAGGGATCCAGCCAGGCCGACCAAACTGATGGAACTTCTTTCTTGGGGAAATTCAGTCATTACTTCCCATCTAGGAATTTTTGAAAATAGAGTCAATGTAAAACCCAAGGAAATGTCACATGTATTTACTGAACAATTATATAAAATTAAAAATTCAAGTAGCAAAGGCATCTACAACTAGAAGGTTAAGTTTGTTACTGAAAAATATTGACATATTCCTTTATTTGAAAGATGTAACCAGATTAACTATAAAGCTCTCAATATGTCAATCCCAGAACATTTCCTTCATCAGTTAGCATGTTCAGCAATGGTGATATAAACAGTGGGCGTTTTGTGGCACTTCTAGGCCTCCTAGGTCCTACGGTGTTGGAATTCATTTGAATGCTAATACACATTTTTAGAAACTCTGATTTTCATCATTTCTCAAGAAATCTTCAAATCCTTTGCAATAAAGGCATGTGACTAACTTTATATTATCCTAGTTTAGAAACTAGGGTTGGTAATTTTCTTTTTGATGACTTATACTACATCTTTTTAAATAAAGGATTTAAGGGGACTTTTTAATGTTAACAGCCATATGAAATAGGACACATAACGATAAAATCAATCAAATTAGTTGGCAGGATCAAGAATCTAGAATGAGTTAATCATTTTGAAATTCTCTATTTGATTACTCTGGCATTAAAAGTGGACCTTTACTCTAAATGTGTTATCTGTTTTTCTAACTATAAAAATAGTATATGTACATTGTAGAAAATCTGGAAATACAGAAAGGTATAGAAGAAAACAACTATCACCCATAATCATAGCCTCCAGAGTAATCATAAGGAACATTTTAGTGTAATTTTGTTATTTCTCAAAAAGCATACAAATTTAAATATAAACATCTATACATACATATGAAAAAAACTAAGAGCATAGAGTATTTACAATTCTGTGAGCTGCTTTTTAACTTCTTATGAGTGTTTACTCATAATACATAGTTTTTAAAAAGATGATTTTTAACAATAATTTAAATCCTCTCCCATAAAAATTCCTTGGTGATTTTCAGATACTAAACTCTATTTTGTAATCAGACATTACATGGTTCCTTAAAAAAGTAATGATGGTGCTCTAATTTTTTTCTTCATTGCTAAACTAGGAGTATAAAAACTACATACTTATCCAGATGAGTGAGCTCAAAAATTTGAAAAATACTAATTTTACACAAAGAGTATCTGTCAAATATCTTTTCACATTAACTTTAAGCCAGTAAAAGCTTATATATGAACATTTTAAGAAAATTATAAAGAGCATAAAAAAATTTCTGAAGCATTCATACTTTACAAACATCACAAGCTAAGTGGAGGTCTTTCCGTCCTTAAACAAACTATATATTTCAAATCAAATAACCATATGGAGATATGTATATCCATCCACATGCATCTGATTATTCATTAGCATTACCTTTGCATGACTAAACTCATGAAGTTAAGTTAATAAAAAGGATAAATGGAACATTCTGGCATTAACTTGAGGTTTATGTATTCCAAGTTGCAAACCCACTTAATGCATCAGAATGTTAGGCATTTCACACCCAGTAACAGCAGAAGAAACCCAGATCCAGATGTTTCCTTTTAATCCTTGCCTCCCTACCTTCCTCTCCCCATGCCCTAAGTAGAAAGTTTAATTTTCATCCAAAGTTGGAAAGTAGAGTGATTAATATGCTATAGTAAGATATAGCAACTCACTTATTGGTTGTGAGGTCAAAAGCTTCCACTGAAGCTGAAAGACCATCTTCAGTGACACCTCCCGCAATCACAATTTTGCCTTTATGCACTGCCACTCCGAACATGGAACGAGGGGTTTTCATTGGAGCCAGATCCTTCCAGTCTCCTTTTTTGGGGTTGTAGATAAACACCCTGTTTGTACACTTTCTGTAAACATAAAAGACAACAAAATGGTCCTTTTAGAAACTTCCTTTTCTGAAGGGAGCGATTTCACTAATCGTTTAGCTTTGCTTCCCATCTGAAATACATAAAACAGAATTAGAAAAACTCAAAGTATTCTTAATTTGAATATATGACAATTCCAAATGTGGGGAACTTAATTATACTACTGGAAGGTAGGGTAACTTTCCTTTTGGCAACTGCCCAGACAGAGTAGATTTTAATCCTTTCTGTTGCTAAATTCAATGGAAGACAGGAATAGAGCCAAAAAAAAATTCATAAATCTTTACTGTGCTAAGTAATAAAAATGTGAAGTTTATCTTATTATTTGAATCTCCTAGGAATGGATCAGTTAATTTAAAAAATTAGGTATGAAAGTACCTATTTTAAATTTATGTAATATGATGTCTCATTTCATTTTAATATATCATTAATACACCAATGCATTTTTAAGAAATCAGGGACTATAGGCAACCAGTCATGGGAGTAGATGAGTAATGAGAACAGTTTTATATGCTAAATGCTACCAAGAAAACCTGTACTTACCTGAATTAGTATCTTCCTTGAAGTTATCCATAATTTACTGATGGGAGTTCAAAATGCTAAGTAATAATTGACTAGCTAGATATATTTGTGCATTTTTTGTTTTGTTTTTGCTTTAAAAAAGATTTTATTTATTCATTTGAGAGAGAGAGAGAGAGAGAGCATGTATGCGTGTACATGTGCGCAAACGCGGAGTTGGGGGACAGGGGCAGGAGAAGAGGGAGAGGGAGAGGCAGACTTCTCGCTGAGCAGGGAGCCTGAGTGAGGGCTCGATCCCAGGACCTAGAGAACATGACCTGAGCCAAAGGCAGATGCTTAACCATCTGAACCACCCAGGCGTTCCTGTTTTACTTTTTAAAAATATATATATTTTATATATATGTTGTTATAAAGATTTTTTTTTAAAGATTTTATTCATTTATTTGACAGACAGAGATCGCAAGTAGGCAGAGAGGCAGGTAGAGAGAGAGGAGGAAGCAGGCTTCCCGCTGAGCAGAGAGCCCGATGCGGGGCCTGATCCCAGAACCCTGGGATCATGACCGGAGCTGAAGGCAGAAGCTTTAACCCACTGAGCCACTCAGGCGCCCCTTAAAGATTGTATTTATTTGACAGAGAGAGACACAGTGGGAGAGGGAACACAAGCAGGCGGAGTGGGAGAGGGAGAAGCAGGCTTTCAGCTGAGCAGGGAGCCCGATGCGGGGCTCCATCCCAGGACTCTGGGATCATGACATGAGCAGAAGGTGGACGCTGAACAACTGAGCCACCCAGGTGCCGCTGTTTTCACTTTTTCAAAGTAAGCTTTATGCTCAGTGCGGCTTGAACTCATAACCCCAAGATCAAGAATCACATGCTCTACCAACTGAGCCAGCCGGGCACCCCTGAATATATTTGGTAAAGTCAAAAAGCAAACAAACAAAATCCCCAACTTTTTGTGAGGACAACTTTTTTTCTTTAGTCTTATGAAAAACCATGTATTTGGAGTAGAAGAACTTCTGCTAAGTATTTGACTATACGTATTACTTTAAAACTTCTTGACAAGGGCATGATTACAAAATCATGTTCTTCAAATCCAGTGGTTTAACTAGTACGATTCAGTGCTTACTTTTAGATAATGACTCATTCAAAGTTCTTGACTTTGGCATTCGTCAAGCAATGTTGTCTTGGTTAATCATATTCTCAAGATTAATATATTCTTACTGACAAGACCTGTATGCTTTTACTGACATATCAATTTCCTAGTTACTAATACCACTTGAAGGAAACAATTCAAATCATTTGGCAGGGTCACTACATTTCCAAAGTCAGAACACTGCTTAATACACATTTCCCATGCCATTTAGTCAGGAAAAATACCCAAAATAAGATTTTGCACTGAGTAAGTTTGTAATATGGCTTTCCTTTAAATATTTATTTGATGGGAATAGCTTAGATTAAAGAAAATATAAAAGTTTCAGTATATATTATCTTTGAATAGGATAGACTGTATAAAACCCCTTTTTAAAACAATTAGTCATTTATTTTTACTTTATTTTTTAATTGAGATATAATTGACATGCCATATCATATTCGTTTCAGGTGTGTATCATAGTGATTTGATATTTTTATACATTAGGAAATGATCCCCCATGGTGAGTCTAGTTACCATACAAAGTTATTACAATATTATCCACCCATCCTCAACCCTATCCCACTCTGGTAAACCACCAGTTTGTTTCCTGTATCCATGAGTCTGTTTCTGTTTTGTTGTTTTTTTCTTTTTCTTTTTCTTCTTTTTTTTAGGTTCCCACTGCCTTTTTTTTTTTTTTTAAGATTTTATTTATTTATTTGACAGACAGAGATCACAAGTAGGCAGGCAGGCAGAAAGAGAGAGGAAGAAGCAGGCTCCCCACGGAGCAGAGAGCCCAATGTGGGACTCGATCCCAGGACCCTGGGATCATGACCTGAGGTGAAGGCAGAGGCTTTAATCCACTGAGCCACCCAGGCGCCCCAGGTTCCCACTGCTTTTTAAAATCACATTTCTTGGGGTGCCTGGGTGGCTCAGTTGTAAGCATCTGCCTTTGGCTCAGGTCAGGATTTGAGGGTCTCAGGATGAGCCCGACATTGGGCTCCCTGTTCTGTGAGGAGCCAGCTTTTCCTCTCCCACTCCCCCTGCTTGTGTTCCCACTCTTGCTGTCTCTCTGTCAAATAAATAAATAAAATCTTTTTTAAAAATCACATTTCCTCTGCTATATGTCATTTTAATTTAATAATGACCATTAATTATTCACTAAGAATATAGAATTCTTTATTCCTAGCATATTTCCATATTTCCATATTTTACTATCCTTTCCTGCTTTATCCATGTAATTCTTAATTCTGGTTCCCTTTCCAGGATTGACATCTTTATTTATTAAGCAACCTGGGCAAAAGCCAAATTAGGCAGAGTTTTCAGGGCCAAGAAATTAATTCTTACTGTTTAAACTGAAAATCTTCATTTTACCAGATGGGCTACTCATTTAATTAACTGATCCTAGAGCACTCTGAACTCACTTCTCCCTTTGAGTTACAAAATCTTTTTCCTAATGAACTATCCCTTGAGAAGTGCCTAGAAATCAAGTTCTATGATTTTCATCCTGTTTTCCTCACAAGACACTGGACACTAGTGGGTGAACCAGGTGCAATAGTTCTGTTTGATCAGTGCCTCTTTGTGACCTGTTGTTAAATGTTTTTAATAACCCCTCTGTCCAGGAGTAAGTCAGTGAAACATTGTTTAGGAAACAACTGCACTCTTTTCAGTCCCCATGCTTTTCAGTTTCAAACTCACCTATCTAAATTCTCTTTTATGAATGGAAAGTACAAATCTGTAGTATTTTTATGCACTATCCCTTTAGCAGTTATATTTTAAGTATTACATTACAGAGGTAGACTTAATTTTTATTTTGTTATGGTCAAAAGAATAAGAAAGCCCACTGTTGTTGTTTTTTTTTTTTTAATGATTTATCAGTTTATTTTAGAGAGGGAGGGAGAGTGCAAAAGCACAAGCGGGAGGGGCAGAAGGAGAGGGAGAGAAAATCTCAAGCAGACTGCACCTAGTGGGGAGCCCAACTTGGGGAGCCCAACTAGGGGTACCCCACTAGGGACTTGATCTCAGGACCTCAGGACCTGGAGATCACAACCTAAGCCAAAACCAAGAGTCCAAGGGTTAATCTACTGTGCCATCCAGGTGCCCCCAAAGCCTATTGGTTTTAATGTAGTAAGATATAATTAAAAATTAGCCCAATTAAAGACTTGATTATGCTCCTAAATGCTGCTTTTTCACTGTAAGAATGCTTATGATGGCAATATCATGCTAGTTCCTAGCAATATGCTGGAATCTGCAAGTTTACTTAAGCAACTTTTTTTAAAAAAAGATTTTATTTATTTTAGGGAGAGGGGGAGGGGCCGAAGGAGGAGAGGAGAATTTCAAGCAGGGTCTATGCTGAGCTTGGAGCCCGATGCAGGGGTCCATCTCACAACCCTGAGATCATGACCTGAGCCGAAATCAAGAGTCAGATGCTTCTCCAACTGAGCCACCCAGGTGCCCCAGGTTAGCAATTTTTCAATTTTATTTAAATTGCCCTTCAGTTTCCCTTAGTAATCATTTATAATACCCTCTAATAGCTTCTCAAAATTTTGTTTTGAAACTTTAACTTCCAAAATATTACGGATGAGAACAAGTCCCATTTCAGTATGTAGGTTCAAATGAAAGGAGGAAAGAACTCTTGCAATAAAAATCATTTGGAGGGGCGCCTGGCTGTTTCAGTCAACAGAGCATGCAACTCTTGATCTCAGGGTTGTGAGTTCAAGCCCCATACTGGGGGTAGAGCTTACTTTTATTTATTTATTTATTTATTTATTTATTTATTTAGAGCTTACTTTTAAAAAACCCAAAGGTTTTTAAAAAAATCATTTGGATGTAAACCATAAGGAGATTTTAGGGTACTTACTTGTCATCTGTCTTTCCTCCTAGACAATATATCATCCCCTTATGTGAAATCACACTGTGGCCGTAGACTTTGATAGGCAGTTTTTTAACTTCATTCCACTTTGCAGCCCTGCAATGAGAAGATGGTAGAACTTCTGTGCTTTCAGTTAATGCCAGGGTGTAAGGTTACGAATATGTAATAGGCACTCGTATACCCAAATGCTTAGGAAACAGGAACGTCATGTCAACTTACACGGGATCATAGCATAACACTGAATCCAGCGAAGCCTCTGTTTGAAGGTCCTTGCCTGCCACTACATAGATTTTGTCATCTACCTCTCCCAGACCAAAGAGACACCTGGCTGAAGGCAGAGGTGGAAGTCCAACCCACTCAGATGCTATGTTATCAAGCTGAAAGAAAAACATATGAGGAATTGTGGAACTTGTTAGAAAAAAGTTACAGTTGCACCAAGCAATATGCTACATTTTACATGTTGTGTTGAATGCATTGACATAGTCAAAGATGTTGCAGGTAAAATAAAACTGCAATCCAAAATATCATATTTTACCTCGGGAATACCAAGAAAAATGAGAACACCTACTTGGCTTACTTAGAATGCCAAAATCTGCAGAAAGGAGGGAGAGACTAGAGTCACTAGTGGTCGGTTAGAACTGTGAGGTTCCTTGTCGAAGTTTCTTCCCATGTTGCCTTCTTCAGGTTCAAAAAAGACATTATAATACTTTCAGGGCATTGAGGAAAGAGAGGTTGTCACGGTAGGGAGGGCCACAGTATGCGAGTGACCCCAGAATGCTATATTTAACACACTCCCCAAGCCGGCACCCAGGACAGCTGGACCTGTCGCTCAGTCCACAGACAACTGGGATGTTAGGCAACATCTTTTTTCTAGTCTTCAGAATTGTTTAGGTTCTCTCTGTTTCGCTTTATTACTTCTGACATAGGCAGGTATTAACAGCTATAACCTCCTACCCTTTCATTGGAAGTCATTTGAAATACCCTTGTCTCTATTAAAAAAAAAATCTATTAGTAATAGAAGCAACTTGCCTGTTTTTGCGACTGCCACTTCCGCAAGCCTGAGCCAGCTCTCGAAGTGTCCATGCTCTCATGGGTCATTCTCTTACGGCTGACATTGGTTTCAGCACTTACCATTGGTCATTTATAAGATTTTCCAGTTTGCATTTTAGGACACCGAGGCATGAGAACACAGCTTCACGAGGGAATGCAGTTACAGATTGTTCTCTGTCGTGCTACTTTTGTGTAGCAGAAGACAAAAGGAATAAACCCCAGAATAATTGGATACCAAGAGCAGGTGCAGATATTAAAGGCTGCAGGCCAGGGAGGGACCTCTGTAGAAGTCTGTATCTATCTTGCCTCATAACTCTGGTTAAAATAAAGCACTAATTACGACTAGATATGATGAGCAGTTTACTCCTCACATATATATTGTTAGCTCTGCAGTCACGAATTTTAACATCTAGATAGTGAGCTCTAATGTTTTCCTTTTTGAAAACAAATCCTTTGATCAAGAAAGTGGTGTGTGCTCCAGTACAAATAATGAACATTTATGAAGTTTTGGCTCTGTGACAGGTTTTGTACTAAATGCTCACAGAGCTTTTAAGTGATATTCAAATAGAAGCTATATAAATCCACTGTTTTCTAAATGGGAACAGTAGCTGCCGTAATCCCAGACTGGAGAGTGTACTGCCCACGCTGGACAGTACCACCCACAGCCCCACACGACCCCCAGTTAGGGCACTTACTACAGCATATGTAATAGGAGACTGCCTACCAGGCTCTTTCATAGATGAGCTGTCAAGCTATTTAACCTCTCTGGCTCTAGTTTCTGATCAAGGTTTGGACCTAGAGTACTTTAAGATGGGGTGCTATTCAAAGATTTGATGAATCTATTAATCCTAAGGAAAAAAAAAATCCCCTCTCTTCCCCAGGTAAAGAATTATCATCTATTTATAGCATACAATCCAAGATCATACTACTCCTAACTTAAGACATTTTAAACAGATGTGACCAAGCAGAAAAATGTAATATAAAACCTGATATTTTCATAGTGCTTTTTCTTGTGAGTCATAAATAACCCTTTTTACAGTTGGGTGTTTTATCTTGATACCTTGTTGCACTATTTGTGCCTTTTAAAAGGAGCAAGACATGGGCAATGACAGGAAGCCGATCTTTTCAACTTTGGGTTACTTTTTATAACTATAAAGAACATCAAACAGGTTTCTTGAAACGGAAATGAGAAGCTGTGCCAATAAAAGTAAGAGGAGTAACAAGATAGAAGAGAATAAAGATAAAACTCTAAGTATTTCTTGGATCTATGATTTCTAGGTATCTGTTCATCTGTATTTTTTTGTTTTTTTGTTTTTGTCCATCTGTGTTTTGATGTCATTTTTACTTCCTAGATATAAATATTACCTTTTAAATAGAATTTGGCTTTTCTGAAATTTCAGTGAATTTAAAATTAGGGCTTAGGAAATTTTCTGACATGCATTCAAATACTTATGATTATGGCTTTGATTATATTTTTATATTTTGTAGTTAACACTCTTTGACAGAACTTTGAAAATTAAGAATCGTGATTAATGTGTATTATTAGATTTTTCAAGATTAGAAAAGGCTGGTTAAAAGTAGTATTTTGTGAATGCATAGCATGTCACACACTCTGAGAGCACAGAGTGACTATGACATTCTACACTTATCTTTGGCCTTCCCAACTCAAGTGCCCATAAACTTCAGGCTCTGGGTAGCTATGACCTAAACAAACTCTTCTGAGCTAGCTGTAAGCTACAAAGTACTGGTATTGGCATTATTCAAGATAAAGGTTAAGCCACTGATTCCTTCATAAACTGATAAAAAGATATCATGTTGATAATATGAAATAAACTCCCTTCAAATAAACCACAAAGAATCTATTAGTTTGGAGGATTTGTTTTCCTGGACATTTCTGGGGTTTCACAAAACAGATTAACTTGTAATAATGTCTAAGTACAACTCTGATCCAAATACATGTGGTCACTTGTCATAAATAAAAATTAATGGGGCTCCTGGGTGTTTCAGTCTGTTAAGCATCCAAGTCTTGATCTCAGCTCAGGTCTTGATCTCAGAGTTGTGAGTTCAAGCCCAGTATGGAGCCTACTTAAAAAAAAAAATCATAAATAAAAATTTCTAAATATAATTAATGAATTCAAGTTAGTCATACTGGTGTAGATACTTTTTCCCTGAAAGTAACCCAAAGTGTGTAAATTAAGTATTTAAGTTCTCTTCATTTACAACAAAATTATATTTTAGTCAGTAAACATAAATAACAGATAAAATGCTACCTTTAAGAACTTCAGATCAGTTCAAGAAAACCTGGAAAAAGGCTGAAAATCTGATCAGTTATCATTTTTGTAATGTGTAAAGTGCTATGACTTAGGGAAATACATTAACCTATTTTTCAGAAGAGATACAAGAATAAGTTTAAGTTTTACTAAATCACTTGGGTTTTGAGAGAGCATAGTCACGATCAGCTAAAAACTTGACATTTTGGGTAAGAGTATAAAGAAAATCTTGAGTCATCACTTACATATTAATTAGGACCTCATTCTTCACCAATCTTTTTCTTAAATATTGACAAGCCATTCAATTAACTGATTTAAATATTTGTCAGCTCTCGAAGTAGCAAAAGTGCAAGGGACTGGAATAGGACATCTAGCAGGACAGAACACAAGCAGCCTGAATAATTCACACATCAGCTAACGGAATGGTAAATAACAGTTTCCTTTATGCCTCTACTTTTATAAAAATTGCACTTCTTACCTGGAAGAAGTAAGACTGTAGAGGCTGATCTTTATTTTCTTCATCCACATATAGTCCTCCTACCACATACACCTGATTTTGTTGGGTAACAATGCTAGAATGATTTCTGGGAATCTGCTCAGCCAGTGCAGTAAGGTAGCACTCATTTTCTGTGGGATCATAAGCCACTGCAGCTGTGTCATTAACCAAGAGGATGAGGTCTTTGACAAACATCCCATGCCTGGGAATGTCATTCAGGTAACCAGGAAGTAAGTCCTCATCACCAACATCACCATTCACCTCACCAGCCCCAGCCTTCTCTGCATTTTTGCTAGGTTCTGGGAGTTTGCCTGCGAAGGCATCTTTGAGAACTTTGATTTTTTTCTGGAGTTCTGGGTTGCTTTTAATTATATCATCTTTCTCAACATGATCTTTAAAATATTTTTCTGTCATAAGGCGAAAACGAATACAATCAAACACTTCGCTAAGGTTCTTAACCCTGTTTTCTTTGTCCGTTCGCACCCATTTCATCACTGCCTCAAATACTGCTTCTTCCTTTTCCACATTTAGGCTGTCATTTGAAATTACTGAGATCAGTTCCTGTGGAGATAGCTGCATAAAGTCCTCTTCCTTGCAAATCTGTACAAAGCGATCAGACACAAATTCGCGTGCAGAGATGGCGAGTCTTGGGCAGTCGAGAAGAAGTCCTAACCTTAAGATGGCTAGACAGTTACCAGGAGCAAGTCTCTTCTGAAGATAAGAAACGCAGACAGTGAACACCGAAGGGATCTGAAAGCGGCTGGCCAGGGCAAAAATATCCTGCACATTTCCATCGTTGAGGTCGATACTGGCAGAGTACAGGTACTTGATGATCAAATCCAGCACAGCAGGATCCACATTATCTAACACTACCTCCTTTTTTTTCCCCTCATCAATTTCGGATAAAAAGTACTCACGGAAGTAAGGACTACAAGCTGACAAAATCAATCTGTGGCAAGGAAGACTTTTGTCACCTGCTTTTAGGGTGCAATCGATGAATTTTTTTTCTTCCAGGAGATCTTTTAGACCGTCCTGAAGAAGGGTGGATTGGTAAAGCCGCAGTTCCTCTGTGAGTTCCCGCTGAGAATCCATTTTGTGAGTAACCTGGGTAAGGAAGGGGACACTGAAGGCCTTAGCTCCTTGCAGCACACAGGTCTAGCTGTAAAAAGGCAGATCGGTGTGCTTTGCCCAGCTTGAAGCCTTTGCAATTTAATCCCCCCAGCTAAATATAGATACCAACTCTAACAACGGGAATTCAGGAGAGCTAGTTTGGAAAGAAGAGTTGTTCCTGCAGCTGTTATAGATTGAAGGGAACAACTGGAACTTTTAATCACTAAGGAAACAGCTAAGAAACAAGCGATTTAAATGAAGTGGGAAGCTTTTACATAAAGCATTAGAACATAACCCAATAAAGACATGTTTAAAGAAAGTGTTTATTGAACTGACAGAAAACTGAATCATAAAAATGAGTCAGTCCGCTAAAAATGGTCTAGTGGCAAACTCCTTGGCTGTCTGAATGAATGATGCAAAGGTCAAGAATATGAGGTGAGTTCATTTGAATACTCATAAGCAAAATCCCTTTTCCAATTACTGTTACATAAAAATTTTTATTTTCTACTCAAAACAGTGGTATTTACAATTTTCTTTTAGAAGCAGGAAACTTAAAGACTTCTATTTATGTACTAGTAATATAATTAAAAAAACCTTTAATAACAATATCTCATCATAATTGAAGTAATAAACGCAGAGAAACTGCTACTTTTCTAACATTCTAAGTTACCCTTTTAAGTGGAAAAACTGTAATTAGTATTGAATTACATTACAAAATTATTTGTTATTCAGACCCTGCTTTTCTCTACAAAGGATCTGATGTGGCAAACAATTTTAACACAAGTAGGATAAATGCATAAGGTTAAAATGAAACAAGTTCAGAAAGAAATAGGATAGTTAAGAGTCAACACTAGGTAAAGAAAAAAATCACATATGATTACTAAAGATATTCTGTGATTTAAGTGTTGAAAATAAAAAGATTAAATAAAAAGTTAAAAATGCAAAACAGATGTAACTCCACGAAAACAGTGCCATCAACAGCGGCGCCTGGGTGGCTCAGTCGTTAAGTCTCTGCCTTGGGCTCAGGTTATGATCCCAGGGTGCTGGGATTGAGCCCTGCATCAGGCTCCCTGCTTGGCCGGAAGCCTGCTTCTCCCTTTCCCACTCCCCGGCCTGTGTTCCCTCTCTTGCTGTGTGTCTCTCTGTCAAATAAATAAATAAAATCTTAAGCAAACAAACAAAACAATGTTGTCAACAGAACACAGCAAAATCAGGATAAAGTGCTGTATCACCTGCATAATTTGGAAAACAAACCTATTCAAGGGAAAAAAAGGAGTAACTGAAATCATAATTTAAGTTGTTGATTGTAATAGAACACCCTATAATTATGGAATGTAGAAGTCATGATTTGAAAAAAAAATCAATCTTTTTTGTTTATATGCAGATGACATCATATATACCTCTTCATGAATTATTATAAAATTTTTATTGTCACATTTTCTGAACTCAGTGGGACTGCAGAAAATACTGTATAATTTCAAAGTCTGGTATTCTTAAACCTGCTCAAAAGACTATAAGCTCCCTGAAGACAGGAAATTTTTGTTTTTTTATTTGCTTCGTTCAATCCTATAGCCCCAAGGCCTCATGTGCTCTGTAAATATTTGTCAAATGAATAAATGCCCCTAGATCAGTGAATTGTGTATTTTTAAACTTCAAGGTCTCTATGAGTAAAGGTTTTTTTCTTTTATTTTACATCACAGTGAAGTCAAAGGTACTGTCAGCTGCTAAAACAACAGCTGAAAGAAGAGCTCATTGACTCTTTTTTCCATTTATAGATGTCACTAAAGGTTTTAACACACTAGAAGAAACTAACAGCTGCTCCCTTGATTAAACAATAAATGACTCATTTCTCTCTACTCTGTTAACAACTAACATTTGAAAAGATTAGTGAGTCAGATGTGAACACCATGATATGACATTTGAGATTCCTTACTAGTCAGCAATTATAAAGTCTGTTTTGCTTCGAAAACTATTTAAACATATTTCTGGCAGCATTTTGTGACCTGTGTAAAAATTTTGAACAGCCCCCTTTCCCCCTTAATGTAGGTTGTTTATTATAACTCTATCTCTTAAAAATGTACAACTCCTTTCCTTTTTAAATAAAGAAACCAATGTATAGCTTTTATTCCTTGACTTTAATTAAACTCAGGTTAGCACTTAGTTAGCATTTGGTTACTATGTGTTTATGGTTGTACATACAGTTGCATTTTATTTTGTAAGTTTTTACACACTCACTCCTTTCCCTCTAGAGAAAGAGGGCTCCTTTGGTTAATTTCAATGATTTGACAAAGGCTCCTTACAATTTTTTTTTTTTAATATCAAAGCAGTAGCAAAAAGCAGGGATGCCAGAGAAGTTGCCAAATTGTAGCTAACCAAAAAATCGGAGAATATCCTATTTGAAAATTTCAAAGAGGTTTTTCAATGAGTACAAACAAGGAGAAAGTCAATAAATGAACAATTTATTTACAAACTATTTAAAACTATTTCCTTAAAAAATAAATGTATTCTTGCCAATACTATATTGAAATTATTTATAAGATAGTGCCCAAAACATTACATAGGGGTTGATATACTCTAGAGTTAACTATAATTTTTAGGTTTTACAGAAATGGTCACTTACACATGACAAGTTTAAGGGTTATGATTTATATTAAAGTTGGCTTACATTTGGAGCTATTTGATAATTTATTTAAACCAGGCTTTTATAATAAAAAAGGCAGTACTTTGATTACTCCATAAGAATAGTCTTATTCTTTTAAACAATACTTTCAAAACATTAAATGGTGCTCCATAAATTCTTTATTAAACCCAACATGATACAGTCATTTAATATCTGCAGACTAATAATTTACAAGCATTAGGTACAAAATAAACATATTTACAAACCAGATACATTTTGATTACAATTTTAAATACAATTTTTAGAAAAGTGGCAATAAAACCTTAGATAAATGAGTTTTTCCTTAATCATTAAAAAACTCTTTTTTAAAAGCTTTTTCTGTAAAAGTAAAAACTATTCCATGCCTTATAGCAGGCAACTAGTATCTTTAATCTTGAGATATCTTTAAATAGAAATCCAGCTCAACTCAAGATCAACTCATTACTTCCCAAAGTCCCTGTAGGGTGAATCCATCCTTCAATTTCTCTATTGCAAGCCCCAGTTCTTCTGAAAATACAGGTTCACGATCTTGTTGCTTTTTGGGAGATAAGAGGATAAGATGGGAATAGAGAAGGTGGGCAAGGAAGAGGAAAAAAAACAAAAAATAGGTTTCACATAAGTTTTATGAATACTAAATGTTAGAATATAGAAAGTTTTTTTTCAAATACTATAGAGAAAATGTCCTTACCTTATTGCCATCAGCAAAATAAGCCTAGAAGACAAAGAAATTCTATTTCACATACTTGACATGTAACAGGTCAGTGAACTAAGGAACAGGTAATTAATTTACAGAACAATAGTGTAACTAAATGTATTTTATATTCTGTTACCGTATGTCTAATGGTCTTCTCACCTATCTTTACTATGGTAGTAGCAGATTTCACTTCTGTTAATCATCAGTAACAACTACAAGAGTTATGTTTTGAGCTCCAAAAAAATGTATTTTGTAATTTAGCATACAATTAGCATTGTTAACTTGAAAGGAGATAAAAAGAATGACTTAGAAGCTATAAAATTTCATCCCTACTTTTGGTTTAGGAGAAGGTGCTGGCAAAACAAAACAAAGCAATCAGTGCTTCAATGTGTCAGCAAATGCTATAGTTTATAATTAAATATTTTATACTAATTTCACACTTGTTTAAAAATATTTATTCCCAGAGAGGTATGCTGGCCAGATTCATACATTATACTATATATAAAGCATTAGTATTATTTTGGCTATGAAATCATACAAATTTGGAAATAGGAAAGCTCATAGTTCAAATAGAGTTTTTTTTTTTTTTTTTTTAAGATTTTATTTCTTTATTTGACAGAGAGCACAAGCAGGGGGAGCAGCAGGCAGAGGGAGAAGCAGGCTCCCTGATGAGCAGGGAGCCTGATGTGGGGCTTGATCCCAGGACCCTGAGTTCATGACCTGAGTCAAAGGCAGCCGCTTAACCAACTGAGCCACCGAGGTGCCCCTCAAATAGAGTTTTTAATATAATATACCAATAAGTTGAAAGGAAGTCAATTTTGTAAAGATTAATAATGAAAAATATATTTTACATTAATTTAATTGTTCTATTATCTATTAATTTAACTGTTCTATTATTCTAAGGTATGAAAAAATTTTCACAGATCTGAAATCCTCTGAAAAATAGTGTTCTCAAACTATTTCCCAGTTTGGTAATTTAAAAGTAATTTCAAACAAAGAAAAAATCCTTAACTTAAAAAAAGTTACTTTCTAACTCATGTTTAAGATAACTCTCAAGTTCTATGGTGTTTTATACACTTAAGCCATTACTTAAACATGACTGAGATTTTTAAAAAATCTTAAGAAATTTAGTAGTTTTTCTTTGTCATGCTCACCACAAAAGCGTCCGTGTGATCATCAGAGTCTATTTCTACATCATCTTGAATCTGTTCAACTGTTAGAGCTTCAAGGGGCTGTGGCTAAAAATCAGTAGATATTAAAATGCATCAAGAAAAAAAAAATGCATTGAGGAGACAATATTACTTAAACAAATAATTTTAATAAAATGTGATGTGAGAATTGTAAATACTTGTAAATGGTTAAAACAATTAAAAAACTATTCAAGTCTTAGAAAAATCATTGTATAATTTATATTCTACTAAAACTAACTTGAGTAATAAATCAGTTAAACCTAAGCTTTTAAATATGAAGTCAGTATCATCAAAAGTATTAATATGACAAATTTATACAAACTTAATATGATAGAGATATCCTTTTTTTTTTTTAATTTTTTTTTTTAATTTGTTTGACAGACAGAGATCACAAGTAGGCGGAGAGGCAGGCAGAGAGAGAGGGGGAAGCAGGCTCTCTGCTGAGCAGAGAGCCCGATGTGGGGCTCGATCCCAGGGCTCTGAGACCATGACCTGAGCCGAAGGGAGAGGCTTAACCCACTGAGCCACCCAGGCGCCCCACTTAGAGATATCCTTAAAGAAAAACTCTCAATGGACTTAATCTGATTTTCTTTCACACAGTTTAAAAAAAACTAAGTTTGGATATAGCAAATTTTCAATTTTCTTCAAAACAGTCATTAAATAGAACTCGTGAAAAGTAAAAGAACTAAGAGTTGCATGGAATATTCCAATGGTAAAGCAGAATAAAATGTGGTACCAATATTAATTCATTTTTCAAATGTTTTAGTATTTTTGGTGTGTTAGGCACTATGCTAACACTACCAAGCAAAAACTCCCTGTCCCTACCCACAAAAGGTTTGTAATCTAGTGGGGGTGGAGAAAGAATAAAACACAATTACAGATAACTAAATATTAGGTTGGAACATTTGAAATTACCATTTTTGTTAGTAAAAAATGATCAAATATTAGTATCATATGGTTCAACCTATGAATAGCAGTTGTAACAAATGTACTATCCATTATAAGAGAAAGGTTTAGAGACAGCACAACTTCTGGCTTGTAAATCCCAGAAACTTTCATGAAGAAAAGAATGGCATGTAATCTAGGCCTTTTAGAATGAGGATGACTTCCATAGGTAGGATTAGGGGAAAAGGTATTTCTGCCAGAGGGGACAGCATCAGCAAAAGAGAGAAACCACAGAATGTGGCTGAAGAATGATAAATAATCCAGTATGGTCAGAACAGAAGAGTCCCATGAGACAGAAGAAGCTATGCACGGCTACTGTACTGAACAATCCCAAGGAGCATCATTCACACTAAAGTCTGTGTTTACTATGTTCTCATAGCTGAGCAGTGCACAGCCTGCACAACCAGACACTGTGGCTGTGCAGATAAGGTAGAAAATGTAGGCTGGTGTCCACTGAAATTCTTTAATCCCAGTCCAAAGAATTCAGACTTTATCTATAGGTAATTGGTGGGAGGGTGTATAGGGTAGAAGTATAGTGCTCAACAAAAGTGACCTGACTCACTAATCTGAGGATAGCCTCAAGTGTTTCAACTACATTCAGAGTTGTGTGACAAGTTTTGTGTACAAGTAACTTAACCTAGCTAAGCCTCCGTCTCCATAACTGTGAGATAAGGATAATAATAATGTTATACTTCATAGTACTGTTGGGAGGACTAAATGAGATAGATGATGTATACAAAGCTCTTAGAGCAGTGAATGGGAACAACAGGTGTTCAGTGCAGTCATTCAACATCTAGGAATATTCACTAAAGTGCCTATTATGTGCTAATTCTAATTGCTGGAAATACAGGGTTAAAGATAGTAGATGAAAATCCCTGACTTTATGGAGATTATTTGTAGTGGAGAAGACTTATGAGTGTTATCAAAAACAAAGCAAGCAAGCAAACAGGGATAAGGAACAATAAAATGATGGAGGCTGCTGTTTTAGATGGTGCTCAGGGAAGACCTCCCTGAAGAGGTGGCTTGGTGTAGGGACTTACATGAGATGACAGAGTGGGTTATTATGGCCACTATTATTACATACGAGGGGCCAAAAAAGAAAAGAAATGAAAGGTAGAGAGAGAATGGGTAAGAGAACTAACATACTGAGTATCTCATGTGCCAGGAATTTCAAGGATATGATTAATAAGTTTGTGAGACAGATGATCTTCATTTAAAAATTTTTTTAAAAGATTTTATTTCCTTATTTGAGTGAGAGAGAGAGGGAGTGAGAGAGCATGAGCAGGGGGGAAGGGCAGAGGGAGAGGGAGAAATATACTACTTGCTGAGCAGGGAGCCCGACACATGTCTCGATCCCAGGACCGTGGGATCATGACCTGAGCTGAAGGCAGATGTTTAACCGACTGAACCACCTGGACACCCAGATTATCTTCATTTTATAATGAGAAAATTTAAGCTCAAATCTACCTAGAATCACAAATAAATGGTGAAATTGGGACTAAAGTCAGGTTTGCCAGGTTCCAAGAACCAGGTATGTTCTACAATATTATTATGCAAGCAAGAGTAATAATGGTAATTGTGGTTTGAGTGAAAAGAAAGGGATAGGAAAAGGGAGGAGACATTCATGATTGAATGTATAAAATAAGACAATCAGGAAAATAAAAAATGAAATCTCTGAGGTTCTGAGCACAGCTGACTTTGCCAATGCTAAAAATAAATAAGTAGAAAATAAATAAATGTATCAGTAGGATGGTGCTTTTGAGAAAAACGATAGCATTTTAGGTATGCCACATTTGAGATACTCAAGTCCCAGTGTATCTTACAGATTTGGAAAATTATTTACTTAATTAAATTACTAGGACAAACTTTTAAATGAGAAATTCAATTTATGTTGTTTGGAATGCTCATTTATGTGAAAATATTCAAGAATATTTAGAACCATGGTCATCTCAGAGAATGTGTCAAGATCAAAAGAAAGTGGGAGTCATCTACAGAAGTTTAAGTTGAGGGGCGCCTGGGTGGCTCAGTCATTAAGCGTCTGCCTTCGGCTTGGGTCATGATCCCGGAGTCCTGGGATTGAGCCCCGCACTGGGCTCCCTGCTCCAAGGGAAGCCTGCTTCTCCCTCTCTCTCTCCCCCTGCTTGTGTTCCCTCTCTCACTATGTCTCTCTCTGTCAAATAAATAAATAAAATCTTAAAAAAAAAAAAAGTATAGGTTGAGGAAACTGGAAGAGGGCTGATATTCCTGAAGAATATACAGAGAAGGCAGAATGAAAGGGAGAGTGTTGAAAGAAATGCAAGTTGGGAGGAAAACAGAAAAGGATGATTAAAGATGTGAAAAACATGAGTGTATGTCTAATACAGTGTCAGCAACCCAAAGAGATGTTTCAGCTTGAAGGGAAGGGGGATATACAGAGAATATTGCAGGAAGAGAAAAAAACTAGCAAGGAGTGCTACAAGGCAACAAGGGTCTGTTTGAAGTCAGAGGGTGTGAATTTGAACTTAGCTGTCCAGCCCTACTTCCTGATCTTCTCGGGTCACATGCTGCAGTCCAAGAGCAGAAGAGATATAGATAATATATGTGCTATGTGATAGGGCTCAACATGCTGAGCGCCAGCAGGGACGCTGTTGAAAGAGTGGGTGGCAAGGGCACCATCACAGAGTACAGTGAGGGTGCCGGCAAAAGAACAGACAGCAAGGGAACCTGAGATAAGAGTGGTCAGTGAGGCCACCCGAGACAGAACCTCTGGCCAGAGTACTGCTGATAGAGCAGTAGAGAGGAGTGGCTGGTGAGGACACCAGTGACACACCAGATGACAAGTGTTTCAGCTGGAGAGGCTGAAGAGTAAAGTCAAAGGAGAGCTGAGGGACTTGGAGAACAGGGTGGGTTTGGTGTCTGTGAGGCCTGTAAGGTTTGCCTGAATGCTAATGGGAGGCAGAAGTGGAATAAAAATAAAACAGTGAGAGACTGAAGTCTGTCCACATCACAGGAGCCTTGTACATAGACACTCCTCTGGATAAGCTGCTCACCTAGAAGGGCAGGAATGAATGACGAAGCAGCCAGTGAGAAGATAGGTAGATGGCACAAATTAGTGATGGCCAAGGGGTCATGCTCTCTGAGCAGAGTCTGTATATCCATCATTTTAAACATAGTTCAAACTTAAATTGTTCACAATGTGTTTATATCTGTATTTTATAGACTGTGTGAAAGCAATTCAGCAAACTGTATTTTACATAGTGAACAAGTTACCTTTTCTTCCATCTCATAATCCACTCCAAATATAGGACTGGCAGAATAGACTTTGTGAAGTGAATTGATTTCCTTAACTGATTCTTGTAGTTTTTCCACAGGATCTATTTTAAAGCCAAGAACATATCCTCCACTCTGTAAGAAAAAGTAATGAAAAAACAAAAAACAAGCCTGAGGAACGGGTATTTATACTATCTGATAAACTATACCCCATTGTTTAATGTTATTTCAGAACTCCACAAGTAAATTGATTTTTTTTCATTAAAATTTTTGTAATGAAAAACTTAAAGCATATACAAAAATAGAAAAAAAAAAGGTACAGTAAGTGTCCACGTAGCCATCAACCAGCTTCAATAAGTAGCAACATATGGCCAACTCTCTTCCGTCTTTAACCTCCCCTTTCCCCAAATCTCCTCCCCTTACCCACTTAGGATTATTTTGAAGCATATCCAGATACCACATCATTTCTATATATAAATATCAAAGATGAGATTTTAAGATATAAGAAAATACACTATAGATTGTGAAGGCCAATGGAACTAAGTTTTTCTTGAGCTAGACCTTGAAAAGGAAAAGACCATATATCAGAAGAAAGGGAATGGTCCAACTGAGGCTAATTCCTTAAAGAATTAGGAAAGAAACCTTAACACGACAGGTTGTTGTTGAAAACTGTTAAAAAATTAAGTAGAAAAAAAAATTAAGTAGCATACTGTAAAAGGTGAAAGCATATGCTTTAGGTTGAGAGCATATTCTTTCGAGTTTAAGTTCAGGTTTTACAACAAATTTGCCAGCTATCTGATGCTGGGAAACATACTTTTCTTAGTCTTTTAAGCCTCAATTTTCTTTTTTTAAAATAAATTTATTTATTTATTTATGTTCAGTTAGCTGACATATAGTACATTGTTAGTTCTTTTTTTAATGGTCTTCTGTGTGTTTCCTTCCTTCCTTTTTTCTTTTTTCCTTTTTAAAAAATTAACATATAATGCATTATTTGCTTCAAGGGTACAGGTCTGTGAATCATCAATCTTACACAATTCACAGCATTCACTATAGCACATACCCTCTCCAATGTTCATAACCCAGCCTCCCCACCCCTCAACAACCCTCAGTTTGTTTCCTGAGATTAAGAGTCTCTTATGGTTTGTCTCCTTCCCAATTCCATCTTGTTTCATTTTTTCCCTCCCTACCCCCAACAACTCCCCGCCCTGCCTCTGAAATTCCCCATATCAGAGAGATCATATACATTATTAGTTTTTGATGTAGTGTTCAATGATCCATTAGTTGTGTATAACACCCAGTGCTCATCACACCACGTGCCCTCCTTAATACCCATCACCTGGCCACCCCATCCAAGCCTCAATTTTCTAACCATAAAACAGTTATCAAATTGTTATATTAAATAAAATAATGTACACATGATATTTGATACAGTTCCTGGAACATAGTAAGCACATAGTAAGCACTCAGTATATGGAAGCCACAAATCTGCAGGCCAGGGGAAAGGAGTGAGTAGACATTCATATTTACAGTTAGAATTTAGAAGAGCACTGATTTTACAAATAAGTATATGTTTTATTTAAATGTATTTCTGCAAAGAAATACATTGCTGGCCTAATGCGGCATAGGAATTATAATTAGATATAGTATGACCTGCATGTGAGAGTATAAAATCTCAAATAGGGTACATGTGTGTGTATATTTGTATATATCTGTGTTTCTCATTGATATTCTTGTGAGTCAGTCAGTCCTGAATGAAAACCTATCCCCGCCAGTTACCAGTTGAGAGACTGTGGGCAAGGTTCCTAACTTCTCCAAGCCTCAGTTTCCTTGAATGTAAAATGGGGAAAAACAGTAACTGTATCATAAGGGTTGTGTAAAGATTGAAGGAATGCATAAAAAGTACAGTGACTTAACTCTGTCACTAAAAATAATAATCATAACGATAATAATGGTTATGTCTGTCCAACAAGGAAACATGAAACAATTTTTCCTATGAGTACAATTACTATATGACTTTAAACTCTACTTAACATGTTGTAGCTAATATTCTTCTTGAATGTACACTGGTTACTATATAAATAAAACAAAAAATATAGACTGTTACATAGTTTAAAAAATCTATTAAAGATTAATATGGATATATAATATCTTACCTGCTGAGAACTTTCTATGACAAGAGCTAAACCAAATTTTGAATCTCTAATCTTTATGGAACGCTAGATATAAAATGGAAAAGAAGAAAATGCATATTTTTATTACCTGATAGTAGTGATTCTTTAGCACAAACAAATTTTTCAACTTCTACACAGTAACTGCTTTTCATAATCTAAAGAACAGAATTCTCCTTCTTTCCTTCATTATAGTCCCACAGAGATCAAGTAAATGAAAATGTTCATACTAGAACTAGCCAGCAGACTTGTAAGGAAATACGAAGGAAACATATCTGAAATACGCACAAAATTATCTGACTCAAATACCCCCCACAATCAGGGAGTATACAACTTTTCTGAGTATTTTAAACCAAAGGCCAGCAATCTTTTAGTACTAGAGAGCCAGTGTTTTGAGTGGTTCCCAAGGCTGGGTTAGTTTTTAAAAGTCACATGAATATGACTGTCCTAGTGACAGACTGTGATGATATCAGATTGCAAGTTGTTTGGACAAAGCTGAATTCATTCCAGAGGCCATACTTGGGAACTGTATTCTTAAATAACAAAAAGCATCTATCTGAAGAATAAAAAGCACAAGGTTGTTTACTACTCAGTAATTTTGTAGTATAATAGAGATAGGTCAGATGAGCTGTAACATATGTAAACCATATAAAACAGCAATGAACAATACAAACCCCGGTTTATCAAATACCTACGTAGATTCTGTCATATTTTCCCAGCCACAATTATAAATTCTTGCATTTCTTTGGATGGCCAGAAATTATTTTTTTCCTACCAGATTCTATCATTTTCTGTTTAATCTCTATCAGACTGAAACCTTGATGGCAGGAACTGTATACTGGTTCATAATTCTCACAACTGTATTGCTGGCACCTAGCACAGCATAGGTGCTAAATACTTGGCAAATGAATGACCTGATATTTTAAAGTAACTCAAAAATCAAACAATTCAGCAAACAATAGGCTTGGGAATAGTTAGCAAAGAATCATCCTTCTTGTAAACCAGGAAATCTTTTTAAAAATGACATCTTCCAGATATCGCATACATTGTGTCTATTCAATAAATATTTGTTAATGAAATTGCTCTTATTAAGATTACTCATATCCCGCAATAAGTGTAATTATTATAGGAAAATCACACAGGATTTTCATTAACTATTTTTATGTTCCATCTAATTTGCACTAGAGTCCTATAAGTAATTTCCTTATGTAAAATGAAATTCTTCAGTTTATTGGAGTTTACTATTTGTTTCACTGAATCACATAGTAGCAGCAGCAGAAGAGATAAAAAGAACCACCTTTATTCTCAAAACAAATTGGTCTCAAATGTAGTTAGTTCCTATTCTGGATTTTAACAGCTTTAGTTGAACTTAAGCTAAAATCATTATTACTGGACGCCTGGGTGGCTCAGTGGGTTAAGCCTGTGCCTTCGGCTCAGGTCATGATCTCAGGGTCCTGTGATAGAGCCCCGCATTGGGCTCTCTGCTTGGCAGGGAGCCTACTTCCTCCTCTCTCTCTCTCTCTCTCTCTCTCTCTGACTACTTGTGATCTTTCTCTGTCAAATAAATAAATACAATCTTTAAAAAAAATCATTATTACTAAAAACCATCTTAATTCCTTTCACCAAAACTGTAGTATGAATCCAGCTTGTATTACATGCTGTATATGAATACAGTGAAAACAGTTCACTCACAGAATTAAAGAATTCCTTCTGGCTTTAAAAGCAAAGTGTCAAGAGAGCCAAAACAACGTGTGTGGATCAGTGTGCTGAAGCCAAGCAAAGAACCACTGTATACATGCCTTATGAAAAGGTTATGGAAAACTGTAGTAGCTAATGTCCTCTGACTGGAATCTAAGAAGGACACATCTTAAAAAAAAAGAAAGAAAGAAAGAAAAAAAGAAAGAAAGAAAGAAAAGGAAAAAGAGAGATACATCTTAATCTGCATAGCGACTATTTTTTTTTTTTAAAGATTTTATTTATTTACTGGACAGTGAAAGAGAAAACAAGCAAGAGGCAGCAGAGGGAGAGGGAGAAACAGGCTCTGCATTAAGCAGAGCGCCCAATGTGAGGCTTGATCCCAAGACCCTGGGACTTTGACCTGTGCTGAAGGCAGACGCTTAACTGACTTAGCCACCCAAGTGCCCCTGTATGGTGACTATTTAAAATTTTTAAGTCCAGTATATTTTTCTCTTAATAGCAAGTTTATAATGGTGGAGCATCCCTTGAATGTAAGTACTGTTAGGTTTTTTCTGTGTTGAAACTGTAAATTGTCAACATTTTAAAAGTCTGCTGTCAGCTATACTGCTACCACTGAAAAAGAGGGAGACAATTCATCTAGTCTTGAAAGTTCCATTAACTAATGAACAGAAATTATTTATTCTACATTAAAATAAGATCACCAAAATGCATGTACTTACAATTTGTAGATATGGTATGCTGACGTTAAAACTGTCATTCATATTTGCATGCCACACAATTCTCACGTTGGTAATAAAAAAGGTTCCTAAATTTCCCTGTAAAAGATAAGAGATACATCAGTGACCATTTGTTTGAATACTTACTCTTTATTTTCTAAACACTGGGATAATTCTAATTATCACAGTAGCAGAGAATACCAGAATTGAGTATCATGGAGTATCAATGACTTCATTATTCACTGGATCGAAGAACAATTAACTGAGGGCCTGGATTCTGAAGTTAGACTATAATCATTATGCCATCAGTACTTACCAGTTGCCTGACCATGGGCAAAAATTTGTTCTTGGTGCATTGTGTCAAATGTAAAGTGGAAATCTGATTAAATAACCCCTATAAATAAAGCCCTTATCATAATGCTTGACACATAGTAAGCATTCTGCAAGTGTTAGATCTTATTACAGCTATTGTTCAAAACCTGGGATTAAGTTAAGACAAGGAAGTTGTGGTAAGAGAAAGACAAAACATATGTGATAACTTCCATTAGTCCATGAGAGATGTTTTATGGCTCTTCAACACTAACTATGAATCAAAACTGTTTCCAATTATATGGCCCCTCAACATTTGCTCATAATTACTCTGGTATGGTAACTAAATGGTCTAAAAAACCCTTAATACCTAGTACATGGCACCAAAATTAGCCACCTCTACTATTTATCCATATCATTATCCACCTCCATTTCTACCTCCTCCCCACCATATACTCCCAGAAGAATTTATTTTATATGTTGAGGTTGGGCATAAAATATTTACTTACAAACCCAAAACCTGGGATGACCAGGTTTGAAACATCAGAAAAGACCAACTATTTCTTAATTATAATTAAGTTAATAAACATATATGTAAGTATATAGAGTTCCCTCCTCTACTCTCATCTTGCAAAAAATTGTTATACAAAGAATTTTAGCCCCCTTATTCCTGGCCAACATCCCATTAAACAGTACTAAGTCTAACTTTATAAAGAATAATTATTTATGTCATTCTTTCCTCTTATTTTAGAAGAGAGCAACTTGCAAAACTCCTAAGGATTTTTTAAATAAAAGAATAGGAAGGCATATTTTATATTTAATAAACAGAAGTTAGGTTAATAATAACATTCCTATTTTCAGTAAAATATTTCTTATAATCCTGAGCATCTTAATTAATCAATTTAAAATGCCAGGTGTGGTGCTAGATGGTAAAGATTTAAGTATAAACACAGTGATTCCACTCCTACCCTTATAAAGCCTACAATCTAATGCCGGGGAACAGACAAGCTCTGTATTTTAGATCAGGAACAATTTAAAGTAGTAATTAAGTACAGACTGCAAAAGCAACACACAGAAAGAAGCTTATAGAAAGCGACTTCTAAGCTATGACCTAAAGTAGGGATCTGTAAACTATGGTTTGTGGGACAAATCTGGCCTCTCGCCTCATTTTGTATGGCCCACGAGCCAAGAAGCCAAGTTTCTTGGCCCCACAAACCAAATTTTAGATTTTTAAATAGCTAGAAAAAAGTCAAAAGAATAATAATTCATGATATGTGAATACTGTATGAAATTCAAATTTCAGGATCCATAACAAAGTTTTTTTGAAACATAGCCATGCTCATTTGTTGTCTATGGCTGGCTTCACACTACAATGGCAAGTCTGAGAAGTCATGACAGAAATGGTATGACCTGCAAAGCCTAAAATATTCACCATCTGGCCCGTCAGAGTAAAAAGCTCGCTGATTCCTGATGAGTACTTATTCAGATGTAGAGCTGGCTATTTACCACAGAACCATTATCAGAGTTTAAAACTAGAACTTTTCAAATGAGCAAAATTTATGTACAACTTAAGTTTATGATACAATGTTTAGCAAGAAGTTCTTCATTCAAATGCTATAACTTTACTCCAGTGGTTATCGGTCTAACCAAAGAAACTATTCTTATGTAAGAGAAAAATTTTCTTTAGAAATTGATGTGTTACTTATTCCAACTTAGATGTTTTAAATGGTCATAACTTCAAGAGCAAATGAGAAGTCATGGTAATGGATATAGGAATCACCAAATGAGTTATACATTTAATTCCATAAGGATCAGATTTCTTTTTTTTTAAGATCTTATTTTTTTATTATTATTATTTTTAAAGATTTTATTTATTTATTTGACAGAGAGAGATCACAAGTAGGCAGAGAGGCAGGCAGAGAGAGAGGGGAAGCAGGCTCCCTGCTGAGCAGAGAGCCGATGCGGGACTCAATTCCAGGACCCCGAGATCATGACCGGAGCTGAAGACAGAGGCTTAACCCACTGAGCCACCCAGGCGCCCCTAAATATTTTATTTTTAAGTAATCTCTACACCCAAACATGGGGTTTGAACTAACAACCCTGAGATCAAGAGTCACATGCTCTTCCAACCAGCCAGCCAGCCGCCCCCAAAAGACCAGATTAAAAGTCTTCCACGACTGTCCACCTCATGACTATCCTCCATCAGTGTAAGTTATCAAGGTGATGAGAGTAGTGCAGCATGTGGAGAAGAACATAGTTCTCAGATGAACTAGATGTGTGAAGTCACTTAATTCTTTGGGGCCTGAGTTTTTAATCAATAAGTGAATGGAGACTGAACTAGATAATCTCTAAGGACTACTCGCTATAAATTCTATGTACAACAAATGTTGCTAAAAAGAACACAAAACCATGAAAATAAGAAAATCAGAAAATTATCTTATATGAAGAGCTACAATACTAATTTATCAGGAGATATAATGCTAATTTTAATAGAGTTAAGTGAATATTCAAACTTAATGACAAATGAGAAAATGATTACCAAAGCACTGACCCAAAAGGTTCATTAGCTTTTTGCACAATACCTGATCACTGGATAAATTCCATACTCCATTGACTTTATCATATACATGTTCTTGTGGTAATAATCGTAGTTGCTTATTTTGAATTAGTGCACTTCTCAATTTAAAATCACGATACATTTTAGAAGTTTCATATGCTCTATAAAAAAGAACAAAGACCAACCCAAACTGAAAATGTGGTTTTCTTAGGTTATGTTTACTTATCTACCAAAATATACAGTTGTTAATACTTATGTATACATTCAAATAATTATAACAAATTTAAAAATTTACTTTTCAATAAATTTTGCTGTCACAGTCTTTTATATCATTTTAGTGTAGTATTTACATATTTAATCTCACTACCTATTTTTAGAGGTCTAATTTTTTAAAAAAGATTTTATTTATTTATTTGACAGAGAGAGACAGATAGAGAGAGACACAGCGAGAGAAGGAGTAGGAGAGGGAGAAGCAGGCCTCCCGCCAAGCAGGGAGCCCTATGTGGGACTCGATCCCAGAACCCTGGGATCATGGCCTGAGCTGAAGGCAGACGCTTAATAACTGAGCCACCCAGGCGCCCCTAGAGGTCTAATTTTTAAGACAACATGTATCATATAGCACATATGAGAGGAAACATTTTCTCTTTAAGCTGAAAAACAATGCTTGCATATAATAGACTTGGAAATTATTTTTCCCTATCAAAATCCTTCTCTCCATTTCGGTTTTAGTCAAAGGCACCTTTTAGTCAAAGGCACAATTGGGAGTCCAATTAATTTTCTCATTGCAACCGCAAACATGCTCACAGCTACCTCTATACAGAAAATTGGAATAAATCTGTACCAATCACAAAAGGGACCCTAGGGCAGTGTGTATGCATGTGCAAGTGTTTGTGTGAGTGTGTGTATACATTTATATATATATATATATACACACACACATATATATATATATAATCCCTCTTTGTTTTCCCTCCATGCCCTCCTATTGATAAATAATAAATACCAAGAAAGTTCTGTATTCAGAACTTTCTTCAGTATTTATTATTAGTTTTGATTAGTTTTTTAAAAGATTTACTTATTTGAGAGAGAGCACACACAAGCAGGAGAGGGGCAGAGGGAGAAGAGGAGAGGAATAGAGAGAATCTCAAGCAGATTTCCTGATGAGTATGAAGCCCCATCATGGGGCTCAATCTTACAACCCTGAGCCAAAAATCAAGAATCGGGATGCTTAACTGAGCCACCCAGGTGCCCCTGATTAGTTTTATTATAAGTTTTTGGATTATTTTATTATAACATTTGATTAATTATAATTTTACCCCACAAAATTATAGGCTAATTTACCCATTTAATAAGACTAAAGAATTTTCTTAGCCTGAATAACTTTGAATGTCATTTACATAAATCATAATACTCATTGTTAAACTTGTCATTTTAACTTTAATTGAGCTAATATATAAATTGTGAAAGAAGAAGATTTGAGCATTTGCCTATAAATCTTAATTTCCTTTAGTGCTGTAATCATCGTTTAACCAGTGGACAAAATGGAAACTTTATGCTGAGTTACTTGTGGGGGAACTCTTATTTTTATTCTATTGAAGAAAAGCAGCTTATAAGCTCCTTTCATACTCCTCTTCATATTATATTTCTAAGTAAAGTAAAATAAAGAGCTAAGGTTTAGAAATATGTCTAACACAACTGAAAAACATTCATAGTAGCTAAAAAGTGGAAACAATCCAAATGTGTATCAACAACTAGTGAGAAAACAAAATGTTTACACAATGTAATACTATTTATAGAAAGAATGAAGTACTGAAAATAAAGTACTGATACATGCTACAACATGGGTGATCAGTGAAAACACTGTGTAAGTGAAATAAGTCAGCTATAAAAGGTCGCTATATTGTATGATTCCATTTATATTATAAGTCCCATGGGACGCCTGGGTGGCTCAGTTGGTTAAGCGGCTGCCTTCGGCTCAGGTCATGATCCCAGCGTCCTGGGATCGAGTCCCACATCAGGCTCCTTGCTCGGCAGGGAGCCTGCTTCTCCCTCTGCCTCTGCCTACCACTCTGCCTGTGCTCGCTCACTCTAACAAATAAATAAATTAAAAAAAAAAAAAGTCCCACATAGGCAGATCCATACAGAAAGAAAATAAATCAGTGGTTGCCAGGAGGTATGAAGAGGACAGGATAGGGAAGGACTATGGGGACTACAGGGCTACAAGGGTTTCATTTTGGGGTGACAGAAATATTCCAGAATTGGTAGTGATGATAGCTACCCAATCTTGTGAAAACCAAAACGACCAAACTGTAAGCCTTATTTATTTTTTAAAAAGATTTTATTTATTTGAGAGAGAGTAGAGAGAGAGAGAGAGAGAGCACACGAGTGGGAGGGGTGTGGTGAGAGGGGCAGATAGAGAAGCAGGCTCTCCACTGAACAGGCAGCCAGATGCCGGACTTGATTCCAGGACTCTGGGATCATGACCCAAGCCAAAGGCAGACACTTAACCAACTGAGCCACCCAGGCACCCCTCAAACTGTAAACATTAAAATGGTATTTTATATTATATGAATTATATCTCAAAAAATTTAAATGATTATATAGATTAGAAATCATCAACAAAATGAAAAATCAAATAACTAGGAAACTAAGAAATAAATGTCAACATATATGACAGATGAGGGCATAATTAAGAAATTTATAATAGAAAACTATAAATAGCCAAAAAAGGAGAAAAATGTCTATATCACTAGTAATGAAGAAATGCAAATTTAAAAAATAGTGTATATACTTCTCTGTGTTAGCATAAATTTGTGTATATGTATAATTGCCTGTCATCTTAGCCAAGCTTTTAAAAAATCATTGTACTTAAGGCTGGTTAAAAATAGAGAGCTAAGGTGCTCACTTCAGCAGCACATATACTAAAACTGGAATGATAATGGAGATTAGCATAGACTCCGTACAACGATGACATGCAAATTTGTGAAGTGTTCCATATTTTCTGCAGTTCCTCAACTAACTGCCACCCTTTGTAGATTCACTCGGAGGAAATGATATGAGCACAATGTGCAGCACTGAATAATTAAATTGTGATGTTTTATTAGAAAAATATTCCTGCAAAGCAATTTATGACATGTGGATTGAGGCCGAGTTTCACCCAAAAATTATGTGCAAATATGTTGTTTCTACATATCTTGGAAATGAGAAGATGTCAACTTGCATTTCCTTACAGAATTAAAAAAAAAAAAAAAAGAGCAGGGCACCTGGGTGGCTCAGTTACTTAAGTAGCTGCCTTTGGCTCAGGTCATGACCCCAGGGTCCTGGGATAGAGCCCTGTGTTGGGCTCCTTGTTCAGCAAGGAGTCTGCTTCTCTCTCTCCCTCTGTCCTCTGTGCTCTCACTCTCTCTCAAGTAAACAAATAAAATCTCTAAAAAAAAAAAAAAAGCTAAGGTAGTGTAAAGACTTTAGCAAACAAATGAACAAACCACCACAAAAGAAAACAAAACTCTTTAGGGAAAACACCCAGACATGCCTTCAACTGCTAGTAAAATAATCTTTTTTTTTTCCTAAGATTTATTTATTTATTTTAGAGAAAGAAAGATAGAGAGCAGGGAGTGGGGGAGGGAGGGAAAGGGAGTGAGAAACTCAAGCTGACTCTGCACTGAGCACAGAGCCCTAGGTGGAGCTCATTCTTATAATCCTGAGATCATGACCTGAGCCAAAACCAAGAGCTGGAGGCTTAACTAACTGAGCCACCCAGGTTCCCCTAAAATAATCTTTTTTATTATTTATTTTTAAAGATTTTATTTATTTATTTGACAGAGAGAGATCACAAGTAGGCAGAGAGGCAGGCAGAGAGAGAGAGGAGGAAGCAGACTCCCTGCTAAGCAGAGAGCCTGATGCGGGGCTCGATCCCAGGACTCTGGGATCATGACCCGAGCCGAAGGCAGAGGCCCCAACCCACTGAGCCACCCAGGCGCCCCTAAAATAATCTTTTTTAATTCATTAACTGAATTATCCAACTTCATTATCTATATTGAATGAACTCTCTGTTTCACAATAACTAGCTACCAGTAGCTAATTTAATAGAATCTTCAAGTAGAAATTTTTATGAATCTTCGGTAGTCTTATGTGTTTATAAATACTTTCAAAGTGTTTATTAAATGATAATGCATTATGTTCTTCTATATATCTTCAGGATACTGCAATCTTTTGAGCGTGGAGGAAGATGGTACCATACTTATACACTTTACCCTATAAACTTCTAAATCATAGATTGGCCTTAAAATTATTCAATATTCCATAAAGTATTATCATACCTGTGTACTGCAATCACAGAAGTAAAAAGTCTAGGACTTCCAGGAACCAAATTTGTAAATATAAACTCAAAACGAGTACTGTTACATTTTGTTAGTATATAAAGAGCTTCAGTTTGGCCTCGTAATTTCTGTAAGAACAAATTTATTTAAAAGTTCAGATTTCAAGAGCAATTTCTCATTTACAGTGAAAATAAGTCCAATCTCAAATATCTAATGCTTCTTCACTATATATATTTCAATAAGATTTTTCAGACTTACAGAGTTAGCAGTCCTTGTTGTAATGCTCAATATGCAGTTGTAACCGATAGCTAAAATTCAAAAGCAAAGAATTTCAAGAACATGATATAATAAACTGAAAGATAAAAACCTCTGTATATAGAACTTTAAGTTTTTTAAAAATTAAATATAAAGTACAACTTTAAAACATTTTAATATATTACTACAAATTTAAGTTAAATAATTAAACGAATTAGAAAGTAAATTCTGCTTCTTTGCAAACATTCTTAGCTTCTCTCAGAAAGAAAGAAAGGAAGTTTGCTTCTCTAAAACCTATATATTATTATTTACTGAACATCTTAGCACCAGTACCTCTAGAGAAAAAGTCTAGCTGGACAATCTAAAATAATTTTTCAAAATAAGTAAAACAAAATTTAACATATTGGAAGGTTGCACTTTTATTAGAATTTAGATCTCCCTTCTACTGGATTAGTTGAAACAGGTCACAGGAAGTTGTCAAAGATATGCAAAGAACAAAACCATTCAGTGTAAAAGCACTAATCTTGTGTGTGTCCAAGAGACAAAATGGACTGAAAAACCTTTCTTTTCCAAAATGGTACAGTCTGTGGTTAGTCTAGGATTGCTAAAGTTTTTTTTTTTTTTTTTATCAATTTTTCTTCATATTTCATGGTACAGCTTTTTTGGTTATCAAAAGCCACTGTGCAAGTTCCTCAGACAAAGTATTTTTTTTCTTTAGTGTTCTCTAACAAAGATACTTACAAAGATTGACTCTGGGTAATGCCAAGGAATGCCAGATAATTCTTAAATTTGTTACTAAGAGTCTACCTAAAAGCAAACAGACAAAAAAGTAGGTTACTTTAAGTAAGAACCCATTTTTGCAGTAGAAAGAGATAGACATGAAACCTCTAGCTCAGGAAGAGCAGTAACCCCCACAGATGTTCTCAGACATTTATCAACTGAACATGTTTACTTCTCTTATCTATCCAGTGTAAGGCATACAATGCACGACTCAGAATCTCAGAGAAACAAAATCTGATAGTTACAGAAGGGATACAAGTCTTCAATGCCAAGAGCAATGACTCAAATTAATAGAGAGAACTGTGTACTGGATTTTTGTCTTGGTGGAAGCTGTTCTGGAATTCTGGCAGGTCATATGTGCACAACTGAGAATGAGTATGGGATAGTACAATCACAAAGCCATTTGGTGAAATCACACTACTCAAAGGACTTTCATACATATACTAATCTCTGCCACAGGAGTGTTCTCTTAACAGTTCTCATTTATATGAGCCACACTTATAAATACTTTTTTTCTTTTTTTGCAATAAGCAAAAAATTTTTTGCTCATAGGAAGTTATGGCCAAGCTGAAGTCTGCTTAAGGCCTTATGTTTTTCATCCCTAACCTCAGACTGATGTTCTTACACTGACATACAGAGTTAGATAAACTTCATTTCTCAAAGTGCGATCTTATGAAAGAGTAGTACCTATAAATGCTCTAGAAAAAGAAAAGTCAAGTAAATCTGAGCATGGTAAACTATGTGTCTTACAGATTTATGATACAATTAACATACTAGCATAGCTTTGTGATAATCCTGAATAAAACTCACTTAACTTTGTTTAACCAACATTTCTTCAACAAATTATAACCACAGAATTTTTTTTTTAAAGATGGGGGAGAGGGAGAAGCAGGCTTCCTGTTGAGCAGGAAGCCTGATGCGGGGCTGGAGCTCCATATGGGGCTCGATCCCAGGACCCTGGTATCATGACCTGAGTTGAAGGCAGATGCTTAATGACTGATCCACCCAGGTGCCCCCCAGAGAATTCTTTTGATGAGTCATCTATAGCCAGGTAATACTTCTTCCTCCCTGAAAACCCTGAGAATACCCCAAATCAGAGAAACTAAGCTTGTATGAACGCTAGAGTAAGATGGGAGAAGGCTGTTCCCAAAATAAAGGAAGGCATTCTCAAGAGAAACTGTGGAACATATTATGTTTGACAAAAAGTAAATAACCCAGCATTTCAAGACTGTAAGATTCACTCAAGATCATAGAAGAGCAGACCCTGCATCTATCAGTTGGGGTCAAATGGACAACAGATGGCATATTCAAATCAGAATAACTGAGGTTTATTTATAAAGGACTTATAAATAAGTCACTTATTAGAAAGGTATGGGTGGGGTATCAGGAATTGTAAGTGAATGCTGCAAACCTTTTACCACCCCAGGACCAGTGGGACAAGGATAGGGAACAGTTAGGCAAATGTGGAGGTCCTGCACGGCTAAATGCCTTGAGAAGAAAGAGCTGGGGGAATAAATATCCAGACTACACTCTCCTGACCCCCTTTGATTTTTGGCTTGGCTCTTCCAACCCAAAGCTAGAGTGCACAAGGAGCCCCTCGACGTAGTCTACACAAGTCATTTTCCCTGGGCAAGGGGGAAAGGGTGATGGGTGCTGGACCTGGAGGGACAAATGTAGGCCAGTAGCACAAGCAAGAAAGACTGTGGACAAACTATTCTGTTATTATAGATACACTGATTTATGTTTTCCTTACAACATTTCATGTAAGTAACATTATGTCTCCACAACTGGGCTATAAGCCTAGGATATCTTTTGATTCTTTTTGATACTTGTCTATTAGAAGATTCCAGGAAAAATTATGGAGTGGTAAATAAAGCCACTGACCAACTCTAATGACCTATTTTTCTGATCTTGGTACATTTCCTACAAATCTCTAGCATTCTTAGGTTGCCTCGTTCTTGCTGAAAGGCCCCATCCTGTTGCTACAAACCCAGTGTCCTAGGCATGGACTTGTCTCTCTCTGTGTTTTCAAACACCAAAATATAATTGTCTCTGTTTTTCCTAATCTCAAACACTGAAATACGGCTGTTTCATTCCCGTACAGCTTCAGTGCAAAGCTAATCTGATAATTTCGTGTCAGGGTGCTTACAGTTGAAATGGATTAAAAGTGCTAATCTTTTGGGGTATTTATAGTTTTAACATGGGTCTCCTGAACTTAATGATTGCCTTAATTCAGCAATTTTCAAACTGCTGCAAAGGAGAGGAAGAAGGCTAAAAGGCAGGACTCGCCTTCTTTTTTCTGCCTTCTTATTTACCAGAAGCTCTATACCCACCTGTAACATTCCATTTTTTGGGGAATGTTTCTGAGGTGAGTATACATACAGTTATTTTTATGAATAGGAAGATTTCAGGCACTCACTGTGATGGACACTTCTGGCCAGGGAGGTGTTTTGCCCTCTCTATTCCAAAGTGCTAGTAAAAGATTCTGCACTCAATGAATACCCAATGAACTGAAAAATGTTCTATTATCCATAGTCTGTGTCTGGACTGACAGATGGACTGTCACATAAGAGTTCCTGCCAGTCTGTATGAGAACCACCAAATTTTCTCTTGGCTTCCTTAAGTTAATTTAGGCTTGTCAAGATCCAGGTATCTAGAGATGATTATTCCACCCTCAAAGGCTCAAAGGCACAAACCAAGACTTCTTGTTTGTTGCTAAACCTTCATACCTCACTCTCACCTGGGCCTGACACTAGGAAGCATTTCATAAATGTGATCTAAGCATTCTTTTAAGGATGGACCCTTGCCATTGACAGGATCTGCCTGTTGCTGCTGGTGATGATAGGTGCCCTTCACAAGGAAGAAAGGCCCACAACTAAGTGCTGCTCACATTCCACCCCAGAGCAGACCAGAGGAAAGACCCAGAGAGCAAGTGGCCGCTTGAAAGGCTGCAGTGAGCCCATTCTCCCAATAAAGTTTACTGTGTAGTCTCTAGGATTTACTGATCCTTCTCACCTGAAAGAGGTCTGCTCCTTTCCCCCTATTTACTCTTCTCTTCAATAAGAAGTTTATGACCCATCCTCCTAAACCTCCCTTTCTCTAAAAGACCTTTTCAGAGATACTAGACTGCCCACTCATCCCCTATTTTTTTTACCCCCAAAACAATAGTAGTGATGCTTACAAGAACTGGTCACTGGATGCTGGTTTTATGTACAGCTGTTGCATGCAGCCTGGACTTTTCAAAGTTCTAGCCTTTGGGGAATTTGATTTGAGAGGGACTCTAGAGTCAAACTCTGGCTGCTCCTCAATGACATACACAGATGTCTCACAAGACTTTCACTGCTTAACCTACAATAGACTTTACAATACAGCACTAAATTTGCTCTCCACACGTCCATCTCCAGGTGTCAGTCTCAAGGGATTGTGAATTACTCTTGGATTTCTTAAAAGGAAGCATGGCTCCAGATAGCACAGCTATGATCTACTTATGTTCCACAACTCATATTCTTTTCGTGGGGAGGCAGATTCGAAAGTCAGAACTATGCCATGCCCCTTACAAACAGGGATCCTGGAGTTTTAACAGTTATGTTGGAGAAAGCTGATATCAAAACTGGGACTTACAGAAGGACCAAACTTTGGAGGAAGAATCTGTATTCCCTGGCTAAAGGCTTTTTTTTTTTTTTTTTAAGATTTTATTTATTTATTTGACAGAGAGAGAGATCACAAGTAGGCAGACAGGCAGGCAGAGAGCGAGGGGGAAGCAGGCTCCCCGCCGAGCAGAGAGCCTCATTCGGGGCTCAATCCCATGACTATGGGATCATGACCTGAGCCAAAGGCAGAGGCTTAACCCACTGAGCCATCCAGGCGCCCCTGGCTAAAGGTTTAATACCCATCTTTTCTCCTGTTTAAGTCTGAGAAAATTTTTATGTGGATTTAACTCTTTCACTGTCTCAGTTACATTTCTTTTATATCTTACTCTCCAGTTAATATGATTTAACATTTGTAAATCAAACCAGAAATATAAAACATATTAGGAAATATACTCACCTCTATCCCCATTATTTCCTTTGGTGTCTTCAATTGAATCTAAACAATCAATAAGGACTTCTCCAGGTCTTGTTTTCATTTGTCTAAAATAAATATCGAGGCTTTAATAGCTACAACTATACCCACTTACAATCTAGTTAGGGAGAGAAGAGACATATGCATATAAAACAACCATAAGTATAAAAGATACAGTACCAAAGGCTCATGCATTTGAAAATATGGGCTTAAGAACTTTAAGAGTCTGGAGACCAGTGGAGCCTGGAGTAGTTAGGGACATGTAGAAAAGCCAGAACTAGGCGAGGTAGGATTTGGAGAAATGAGAGAGAGAGGGAGAAGAGTGATTAAAGACCAGAAAAAAGAAATGATAGAAGAATGTGGAAAGATGGGCCTGGCTAGGGAAGAAGATCCATGTTAAGAGGTAGTGAGAAATACATGCCACTACCTCTGAATGCTTAGTCAGATAGGTATGGGCCTTGTCCTGTGGACAATGGAAAACCCTCAGAGGTTTCTGAGTAGAGGAAAGGAGGTTAGGCAGTTATGGAAGGAGCAAGTTAAAGCATCATTAGGAATCAGTAAACAATTAGATACAGGGAATAAAAGGAAATAAAGAGGGAAGAATAGTTTGCTGTCAGACAGAATGCATTCCAGAGTGTCCCAAAACAAACAAGAACCTAGAAGAATATGTGAAAGAGACTTCTAACACATTCTCCATACAGCTGACCCAATTACCTTCTCAAAATACAGATATGATCATAATATAACTTTTCTGCCTAAGAGTCTTCCATGTCATCCAACTGCCTCAAAAATTATGTCCAAAATCCTCAGCTAAACATTTTATAATCTGGCTAATCTACCTGTTTGTTCCTCCATCCTCCACTTGCTGTCTTTGCCTTCCAGCCAATGCCGTTTGTACTTCCAAGACTCTGCTCCCAGTGTTTTGTGTTCTTTTTTTTCTGGAATACTCTCCTGTCTACCATGACAAGGCCCTGCCCAGTCTTCAGGGTTGAACACAAATATTATTTCTTCTTCAAGGCATTCTCCAGGCAAAATGAACTATTCTGTTCCTATGATACCCCAGCTTTTTGTTCATTTTTTTCCGGATGGTATTTACCACATTTTTAAAAATAGTTAGTTGTCTACGTGTATCTCCTGCACTAAAATGGGTGGCAGGTAATAATTTTCTATTATTTTTGTATCTCTAGCTATCAGTATAGTACCTAGAACATAATAAGCACTTGATAAATGTTCAAGAAAATGGAAATGCTCATGAAATGGACCTCTGCTTGGATTAAGAACCCTCCAAGAATTCTAGAAAAAGTCATAGAATGTGTGCAATCTGTAACCACCGTTTATAAATTCCCTTCCCTCACAACTTCTTAAAGGCTCAAAGACCATGTTAGTATTAGATATCAAGCCACAACTAAGCCTGGGAAATTATTTCATTTTCTAAGGTTTTGGTCATGATAAGGAATCATAGGAAGTGGCTAAGAAGCTTCATACCATTAACCCGAGAAGCCTCAGTGTCTTCCAGCAGTTAATTTCTCAATGGGCATTTTCCCCCTGGTGTTTGGGTAGGAAGATTTTAAGTATTCTTTCTTTAAAGCATGACATTAAAAAACAAAAACAAAAAAACCAGGGTTTCTGTTGAGAGGTTCCAAAAAGTAGCTCCTTCCTCCCACTGGTGATTTAAATGAATGACAAGATGGAAGCTTATCATGGGAACCAAGTTCTCGAGGTTAGCAATTATGGAAAATGCTTATTCCCACCTCCTTTGTTTTACAAAGAGACTCGAACTTAAAATGGCGAAGCTTAAGGGTCTACAATATGTGTCGCCATTCCAGACCTAGTTTCAGAACCCTGGTCTCCTGAGTCCCTTCCAAATGTCCCCCCACGACAGAAGAGGGGAGCGGGAGCTCCCAAGCTTTCTTGGGTGTACTGAACGCCCAAGTCCTAGATGGTCCCGGACGTACTTGGGCTCAGATTCCCGCTAGGTGCCTGGGGCCCCCCTTCTCTCCCAGGAATTCTGTTTCCCCAGATCTCTGAAACGGGTTTCATTGAGATGAGTTCCCTCAGTGGCCGGGCCAGTCTGGGGTCTCCCGGGAACCACAGGCTCAAACCTCCTCCCGCTCTCGCGAGGGCCGTGAGCCGTGGGGGTGCAGTCTCCTCCTGAAACCGCGCCGCGGCGCCCTCTATAGGCCCCAGGAGCGACTCACTGCGAGGAGACGTCGAAGCGGACATCCCGGTCCTCCCAAAGCGCGTCCAGCACCGACATGGTGACCAAGGCCCAACGCGGGCACTCTCCACAGTGGTGGAGGCCGAGTGGCGTCTCACTGGCTCCCAGGCAACGGACCGCCTCTGTCACGACGTCTACGGCGGGCGCCGAGATCCAAGCTTCTTGAGGTAGAGTGCGCGCTCTCCGCCCCCGCCCCGCCGCCGCGTCGCGTCATTAAGCGGATTTGAGGCTCCAGGCGGGGTTGGGCGGCTCAGAGAAGCCAAAGTGGCCCCGGCCAGGAGCATGTGCTTGACCTCTGAGTGACTTTCCTAGCCTCCAAACATACATCCTTCAGCCATTCCACCCTCTTCCCCCATTTTGCTACAGTCAAGAAATTTAGACTTAAAACTCTTAATTCTTTACCTGGCCCCGCCAGATCTGGTCCGGCCCACCTGTCCGACCTCTTGCTAACCCGATCTTTCTGCCTACATTCCAGCGAGGCGGGGGGGGGGGGGGGGGGGGGGGGGGGCTTTCTCTGCCAGGAATTCTCTTTCCCCAGATCTCTGCATGGCCTGTCCTCGGTCACTTAAGTCTCAGCTCAAATGTCGACAGAGGCGGTCCCTGATCCTTCTTTCACCCCTACATATGCTGAGCACCCTGAGGACAGGACTTGATCTATCTAGTTTGCTTTGAACAGTAGCTGGCGCAGAGTAGGCACTGGAAAACTTTTCGAATGAATTAAAATGCCTTCCTTCCCTCAACTTATGACAATTCTTTAAAGTAGTGTTGTTGTTGTTGTTGCTTTTTTAAGAATTTATTTATTTATTTGAGAGACAGAGATCTCGAGTAGCAGGCAGAGAGAGAGGAGGAAGCAGGCTCCCCGCTGAGCAGAGAGCCCCATGCGGGGCTTGATCCCAGGACCCTGGGACCATGACCTGAGCCGAAGGCAGAGGCTTAACCCGCTGAGCCACCCAGGCACCCCCTAAAGTAGTGGTTTTTAAAGTGTGATCTGGGGATCTCTGGAGTTCCTTAAGATCCTTTCAGGGCACCTAGAAGGTCAAACTATATGGACAATAATATGAAGACATTCTTTGCCTTTGTAACTTATTTATTCATTGAATGTGCAGTGGCGTTTTCCAGAAGCCATATGATGTGTAATTGTATGTGGAAGCAGGTGTGAGAGTCCAGGTGTCTTCCGTTAGCCAGACATGAAGAAGACTTGCAAAAATGTAAAACAATGCTACTCTTCTCACATTTTGCGGGGGGGTAATATAATTTTTAAAAATGTTATCTACTTTGGGCACCTGGGTGGCTCTGTGGTTGGGGTGTCTGCCTTCTGCTCCAGTCGTGGTCCCAGAATGGTGGGATCGAGTCCTGCATCAGGCTCCCTGCTCAACAGAGAGTCTCCTTCTCTTCCCTTATGAACATTCTCTCTCTCTCCTCTCTCTCTGAAGTAAGTAAATAAAATCTTTAAAAGATGTTATGTATGTTAACATATAATGAATTTACTACTCTTTAATGAATCAGTAAATGAAGTTTTCAATGTCTTACTAAAAATCAATACACATAACCCATATAAACAAAAGTTCTTTCAGGTCTTCAGTAATTTTTTAAAAAATCTCAATAATATTTATAAGAACATAAAGGGATCCTGAAGTCATAGGTTTGATAACTGCAGTTTTAAATTATCTAGAGCACCTCTGTGTTAGGCTCTGTGCCAAATACTAGAAATGTGAAAGACCTCAGGAATTTTTCTCAGGTTGAAGAAAATAATGAAGACAAAGGAACATACTTAAGTGGCCCCCAATGAGTCAGGCCCTTGTATAATCCTCTCGCTGTGGGTGTGGGTAGAACCTGTGACTTGCTTCTAGCCAATAGACTATGGCAAAACTGATGGGATGTAAAAGTGGTGGGATATCATTTCCATGATTATGTTGTTATGTAAGACTTGATCTTAGCTGACTGCAGCAAGACTCTCCTGCTTGCCTTGAAGAAGCCAGTTGCTATGATACGGCCTTTAGGGCCAGTAGCCTCAGTTATATAAGCACAAGGAATGGGAATTTGCCTGCAACCCGAATGAGGTTGGAAGCAGATCTTTCTCCAGTAAAACTTCTGATAAGCCCTTTGCTCCAGGAGTATTTAGCTTGCAGCCTGGCTTGACCATAAGCAGAAAATCTAGAAAAACCATGCTTGTAGCTCTGATCTACAGGAATAGGGAGATAATACATGTCTGTTGTTTTAAGCTGCTGAATTGGTGGTAATTTGATATATGCAACAACAGAGAACTAAGAGAGGCTGTAAAATCAAGGGTGGTGCTACTCAAACAAACAGCAGAGGCTAAGACCCAACAAAATTCCGGTAGGAAGCAGGCTGATAAAATTTCTCACCTGCATGTACGTTTTACCTTTCATGAAAAGGCAAGGATGGGAGTTTTGAACTGAAATATCTCTAACTGTTCTTCTGTGCCTAGCCCACCATTGTGTGATGGAAGTGTGGGGGACAGACAACTGGTCTCTTTAGTTTCCCAAGTCTGTCAAGAGGAATTGTGCTTCGAGGAACTGTACTAATGGTTTATAACCCGGAACATTATTTGCACCACATATAGATGATTTAGATGATGAGATCATGGATTTTGAGCTGCCAGTGTAATGGGAGGAGAAGGGAACCTTGGGAGGGAGCGAATTATATTTTTTCCCTTTGGATGGAGCATGCATTGTTGAGTGCCAAAGGGCAGACTATGAAAACAGAATTCTGAATGACCCCTAAGATTCTTGTTCTCCTTACGTGCATACCTTATCTAGTCACTTTCCCTTGAGTATGGAAGAATCTATGACTACTAATAGGATATCAGCCCTGTCATGAAATTATGTTATGTGGCAAAAATGAGATTTTGTAGATGTGTTTAATGTCCTTCGAATTCATCAAAAAGGGAGGCTATCTGTAGTGGACCTGACCTTGAACCCTTAAAGGGGATTTTTTTTCTGCAGGGTTTGTTGAAATAGTAGCCAAGTTATGACAAGCCACATGGCTAGGAACTGAGGGCAGCCTCTAGGAGCTGAGAGAGCCAGCAAAAAAACAAACTGCAACCATCTAATTATGAGGAACCTAATTCTGACAACCCAAATGAGCCTGGAAGAGAACCCCAAGCTCAGATGGGATCACATCTTTCTGACGCCTTGATTTCAGGTGAGACCCTAAGCAATGAACTCAGCCCAGACTCCTAATCCATGGAAACTGTGAGACAATAAATTTGTGTTGTTTTAAATTTTGAAGATTGTGAAAATTTTTTGTGAAGCAATATTAAATTAATACACTGAAATCACAGTAAGATTTTTGTAATGAAGACTGAAATGAAGACGTACTTTTCAAGGTGCTTATAACTGGAACTTCATACATTCTATTTCCCAGACTTTATTTTTCTCTTGCCTTTGCAAAGAAAGTTTGTGTGTGTATGTGTTTAAACATTTATTGTTCCTTTGAAATTTTTGAATAAATTTTACTGAAGTATGATTTACATAGAAAAATGCATCTGTGGGGTGCCTGGGTGGCTTGGTCAGTTAAGCATCTGCCTTTGGCTCAGGTCATGATCCCAGGGTTTTAGGATCAAGCCCTGCATGGAGCTCCCTGCTCAGCGGGGAGCCTGTTTCTCCAACTCTTCGGCTTCCCTCTAAACCTGTTTGTTTCCTGGAGTCCATTGTCTCTCATGGTTCCTCTCCCCCTCTGATTTCGCCCCCTTCATTTTTCCCTTCCTTCTCCTAATGTTCTCCAGGCTATTCCTTATGTTCCACAAATAAGTGAAACCATATGATAATTGACTTTCTCTACTTGACTTATTATTTCACTCAGCATAATCTCCTCCAGTTCCATCCATGTTGATGCAAAAGTTGGGTATTCATTATTTCTTATGGCTGAGTAATATTTCATTGTATATATGGATCATATTTTCTTTATCCATTCATCTGTTGAAGGGCATCTCGGCTCTTTCCACAGTTTGGCTATTGTGAATATTACTGCCATGAACACTGTGGGTGTGTGTGGCCCTTCTTTTCACTACATCTGTATCTTTGGGGTAAATACCCAGTAGTGCAATTGCTGGGTCATAGGGTAGCTCTATTTTTAACTTTTTGAGGAACCTCTACACTATTTTCCAAAGTGGCTGTACCAACTTGCATTCCTACCAACAGAGTAAGAGGGTTCCCCTTGCTACACAAACTCTCCAACATTTGTTGTTTCTTGCCTTGTCAATTTTCGCCATTCTGACTGGTATAATGTGGTATCTCAATGTGGTTTTGAGTTGAATTTCCCTGATGGCTAATGATGATGAACTTTTTTTCATGTGTCTGTTAGCCATTTGTATGTCTTCTTTGGGGAAGTCTGTTCATGTCTTCCACCCATTTTTTGACTTGTTTGTTTTTTTTGGGTGTTGAGTTTGAGAAGATCTTTATATATCTTGGATATCAGCCCTTTGTCTGTAGTATCACTTGCAAATATCTCCTCCCATTCCGTGGGTTGTCTCTTCATTTTGTTGACTGTTTCCTTTGCTATGCAGAAGCTTTTTATTTTGATGATGTCCCAAAAGTTCATTGTTGCTTTTGTTTCCATTGCCTTTGGAAACTTGTCTTGAAAGAAGTTGCTGTGGCCAATGTTAAAGAGGTTACTGCCTATGTTATTCTCTAAGACTTTGATGGATTCCTGTCTCACATTGAGGTATTTCATTCACTTTTGGCTTATCTTTGTGTATGGTGTAGGAGAATGGTTGAGTTTCATTCTTCTGCACATAGCTGTCCAATTTTCCCAGCACCATTTATTGAAGAGACTGCGTTTTCTTCATTGGATATTTTTTTTCCTGCTTTGTTGAAGATTATTTGACCATAGAGTTGAAGGTCCATATATGGGCTCTCTATTCTGTTCCATTGATCTATGTGTCTGTTTTTGTACCAATACCAAGCTGTCTTGGTGATCACAGCTTTGTAATATAGCTCAAAATCAGACAACGTGATGCTCCCAGCTTTGTTTTTCTTTTTCAACATTTCCTTGGTGATTTGGGGTCTTTTCTCATTCTGTACAAATTTTAGGATTGTTTGTTCCAGCACTTTGAAAAATGCCATTGGTATTTTGATCAAGATGGCATTGAAAGTATTGATTGCTCTGGGAAGCATAGACATTTTAATGATGTTTATTTTTCCGATCTATGAGCATGGAATGTTTTTCCATCTTTTTGTGTCTTCTTCAATTTCTTTCATGAGTGTTCTGTAGTTTCTAGAGTATAGATCCTTCACCTCTTTGGTTAGGTTTGGTTATGGTTTTTGGTGCTACTGTAAATAGAATCACTTCCCTAATCTCTCTTTCTACAGTTACTTATTAGTGAATAGGAAAGCAACTGATTTCTGTGCATTGATTTTGTATCCTGTCAAATTACAGGATTGCTGTATGAGTTCTAGTAATTTAGGGGTGGAGTCTTTTGGATTTTCCGCATAAAGTATCATGTCATCTGTGAAGAGAGAGAGTTTGACTTCTTGTTTGCCAATTTGAATATCATTTATTTCTTTTTATTGTCTGATTGCTGTTACTAGGACTTCTAGTACTACGTTGAACAATAATGGTGAGAGTGCGTATCCTTGTCATGTTCCTGATCTTAAGGGAAAGGCTCTCAGCTTTTCCCATTGTGAGTGATATTTGCTGTGGGATTTTCATAGATGATTTTTGTGAAATTGAGGAATGTTCCCTCTATCCATACACTCTGAAGAGTTTTAATCAGGAAATGATACCATATTTTGTCAAAGGCTATTTCTGCATCAATTGAAACACTGACACCATATGGTTCTTCTCTCTCCTCTTATTGTGTCCTGTCACATTGATTGATTTGTGATGTTGAGCTACCCTTGAATCCCAGGGATAAATCCCACCTGGTTGTGGTGTATAATCCTTTTAAGGTACTGTTGGCTCCAATTAGCTAGGATCTTATTGAGATTCTTGGCATCCATATTCATCAGGTATATTGGTCTGAAATTCTCCTTTTTGCTGGGGTTTGTGCCTGGTTTGGGGATCAAGATAATGCTGGCTTCATAGAAAGAGTCTGGAAGTTTTCCTTCTGTTTCTATTTTTTGAAACAGCTTCAGGAGAATAGAGAATATTATTTCTTCTTTGAATGTTTGGTAGAATTCCTCAGGGAATCCATCAGGTCCTTGACTCTTGTTTTTTGGGAGGTTTTTGACCACTGCTTCAATCTCGTTACTAGGTATTGGTCTATTCAGGTTGTCAATTTCTTTCTGTTTCAGTCTTGGAAGTTTATAGGTTTCCAGGAATGCATCCATTTCTTCTACGTTGCTTAACTTATTGACATATAACTGTTGATAATAATTTCTGATGATTGTTTCTATTTCCTTGGTGTTAGTCATGATCTCTCCCCTTTCATTCATAATTTTATTAAATTTGGGTCCTCTCTTCTTTTGGATTAGTTTTGGCAGTGGTTTATTAATCTTATTAATTCTTTCAGAATCAGCTTCTAGTTTCATTGATGTGTTCTACTGTATCTCTAGTTTCTAACTCATTGATCTCTTCGCTAATCTTAATTATGTCCCTTCTTGTGCATGGGGTTGGCTTAATTTATTGTTGATTTTCCAGTTCTTTAAGGTGTAAAGAGATTTGGTGTATTCAGGATTTTTCAGTTTTTTTGAGTGAGTCTTGGATGGCTATGTATTTCTCCCTTAGGACCATCTTTGCAGTATCCCATAGATTTTGGACAGATGTGTTTTCATTCTTGTTGATTTCCATGAATTGTTTAAGTTCTTCTTTGATTTCCTGGTTGACCCAAACATTCTTAAGCAGGATGGTCATTAGCTTCCAAATGTTTGAATTTCTTCCAAATTTTTCTTGTGATTGAGTTCCAGTTCAAAACATTGTGGTCTGAGAATATGCAGGGAATAATCTCATTCTTTTCATATCAGTTGAGCCCTGATTTGTGACCCAGTATGTGGTCTATTTTGGAGAAAGTTCCATGTGTACTCGAGGAGAATGAGTAGTCTGTTGTTTTAAGGTGGAATGTTCTCTGTATACCTATGAGGTCCATCTGGTCCAGTATGTCATTCAAAGCTCTTGTTTCTTTGCTGATTTTCTGCTTAAATGATCCGTCTATTGCTGGGAGTGGAGTGTTGAGGTCTCCTACTGTAGTTTATGTCAAAAATATGAACCACAATCCAGGCAAGGTGCACCCTGGGAATGTTCAGAGCGATCAGAGGCCACCACCAAAGAAATCCAGCCAACATGAAACCCAAGAATAAGATTTGTAAAGTTAGGGAAAAAAGAGGGGTTGAGGCAAGGGGAAGGCGCTATAAACTCTTAATGTGGGTGAGGTTGGGTGTTTTAGTTCTTCCTGGGTGTATTTTGGTCTCTTTGTTAGGGAACACTGCTTCCCAAAGTTATAGGAAATTAAAACTGGTGTGCATATAAAGAAAGTATTGATTAGGTAAGAAAGGACTACATTGAAGCTTATATCTATATCTATATATGTATAAAAAGAAAAAGAGAAAAAAGAATATATGTGAAACAATAGAAGTTAAAAAGTTACTATGGAATATGTTGTATTAAGCATCTAGTTGAAATGCTAAGTAGGTAAAAAGAAAAAACAGAGAAGAAACATGAGAAAGCATAAAAAAGTTATATCTAAGAAATACACAGGCTGTGAGGCAACACCAGGAGTTCAGTATACTATTTTCCCCTGTTGTTGGGGTTTTACAGTTTTATGGGGACCCTCAGGTTGTTGTCCTCTTGTTCTTCCAGCTTGTCTTCTGCGAAGGGGCCTGCCACATTGTTTTTCAGGCAACCCTTCTTCTTCGGAGTTGCCCGGCCCCCTACCAAGGGGCTGGGCTCCGTGGAAACCAGTATTTTAGGCTTTTGTCCTTGGTGGCTTTTTGTGCCTTTTCAGAGGGTCAGGGCAAAGGAAAATGTTGCGCCAGACCTCAGTCCCAGAGGAGAGAAGACACAATCTGCTTCTCTCTGAACCTTCCAGAACACAGTCTCCCCCTCTGTGAGCGCCACTGAAAACTGCAGCCTCCCACAAGCAGTGCATGCCCCCAACAATTGTCTCAGCGGTCTACCCAGGCCCCCTCTTGTGTCTGTCCCCTGTGCCTCCAAAACTGTGAAGGATCTGGTACCAGCCAACCCCTAAGGCCCATAGGCACAGGTCCATACAAGGGGCCCAGTGGGTCCAGTGTTTGCCCTTAAGCTCATGGAGTCTGTTTGATGACTGTTATCAGGTGCTTCCCATCTATTGCTGGTCCCCAGATGGAGGATGTTTTTGCACTGGGGTATTATTTTACTTCCCAGAGGGTAGCTTCTGGTGGGCCCCTCCCTCTTCTGTTTATCCTCCGCTATCTGTCCTGACAATCACAACTCCATCCTTTGTGCCTTTGGACTGAAGATCCTCTGCCTCCGTAGAGATCCAGACATATAATCTTACATCTCAGGCTAATTTCATGGTTGTTCAGACTGGCTTGGTAAATATCCAGCTAAATTCAGGGGACCAGTTGAAATGGAGTCCTCTACTGGTCTGCCATCTTGCCCCTCCCCCAGAGCACCTTAAATCCAGCTTCTACTTTTTATTGTGTGTTCATAATACATTGGATATCCCAGTGGTTGGTTTTCTTTCTGGCAAGAAGACACATTTTACTAGGAAGACATTCAGTAAGCCAAAAATATTTTATAATCTTAATATTTAAAAAATATGAAATCTTGAATGTATATAGCATTAACTGTGCATGAGTACAAATATGTTACTCTGTTCAATTAGGTGGCAATCAACATTGATTGAAATATATTTCTATCAAAATAAAATTATTGCACTTAGAAACAAATTTCCAAGTCTAACTACTAGAAAATGGGTACTAAGCAAAAAGCCTTTAGAGGAAGATGTAATTATATTTGTGCTTTTCCAAGTGTTTGATCTGTTCTTTAACTCTGATCTATTCCTTAGCTTCTGTGTGAAGATAATCATTAAATACGTGTCACAAGTCCCTGAGTAGCATTTACTGTAAGCTCTTTTAAAATGTAGAAGAGCTACTAGATGGTTTTAATGGTCCCATAAATTTTTATTTTGAATTAATGTGTATACTGAAATGTTGAATTTATGGAATCCTTTGTTCTTTTGTTGAAAAAAGATGTTCTTACTATAAAGAAGTTGTGGAATCCATTTAAAGATTTTAAGCTTATGCAAAATAAAATGAAATATTATGGTTTATTTATAAGATGTTCTATGGAATGCATGGACATCATAGGGGATGCATTAAAAAATGATGTTTCCGGGAGTCAAGATGGCGGAGAAGTAGCAGGCTGAGACGACATCGGGTAGCAGGAGATCAGCTAGATAGCTTATCTAACCATTGTGAACACCTATAAATCCAACGGGAAATCGAAGAGAAGAAGAGCAACAATCCCAGAAACAGAAAATCGATCACTTTCTGAAAGCTCTCGGCTCCTCTGGGCCGAGAGATTGGGAGGCCGCCATCTTCATTCCCGTCCTCCGGAACTCTACGGAAAGCGCTCAGGGAACAAAAGCTCCCGAAAGCGAACCCGAGCGGATTACTTAGCCCGGCCCCTGGCAAGGGCGGTGCAATTCCGCCTGTGGCAAAGACACTTGAGAATCACTACAACAGGCCCCTCCCCCAGAAGATCAACAAGAAACCATCCAAAACCAACTTCAGTCACCAAGAACAGCGGAATTCCACAGCAGGAGAAAGCAAATCCTACCTGGACAAAATGACAAGGCGGAAAAACTCACCTCAAAAAAAAGAACAAGAGGCCGTACCGAAGGCTGGAGACCTAATCAATACAGACATAGGTAGCATGACAGATCTAGAGTTCAGAATGACAATTCTCAAGGTTCTAGCCGGGCTCGAAAAAGGCATAGAAGATATTAGAGAAACCCTCTCCGGAGAGATAAAAGCCCTTTCTGGAGAAATAAAAGAACTAAAATCTAACCAAGTTGAAATCAAAAAAGCTATTCATGAGGTGCAATAAAAAATGGAAGCTCTCACTGCCAGGATAAATGAGGCAGAAGAAAGAATTAGTGACATAGAAGACCAAATGACAGAGAATAAAGAAGCTGAGCAAAAGAGAGACAAACAACTACTGGAACACGAGGAGAGGATTCGAGAGATAAGTGACACCATAAGACGACACAACATTAGAATAATTGGGATTCCAGAAGAAGAAGAAAGAGAGAGGGGAGCAGAAGGTATATTGGAGACAATTATTGGAGAGAATTTCCCTAATATGGCAAAGGGAACAAACATCAAAATCCAGGAGATACTAAGAACGCCCCTCAAAATCAATAAAAATAGGTCCACACCTCGTCACCTGATAGTAAAATTTACAAGTCTTAGCGACAAAGAGAAAATCCTGAAAGCAGCCCGGGAAAAGAAGTCTGTAACATACAAGGGTAAAAACATTAGATTGGCAGCGGACCTATCCACAGAGACCTGGCAGGCCAGAAAGAACTGGCATGATATATTCAGAGCACTAAACGAGAAAAACATGCAGCCAAGAATACTATATCCGGCTAGGCTATCATTGAAAATAGAAGGAGAGATAAAGAGCTTCCAGGACAAACAAAAGCTGAAAGAATTTGCAAACACCAAACCAGCTCTACAGGAAATATTGAAAGGGGTCCTCTAAGCAAAGAGAGACCCTAAAAGTAGTAGATCAGAAAGAAACAGAAACAATATACAGTAACAATCATCTTACAGGCAATACAATGGCACTCAATTCATATCTCTCAATAGTTACCCTGAATGTTAATGGGCTAAATGCCCCAATCAAAAGACACAGGGTATCAGAATGGATAAAAAAACAAAACCCATCCATATGCTGCCTACAAGAAACTCATTTTAGACCCGAAGACACCTCCAGATTTAAAGTGAGGGGGTGGAAAACAATGTACCATGCTAATGGACATCAGAAGAAAGCTGGGGTGGCAATCCTTATATCAGATCAATTAGATTTTAAGCCAAAGACTATAATAAGAGATGAGGAAGGACACTATATCATACTCAAAGGGTCTGTCCAACAAGAAGATCTAACAATCTTAAATATCTATGCCCCTAACATGGGAGCAGCCAACTATATAAACCAATTAATAACAAAATCAAAGAAATACATCGACAGTAATACAATAATAGCAGGGGACTTTAACACTCCCCTCACTGAAATGGACAGATCATCTAAGCAAAAGATCAACAAGGAAATAAAGGCCTTAAATGACACACTGGACCAGATGGACATCACAGATATATTCAGAACATTCCATCCCAAAGCAACAGAATATACATTCTTCTCTAGTGCACATGGAACATTCTCCAGAATAGACCACATCCTGGGTCATAAATCAGGTCTCAATCGGTACCAAAAGATCGAGATCATTCCCTGCATATTTTCAGACCACAATGCTCTGAAGCTCGAACTCAATCACAAGAGGAAATTTGGAAAGAACGCAAATACATGGAGACTAAACAGCATCCTTCTAAAAAATGAATGGGTCAACCAGGAAATTAAAGAAGAATTGAAAAAATTCATGGAAACAAATGATAATGAAAACACAACAGTTCAAAATCTGTGGGACACAACAAAGGCAGTCCTGAGAGGAAAATATATAGCAGTGCAAGCCTTTCTCAAGAAACAAGAAAGGTCTCAAATACACAACCTAACCCTACACCTAAAGGAGCTGGAGAGAGAACAACAAAGAAAGCCTAAACCCAGCAGGAGAAGAGAAATCATAAAGATCAGAGCAGAAATCAATGAAATAGAAACTAAAAAAACAATAGAACAAATCAACAAAACTAGGAGCTGGTTCTTTGAAAGAATTAATAAGATTGATAAGCCCCTGGCCAGACTTCTCAAAAAGAAAAGAGAAAGGACGCAAATAAATAAAATCATGAATGAAAGAGGAGAGATCACAACCAACACCAAAGAAATACAAACAATTATAAGAACATACTACGAGCAACTCTATGGCAACAAATTTGACAACCTGGAAGAAATGGATACATTTCTAGAGATGTATAAACTACCACAACTGAACCAGGAAGAAATAGATAACCTGAACAGACCCATAACCAGTAAGGAGATTGAAACAGTCATCAAAAATCTCCAAACAAACAAAAGTCCAGGACCAGACGGCTTCCCAGGGGAATTCTACCAAACATTTAAAGAAGAATTAATTCCTATTCTCCTGAAACTGTTCCAAAAAATAGAAATGGAAGGAAAACTTCCAAACTCATTCTATGAGGCCAGCATCACCTTGATCCCAAAACCAGACAAGGATCCCACCAAAAAAGAGAATTACAGACCAATATCCTTGATGAACACAGATGCGAAAATTCTCACCAAAATACTGGCCAATAGGATCCAACAGTACATTAAAAGGATTATTCACCACGACCAAGTGGGATTTATTCCAGGGCTGCAAGGTTGGCTCAACATCCGCAAATCCATCAATGTGATACAATACATTAATAAAAGAAAGAGTAAGAACCATATGATACTCTCAATAGATGCTGAAAAAGCGTTTGACAAAGTGCAGCATCCCTTCCTGATTAAAACTCTTCAAAGTGTAGGGATAGAAGGCACATACCTCAACATTATCAAAGCCATCTATGAAAAACCCACCGCAAATATCATTCTCAATGGAGAAAAACTGAAAGCTTTTCCGCTAAGGTCAGGAACACGGCAGGGATGTCCGTTATCACCACTGCTGTTCAATATAGTACTAGAAGTCCTAGCCTCAGCAATCAGACAACAAAAAGAAATTAAAGGCATCCAAATCGGCAAAGAAGAAGTCAAACTATCACTCTTTGCAGATGATATGATACTATATGTGGAAAACCCAAAAGGCTCCACTCCAAAACTGCTAGAACTTATACAGGAATTCAGTAAAGTGTCAGGATATAAAGTCAATGCACAGAAATCAGTCGCATTTCTTTACACTAACAACAAGACAGAAGAAAGAGAAATTGAGGAGTCAGTCCCATTTACAATCGTACCCAAAACCATAAGATACCTAGGAATAAATCTAACCAAAGAGGTAAAGAATCTATACTCAGAAAACTATAAAGTACTCATGAAAGAAATTGAGGAAGACACAAAGAAATGGAAAAATATTCCATGCTCATGGATTGGAAGAACAAATATTGTGAAAATGTCTATTTTACCTAAAGCAATCTACACATTTAATGCAATCCCTATCAAAATCCCATCCATTTTTTTTAAAGAAATAGAACAAATAATCCTAAAATTTATATGGAACCAGAAAAGACCTCGAATAGCCAAAGGAATATTGAAAAAGAAAGCCAAAGTCGGTGGTATCACAATTCCAGACTTCAAGCTCTATTACAAAGCTGTCATCATCAAGACAGTATGGTACTGGCACAAAAACAGACATATAGACCAATGGAACAGAATAGAGAGCCCAGAAATAGACCCTCAACTCTATGGTCAACTAATCTTCGACAAAGCAGGAAAGAATATCCAATGGAAAAAAGACAGCCTCTTCAAGAAATGGTGCTGGGAAAATTGGACAGCCACATGCAGAAAAATGAAATTGGACTATTTCCTTACACCACACACGAAAATAGACTCAAAGTGGATGAAGGACCTCAATGTGCGAAAGGAATCTATCAAAATCCTTGAGGACAATGCAGGCAGCAACCTCTTTGACCTCCACCGCAGCAACTTCTTCCTAGGAACATCGCCAAAGGCAACAGAAGCAAGGGCAAAAATGAACTATTGGGATTTCATCAAGATCAAAAGCTTTTGCACAGCAAAGGAAACAGTTAACAAAACCAAAAGACAACTGACAGAATGGGAGAAGATATTTGCAAACGACATATCAGATAAAGGGCTCGTATCCAAAATCTATAAAGAGCTTATCAAACTCAATACCCAAAGAACAAATAATCCAGTCAAGAAATGGGCAGAGGACATGAACAGACATTTCTGCAAGGAAGACATCCAGATGGCCAACAGACACATGAAAAAATGCTCCACATCACTCGGCATCAGGGAAATACAAATCAAAACCACAATGAGATACCACCTCACACCAGTCAGAATGGCTAAAATTAACAAGTCAAGAAATGACAGATGCTGGCGAGGATGCGGAGAGAGGGGAACCCTCCTACACTGTTGGTGGGAATGCAAGCTGGTGCAACCACTCTGGAAAACAGTGTGGAGGTTCCTCAAAAAACTGAAAATAGAGCTACCCTACGACCCAGCAATTGCACTCCTGGGTATATATCCTAAAGATACAAACGTGGTGCTCCGAAGGGGCACGTGCACCCGAATGTTTATAGCAGCAATGTCCACAATAGCCAAACTGTGGAAAGCGCCTAGATGTCCATCAACAGATGAATGGATAAAGAAGATGTGGTATATATACACAATGGAATACTATGCAGCCATCAAAAGACATGAAATCTTGCCATTTGCGACGACGTGGATGGAACTAGAGGGTATCATGCTTAGCGAAATAAGTCAATCGGAGAAATATAACTATCATATGATCTCTTTGATATGAGGAAGTGGAGATGCAAGGTGGGGGGGTTTGGGGGGAGGTAGGAAAAGAAAAAATGAAAAGATGGGATTGGGAGGGAGACAAACCATAAAAGACTCAATCTCAAGAAACAGACTGAGGGTTGCGGGGGGGAAGGGGGATGGGAGAGGGTGGTGGGGAAATGGACATTGGGGAGGGTATGTGCTATGATGAGTGCTGTGAAATGTGTAAACCAGACGATTCACAGACCTGTACCCCTGGGGATAAAAATACATTATATGTTTATTAAAATAAAAAAAAAAATTAAAAAAAAAAAATGATGTTTCCTTATATCACTGAAAAGGAATAAAAGAACTGCTTAGCAACTGGGTGAAACACAAAAATTCTCAATTTGTGAATATTTATCAGCAATTAGTATATGCTGTCAAGAACAGTATGCCATGCTCAAAAACAAGTGAGCAAGAGAGAGAGAGAGAGCGGGCATACAAGCAGAGGGAGAGGCAGAGGGAGAGAGAGAAGCCAATTCCTGCTGAGCAGGGAGCCTGATGCAGGGCTAGATCCTAGGACTCTGGGATCATGACCTGAGCTGAAGGCAGGCACTTAACTGAGTGAGCCACCCAGGCACCCCCAAACTTGCTCATTTTCTTAACGTACTGCATCCAAAGTAGATGTATTCTTGCTCAGGTAGATTGAGTTGAGTTTAGTGTAAAAAGTTGGCAATGGATTATGCAGAGGAGGCAAATCTCAGCTTTAATGGGGACAACAAATGGTAGGGTAGGGAAGAGAGGAAGGCTATGTACTCCTCATCTTGTGTCTTCCTACCTAGTTCTCATGGTAATAGTTACAGCCGCTCTGTTTTGATGCTCAGTAATAGGTATCAGGCCTCTTCTCTTCCCAGTTGTTAACAGCCCCATTGATCTGGTCAAATTTTAAACAAACCAATGATTCTGAAGTGAATCACTCTAGTTCCATTCACTGTATTTCAATGTGTCTTCCCTAGGATGAATTCTCTTTATCATTATCGTTATCAAGCCAGATTACCCCAAAATTCTAGCATTACATCTCATTATTTACCAATGACCAGGAATTCTTGAACCACTGAACTGATTCCCAGTATGTGCCTGTACTTTCTTTATGCTGTTTCCTGCCTACACCGTCCTTCCTAAAATAAATCTATCAGACTATCAAGTTATAGTCCAAAATTCATTTCTTTATATTACCACAACCTCCCCTAAAAACTGGGTAAAACGCTATATATTGACCATTATTGCCAAAATGATAGACATTTCTTTGGCAGCCACCTTACCAAAACTAAGTTGTCATTTATAATCATACAATAGTACAATTGTATTACACATACATGGCTTTGATCTAAGTTGGTCAACATCATAATTCCTGTCTTCTGTATACAAAAGAACAAGGAAAATGTCTAATTATTTTATTTTGTTATTAATCATATTTGTAAAACATTTTACAAACATTGTAAACTCATACTTCCAAGGTAGATTTACTATGGTACCCAAAGTTATTTTAATAGTATGCCATTAGTAGTACATAGTAACACATTTAGAAGGCTATTATTTTGTTTTACAATATGATCTGTACACTCAAATTGAACTTCAGTGCTCAATGGACTGATAACATAGCAATTCCTCACAGCATTAAACATAAATGTTATGAATGGAATGGGTTTAATTGTTACTGTTCTTTCGTGCAAATCCAAAACACAAAAACAATCTGATGACGTTAGGGCTATTTACAGTACATTAAACATCAGGTTAATTTTAACGATTAAAGAAGGTATAGAATGAAGAAAAAAGTCATTGCCTATTCCTTAGAATTTCTATTATCTGCTGATTATAACAACCAGTGAAGTTGAGAAAAATCCTTTTTGTAAGCTATACTATTATCTATACTAATAAAAAAGTTAACAGTATGAAAAATGATTTCCGGAAGGCTGTCAGCTTATTTACCTTTAGGATACTCACATTGTGTGGGGAGGGGGGGGAATGAGCGGGAGAGGAAAAGTGAGAAGCCTGGAGGGAGGCTGAAGTAGAAATTGCAATTTCAACATAATGGCAGGTCATTTGAATGGCATGGACATCTAACTCTGGATTTTAAGTTATCTGTAGAATTGTGATGTAAACCCCATTCATCTCACAAAACTTTAAAACACAAAGCTTTGTGTGAATATTTCTTCCACGGTAGAAATCAGAAAGTGATGTCAAATTTCATGGCTCAGAATAGGGACAGGAAGTTTGTGAAGAAGGGACCATCCATAATCTTAACCAATTAATTCTGAGGAAGTTAAAGCTTGGAGCTGTAGGTATCTATGAGAAGACAAAAACCCTTTGAGATATCAGACATCTTGGATATTGTATAGAATGTGGAGTGGATGTTTTACCCAATCTTACTGTTAGAATCAAGATGATAGTGCTGACATCTGAGGTTCGTGTAGATTAATGCCTGTTTTAACATATGAAAATATTGATATCTTGGGAATTCAATGAAGATGTAATCTTCTCTGCCCTTCTTTATTTATTTGAGAAAGAGAGAACATGAGAGGGAGGAAGGTCAGAGGGAGAAGCAGACTTCCCGCTGAGCAGGGAGCCCGAGGCAGGACTTGATCCTGGGACTGCAGAGCCATGACTTGAGCCAAAGGCAGTATCTCAACCAACTGAGCCACCTAGGCACCCTGCCCTTACCCCTCCTTATAGTCATTCTCATAGGCTTCATATTCTAACTCCAGTGATCCTTCGGTGTGTAAAACATGCATTCTCTTATTCATACACTTGCCACTTGCCTTAGCTGGGAATGGGCAAAGATTAGTAGTCCTGGGAGCTACTCTTTTTTAAATTTAAATTTTAGGTAGTTAACATCCAGTGCAATATTGGTTTCTGAAGTAGAATTCAGTGATTCATCACTTACATGAAACACCCAGAAACATATAGGCACTCACCATCTAACTAAGTCTTAACACTCCTGCTGGAAAAGACACTAAAGTCTGGTGTTGAGAAAGGAGAATTCAAATTTAAGAGTAGCATTTAATTATATTGTTGTGAATTAAGTATTTTGAAAATAAATGAAAGTAGAGAATGACAAATCAGAAAAGATCTTCACAAGATACTTTATGAGAACACTTCTTGGTGTCTGGAAGGAGACCAGAGCTATGGAGTGTAAAATTGCAAATTTCTCCCTAGAGCTCTTTCTTTTAGACCATTTCTATTTTTTAAAATTCATAAAGTTACTAAAGTGATTTTGAAAAATTTTAAAACCATACAGAAATATGCAGAATAAAGAGTGAAAGTGCTCCTTCATCTATTCCTTTTCCTCCAAGAACACTTTTCTCCCTGGAAGTACCCATTGTTAATAGTTTTATCTATTTCCTCTCAAACCACTTTTGTATATTCCTGAATATACTCATACACACATACCTATCCCTAAATTGAGGCAAGTTTGTAAAGAAACAAAAGAGATTTTAAATATATTTTTAAGATTAAATTTCCTTGTATATTTAGAGAGTTCTGTGATATAGGGATCAGATCAGAGGGGTAGATGATATCAACATGACATCATGGATAATGCCAACCTTGATCACCTGGTTAAGGTGGTGTCTGCACCAGGCTTCTTCACAGTCAAATTACTGTTTTCTCTTTCCCTGCTCAATTTTTGGAAGCCACTAAGTCCAGCCTACACATAAGGGGAGGAAGATTAGGCTCCATATCCTGGAGGGGGAACTATCTATGTTTATTATTTGGAATTCTGTAAGAGAGGTTTTCCCTTTTCTACCATGTATTTATTTTTTCAATCATTTATTCATGTCAGTATGAACTCATGGATATTTAACTTACTCTGAGTTATAATACAGTACTACAGTTATTTTGTTATTCAAATTCAAATGCTTTTTCACTCACTCACTTAGTCACTCACATACTCAAGAGACATCTGTGAAAGAGGAGCAAGCATAATAGGATTCTATTTATGTTTTTGGCTTCTTGCTCATTCCTCTCTCACTGAGTCAGTGGTTTTTAATGTCAGCCTTCTGATGAAATGAGAGTCAGGTGGGCGATGAGCAGTGTATGATAAGCTCAGTGAAGGTGGAATTGGGGTAATTAGTTGGAGCTCTATAGGTGCCTCGCCAGCCTCCACCAAACACCTATTATAGATGATACCAGTGATTTTTTTTTACACTTTATTTATTTATTTTTTTAATTTATTTATTTGACAGACAGAGATCACAAGTAGGCAGAGAGGCAGACAGAGAGAGAGGGGGAAGCAGGCTCCCTGCCGAGCAGAGAGCCTGATGTGGGGCTCGATCCCAGGACCCTGGGATCATGACCTGAGCCAAAGGCAGAGGCTTTAACCCACTGAGCCACCCAGGTGCCCCGATACCAGTGATTTTTTGACGCTTCATTATTGTCCATTCCTGATCGCAAGTCCCAGAAATAACTTAACCGGATTCCCAGAATAAACTGGGACTAGTTTATTCAAGCTTCTTCTCTCAAGAGCTGTACCCAAGTAACCAGTGAGTGAGCTAAAAGATTTTACCAGTTCGTATGAAAATGAAAAATAAGTTGAATTGACTAAAAAAGAATCTTCAAGTGTTGATTTAAAAAAATACCATTTTTAAAAAAGTAGATGATCTTTCTATTATAAAAGAATCTATTTATCGGGGCGCCTGGGTGGCTCAGTGGGTTAAAGCCTCTGCCTTTGGCTCAGGTCATGATCCCAGGGTCCTGGGATCGAGCCCCACATCAGGCTCTCTGCTCGGCAGGGAGCCTGCTTCCTCCTCTCTCTCTGCTTGCCTCTCTGCCTACCTGTGCTATCTGTCTGTCAAATAAATAAATAAAATCTTAAAAAAAAAAAAGAATCTATCTATCTATCTGTCTGACAGAGAGAGCACAAGCAGGGGGAATGGCAGGCAGAGCAGGCAGAGGGAGAAGCAGGCTCCTGGCCCACCAAGGAGCCCAACACAGGACTCAGTCTCAGGACCTTGGGATCATGACATGAGGGGAAGGCAGATGCTTAACTGACTGAGCCACCCAGGCATCCCTACTGTAACAAAATTTTAAAAAGAAATGAAATTTTATCATTTGATCACACTAGGCAGAACCTGGTTTACAAACAGCAGGGATTTATTTATTTACTGACAATTAAATCTTCTTTAAAATGATTCCAGAGAGGCAAGCAGATTAAATATACAGATAAAGAGATAACACATTTTATTAAGAAAACTTAAAATTCAGGGTGCCTGACTGGCTCAGTCAGTAGACCACGCAAATCTTCTTTTTTCTTTTGAAGATTTTATTTATTCATTTGAGAGAGAAAGAGAGGGTACAGCAGGTGGAGCAGCAGAGGGAGAGGGAGAAGGAGGCTCCCCACTGAGCAGGGAGCCCAATGTGGGGCACCATCCCAGGATCCTGGGACCATGACTTGAGTCACTCTCAATCTTAGGGTCCTGAGTTCAAGCCCTACGTTGGGTGTGGAGCCTACTTAAAAAACAAACAAAATAAAACAAAACTGCTCATCCGAATGTTGTGTCTTTGTTTCTTGTGCTGTCAGTGGTGCCCAGAGGGAGGAAGGCACGGGTCACGTGGTTATTTTTCTGGTGTCTGCTGCTCATTTTAGCAGTGATGGATGGATGTTATCCCCAAGCACTATAGGATGTAGGACTATTATGACATATTTCAGGTTGAGTAACTATGAGAGGCTGTTTGGGGTGACCAAATTCTCTGTAGGTATCCTGAACCAAATCCCTATCCTATTGCTACCCTAAGCAGGGGTCTAATCACCCCGAGCTATTGTAAAAGTGACCAGATATGCCCAAACCTCTCGACATATTATGATTACATGATGCATATCACATAGCTGGTAATAAATCTTTGATGAATGAGTAAATGAGTAATTGAGACTTCCCATGGATCCTCTGGGTTGGAGTAAACTTTCTGAACCCAAATAGTGCTTTTTAATTTTTTTTACACCCTGGACAACTGCCCAGTAACCCAAAATATGTTGATGCAACATTTTTATAATGACATTCAAATGTGATGAATTATGTTAATATTAAATTTTAAAAAAGCTATTAGAATACAAAAATAATGCCCTTCCCCACACCCTCCTCACCACACAGGAATTACTTAGTTTATTTTTTTTTTCATTTCATTTTATTTTATTTCTTTTCAGTGTTCCAGCATTCATTGTTTATGCACCACACCAAGTACTCCGTGCAATACTTGCCCTCCTTAATACCTACCACCAGCCTCACCCAATCTCCCCTCCCCTCCCCTCCAAAACCATCAGTTTGTTTCTCAGAGTCCACAGTCTCTCTTGGTTTGTCTTCCCCTCCGATTTCCCCCAGCTCACTTCTCTCCATCTCCCAATGTCCTCTGTGTTATTCCTTATGCTTCACAAGGAAGTGAAACCATAGAATTGACTCTCTCTGCTTGACTTATTTCACTCAGCATAATCTCCAGTCCTGTCCATGTTGATACAAAAGTTGGGTATTCATCCTTTCTGATGGAAGCATAATACTCCATAAGGAATTACTTAGTTTTTTAAATTAAGGAGGTTGGGGGTAGGGGCACAGCATGGGAGGTGCGAGGAGGAGGGGGTTTGCAAGCTCTTAATTTTTTCTCTAGAACAATAGTGACACCCTGTGGCAAATTCTTGTAATAGACTATTTTAAATCGAGTGGGTATAGATTCCCTACTTGAAGGCAAAAAGTACTATTAACCAAATTAATCGGACTTCAGATTAAATGAGAATTTATTTAGTGCCTACTGTGCCCAAGAACTATCCTAGTTGTTATTTCTTTATGTTATTTTATATGTCTCCCAGACGACCAGGTGCTAAAATAATTATACCTATGTCATAAAGCAGCAATGGCATCCAGAATACCTAAAATTGTAAGCAAAATATGTTTATGTGTATTTCAAGAGAAATGGGCCCTTAGCTTCCACAACACTTAATACTGATACCTTAGAGCATGTTTCTTTTCTTTTTTTTTTAAGGTTTTATTTATTTATTTGAGAGAAAGGGAAAGTGAGCAAGAGAGAAAGAACACAAGACCGTGGGGGTCGGGGAGGAAGAGAGAGAAGCAGGCTCCCCACTGAGCAGGGAGCATGATGCAGGTCTCAATTCCAGAACCCTGGAATCATGACCTTAGTGGAAGACAGATGCATAAAGGACTGAGTACCCAGGTGCCCTAGAGTATGTCTCTATCAGTACCGTTGTTGATAACCTTTGGACCAGATATATCAATCTCTTTTTCTCTGGAAGTTGCCATGTCTTCTGGCAAACCATGTTTACTATAGTTAAAAAAACTTAAAGAGAGGGATGCCTGGGTGGCTCAGTTGGTTAAGCAACTGCCTTCGGCTCAGGTCATGATTCCAGCGTCCTGGGATCGAGTCCCACATCCGGCTCTCTGCTCGGCAGGGAGCCTGCTTCTCCCTCTGCCTGTGTCTGTCTGCCTGTGCACTCTCTCTCTCTCTAATAAATAAATAAAATCTTTAAAAAAAAAGAAACTTAAAGAGAAAAGGAAAGAAAGGCAAAGAAAACAAAAAGCAAGAGAACAGGTTTTGAGGTTTATAGTATACAGTTCCTGTAAAAGTTTTCTTAGGTGTCTACCTTGATATTTCATTTTTTGGAGCTATTGTAAGTGGTATTGGGTTTTAATTTTGGTATTAGTCTATAGCTTTCTTGTACTGTCTTTGTCTGGTTTTATCATCAAGGTCATGCTAACTTCATAAAATTAGTTGAGAAGTGTTCCCTCCTCTTCTGTTTTCTGGAAGAGATCGTGTAAAATTTGTGTAATATCTTTTTTAAATGTTTGGCAGAATTCCCCAGTAAAACCATCTGCACCTGGAAATCTTTTTTCAGAAGACTTTGACTATAGTTTCAATTCTTTCCTTAGTTATAAGGCAATTTAGTTTATCTATTTCATTTGGGTGAGTTTTGATATTTTGAAGTTAAAAATTAAAAAAATATTTTATTATTTTTTATTTTATTTTTTCTTCCAAGTTTTTATTTAAATTCCAATTAGTTAACAAACTGTAGTATTATTTTCAGATGTAGAACTTAGTGATTCATCATTTACATACAACACCCAGAGCTCATCACAACAAGTACCCTCCTTAATACCCATCACCCATTTAGCCCATCCCCCTGCCCATTTCCCCTCCAGTAACCCTTTTCTCTATAGGTAAGAGTGTTTCTGGGTTTTCCTCTCTCCCACTTTTTTAAACCCATGTTCATCTGTTTTGTTTCTTAAATTCCACATATGAGTGAAATCATATGATATTTATCCTTCTCTGACTGACTTATTTTGCATAGCATATACTCTCTAGCTCCATCCACATTGTTGCAAGTGGCAAGATCTCATACTTTTTGATGGCTGAGTGATATTCCATTGTATACATATACCACCTCTTCTTCCACTCATCAGTCAATGGACATTTGGGCTCTTTCAATAATTTAGTTATTGTTGATAATGCTGCAATAAACACTGAGATGCATGTATCCTTTTGAATCAGTATTTTAGTATCCTTTGGGTAAATACCTAGTAGTGCCATTGCTAGATTGTAGGGTAGTTCTATTTTTAACTTTTTTGAGGAACCTTCGTATTGTTTTCCAGAGAGGCTGCACTAGTTTGCATTTCCATCAACAGTGTAAGAGGGTTTCCCTTTCTCTGTATCCTTGCCAACATGTATACTGTGTTGTTAATTTTAGGCGTTCAGCTGGTGTAAGGTGATATCTCATTGTAGTTTTGATTTGTATCTCCCTGATGATGAGTAATGTTGAGCATCTTTTCATGTGTCTGTTAGCCATCTCGATGTGTCCTTTGGAAAAATGTCTATTCATGTCTTCTGCCCATTAAAAAATTTTTATTTATTTATTTATTTGAGAAAGGGAGAGCACATGAGCTGAGGGAGGGGCAGAGGGAGAGAAGCAGACTCCCCGCTGAGCAGAGAGCCTGATGTGGGGCTTGATCCCAGGACCCTGAGATCATGACCTGAGCTGAAGGCAGACGCTTAACTGACTGAGCCACCCAGGTACCCCCTCTGCCCATTTTTTAACTGGATTATTTGTTTTTTAGGGTACTGGTTTTCATAAGTTCTTTATATATTGTGGATACTAACCCTTTATCAGATGTCATTTGTAAATATCTTCTCCCATTTCATAGGTTGCCTTTTAGTTTTGTTGATTATTTCCTTCGCTGTGAAGAGCTTTTTATTGTAATGAAGTCCCAACAGTTTATTTTTGCTTGTTTCCCTGATTTTTTAAAAAAGGTTTTTCAGAAGTTTTTTTGAGAGAGAGAGAGCACAACTGAGAGCGTGAGCATAAGAGTTGTGAGGGTCAGAGGGAGAAGCGGACTCCCCGCTGAGCAGGGAACCTGATGTGGAACTCAATCCCAGGTCTCCAGGATCATGACCTGAGCCGAAAGCAGATGCTTAAAAACTGAGCCACCCAAGCACCCCGATGCAGGGCTGGATCCCAGGACCCTGAGATCATGACCTGAGCCGAAGGCAGAGGCTTTAACCCACTAAGACACCCAGGCGCCCTGATATTTTGCAGTTTTAAAGGAATTGGTTTGTTTCATCTTGATTGTTCTATTTATGTGCATTGAATTGCTTGTAGTATTCCTTTATTATTCTTTTAACATCTGTGGGGATCTTTTGTGATTCCCTCTTTCTTACCTGATAATTGGTAATGTGTGTCTTTTCTCCTATTTTCTTGTTGGCCTTGCTAGAGGGTTTTCAATTTCAGTTATTTATTTATTGAGGGTTTTCGATTTTAATGCTCTTTTCTTTTGGTATTGTTTTCTCTAGTGTACCTCCCTTCCTTTTTTTGATTTGGTTAGTTTTAATCTCATTGATTTCTGCTTTTATCTTTTCTAATTCTTTCTGTTTGTGAGATTTTTGTTTATTTTACTTTTCTTTTTCAGTTTTTCTTTTTCTTTTTTTATAAGATGGAAACTTAGCTTATGGATCTGAGACTGTCTTCTTTCCTAATGTCAGTATGGAATGACATGAACTCTATAAACCCTGCTTTAGCTAGACAGCATGTGTTTTTGTATGTGGTATTTTTATTTTCATTTGGCTTAAAACATTTTCTGACTTCCTTTGAGAATTCCTGTCTGATTTATGGATTATTTAAATGTGTGTTTTTAAGTTTCCATATGTTTGAAACATTTTTCTTTCTATTATTGATTTTTAGTTTAATTCCTTTGTGGTCAGAAAACTTTATATGATTTTAATTCTTTTACATTTGGTAGGGTTTATTGTATGAGCCAGGATATGTTCTTTCTTCTTCTTCTTTTAAAAATTTTATTTATTAATTTTAGAAAGAGCGAGTGTGTGTGCACAAGGTAGGGAGGGGCAGAGGGAGAGGAAGAAGGAGAGAAGTCTCAAGCAGACTCCCCACTGAGTGTGGAGCCCTTCCAAGGGCTCCATTTCATGACCCTGAGATCACGACCTGAGCTGAAACCAAGAATCGGTCACCAAACGACTGCATCACTCGGGTGCTCCACAACAAAATATTTTTAAATTAATTTTGAAATTAATTTTTTAGACATAATGTTATTGTACACTTAATAGACTGCAACACAGTGTTAACAACTCATATGTACCAGGAAACCAAAAAATTATTTGGCTTGCTTTATTGTGATATTTGCTTTATTGTAGTGGTCTAGAAACAAACCTACAATACGTCTGAGGTACGTCTGTGCCCAGTAGAATTGCTGGATCATATGCCTTGTGCTTATTATTATTATTATTTTTTGCCTCATGCATTTCTTGAATATAGATTTAGTGATATTAAATTTTGTAGTATTAATATTGACCTATGTCCTTTTCATCCACTGTATTTCATCTATTCATTGTTGCCATGTGTATAATTGCAGTAACTGATAATCCCTTGTTTTAATATATCTTCAACCAAGTAATTGATTAAAATATTAACTAGGTTAAGAAAGAAAACCTTGTAAGAATGTTCTAAAAGACCTATAGGTTTATTCATTCATTCATTCATCACATTTTATTAAGTGTCTACTGTATGCCAGGTATTTTCTAATCCCCTGGAGATATGAAGGTGAATAAAATAAAATCTGTTGACAGAGATCCAGAAAACAATGTGGTTTGGGTATTGCTTTTCAGTCATCAGAATGTACCTAACTTTACTAATCAAAACAAATATTTGAGCCTGAGTCAGGATCTGTGAACTGCAGTGAACAAGTTAACGACAGTCTCTGTCATCATAAAGTTGTCAATTTTATCTGTACTATCATCTTGTCTTGGTTTCTCATCATGAAAGACTTTGTCACATGACTTTAAAAAAGAAAAAGAGGTCAATTGCTCTGAGTTATCTCTAGTTCTTTCTAAGTGGTAACCAACTCTACATTTAAGCTTTATATTTTCTAGAGCCTGGTATCAGCAAATCTGCAGAATCTAGAATCCAGCTTTTCCCTTTCAAAAAACCAAGCTGTTTGTTTTCTTTAATCTTAACTACTCTCTGCCAACTTGAATTGTATCCAACCCATTTTCCCTCTTTGTAGACTTCCCTGTATCTTCTGCTGTCTATGTCTGCTCTGTTATTAGACTTGACCTTCTTTTTCTCTAGTTACATTCCCACTTACCTCTCTTAGAAGCTTCTCTAGAGGGAGGAAGTGGATAACCACAGTCAGAGCAATTAATCTTTAGAAGAGGTGGAGGAGGGGTGCCTGGGTGGCTCAGTGGATTAAAGCCTCTGCCTTCGGCTCAGGTCATGATCCCAGGATCCTGGGATCGAGCCCCACATCGGGCTCTCTGCTTAGCAAGGAGCCTGCTTCCCTTCCTCTCTCTCTGCCTGCCTCTCTGCCTACTTGTGATCTCTGTCTGTCAAATAAATAAATAAATAAATCTTAAAAAAAAAGAAGAAGAAAAGGTGGAGGAAAGAGAACCACAGAGATGATGAATCCCATTGCTATTATCTGTGCTTTGGTCTTATTTGAATGTAGATATTTGGTATTAGACCAATATTCATTAATGGTATACACTCTCTTGGTTTGACTGTTTCAAGGCCAGGAGAGTGGTTGCATATGGAACTGTTGGCAGGAAGTGTTTACTTCAAGACAGAATGAGTTAAATAGAAAGTATATTTTCTAGATATGGTAGTGCCTGTTCCTATTATGGGCACTTTCTCAGTGACCCTGAAATCCAGGTAAAACTTGAAATATGAAAAAGGTCATTACTATTAAAGCCAAAATCTTCTCTTTCCTCTTTTGTAATAGCATGATAATCTCCATACAATGAGAGTTGATTAATACCTAATATTGGATTCCAGTATAGTAACTTCAAAGGCTCTCGTAAATCTTGTGATCCAGCCACCTTTCCATGATAGATATAACCATTGCCTTACTATAAGACACTTTAAAACAACACAAACACAGCAATAAGAACAATAGTGCAGCAACAAAACTCAGTCTTTAGCAAAACCCTGATTCCACATCTATGCTGCGCAAACTCAGTACTTCCAAATAATTGCCCTATACTATCATCCCTTTCTCTCTCATTTCACAATACAAGACTTTCCCACTAAAATCAATCACTCTTTGTCTCAGCTCATGTTTTCCTATGTACAGGAGTTAGAATGGCTCTGGACAGTTAATTAGCCATAAATCCATCTCTAAAACACAGAACACGTCAGCTGCTTTTGTAAACTCTCGATGTTTCATTTTGCTTCAGTGCCTTTTTTATAAACCTAATTGTGTTAATGCACTGGCATATTTATTGTTCACCTTTTCACCCTTTATCCTGATCCCTGGCTGCCCACGGGGTCCTTTCAATCGATCAAAACCACAATCCTCTTGTGTAAGAAAGGTCACATTTACTCTAACAATGGGAACCCATAGCCATGTGTTGCCTCAGTGTGGGTCACCAAGGGGCACATCAAAGCAAAGGCTGTGACTTGCATGGATCCCTTTTGGGTTTTTACTTTCCCAGTTTCAGACACAGAGGCACAGGAATTGTTTTTTAAAAATCTTGACTGTCATCTCACAGTCATATGAGTTTTGAGAGGGAAAATGGGAAGTGCATATTAAAAAGAAATATGTCTTTTCTCCACTCAGGGTTAGACCAAAATTTTTCTGAACATGACCTGTGACAAGTAAAGAACAGAGTGGAAGAATGGGGGAGCTAAGAGGATTCAGCTGTCAGACTTCCTGGGCAGCAGGACACATGTGGAGGATGTGAGTTTTGCCACATGCTAACTCTGCTCATTTATCTCTTTTTCCATTCATCCATCCATCCATCCACCCATCCATCCATTCACCCATCATCTTTCCATCTATCCATCATCCATCCATCCATCCATCTCCCCATCCATCCATCCACCTATCATCTATCCATCTATCCATCATCCATCCATCATCCATCCACCCATCCATCCATCCACCCATCATCTATCCATCTATCCATCATCCATCCATCCATCCATCCATCCATCTACCCATCCATCCTTTACACTGTAGAGATGTTAGAAGCAGAGACCCCTTTGGGGCATGAATGAGGTTTAAAGACTATGCAAGATGGGAATTTGGGTGAAGTGGAGGATACAGGCCCCGTCTTAAAGAGGTGGCCACTACTCAGCCTTAGCATATTTTAAGCAGGAGTACAGGTCCAATGTGAATTGAATTCAGCCCAGTGTGATCGAAATTCTCAAGAGAAGTGGGAAATCCAGCTTTTTATGAGAAGTCACCCAACTTTCAAATGTTGATAACAACTACTTGAAAGTTCTAAAGTCACTGTGCAGAATGAATCTGCAGTCTGAATTTGACTAGAACTTTAGGACATCCAAAGCTCCACTGCTCTCCTGGAGTTTAGCAGGGAACTGGGGAGGTCAGAAGTGATTACCCTACAGAGCAGTGGATGGTGGGGGCCAAATGGGCGAAAAAAAAAGTGATGATTTCAAGGAGGGAGATTAAACTCAGCTGAGATAATCAAGGCTTCTTGGAAGGTCTTAAAAAATAGGTCCTGAAGACCTTGAAGAGTTTGATAGGCTGTGATGGAGAGAGGATAGGAACTGGGAGAGAAGGCACATATAAAAACATAGAAATAGGCAATCTTAGCCTGAGGGTAGAATATCGTATGTCATCAAATTGGGAGTTTGTGTAAATCTGGAGAGAGAGATTGAAATTAGATTATAGAGGGCTCTGAAACCAGATTCAGAAGTTAAACTTTATTAACATTCAAACTCACACTGAAGAGGCATTGAAGGATTTCAGAGAAGTGAAAAAGAGAAAATGTTCTTGGAAAGTTATTTGGTATCTGTGTGCAGGATAATGAGAAATGGGAGAGACTAAGTAGAAAACGAGAGACAATTATAACAATGTAGGCATAAACTAGGAAGAAGCAGTGGTGAAAGAAAAGAAGAGATGGATGGAGGAAAATCCTGAGAAGAAAATGTGAGCCAGATGAATTGGAGTTTAAAATATGTCAAGTCTATACCTGAGATGTTCCTACTTCCTCTGGGTTTCTGGCTTTCTTCTAGCTAAGGAGGATGGATGTGTGATGAGAGTTCTATGGCGTGATAGGAGGAGAATGGGGACACCAAGTAAGGTAGATGAGTAGACGGCTTCCTGGTCCATAATCTTACTAATTCATTTGCTACTGGTCCCTGTCCTGGGGGTGGTGGGAGGCTTGTAGGAATCTAGGATTGGTGCAAAGTGCCAAGTAGGGGTCAGGAGTTTGATGGAAAGGTGGGTGCCCTTTCCTAACCAGTAGGGTCCACAGATCACAGAAGCTGGGATTACGGGGTGGATAACACTGGGACACAATGCTTTATAGGTTTCTATCCTTGCATTCTTGGATGGGTGAACCACAGGTTAATCATGAAAGCATTCTATGTACTTTTTTTTTTCTATGTACTTTTTTTAGTGTTTTGAGGGCTTGATTAGTAAGTCAGATTTTGAAAAGCAGATGACAAAGTCAAAATACACTTTGATGTGGGAAGGTATTAAATAGGATGTTCCAGAAAAAGGAGCCACATTTATATGTTTGGTCTAATATTATCTTGTTCAAAACACTGTCCCTATTTTTATGTCTTCTCTCTCCTGTTATTTAAAAAAAATGAGATATAATTGCCATTATCATTCACATTATATAATTCACATTATATCATATAATTCACCCTCTTAAAGTACACAATTTTAGGGTGCCTGGGTGGCTCAGTGGGTTAAGCCTCTGCCTTCAGCTCAGGTCATGATCTCAGGGTCCTGGGATCGATCCCTGCATCGGACTCTCTGCTCGGCAGGGAGGCTGCTTCCCCCTCTCTCTCTGCCTACTTCTGGTCTCTCTCTCTCTGTCAAATAAATAAAATCTTTGAAAAAAATTATTTTAAAAGAAGTACACAATTTCGTGACTTTTAGTATATTCACAGAGTTGTGCAATCATCACACTAATTCTAGAACATTTTTGAATGCTAGTGGCTGGGTCATAAGATAAGTCTGTGTCTAACTTGTTGAGGAACTGCCTAAGTGTTTTTCACAGCAGCTGTACCATTTTACATTTCCACTGGCAATGTATGAAGGTTTTAATGCCTCCACATCTTTACCAATGCTTGTTACTGTTCTTTCTCTGTCTTAAAAAAATTGTTATAATCATTCTAGAGGGTATGGTAGTATGTCATTGTGGTTTTGGTTTGTATTTCCTTGATGTCACTGATACTGAACTTATTTTTCACATGCTTATTGGCTATTTGTGTATCTTCTTTCAAAGAATATCTATTTAAATACTTAGGGGGTTTTGTTGTTGTTGTTGGGTTATTTGTTTCTGTATTCTTGAGTTTTACATCTTCTGCCATTTTTGCAGGCTTTACTTTTCTGCAAAAAAGGGTGGTCCTCTTGTACATACTGCCTCTAAATCTTTTCGTATGGTGAATTGACCAGTCAAACCATAGTTGTTGTATTATTTAAGGTCTTCATACCAAGAACTACAGTTGGTTCTAGTCTCAGAAGTAAGAGCACCAGCTAGACAGTATCTCTTCTTTAGAGAATCCCAGATCTTGGGGTTTCTCCTCTGAGGTTTTTAAAAAATTTGTGTATTTGAGAGAGAACCGCCACAGAGCAGAGAGCCTGACATGGGGCTTCATCCTGGGGCTCTGGGATCATGACCCGAGCTGAAGGCAGATGCTTAACCAACTAAGTCACCAGGTGCCCCCCTCCTCTGGGTTTTTGTTTTAATGACTCCACCCTCTTCCTTTTGTTCCCCCAACTGTCAGGGTGATCGCTGCTTCCTGACAGTTACAGTCTATATTACCTCAGACTTCTCTGTTTGCTTTTTCAGTTTTCCAAAATCTGTTTAACCAATTCCATATATTGAATTCTCTGTGGAAATGACTGGTGTGGTTTCTGGTTTCCTGACTGATATAATTGTTTAAATTTGTTAAGTTACTCTCCAGTACTAGTTCAAGATTCTAACTTAGCTTGTGCTGGGCTAAGCCTCTAGCTTTCGATTAACAATTTTTTTTCCCCACTAAGAAAGTCAGTTGATGGCTACACCCATCTTTCTTCCCAAAATAAAGCACATTTCTTTAAATTTATTTTGGACAGGAATGCACCTTAAAATAAAGAATGTCCATGTCTAAAATGTTAATTAGTATTACATTCTTATTAGTACCAGAAGTGGCTCTGCTTGGAATGAAATAAACACAAAAAGGCTAGAACCCCATTTTCCACATGAGTTTATCCCAGTATCAGTTGTGAAGAAGACTTTTCCAAAGCACCTGATAATTTCCATGACCAAGAAAAATTCTAGCCTTCGGCTATCCCAGTTTTGCAACTATAAGCCTAGGACTTGAAAAAGGAGATTCTGGACACTGGTCATTTGCTGGCATCAGCCTTTGTACACTGATAATTCCATTAGATCTAGTGGTTGGAAGTGTCTTTCATATGGTTGTATCCTTGAGGGTCCTATAAGATTCTCAGTATGCAGAACATTCTCCTGAACCCTAGGAAGAATATTAAATTGTGACAAACATATTTCCTTGGCCCTGATGAGGACTCTCATTAGCTGCACCCTGATGATTCTGTTCATGTATAATAACACTGTCTCTGCAAAGATCCTCTCCCTCCCAACCTGCAGCCACATCTCTCTCTAACCAATCCCCAGCAGCTATTCCAACCCACTGGCTTGTAGTCTTAAAAAGGGTATAGGTTATATACTCTTGCTAAATAGAGAAGGTGGCCTAGTTTTTCCAGAGCCAAAGGCTCACTGCAATGTATATGACAGGATAAGCAGCTTTCCTAGAGAAGGAGAATGCTATTTCAGATATCCCTGATAACCACACTTACTCTGTACCTCACACATAAAGCTAACAGGGAGGATTCCTCTGTGTATTAGGAAAACATAAAACTTAGGACTTTCTCCTGGGAGAGACCAGCCCCACATACATAGTCTAGAATGCCTAGCACTGACCCAGCTGGTATAGAAATATGTCTAGGGATGAGGATCCAGGAACCTGAGCAACCTTAGCTGGGGTCTCCTGGGGTCTCCACTTCTAGCTCCAGGACTATCCTCTGGCACTCTGACTGACTCCTTTTAGGTACAGGAGGAATTCATCTGGCCCTCCCTTTCTTTGGCTCCTTCCCCTTCCCTCTGGATTTCATCCAGGTTTCTCCTCCAGCCCTCCCATGCACTCCCATGCTTCACCATGCCATGGTGGGCTGGAAGATGTCCCCCAGATTTCCCTGGTTTCCATAGTTTCCCTCAGAAGCCCTTTCTCTCACCTAAGAGTTGATGGTGGTGGGGGGGGCACCATTATCCAGGACCAGCCTGCAGACCTGGAGGTACAGCTAAGCCTTTCAGCAAACCCTGCCCTTCTGGAGGGAGGAACATGGGAGGTCACAGGGCAGGGTTGGGGAGACACACTGGGCCTCTGGGGTGTGGCAGACTGTGTGGCAGACTGGCCAGAGGTGGGATGGAGTGGGATTTCATGGCCAAGAACATCCTTTGCCCTGGATATTATTTTTCAAATTTTTGTATATTCTAGTCAGTTAACATATAGTGTAATATTGATTTCAGGAGTAGAATTTGGTGATTCATCACTTGCACATAACACCCAGTGCTCAACACAAGTGCCTCCTTAATAACCATCACCTATCACCCATCTACCTGCCCACCTCCTTTTAATCAATCCTCAGTTTCTTCTCTATATTTAAGAGTCTCTTATGGTTTGCTTCCCTCTCTTTTTTTCCCCTTCCCCTATGGTCATCTGTTTTCTTTCTTAAATTCCACATATAAGTGAGATCATATGATATTTGTCTTTCTCTGACCAACTTACTTCGCTTAGCATAATACCCTCTAGCTCCATGCACATCATTGCAAATGCAAGATTTCATTCTTTTTGATGGCCGAGTAATATTACATGGTACACACACACACATACACACACACACACACCCCATCTTCTTAATCCATTCGTCAGTCAGTGGACATTTGGGCTCTTTCCATAATTTGGCTATTGTTGATAATGGGATGTCGATTATGTCGATTGGGGTGCATGTGCCCCTTGCTTGAAGTGTTTTAAGATGCTGTTTAAAAGGCACAATATTCAGGGACACTTGAGTGGCTCAGTGGGTTAAAGCCTGATCCTGGGGTCCTGGGATCAAGTCCCGCATGGGGCTCTCTGCTCAGCCTGCTTCCCCCTCTGTCTCTGCCTGCCTCTCTGCCTACTTGTGATCTGTCAAATAAATAAATAAAATCTTTAAAAAAAAGGCACAATATTCATACTCCTGCCTAGCCCGGTGTCATTCCACCAACTCAGCAACTCCCTGACAAGTCTAACTTTGTGGTTGACTTTACATGCACAGGCCCTACAGCCTCACATGACAACTTAGTGGACAATCAGTTTTCAGTGGACTTATAGGAGTGGCTACCTTTGCAATCCCTCAAAAGTCTGTAAAATATGATGTCATGTGATTGTGAGATGGCTTTTAGCAGCTTCTGCCCCACTTCCTGCTTGTTCTAGTACTAGGTTCTTGGTTACACAACTGAGAACTGTCTGGTGGGACAGAATACATACTGTGGACTCAAGTTATCTCATCGAAGATATTTTTAACAAGTATTTGATTTGAGTTGAAGTAATTATGAGACTATTCATGCCTTAAGGATTTTCAGAAGGAATGTGGCTTTTTTAAGGAAGTAGATTTTTTTAACCCTAATTGCTTAAAATGATAATTGAATTTCTTAGAACTTAATATTTATCCTTTTTATTTACTAGAATATCGTTGTTTCAGTTCCACTTAAAAAATGGGCAGTCAAATGCCCTACCTCTGAGCTATACCCCCATCCACTTAAAAAATCTGTTGTCTGTTTAAAATAGGTTAATTTTAGACATAGTAAGACTTCTAAAAATATATCTGTATATGTTGCAAAATAATCTAACATTGTATTTTTTAAAGTTCTGAATTATTTAAAAAACCTTCTATTGAGTATATTTGAATTATAACATGTAATTTAAGGCATACAACGTGTTAATTTGATGCATTTATACACTGTAATGTGATGCCATTGAAGTGATATTTAGCACCTTTGTCATTTTGCATAATTATCCTTCCTTTTTAGTGGATGGGATAATGACGTTTAGTTTCCTAGCAAGTTTGATGATTGTAGTACAGTATTGTTGTCTATATTCATTATACTGTGCATTAGATCTTTATGTCTTATTTACTACTCATTGCAAGTCTGTACCCTTAAATATTGATCTTATTCCCCCCACTCCCTAAGGGCATTTTAAGTTAAGGGTACTGCCATAACTTTGAGCAGACTGACATTATGGCAGAATCAATCTTTGCTGTGCCTTTTCAGCCTGGTCAAAATCTTTCTAAATTTCTCAACATTTAAAAAAAGTTAAAAAATATTTTTTTATGGGCAACCCTCTCGATCCCCTCCCTCTTTGGGAGCTTTGTACAGTCACTTTATTATTGCTCAGTAAACTTTGCTTTGCTGCCCAGCCCCCCGCCCCCCCAATCTATATCTTTTTTTTTTTTTTTTACAACTAATGACAATATAAAGTTTTCAATAATGGGTGCCTGGGTGACTTAGTTGGTTGGGCTTCTGACTCATGGTTTTGGCTCAGGTTGTAATCTCATGGGTTGTGAGATCGAGCCCCAAGCCCTCCTCTACACTCAGTGGGGAATCTGCTTGAAAATTTTCTCCCTCTACTCCTCACTCCACTCACTTGCACATATACTCTCTCTTTCTCTCTCTTAAATAAATAAATAAATAAGTAATCTTAAAAAAATAAAGTTTTATTTAGGTCAATAGGTCCATTTATATAGAATTTTTTTTTAAAGATTTTATTTATTTATTTGAGAGGGAGAGAATGAGAGAGAGAGAGCACAAGTGGGGGAAAGTCAGAGGGAGAAGCAAGCAGGGCGCCTGATGCAGGACTCTATCCCGAGACTCCAGGATCATGACCTGAGCTGAAGGCAGTCGCTTAACCAACTGAACCACCCAGCCACCCCTACATAGAAATTATAATGTTACTATTACTTAAGTGATATATTACAATCTAAAAATAAAGTGCTATAGTACCTTATACATTAAACAAACTAGGTAGAAGCATTCTTACTGCAAAATTAGTGATCTTTTTATTTTCTATTTTTTAATTTTTTAAATTAACATATAATATATTATTTGTTCTGGGGTACAAGTCTATGAATCATCAGCCTTACACAATTTGCAGCGCTCACTATAGCACATACCCTCTCCAGTGTCCATCCCCCAGCTACCCCATCCCTCCCACCCCCCTCCACTCCAGCAATGCTCAGTTTCCAACTTTCCTCTTGTGATTGAGTTCAAGTTTTAAAGCATTGTGGTCTGAAAATATGCAGGGAATGATCCTAATCTTTTGGTACCAGTTGAGACTTGATTTGTAACCCAGGATGTGATCTGTTCTGGAGAATGTTCCATGTGCGCTAGAAAAGAATGTGTATTCTGTTGCTTTGGGATGAAATGTTCTGAATATATGTGTGAAATCCATCTGGTCCAGTGTGTCATTTATAGCCCTTATTTCCTTGTTGATCATTTGCTTAGATGATCTGTCCATTTCAGTGAGGGGAGTGTTAAAGTCCCCTACTATTCTTGTGTTATTGTCAATGTGTTGCCTTGATTTTGTTATTAATTGGATTATATGATTGGCTGCTTCCGTGTCAGGGGCATAAATATTTATAATTGTTAGATCTTCTTGTTGGATAGACCTTTTAAGTATGATATAGTGTCCTTCTTCATCTCTTATTGTAGTCTTTGGTTTAAAATCTAATTTGTCTGACATAAGGATTGCCACCCCAGCTTTCTTCTGATGTCCATTAGCATGGTAAATGGTTTTCCACCCCCTAACTTTATATCTTTTTTTTTTTTTAAGATTTTATTTATTTATTTGAGAGAGAGACAGTGAGAGAGCGCATGAGCGAGGAGGAGGTGAGAGGGAGAAGCAGACTCTCTGTGGAGTTGGGAGCCTGATGCGGGACTCGATCCCATGACTCCGGGATAATGACCTGAGCTGAAGGCAGTCGCTTAACCACTGAGCCCCCCAGGTGCCCTCCACCCCCTAACTTTAAATCTGGAGGTGTCTTTGGGTCTAAAATGAATCTCTTACAGACCGCATACCAATGGGTCTTGGTTTTTTTGTTTTGTTTTGTTTTGTTTTGTTTTTTTATCCAGTCTGATACCCTGTGTCTTTTGATTGCTGCATTTAGCCAGTTTACATTCAGGATAACTATTGAAAGATTTGAATTTAGTGCTATCATATTGCCAATAAGGTGACTGTTACTGTGTATTGTCTCTGTTCCTTTCTGGTCTATGTTACACTTAGGCTTTCTCTTTGCTTAGAGGATCCCTTTCAGTATTTCTTGTAGGGTTGGTTTAGTGATCGCAAAATATTTTTTTGTTTGTTTGTCCTGGAAGCTTTTCATCTTTCATTCTATTTTCAATGACAGCCTAGCTGGGTATAGTATTCTTGGATGCATATTTTTCTCGTTTATACCCTGAATATATCATGCCTGTCCTATCTGGCCTACCAGGTCTCTGTGGATAGGTCTGCTAACAATCTAATGTTTCTACCATTGTAGGCTACAGACCTCTTGTCCCGAGTTGCTTTCTGGATTTTCTCTTTGTCTCTGAGATTTGTAAGTTTCACTATTATATGTCAGGATGTTGACCTATTTTTATTGATTTTGAGGGGAATTCTCTGTGCCTCCTGGATTTTGATGCCTGTTTCCTTCCCCAAATTAGAGAAGTTCTCTAATATAATTCACTTCAGTGTACCTTCTGCCCCCCTCTCCCTTCTTCTGGGATTCCAATTATTCTAATATTGTTTCATCTTATGGTATCACTTATCTCTCAAATTCTCCCCTCGTAATCCAGTAGTTGTTTATCTCTCTTTTTCTCAGCTTCTTTATTCTCTATCATTTGGTCTTCTATATCACGAATTCTCTCTACTGCCTCATTTATCCTAATAGTTAAAGCCTCCATTTTTTATAGTACCTCATTAATAACCTTTTTGATTTTGACTTGGTTAGATTTTATTTCTTCAGAAGGGGATACTCTAGTACTGCCTATGCTTTTTTCAAGCCCAGCTATTATCTTTATAATCATTATTCTGAACTCTAGTTCTGACATCTTACTAATGTCCATATTGATTAGGTCCCTGGTAGTCAGTACTGCCTCTTGTTCTCTTTTGTAAGGTGAGTTTTTCCATCTTGTCATTCTGTCCAGAGAAGAATAGATGAACAAGAGAGCAAAATACTAAAATGGCAACAGTGACCCCAAATACACACTAAAGAAATCAGAAGAGACCCAAAACTGGGAGGGAAGGAGAGAATATAATCAGACAGGTAAGCAGAATAGAGCAATATACTGGATTGTCTGTGTATTTTTTTTTAAGAAAACTAGATCCCCAAATTATAAAGAAAGAAAAACTTGTATATGTACAAAAAATAAAATTAAATACAATGAAAAGATAGACTATAACTGTAAAAATGAAAATTAAAAGATAAGAATAAACAAAAGAGAAAGAAAACAACAATGAAAGGAAGGGATATAAACAGACAGGTGCACAGAACACTATCTCCTGAGTATATTTTGGTCAGTTTGTTAGAGGAAACTACATCTCAAAATTGTAAGGGAAGAAAAACTTATATATACAAAAAAGTAGATACATTGAAAGGATAGAATGTAACTATAAGAATGAAAATTAAAAAAGACTTTAACAAAACAATAAAACCTCCAAAGAATAACAAAACAAAACAAAACCAAAAAAAAAGGAAGAAGGAAAGAAAGAATATGATCAGGTGGGTGAATAGAACAGAGCTATACACTAGATTTCAGGTGTATTTTGGTCTGTTAGAAGAAACTACATCCCAAAATTTTAAAGAAAGAAAAAATATATATACAAAATTAAGATTAAATATAATGAAGGGATAGAATGTGACTATAAAAGTGAAAATTTAAAAAGATTTTAAAAAAGGAGTTGATAAGAAAGTTGAAAAGGAAAGAAGAAATATTTTTTAAAAAAGAAAAAAAATAAAGAAAATTTAAAAAGAGAGAAATTAAAATTAAAATTAAAAAAAGAAAAGAAAAAAGGAAACATTTTAAAAAATTAAAGTTTTTGATTTAAAAAATTAAAGTTTTAAAGACTAAAGAATCATGGGGAAAAAAGCCATGAGTTCTGTGTGCTGTATTCCCCTTGTACTATAGTTTTGCAGTTCTCATTGATGGATAAATTTGGTGCTGGCTGGACTTTCTTGCTGATCTTCTGGGGGCAGGGTCCTGTTGCAGTAATTCTCAAATGTCTTTGCCCCAGGCAGAATTGTACTGCCCTTGCCTGGGGACAGGCTAAGTAATCTGCTCATGTTTGCTCTACTGCTCTATGTGGCTTTTGTTTCCTGAAGCCTTTCAGGGCAGCTTTAGAGGATGAGAATGAAAATGGTGGCCTTCCAATCTCTAGCTCCAGGCTGAAAGCTCTGAGTTCCACTCCTCAGTGTGCCTCAAACAAAAATAGTCAATCACTCCTGTCTTCCTGGTCTCTGACTGCACTCTGCTCACTCGGCGTGTGACCTAGGGTTTCTAGCTCTGACATGTGACCCCGTTTGGAGTCTCCAAACCCAGTAGATTACTGTAGTATGCTTCGGTGCTGCTCCTCCTGGGGGAGGAAGGGGAGTCTCCCCAGATCTGCAGCTTGTTGGGCCCCTGTTCCAAGAGCAGTGGCCTAACTGTGCCACAGATTTTGGTTTATGGCAACCCTGAGCTGAGAGCCCACTCCTGGGCAGCTGACTTCCCTGCTCCAGTACCTGGGAGTTCTGCCACACTCAGGCACCCCCAGTCTTTATGTGACCCTGAGGGTCCTGAGACCACACTGTCCCAGTGAGGATTCCACAAACATGCCCCCCCACACACACCTGCTTAGCCACTGGAGCAACATCCCTTCGTGGAGCAGAATTCTAGAAGTTCCAATTTTGTGCTCTGCTGCTCTATCAGTTGCTGGTAGCTGGCTGACAGAAGCTCCCTCCCCCACCCCCAGGTCTATCTTCCCATATATTGCCTCAGATTCATTTCTCTGCATGTTCCTTCCAGAAAGTGGTTGCTTTTCTGATCATAGAGTTGCTGCTCTTATTCTTTTCTTCAATCTCCTGTTGAGTTTGTAGGTGTTCAGAATGGTTTGATAACTATGTAGTTGAATTCCTGGGATGAAATTTAGGTCTCCTACTCATCTGCCATTTTGCTAGCTCCCCAAGTTAGCGATCTTATTAAGATACTCCTTACCTTTTAACTTTTACTAGAAAATTAATGGCTTTAGGTGGAGGTAGCTGGAAATTTTTATTGAGTTGACATTTTCTTATTCAATAGTAAATTTTTGATGCCAGATTATGTTATTTTGGTAAGAAGTTTCCATATTCTAATGACAGGTCTGTGGCTCAGGTATACTTACACTCTGAAAGCCTCATTCAATTTGGCAGGAGTGTAGCTGAATGCATATGGTGCTTGGCGGTTCTCTCACTAGGATTCCACACATGTGAGATCTTCTCTCCCATGCTCTGTGCTTTTTGACTTGTAATCTGATAAAATTAGATCTTTAGTTAAGACAGTACATCAACTTGCCAACAGTTGTAACTGTCTCACATAAGTCTTATTTTTCTTAATAATGTTTAATGTTAATAAATAAGATTTCTTGATAGTATTTAATTTACTTTCTTAATTAATATTTTAAAAATAACATTTAAAACCTTTTAGAATTTATTTAATAAAATAAATAAGAATTGTATAATTCTTATAAAATGCATGACCATAGAAATTAAAATAGATTTATTATTGTGAGTGAATGAATTAATATGGCTCCCACTTCAAAAGAGAAATATACCTTCCATATTAAGTGAAGACAGTTAGCCTACAGCTGCTTTAGAGACTCTCTTTAGCAGACATTTTTTAAAAAGATTATATTTATTTACTTGACAGAGAGAGAGAGAACACTAGCAGCGGGAGCAGCAGGCACCAGGAGAGGGAGAAGCAGTCTCCCTGCTAAGCAGAGAGACTTTTCGGTGCTTGATCCCAGAACCCCGGGATCATGGCCTGAGCAAAAGGCAGACACTTAACTGGCTGAGCCACCCAGCTGTCCCAGCAGACATTTATTAGTTGTCTCTGTTTAGAAAAAATTATTAGTGATGTGAAAAGAGATTTTTATTTTAAACAGAGACATATAATAAATGTACATTAAGGAGAGCATCTTTTTTTAAAGAAAGATTTTATTTATTTATTCCATAGAGAGAGAGACAGAGGGAGAGAGGAGCAGAGGGAGAGAGACAAGCAGACTCCACACTGAGTGCAGAGCCTGATGCAGGGCTCAATCCCAGGACCCCAAGATCATGACCTGAGCCAAAACCAAGAGTCTGATGCTCAACTGACTGAACCACCCAGGTGGCCCCAGGAGAGCATCTTCACAATAACCTAAATCAAAATTCAGTCATCTTACATATTTATAATTGCAAATTGATTAAAAGATCTAAGTGGAAAGACTATTTATCTGGTCTAGAAAAATATTCCTTCAAGAATTAGATTTTTAGGGATGCCTGGGTGGCTTAGTCTGTTAAGCATCTGCCTTCAGCTTGGGTCATGATCCCAGGGTCATGGGACTGAGTCCTGCATCAGGCTCCTACTTCAGCAGGAAGTCTGCTTTCCCCTCTGCTTGCCTCTCCCTGTGCTTGTTGTTCTCTCTCTGTCTCTGACAAATACATAAATAAAATTTTTAAAAAATTAGATTTTTAAACAAGTGGTTATATTTAAAAATGTATTAAGGTACATGCTAAAAATTTGAGTAGTTCAAAAAGCATAGAGTAAAAAGAAAATCTTTCTTCTGTCCTAGGTTCCAATTTCCCAGTCTTCCAGTTCCAGAAGCAACTTCTGTTGCCAGTTTCTCATGTAGGTTCCCAGATATATCCTATATGCATGTATATCTCCTTTTAAAAAACACAATAGGGCGCCTGGGTGGCTCAGTGGGTTAAAGCCTCTGGCTTCAACTCGGGTCATGATCCCAGGGTCCTGGGATCGAGTCCCGCATTGGGCTCTCTGCTCAGCCGCGAGCCTGCTTCCCTTCCTCTCTCTCTGCCTGCCTCTCTGCCTACCTGTGATCTCTGTCTGTCAAATTAAACAAAACAAACAAACAAACAAACAAACAAAAAAACACCAAAAACACAATAAAGGGGAATATAATACAAACATAGTTTTGCGTTTTATTTTCTCACTTATGTGTCTTAGTCATTATTTTTAATCAGTATAAAAATATATAATTCATTCTTTCACTGCTGTGTAGTATTTTGTTACATGGTTGTATCCTAAATTATTTATTTATTTTTTAGATCAAAACATTTATTTTTTGTGTTACAAAACAAAAGTAAATAAATAAATTAACATATTTTTAAGGTGTCCCATCCTGGGTTCTCTGTCCTAAAATTTGGTAACCAGTTCAAGCTCAGTTTGCTTCAACACTTCTGGATGCTTGGAGGTCTCCGTCTTATAACCTCGTTTCTGTGGTTCACCTCAGAACTGATTGGAGAAGTTACCTTCTACATTGTCATCATCCAGGTTATCCTCCCAGAGGTTTGCTTTTTCATCTTCATTTAAACCAGACCAGCCTTCTTCAGGGAACTCCCTGAACTTGTCATCCTCCTCCTGGAGACCCAAGGCCACCAGCTGCATTTTCTCTTACACTGCAACCTTCCATGACAAAAACCTCTTAGGCCAGTGGCAAAACTGAAACCCTCACTTTCCTTCACCACTTGCTGCCTCCGAGGAGGCTGGTTCTACCTTAGAGATGTGGGATATTTCACCCTCTATATTATATGGGTCTAGGATTCTTTTCCTATTCAAGGAAAATCATCATGAACATCCTTGTAGAGGTGTCTTTGAATAGAAATGAAAGCATATGGTACAATATGCTTTATTCATAATATTATGAAAGCATAATGGTACAATAAAATTTTAGATGTGAAATTATTGGGTGAATTGGTATATGTATTTAAGTTTTGAAATATTTTGCCAAGTTTCTTTCAAAGAAACTGCCAATCTACAGCACTCCCCACAGGGGCCAACTGTCACACCTCACTCTTGACAACAGCACAGTGTATTATCAAATTTTTTGAATTTTTCAATTTGATAAGTAGAAAATAGTATTTTATTGATATTTTCATTTTTATTTCTTTATCTATGAATAAGGCTGAACATACTTTAATATGGATAAAAACCATTTGTTTCCCCTTTTCAATTATTCATGAAATATTTATTGACCATGTACAATATGCCATGCATTGTGCTAGATAATATAAAACTAAGAGAAATACACACAACCAGTGATTTGTGGAATTTTCTGTCTAGTTAGGGAGGCAGACATAAAACAATTCAATACAGAAGCAATTATTTGATTACTGTTGTGATAATAGTAGGATGTTATAAGAGGTTATAAAAGGGGGCCTATCCTAGTCTAGGAGGATAAAGAGGATTTCTGGAGAAGTAAACTGAGACCTGAAGGCAGGCTGGAATTAACAGGATGCTAATAACAACACCTCAATGCCTTGGTCCCCCTTACAAACTCTTCCAGACCCTAGGGAATGACTGTGTTTCCTTTCTAGAGTAGACTCAGGCCCACCTCACCAAGAGGTGATCAAGGAACAAGATGGGAAAGCAAATCTGATTCATTTTCATTATTTGATCTGGTGAGAAGTTTGGTGGCTAAGTGGCTGAAATCTAAGTGGCTAAGTGACAGGATTTTGTTTTAAAATATATGTTAATTTTGGGCTCCTAGGTGGCTCAGTGGGTTAAGCCTCTGCCTTTGGCTCAGGTCATGATCTCGGGGTCCTGGGATCGAGTCCTGCATCCAGCTCTCTGCTCAGCAGGGAGCCTGGTTCCTCCTCTCTCTCTGCCTGCCTCTCTGCCTATTTGTGATCTCTGTCAAATAAATAAATCTTTAAAAAAATATATATATATATAAATTTTAATATCCTATTTGTAATTTGTCAAAGATCAAGAGATAAATAAATTGAGTTCTATTTGATAGAACGATAAATTTTTCCTTGCTCCACCATATTTCTATATATTTCTATATATTGTATGACTATCAAAAATCAGATTCCTGTACTGTATGTTGGGTAATTGAATTTAAATAAAAAAAAAATCAGATTCCTTCACCTGACCTTAATGTTGTCCAACAGTTGTAAAATCTTGGAAGTTTGCTGAAAAGATCTTTTTTTCCCCTGTTATAGCCCTTTAAAATATTGAGACCTTGAGAGTAAAATTTCATATTTGAATTCTAGAGAAATGAGAGTTGGAAGACTTTTTTAAAATAAAAAAAATAATAAAAAAGAATGAAATTGGCTGTTAGCAAAGAGCTTGGGGAAAGAATACTGGGAAGTCATGTGACCTCAACCTAACCCTCATCATGTTGCCTTGTAATCATATCCTCTTTTTCTAATCCCATCTGAAACTATCTGAGGATTGTATTATGTAATTAAAAAGATTCAGGTTGCTCCCCACTATGAGCCATTGGTACCTAGGCCTGTAGGATCTACGTGGTTATGACTAGTATATTAGCTTTTTGAAGACCAGCTGGTTTGGATTTTGGGGGATGTCAGTAGCTACTTTGATAGCTATATGACGTGCTTAACCTTTCTGTATAGTTACCTTGCAAAGTCACCTTCTGTGTTTTTGTTTTGCATATTTATTTAATTATTATGATTACTTTTTATTTTTATCAAAGTAATCATCCACATAATGAAATGGTATTACCTCGCTTCTTGGCAACTCTTATTCCTACTCCTGAAAACTACCCACTATCTATTTTTTTAAAAATTTTTTAGTTTTTAAAAAAGACTTATTTATTTATTTTGAGAGAGAGTGTGTGTGAGCAAGCACAGGAAGAGGGGCAGAAGGAGAGGGAGGAACTCAAGCAGACTCTCCACTGTGTGTGGAGCCTGATGTGGGGCTCAATCTCATGACCTTAAGCTGAAATCAAGAGTCAAACACTTAACCTAATGAGCCACCCGACCGCCCCAATATCTACTATTTTAACTGTTTTCTCACATATTTGCCTCTTTGTTTCTAAATGTGGAATTTATACTGCTCTATCTTGATTTAATAATTTTAGATAGTATATTATATATGTCCTTTTATGGTAGATGTGGATTTAGCAATTTAGTACTCTGAGTATCAGGCTGCACCTTCCTCCCTCTGTTCCCCCACTCCATTAAAACCCCAAAACAATTAGAGTGCTTTCGAGTGAGGATTGCAGAAGACCCTGACTCTACTGGCTAGATAAAGGCATTTGTTATTTCCATTTAAAAGAAATCTAAAGATAGTATCTCTCAAGGTTGCGTAATTCAGTGACATCATCAAAACCTGAGTACTTCTGATCTTTGCTCTCCTATCTTTGGGGTGTTGACTTTATCTTTAGATTGCCCTCATGATTGCTGGATGGAGGCAGCAAATTTAGTTGTCTTTAACATATATCCACAGAAAGGAGACTGACTCTTCCTTGCATTTCTGTTTAAGAAGCTCCTCAACAGAATCAAACCTATGTGTCTTTCTAAAACTGTCATAACTGAAGGGATGGATAGGATAATCATGATTGGGACTAATTAGATTTACCTTTTGGGGCTGGTATTGGGATCAGCCTCCCCCAAAGAAGAGAGAAAATGGTAGATACCTGAACAAACCTGGGTAGAAAAAGGTGGGTCAGGGAGGGAAGGAATATTGGGTAGACAGCAACATTCCACCATCATAATAGAGTCATAATTTTTAGTTCAATCTGTAGTCATGGATAATATCATACTGTATAAATATTGTTTATTTGAGCCAAATAATTTGTTATGATTTAATTTCCTTGCTTTTACAGTTCTTGTGCTTATTTTTCCTGGAGTTGATGATTGTAATATTTGTTTTACTTGCATACCTTCAGTATTTATCTTTAATTTTTTCCATGAGATTTGTCAAACCCCTCTCAATTATTTCCCCAATGGTAAGCAAGTCAGATAGTTTATTAACTCTCTTGTTTTTTGGGGAACTTTCCTCTTGGAGACCTCCAGACAGGTCAGCTGTTATCCTGTAACTATTCTTTGACTCATTCCTGACTTAGACACCCTGGTTTTTGGAATCCATGATTTCTCTTTTTCTTGATTTAGTTACTTAATTTGTGGGACACATAGTAATTTTCTAAGAAAGGAGGTAAATTTATTTAGCCTTTGTGTGTCCACAAATGCTTTTTAGTCCACTCTAAAGCCTAACCACATAGAAATCCTAGGTTGAAATTCTAGGTTGAAAGTCATTATCTTTCAAAATTTTTAAGACTTCTGATCCTTTGGGGTGCCTGGGTGGCTCAGTAGGTTAAGCGTCTGCCTTCGGTGCAGGTCATGATCTCAGGGTCCTGGGATCAAGCCCCACATTGGGCTCTCTGCTCAGCAGGGAGCCTGCTCCACACCGCCCCCCCCCCACCGCCGCCTGCCTCTCTGCCTACTTGTGATTTCTCTCTCTGTCAAATAACTAAATAAAATCTTAAAAAAAAAAAAAAAAGACTTCTGATCTTTTGCCTTCTGTCATTTAGGGTCATTATTGAAAAATTCGAGGCCATTCTCATTTCTTTTATTCTCTCTTCTGAAGACTTAGGGATTTTCAGCTAATCCCCAGTAGTCACTAATTGTGTGATGTGGTCCTGGGAATGGAACTTTTGAAATTAATCCTGCTGGGGATGCCTGGGTGGCTCAGTGGGTTAAGCCGCTGCCTTCGGCTCAGATGATCCCGGGGTGCTGGGATCAAGTCCCGCATCAGGCTCCTTGCTTGGCAGGGAGCCTGCTTCTCTCTGCCTCTGCCTGCCACTCTACCTGCTTGTGCGCACGCGCACTCTCTCTCTCTATTTCTCTCTCTGACAAATAAATAAATAAACTCTTAAAAAAAAAAAAGAAATTAATCCTGCTGGTCATTTGGCAAGTCCTTTCAGGCTACAGGCTTATGTCCTCAGTACCACTAATTGTCTTGAATTACTTCTTAGATTATCACTCTTTGGTTTTGTCTTTTTTCTCTTCCTGGTATCCAGATCTATCAGATGTTGATGGCCAGGACTGATGATCCAATTTACTTATTGTTTTGTATCTTTCTTCCATTCTCCTGCTTTCTTTTTCTCTACTTTCTAGGAAGACTTTATTTTCCAACCCTTCCATTTAATTAAAAATTTACTTACTGTATTGATTTTTAAATTCCAAGAAGTCTTTCCTGTTCTTGTATTGCCTGTTTTCTTTGCACCTGTTCTTTTTTTCAGGATACATCTTCTCTTAGTTCTCTGAGGCTGTTCTTTGTAAGTTTTTTTTTTTATCTCTTCTCTCTATTGTGTCCTCCTTTTCCCTCCCATCCCTCAAAATTTTTAACTTTCCTTCTCCCGTTCTTTTCATATTGTTTGCTTGTTAGGTCTCTCTCTTCCATGTTGTTATTGACCAGAAATATGTAAGTCTAGGGTCCAAGTTATATTTAAGCCCTAAGCAGTTGGTTGGTCGCTTCTTCTATGAGGTTTTTCATGATTCCTCTAACCTATGTGTTTTTACCCTTCTAATCCCCAAAGCTCTCTGCATCTTTTCTATGGCATTCACATTCTGCTTTACATCAGTTTCCTCTAAACTAGCCCCATAAATGTAAACTCTCCTATGAGATATGGATTCATTCCCCTGGGATAAAGACTTCAGCCGAAGCTGGATAACCCCAGAGAATTTTATGTTTCTTCCATTTCTCTATCAGTGCTGTTTATCACTGTCCATTTTGGAACATGGTTGAAATTCCCAGATTATCCTTACCAAGGATAGAATAGTTTGGTAAATTTACTAAGTAAAAGTTATAGGTATTTTCTTTTTGTATTTTCATTAACCTTTGGGCAGGGTAGTTATCCTTTGAGTTGTTGGGTTTGCCAATAATCAGGGAGTAGCAAATGATACTCCAAGAAGCCACATAAGAGGGCTTGCTAAAAACTGGAGTGATTTGTATGCATTCATTGTATCAAATTGTGGTATATAATACATGCCTCTCAACTCAAAATGAAAATATGATCAGAAGAAGTGTTTCTCTGAAGGATGATGGAGAACTTCTGAGCAAAACAGTGCTTTTTCTAGCAACAGTTTTGATTAAAGAGAAAATATTTCAAAGTGAATACATTTTTCTCAACTCCCTTAGCAACAGTCATTGCTCACTTGGTTATATATATCTTATATATATATAATTTTATTCTTTAAAAAGATTTTATTTATTTATGGGGGGTAGTGAGCATGAGAGAGAGCGAGGACCAGCAGGGGGAGAGGCAGAGGGAGAGGAAGAAGCAGACTCCCTACCAATCAGGGAGCCCTACTTGGGGCTGGATCCTGGGACCATGACCTGAGCCAAAGGCGGATGCTTAACCGACTGAGCCACCCAGGTGCCCCAAGGGGGGGGAAAAAAAAAGAAGATAAGAATGATTTCATTACTAATGGATTAAATACTTAACTTCTCTGTTAAGGACTAGAAAGAACATTTACCTTGAAACATTGTTTATATAATTATGTATCATGGCTAGTGTGAAAATTAATGATGTTTTAAAAATTTGAATCAAGTGGTATAAAAGAGTCGATAGAAAGCTTGCTAAGATTTTCTGAAAGATGAAAAAAATGAAAGGTTAATTTTTTTTTTTTTTTGGATGGGGAACAGTTCAAGAACTTCCCTTTGCGGTGGGGGGCAGGGAGGAGGGAAAATCAACTCTGACAGTTTTCCTGAATCTTAAAAGTTCATTTGCTTAATTAATTCCCTGAAAACTGTGTTGTGTGAATATGCATGTTTATGTGCTTATGTGTGTACTTGGCCAGGTTGAGGTGATAAAAGGAGAGGCAAGCAGAGTGCTTTATCTCAGAGAAGCCTTACTTTATTCTGTGTGATAACTCAAAATGAGGAAATGATAACAAAAATAAAAGTAGACATGCACTTGGGATAATCTTGCATGTATTCAAGTGTTGATCAAGGAAGGTATGGTGGTTTTAAACAATTGGCTGCAATTTTTTTGCCACCCCTCCTATCAGGAGGGTGCATTTCCCTTCCCTTTGAATCTCAGCGGGCTTGTGATTCATCTGGCCAATAGATGCAGCAGAAGTGCTGCTGTGTGACTTCTGAAGCTAGGCCAGAACGGTGGTGTAGCTGGATTGCAGCTTCTGGAGCCCTGAGCCACCATGTAAGTTCCCATGCTGGCATGCTGGGAGAAAAGCCAGGTCACACAAGAGGCCATGTGTAGGTGCTCGGCTGCAGCAAAGGCCTGACAGGCAGCATCACCAGCCAGACATATGAGTGAATATACCTCCAGGTGATTCCAACACTTCTTTCCCTCCTCTACCCTAGAGTCAATCCCAGCTGTTGAGTCTTCCCATCTGAGACCTCAAATATCATGGAAGGGGAGGCAAGTCTTATTCACTGTGCCGGGTTGAAATTCCTGATCCATAGAACTCACGAGCATAATAAAATGGTTGTTTTAAGTTGCTAAGTTTTGGAATAATTTGCTACATGGGAATAGTAAGTAAAATAGAAGGGATCAAAGGGAGTCGATTCATTAAATTCCAGGGGAAGAAAGCTGGGTTGAGAGAGGACTACTGAGTGGAAGCAAAATTTCTAAACACATGGATAAGCCATGAGCAAGGCTTCGTGTGGCGGTCCTTCATCGTTCTGGTACCACCCTGGGAACTCTCCTTCATGTGTATTTAACAGCAACCACAAGAATGCAAAAGAATTAGAGTACTAATGTTCTCTTATTCTGTCCAGTTTTTCAAGATTTTCTCCAGTTTTCATGGAATATTGCTGGGTGCTATAGGTCCCCTTTCCTAGGGTTCTTGGTGACATCTGAAACTGTTTTTAATACTGACATAAAGTTATGTTAAGAAGATTAATAAATGGGGGTGCCTGGGTGGCTCAGTGGGTTAAAGCCACTGCCTTCAGCTCAGGTCATGATCCCAGGATCCTGGGATTGAGCCCCGCATCGGGCTCTCTGCTCAGCAGGGAGCCTGTTTCCTCCTCTCTCTCTGCCTGCTTGTGATCTCTGTCTGTCAAATAAATAAATAAAATCTTTAAAAAAATATTAATAAATAGAACCATATCAAACATTAGGAGTCTAAGTTCACACAAAATCTGTGGGACTCCAAGCTGTACAACTCATTTATCTAATTTGCAAATAATACCACTTAACTCCTCTTCTAGGTGAGTATTCCAGCTCACGGGCACACTCAGTCTCTGCTGTCACCCAGCATTTCTTGAGATGCCCAGCAAGCCGCGAATCTTGTAAATCAGAATATTTTCTTTCAAGCTCACTCCATTTCTTAAAAGTTTGTTTTTATTTATTTAATTAATTAAATTTTATTTTTATTTATTTATTTTATTTTGTCTTATTTTATTTATTTATTTAATAAAAATGTACAGGCAACATGTGGCTCGAGCTCACAACCCTGAGATCAAGAGTCGTGTGCTCTTCCAACTGAGCCAGCCCGGCACACCAAGCTCACTCTATTTGAACCATCATTTATTTCTCTTTATCATTGCTCCTGACTTGGCTGTCTTTGTGGGGGGTTTTTTGTTTGCTTGTTTGGTTTTTTGTTTGTTTTTGGCTGTGAGCATTTTTACCTCTTGCTTCCATTGAAGATACAGATGGAGCAGTAGGCATCAGTTCCCTAAATTATTCTCCATACATCTTTCTGGGATTGCAGACCTATGGGTACACAAGCCATTTTGATGCTGATAGGGGAGAGGACCCCTGACCTTTTTGCAATGGAAGCCAACTTATTTACCCCTTCATTCTACTGCTTTTTCTCCAGAGAGTTACTTCCTGTTTCTATTGGGCTTCTTGTGGACCCCTGTCTTCCAGGACTCATACATGCATGTATTATACTGAGGGTAAATAAGAAAAAGGTGGGATAACATTTAGTCATAACTTAAATGTGTTAAGATTTAACTTTCTTTATTGCCCCCCCCATCCCTTGCTAAACCTAAACCTATGTTGTTCATGAGTCCTGCTTCCTCTAATAGTAGAAAACACTTGTAATAGGATCCATAAATGATAGTTAGGCTGGGATCCTAAAATGACAAATGCCAGATGGCAGAGTAGATTGTGAGATCACAGAGTAGAATTTGTAAAATTTCAAAGGAAGTTCCTATATTTTTCTGGTATTGAAGTTCTAAAAGATAGCTTTGGAAATGGGAAGAGAGGAATGGATAGAGGATGTCTCAAGAGAGTTCTGTTGTAAGCTCTTGCTGCCTTGTCTTCCCTCATCTCAAACCTGGCGAGAAGAGTTCCTTAGAAATCTTGATATGTGATTCATGCAGAGGAGGGTGGCAGTGTGGACTGGTGTTTGACTTCTGACTAAAAAATGTAAAAGGCAGGAATGTGGACTATCCAGCGGATCCAAGGTGGGAGCAAAGGATGTATGTGTGTGTGTGTGTGTGTGTGTGTGTGTGTGTGTGTGTGTGTGTGTGTGTTTATTCCAGAAGATATGGTCATTGGGAGAAAGAACAGACCTGGGGCTCTTTTAAATCTTGTTTAAGCCTGGATGGAGCCATGGAACCCAAAGGAGAGAATGGGCTATGGAATGCTGAGGTGGAGCAGTAAGGCAGAGAACAATGCATCCACCAGGAGTAGAAATGAAACTGAGTATTCCCAGTGAGGATTTCTGAAGGGGCTCATAAAAGGGCCTGTAAGTTAGAGCAAGCTTTAGACATCTGTCAGACCCGAGGGCAAGGACCATTGACCGTCTTGATCGCACACTTTGTTCCCTCTTCCCTGCTCCCCTTTCCCTTTTCTCTTCCTCTTGTTATGACCATTGAGGAGTCAGAAAACACAGCCAGCAAGGCAGCAAGTTAGGGGTAGAAGCCTATGGTGGGGAAATAGCATCACGTTCCATTCTTTGGGTCTACCTACAAAGACTCCAGTTGAAAGAGGGGAGAAGTTAAACTGTTAAATCAAATTAAATTGGTAATTACTTGAGGTCACACACTTTCATTTCCTGAATTGAGACTTTGTTTGCAAGTTGATATAACCATTTGGGCTTTTTACTACCCAACTATGATGGAAAAGTCTGAGACTGCCTGAATTTCATCTAGGGTGGAAGGAGAGAACCAATGAGCAGACTCTTCTTTTGCATTTGAACTTCCCTCCTTCCCCCAACTGAGAAAGGTCTTTAATCTTCCTTGTGGAGGTAAATATCTTCCCTTACTTTCTATATGGAACTGTTGCTATGGCTAATATAAGATTCTTTGCTTAGTCTTTTGGACTTTGGCTGATCGCAATTCAGAACAAAACCATCACTGTACCTTATCAAGCACTTGCAACTTAGTCCCTTTGCTTTTTTATTTTTTCGAAAAAGACAAAATGGGGCGCCTGGGTGGCTCAGTGGGTTATAGCCTCTGCCTTCGGCTCAGGTCATGATCCCAGGGTCCTGGGATTGAGCCCCACATCGGGCTCTCTGCTCAGCAGGGAGTCTGTTTCCTCCTCTCTCTGCCTGCCTCTCTGCCTACTTGTGATCTCTGTCTGTCAAATAAATAAATAAAATCTTTAAAAAAAAAAAAGAAAAAGACAAAATGTTTTATCTTAAAAATCGGAAAACCATTGAAAACCAAAAATGTCTGTTATATAACCATGAACGTTAAATACTTGGAAACTAAATCTTTTAAAATGGGGTAGGCACTTCTAAAGAGTTAAATATTGCAAATTATTCCACCATGTGGAATGAAAAATACCAAGAAGATCCAAATAATTATTCAAAGTCACCATCTTAGGGTTCAACTTAATTACATAAGTAAACGTTTTGTCCAAGATGCTCCTGACACATGAAGCTTCTGGTGAATTTCAGAAACGTCAACAAAAGTATCTTCCTTTTTTGCCTGTGAAAGTTTAGGTATTGCTGTATTGTTGGCTAATATCCACTATAGATACTGAATGTAGGCCAGCCCAAGGGTCTTCTAGCACTGAAAGCTTGAAATAACATTCCAAATGAGACATCCTTTTTTCTCTACCACACCGGGAGCCAAATGGTGCCAATGTCCTTGGAAAACCCTGGGGGTGGGTCTGCAGCTGTCCTGGGGAGTAGCTGAATGACGGCTAGGACCTCGCAGGGTACTTGGAGTAGGAGCCAGAACAGCTGCCAGGGGAAAAACAGCCGAATTAGTCCCCCCCAGGGAAGCTGCCGCCATCTGGTGGAGAGTGGCTGCTCTGGTAAGGCTGAGACCTGGCCATACCGCAGGTGGGTGGTATGTGGTAGGAATGGAGTCTTGAGATTCTCTCATTGTCCTGAGGGGAGGGCAGCCATGGTCCTCCTCTGCGTACCCCAGAGGCTGCTTCGCTTAGTCCCTTTCCTTTTGCTTTGAAACACTGGTGTCTTCTGAGAGCTGATGAAGCAACTCCATTGGCCTCTTTGTTCTAGGCTATAGGTAGGAAAGAAGCCTCAGGGAAACTAGGAATTACTAAAGGTTATGAGAGCAAAACTGCATCAGTTTAATATTTTAAAAATATGATCCTGCCACATGCCAATATGAGGCAGGCCAAAGGCATATATTTTCACTGGTCTTGATTTTGGCTTCTAATGTCAAGGAAGGACATGCCATTTGTAAGGTTGTCTTTGAGCTATATGAACAGGTATAGAAATATCAGCTAATTCCATTTTAGCAGTTGTGACTAGAGAGAATTATTGCTTCCTTCACTTTGTGGTGTTGTGAGATCTTGGTTGGTGGAGCTGAATAGAATAGGATAGGATAGAATAGAATAGAACAGAAGTAAGTAAAATCAAAGCCGAGTGACCCAAGAGGAGATGCTGGAGGAAAATGTTTATTGTCAATCAATATTCTAAATTCTAAATGCTCATCTGAACTTCGAACATTGTACATAAGAGTCATTACTATCTCAGTTATGATTCTAGGAGCCAGGAGCTCTTTTTTAATTCAGTTCTAAAGATCCTACTCTTGTGGTTAAAAAAAAAAAAAAAAGAGTGAAGTGTAGGTGCAGATAGAGCATGTCTCAAACAGTTTGGGGCTGTAGCTCCTCAAGGAGCATGGAATACAATGGTTCAACCAGCATTCTGGAACTAACTATATGTACCATTAATCACATAATAAATAGTATTTATTACTATTGTAGAACATGGAGTGACATCTTAATGGTATGAAACTGGGAAAGTCTTACTGGTCAGGCTCCTTGAAAGATCTGTGATAATTTGTACCATTCTTTCAGACTGTTTACTTGGATAACAGTTACCCATCTGTTACTTCCTTAATCTCAAGTTGGTATAAATATAGATGTAGAAAAAATTTTGTGCTTCATTGAAAAACTGTGCACTTGTAGGGGACACCCTTCTATGTTATCTGCTTCTGATTGTATGGGAGCTTTTTACAATTCTATAAGTTTTAGGTAACTGATAGTCATGTAAACAAAATTCTTGTCTATAGACATGTAAATTTTGTCTTATCTAGTAGAGGTTCCATGGACTACCCTCCACTGTGGAAGAAGCTAGTTTTGCCTTCATTTGCTCATTCATTTCACATTTCTTTAACTCCATGTAAATTTGTGCTTTTTTGACTTCTGCTTTGAATTGGTTATAAAACCTCCTCAGTTTCCTCACTGAATTCAATAAAAGCTTTAATACACATTCATTTTTGTATCTGTATGAGAGTCATGGTTTTACCCTTTTTTGAAAACGATCTTTTAACAGTCAAAATATTGTCAAAATATTAGTACCTAGAAATCCCTGTTTTGCTAACCAATGACGTGGAGCTGTGATTATTGTAGCAGAGGTTTGATACAGAACTATGAGTTTTTTGTTTTTTGAAAGATTTTATTTATTTATTTATTTATTTATTTATTTATCAGAGAAAGGGAGAGAGAGAGAGATCACAAGCAGGGGGAGCAGCAGGCAGAGGGGCGGGAACCGCAGGCAGAGGGAGAAGCAGACTCCCCGCAGATCAGGACCTAGCTGAAGGCAGATGCTTTAACTGACTGAGCCACCCAGGCGTCCCCAGAACTATGAATTTTTCATCAAAATTTATTGGTCATTTGCCTTGGAAAATCAGTGGCTTTGGTGATTATGCTGTGCAGCCTGTTATTTATGGGCAATAGGGCAAAGATTGTGCAGCTCTGGACCAAGAGAATGGTCCAGCCATAGGAATGACTGCAAAACTACTATGGGATCCCTCAGGAACTTTCTCTGCTCACTCTCCCATTACTGAACAACTGGAGGAGCACACAAAAAAACAAATACCAACATCAAATTACAATAGGCCAAAGCCACCTGTCCTCCCTGTGCTCCAGGACATCCAGAATGACTTCCCTTCAGATAACATCAGTAGAGATCATCTCCTAGGGGCTTAGGAAAATGTAAAGCCTAGTTTCTGATTTTTTTTTTTTTGGATGGCAAATTAAAAAGAACCAGAGTGGTTCCTTGGCATGAAAATCTTCTGTAAACACACAATATCATTATAGCTGCAAGTCATGAAAAAGACCTGATACCAGTTGGCCTCCATGACCTTGTCAACATTGATGGGAACTTGTGTGGAAACCAACTTTTGTCTTCTTTGAAGTCTGAGGTTTCCAGTCGACTCTAGCTGCCTTGCTAGGGCTCTGATGCTGATTATTTCTGATCTCTACCCTTTAAGATTCCCTTAGCAATTTGGCTATTTCACAAGTGCTGCCAGAGGCAGGTTTTACTGGTCCTCACAGATAAGGTAGAATACTTGGCTGTGCAGTGTCTGACATAGAAGGAAATAATGCCAACGAAAGTGAAACATTGCCACTTGATGAAGTAAAAACATATTCTAAGGGAGTATGTTATCCTTATGCACCTGGCCTCACAAAACCATTCTGCTTCAGACAAACTCCACTTTCCATCCTTGATACTGGGTGGGTCACCAGACAGGAACAGAGAAACTGTGTGTGATCACCTTAAAGTCTAATTAGAGCAAAGGTGTCATATGGTTCTGGTACGTTGCTCTGGACACTTTTTTGGTGATGGGAACAGAGTTTTTCCCATCTAACCTCGATGATAGTTGTATAAAGAATTGTTGCACAGTTGGCTCAGATGAAACACATTCATATTTTATTTTTGAATTTAGGAGTCGTAGCCACTTTGCAAGAGGCTTGTGCTTACCTTCTGCTATGGGTCTGAATTTTCTTAAACTGTTTCCTAAATTTATATAATTGGGATCATAGCTAAAGCTCCAACTTTGGAGACAGCTTTGTTCACTAGAGCATGAGAGTACTGGATATTTCTTTTAAATTAAGACTTTAAAGCTACAGTAAAGTGAACTGTTGCAAATGTATGGCATGATTCCCATTCTGTAAGATCTGCAAGGCTAACTCTTACAACATCATGGTTAATTTACGCTTTCTATGTATCTTTTTAAAATGTCTGTAAAAGTGGGATTGTGGTGCTTTTTCCATTTCTCTGAATTTAGAGAATTAGGGTGAGCTCATTAAAATTTCATGTGGATTATTGCCCTCTATTGAGGCTTTATATCAATGTCTCTGAATTTTACAAAGCAAGGAGGGAGGGATCATCCCATTCTGATCCCTGTGTATCTATAGAGATTAAAAAGATTTTTGCTTTCTTGATGCTCACAGATGTTTTCAATTCAAATGACTGCTTTGTCATTTAAATATAGCCTAAATATCTGTTGGAGTTTTGGTTTGGTTTTTTTTTCCCCCCAATGGTGAATCACAATTATCCATCCAAGGGGTCCCTGGCTGCCTCATTCAATAGAGCATGTGACTCTTGATATCAGGGTCATGAGTTTAAGCCCCATGTTGGATATAAGGATTACTTAAAAAAAAAAAAATCCATCCAAATGAAATATGGTATTTTCCAAGGTAGTGAATAATTTGTTTGTTCTTTAAGTCGTTATTTTAGGGAGATAATAGGGTGCTATGTGTGTTGCAACTAAGGCAGGCTTAGATGTGAAACATGCTGGAAACTCAGGAACATGGGCTGACATGAAACAAAAGCTGGGATTGAGATGAGACAGAAACAAAAGTGTGCAGGTGGGAAGGCCAAGCAACATAATGCTCTGGGTCTAAAGGGTATAGCAATATGAGCTTGTCAGGCAATTAGGGAATTGAGGTATATATATGTGTAGCAGAGTGCTTCTGTGGGCTCCAATATGTGCTCTACTTAGTAAGTAAGTCTAGAAGCAGGAAGCTGTGTATGTCAAGCCAGTGGTTCCTGGCAGGACTCCTGCAAGGTTATAATAAACAGGATCCAGAATCTAGGGATGGATTAGGCAGGAACTAGGCAGGAAATCACGATGTGAAATATTTTAGATTTGGAGCCAGACTGAAATGGTTACCCAGGCATTTTCCCTTCTTAGCTGTGTGACTTTAGCAAGTTACTTAAGCTCTCTGAGTCTCAATTTCTGCAAAGTGAATGATAATCACCACCTCACAGTTGCAGGGATTGGAAATGCCACCTGTAAAACACCCAGCACAGTAGTAGATCCACAATATGGCATCCATTCTTAATTGGTTAGGACATCAGTCCTAGTAAGGGATGAGAGCTCAAAACAGTTGAACCTAGGCAGATGCTCAGTCTTAAGGACTGAGATGACTTGGTCAGGGAGAAGTCAGGTCAGAAATGCTGTGACCTGGCTGTGTGGGATTCCAAGGCTCATTCCAAGCAAACCATACGTCTTGTCTACAGGCTGGAGGGCCTGGGGCTGCTGATAAAGAAGGGCTCAAAATGGGCTGAGGACAAGGGCCAGCCCATGTCATGGTCAGAGGACAAAAAGGACAATCAGTGAAGGCAGAAATGTCAATTATTTTTGTTGGTAAAACCTGTAGCCTAGTGGAGTTGTCTATGGTCTTGTCTCTAAAGGGACCAGATCTTTCTTTTGGTCTGGGAAGATACGGAATTCTCGTGTGTGTGTGTATGTGTGTGTGTGTGTGTGTGTGTGTTGCAATTTTACTGTTGCAGGAGGATAGAACATTAGCAACAACGATTGTTATTCATGGGATCCTTTCACTAACTTGTATTATCATTTATTGTATGCTATCCTTGTAATAAGTGCGAATATTATCATTTTTGCTTAATACATGAGGAAAACAAGATATAGGGTGATCAAGTGATTTGTTCACATCACAACCGGAACTAGAATCTAAGTAGCATTGCTTCTAGATCAGAGCTTTTCCCCTTGTATAGATTAAAAAAAATATTTTGGAGGGATTTTTGGCACTGGTAATAGGACATATTTTCCTCTCTAACTTGTATGTGTGTGTGTGTGTGTGTGTGTGTGTGTTTAGCTGTATAATGAGAGTATATTAGTAATTGTACCTCTATTTAGATTACAGGTGGGTACAATTTATGGGGAATTTTATGGCAGAATTTAAATTGCCAGTCCCAGAGAAAACTTTATTGACAGCACACTTTTTGAGGTAGTTCACAGCTCAGTAAAGAGAACAGGATTGTTCTGGATTTATCTGTAGCTAGCCAGGTCCCAGACTTAAAAATCTGGTTTTGGACTGTGTCTTCCTAGCATTAGTGTCCTAAATGACCTTTGAAAGCTTCTTTCACCTCTAAGGAATAATGATACTGTGTGCCAAGCACTGTGTTTTATGGACAGTCTCATTTGTGGGTATAATCATCTGTCTTTGATGGAAGAGCATCTGGAGCCTCAAAGAGATTTGCCAAGGCCGCCCCAGCCATAAATGGAAGAGCAGTTTCCAATGCAGGAAAGGATTGGGTCTTCAAAGCCCTTGCTTGTTGCACTGTGCCAGATCACCAATCAGTTAGTTTTTGTCCCCTTTACTGGTGAGAAAACAAAGAACTGTTAGGGTAACATCCTCCAAAGCAGTGGGGTGCTGGTGGGGGGGGTGTCCCCTCCCAGGCATGTGCGAAACACTCCATTGTGAAATAGAAAAGAATGTCTCCACTTTGATTGGTATTTCTCTCATAATTTAAGCATGTTTTAATTCGGGCATGTTTTATAGTGTCCATAAGTCATCAATTGTATGTCTCTATGATTTATAAGTAATTTACATATATCATGTATGGAGGTTTATAGGATATGAACTACACCTGTTTTTTCCTAGAAGGAGAAAAGTTTGGAGAGCCCTGGTTTTCACTTTAATTTAAGTGTTTGATTTAAAAAGTGATTGTGAGGGTAAATAGGCCATAAAATAATTGTGTAATAGAAATCCACTTGTAAATGATATTATTTGGATTATTCGATCTTTTGGATTATTTATACTTTCAGCTTATCTGTAGCCACTGTTCACCTGCATCAAAGCAGGTAGCTGGAAAATTGATTTCAGGAGAGATAACCTGCTTCACATGGGTTTGACTTTAGTCACCTTGCTGTTTCTGGTATTCTGATAGTAATAACAGATACTGTTACATGTTTACTGTGCCAGCTACCATGACAAGTATTTTAAGTTGTATCTCATTTAATCCTCACAACAGCCCTGCAAGGCACGATTAATAGCTCCATTTTATGGATAAGGGATTTGAAGTTCAGCAAAACGCTTAGACCTGCCCAGATTGCTTTGCTAGAATTTGCACTCTGATATTTCTGACTCTTAAATTCACAGCTCTCTTGTGTGGTAATCTGTGTTAAACACATCATATGTATTTGCTAAAATATTAACTTCCTAAAAATCAAGGTTTTTTTCTTTCTCTTCTTTAGAACCATTAAAATGGATACCACAATACACATCTTACCTAAACTGTATCATAAAACTTCTGAAGTGCTCATGAAGAGATTCCTCTACAAAATTATATATTTTATGCATTTTAAAATCCTTCTCTTTAAATAGAGGTACAATTCAACTGATAGGGCTCCCTAATTAGCATAGTTTTAAACAATTATGTCACCTTCAAGATTTCAAAATAAAAATCATTAACGTTTAAAAAAATCATTAACATTTAATTATATAAGTAACTTATTAATCAGAATAGGTATTTTTGCTATTTGATACATTAAAAGTTAAGGACATAAATTATCTTGTTGTCTAATTAGGTTTGCTATATAATTCTAATTTGTTCCATTAGTTCCTACTAGAAATTGAATACATTGTTTTGTCAAGTGAGGGCAAATTGCTTTTCTTTTTTTAGTTGAAGTATACTTTACATTGGTTTCAGGTGTACAACTTAGTGATTGGACAAGTCTATATGTCATACTATGCTCACCACAAGTGTGGCTGCCATCTGTCATCTTACAATGTTATTACAATACCATTGACTATATTCTCTATCCTGTGCCTTTCATCCCTAAGACTTATTAATTCCATAATTGGAAGGCTGTACATTCCCCTTCACCCATTTGCCCATCCCTACACCCTCTCCCCCATTTGGTTTTTTCTCCCCCATTAGGTAAAAAAATGCAACAACAACAAAAAGAGGATATAAAAATAAATCTATTAATTATGTGGGAAATAAGACTAATTTAATCTGGCTTTATAAGTTACAATACATTCTCAATAAACAAGTCATAGATTTCAATAACATTTTCAACTGAAAACAGATAAAGGGAGATTTTAGAAAATGGCAATTTACACAGAGAATTTCAGTGGAAAAAAAAAAGAAAGGATTAAATTTGGCCACTGGGTGTCAATCTTGATCCATATTCACAAGCAGTTAGGGAAAGAGAAATAAATCTTAAATGACTTCAGATTTTCTTTGTAATTCTCTCTCCAGAGAGTAAGGGGAACAATTTTATTTAATAACTAACACAACTAGCTAACACCACCAAGAAGATTTTAATCTTCAGAAAATCGAAGGAGAAAATAAAGACTAAAAGCAAAAGAAGCGGGTTTATTGAAAATGGACTGACATTTGCACTTTTAAAATCTTCTTGGGCTAAGCTTGACTAGCTGTGTAAGACCACTGTGGGTGACTTCATTTCTGCATGGTACTTTGTGTAAAATTTCAAAGTCCTATTGGTCAAATATTGGTCTGGAAAATACAGCTCTCAATTAAATGTTGCATTTTATTTCATGAATACCTTTTCAAACCAGAAAAAAGATAAAACTACAAAAGGCATATAGTATAGGTGGGTATCTCAGTCCACCGATCCCCTTATCTTTACCTTCTAATGTATTCTTCTAGAATTAAGACATATGTATGCATACAAAAGCATTTATACGTACCTTCTCCCTTCTTAAAAAAATATGCAAATGGCACAGTATACACATGACATTCTGAAACTTTGATTTTTTTAATGTTTGATAATGTATCTTGGCAGTTGCTTCATATCAGTCAACATAGATCTGCCTCATTTTGAATTGAGAACATCCTTTTAAAAATATAATAGTGCTCTGATGTTCTCATCTCTTAGGATTTTAAAAGTGGCACCGAAGGCAAAAATTCGGTCAGACATGCCAATCCAGGTTAGGGGAAATGGAGGGCAGAGAAGTTGGACTTCCTTACCTCTGATGGTGTGCAAGTCTTTGATGCACATTCTCCTCCTCCTTCGAAACCCATCCAACAACTGAGAACATACCATTGACTTCTGTTTATCTTACACTCCCTGATAAATCTCCTTAGAAGCTCGTGGTTCATTTAAGCCAAGCCACGGCCATATTATGGCCCCTAAGACAAACCATAGCAATGTTAGGGCCCAGAATAAAATATACTATAAAATTAGATAAAGCTGGATATTTGTGACTAACATTTTGAGAACCTCATTTGGACTGAGACAATGCAGCTTGATTTTATGCATTTCTGAGCTACTGACTTGGATTGTGCATATTTTCTTTTTTTTTTTTTTTTATTTTTTATTTTTTAAAGATTTTATTTATTTATTTGACAGAGAGAGATCACAAGTAGGCAGAGAGGCAGGCAGAGAGAGAGAGAGGGAAGCAGGCTCCCTGCTGAGCAGAGAGCCCGATGCGGGACTCGATCCCAGGACCCCGAGATCATGACCTGAGCCGAAGGCAGAGGCTTAACCCACTGAGCCACCCAGGCGCCCGGATTGTGCATATTTTCATTTGTTTGAATTTAGTAGTTTGAGACTTAACTCTGTCATAAACAGAACGGTCCCAGATGAATCTCTGTTACTGCTGGTGGCTGTGACCCCAAATTTATCCTTCCATGATGTTGAACTGAAACCGAAACCATTCTGGACAAAATACCAGTAATCTTTCTGAAACCAGTGCAATCATCACGTGCTGAGATACAACTTCAAAGAGTAGCCAATGATCCCTAACTTTCTAGAGTTACTGCATTCTGCTGTGGGATTGAACATCCCCTCCCATTCCAAGCACTGTGGGAGGCTGTACCCAGGGTTTGAACTCATTTGGGTTTGAGCTCTTTTAGAATATTGCTCATAACTTTTGGAATCATTAGGCATTAGAGATGCCCTGGGGGTTAAGTGCCGGGAGATACCTATTGCCAAGCTCTGTTCTCTTTCTCAGCATTGAGAAATGCTAAGTAAATGACTCTGAAAAACCTCAGGGCTTTACTATTCTACCAACAGTGTAAAACAGGCCCTTTGGAGTGTCTGCAGTATTTCCTTCTAAGAACTAGGAGACATGGTTGGTGCTTGTGTCCAGCGCGGAGTGCTGGAAGTTTTATGCCCTGTTAGGATGTTCAGAGGTTGCTCTTGATTTGTAGCAAAGTCCCTGCTCAGAAGCTTCTGTAACACATTGGCTGGGAATGACTTAAAGTTAGGGCTGCCTAGCAGGTTGATCTGTAGGCCTCCGGGAGCAGTATTTCAATGCCCCTTTAGAATCTTGTGGCTCTTTAACTTACTAGCGCCTTCAGAGCATTAAAGCAGCTTCGGAAAGGGTCTCGTACGGAGGAGGAGGGCCAGAGCTGCCAACAGCACAAAAAAGAGTGGCTGTGTTTCCTTGCCTCCCAGGCCTTCACCACCAAAGATCCAGAAGAGTGAATTCTCTTCCTGGTACTTGCGCCGGGGAACTTTGGCCTCTACTTTTGCCTTTGGCTGCTATCTGCTGCCAAACCCAGGGTCAGGCTGGCCTTTCAGAAAGGCACATGTGGGATTTAGTGCCATTTCTTATGTGTCGTTGGGGTAGGTACTAACAGGGTTTTCATCTGTGAAGTACAAACGATAATAATGTCTGTGGAAATAAATGAGATGATGTATATAAACAGGCTGACACAAGCTCGGCTCATTGTGAGCACTCAGACAGTGGCCACTAATATTGGGAGAGAAGGTTGCTTTAGTGGCTCCTGGAATAGGGTGATTTTAGTTGTTCCTTGTCTACAAAAGGTCCTGCTCTCCTGACTCTCTGATATGTGAAATTCTGTAGCCAGAAATTCACTCCTTAAAATCAAAATGTCTTGGTCAGTGTAAACACTTCTGTGAGAGAGCATATTACAGGCTTGGCAGCCATTTACACATTACAGAGAATAAATTAATCTTAATAACAGGTTTTGATAGGGAGAGATAAGGGCACTGAGCACTTTGGGAAAGAGAAGAAGTTTTCACTGAGTAGAGAAAAAGCAAAGATTATCAAGGCCCAGGACACCATAGGTAATTTTTTCTACTTTGGAGTTCTATGTAGAGCTCTCTTATTTTCTTGAATTCTGTGTCCCTTTGGGAAGAAATGACCCATAAGGACTTAGTCCCACGGTTCCTTCTTTTTGTTTGTTTGTTTGTTTTAAGATTTTATTTATTTATTTGACAGACAGAGATCATAAGTAGGCAGAGAGGCAGGCAGAGAGAGAGGAAGGGAAGCAGGCTCCCCGCCGAGCAGAGCGCCCGATAAGGGGCTTGGATAAGGGGCTTGATCCCAGGACGCTGAGACCATGACCTGAGCCGAAGGCGGAGGCTTTAACCCACTGAGCCACCCAGGCGCCCCTCCTTCTTTTTGTTATTAATCACTCATTAATTTCTTTGCTTAAGTCAAAGTAAGACTGGAAACAGCATGAGAGCAGGGACCCTATATATGTTCTTATTATCCATGTATACTGCCATAGTGCCATGATAAATAATTGTCTTTGAAGTAAGGTAAAAAGGCACAGTATTTTATAAACCTCTCTCTATAAAATTATAAGTTATGTATATAATTATATACAATTGAATTAAAGTATGTATTTATATATAGTCATATATAATTGAATACGTATTCAACTGAAAGTATATGAACATATTTGAAGATACACACACACACAAACACAAACACTTGAAATTGATACGTCATTGAAAGTGTATATCCATATTTCCATTCTGATGAATATATTCTTTCAGAAGAGATCTTGTATCTTTTCTAGTTAAATGTACTTGCTTTACGAAGAGGAATTAAAGGGTCAAAGTGGAAAAGTTACTCCCTTTAGATCTCACCACTAATTAGTGGCAGAGCAGGGATGAAATCTGGGGTTCTTTGTTCCAGAATGGTATTTACTATGTAGTCCTCAGAGCAGCTGAGCAGCCAATGAATGCTTAAGATAGCTAGATTGGTTCAATACATATGTGCAGATTTTATCTGGAGCCAAGTACTCAAAAAGACATAATTTAAGTTCATTAAAATATATACTTATTAAAATGAACCTATGTGGTTAGAAATCAGAACAGTGGTTACCCTTGGGGGAAGAGAGTGACCAAAAGGGTCATGAGGGGAGCTTCTGGGATGTTAATGTTCTGACTCTTGATCTGGTGCTGGCTACATAGATTAATTTATGAAAAATTCATCAAGCTGTATACCTAGTGATTTGTGTATATATTTTACTCTTTTAATTTAAAAATTTTACTTAGAGGGATGTAGATTGGCTAGCTGCCATCTATATGTAAGACCCTGAATAATATGTTTTACGGATGTTAAAGTAAGAGTTGAAGCAAGTAGTGATGGGGCAGGGGTTCACCTCTGCCTCCACCTCTGTCCTTTCATTCTCTCCAGGTTTTTCCAAAATAAGCAAATTTATTTAAGAAATGTCACAGATAAACATCTATCCTGCGGGTATTGCCCGAATTATATGGAAAAATACAGGGGCGTGTAGGTTTCTGATTATTGCCAGGGGCCCAGGGTTAGAAATGCCTGTCTCCTGTTTGGTCACTCTATAACCTTTTTATGTGCCCTTATCTGATGTTCTTTCCACCCCAGGCAGTAAAGAGGATGATCATTTTTCCTTTGGGCTTTCCAAGGACGTTGCTCGGAGATGGAGGCGGGTGACAGATACACACAGCCATGAGCTGAACTGAGCTATTTCAGATGTTCTGCCTGTTTCTACACTTTTGCTCCTCTTCGCTGTGCAAGGCAGGTCCAAGCATATTTTTCATGAATGTTAGCACAGAAGGGAGTGGGAATTAATGGGTTTTTATCAAGAAATAGGAGGAGGAGGTGGCTGAATGCTATTGATGTAAAACTGACTATAACCTGCCACCTATTTCTCATCCTTTGATCTTTTGCCATGATTTTCACCTTTAAAAGTTTTATTTAAGGCTTTGCCACGGAAATATGGCATTCTTATAGGCCCACTAGAGCAAGTACAGCTCTTGCCGTTTTATAGATTTTTTAAATCTAAATTAATTATAGAAAATCTGGGCCATTTCCTATTTAACATAGCTAACAGCTTTCTATAAATATAGTGATAGTTGTCCCAAGGTTCTGTATTCCCATTCATTAGCTACTTTTTTTTTTTTTTAAAGATTTGACAACTCACCATACGAAGCTGCTCTTTTTCTTTGCATCCAAAGTTGCTAAAAAATTCTTTTGAAGTGCAAATTCCTTTGATTTCACTCTCCCTTTTCTGGTTGAAATAAGAAAAACATTAATTTAAAAAAGTATATATGCCAATTTTAGCAATGAAAAATGTTCTCCTTACATAGTCTGAAGCATTCAGAAATAGGAAGACCCTTGTCAACATTTAAACTTGGTTCATATAATCACTCACTGCCTTTGGCTCTCTATTTTTTTTCCCCAGCTTTATTACAGTGTAACTGACAAGTAAAACTGAAAGATATTTAAACTTTACAATATGATGATTTGATATACTAGACATTTTAAAAATATTCCCTCCATGGAGTTCATTATTACATCCCTCACCTCATGTATTAATCTTTTTTTTAAGAACATTTAAATTATACTCAGTGGATTTCAGTTATACAATACAGTGTTATCAACTAAAATGATCATGTTCTACATTGAATCATTACATCCTCAGACCTTATTCAGCTTATAATTGAAAGTTTGTATTCTTTTACCAACCGCTCCCTATTTCTCTGATGCCCCAGCCCCTGGCACCCACTTTTCTGGTTTGTCTTAATGACTTTGACTCTTTTTTGGATTCCATATAAGCGATTCCATGTAGTATTTGTCTTTCTCTGTCTGGCTTATTTCACTTAGCATACTGTTTGACTCCCTACTTAAGGTGTGCTAAAATTCCTAGGTCTCAGCTCCGTGCATCTCAAGCCAGACCAAAGATACCTATGAGTAAATAAAAAGACAGAAGTTCAAAGAGTAAACATTTGACTTAAGGCTGTTTAAAATCCAGATTTTACAAAATATTTGCTATAGAGTTGCCCACATAGTTCAGCAATTCCACTTCTGGTCTCCTCAGGATGTATCAAGCTCCATGTTGGGCATTACACAAAATAAGAACTTTCAGAATTGCATTTGTGTAGAAGGGAGGTCATTCTTGACTTGAGAATGAAATCTTTGCATTAAATATAAACCCAAAGAGAAAATGGATCTCTGAAACTAATTTTGTTCTGCACTTTTAGTCTTTCAGTACATATTATTTGAAAGCCATGTCTTCGTGAATGCAATGATGTATCCGTGATAATTTAAATTTCAAAGCTTCAAATACATCCACTCTTAAAAATTATATAAGCTGAAAGGGGAAAACAAGAAGAGACAAATGAAAATATTATAGTTACTAATGTGAATGGCTGATGTAAATGAAGTGGAGACACAAAGTATTGGCTCAGTATTTATTTTGAGGCCCAGAGATTAATTTTTTTTGTTCCAATTGGATGATAATGGGAAACTTCTTTTAAAAATTTTGTGCTTAGAAGCCATCCATTGAAAGATTCTGGCACTTCTACTCCCATCTACATCCACATTCCAACCCTATCTCTAGTTCAGAGATCTGAGAGTCAGAGTTAAAGAGAGATTTTAGAAAATAGGTTTTTTTTTCTTTTTTGCTGTAATTCAACCTGAGGGCTTTTCATTTAAGTTGTCGTTCCTGGGGGAAAACAAAAACCTACCACCAAACCTGATAATGCTCTCTTGGCTGGCTGCAGATAAGAGAGTTTTTACCATAAAGGAATGAGTTGATTTGGATTTGGCTTAACATTACTCCAGTGAATTTGTTGTCAAAGGAGAGATGCATGAATTTAATATAATTTCTATATTTCCAGTAATTGGTCCACAACATTTTTATATGTTTACCCTTGCTGTCAAGGAATAAAATAAGATCACTAGAGTTTATATCATATGTGTATATATACACATGTGTGTATATACATATGTGTATATATACACATATGTGTATATACATATATGCATATACATATGTATATGTATATGCATGTGTATATATACATATATATGTATACATATGTATATGTATATGCATATATGTATATATGCATATATGTATATATACATATATACATATATGTATATACACATATGTGTATATATACACATATGTATATACCATGTGTGTATATATACACATATACACATATGATATGTATATGTATATATCTATCTCCAATTAAGTAATGAGCTGTTTTTCTACTACCATATACTTGTGGGCATTACTCCTTTCTCTTACTGTGTAGTTTAGAAAGCCATTTACTTTTACCTAAATCAGCAAATGTCTATCAGCAATTAAAACATAAGAATATTGAACAAGTCTTCCTTTTCTCCCTGAATCATGGTACACATAGTTTAGCCTTTGCTTATTGTCCCATGTAGTGTTCTTTTTTTTTTAATTAAAAAATTTTTTTTATTTCTTTATGTAATGTTCTTTAAAAACAAGTACATGTGGGGCACCTGGCTGGTTAAGTTGGTTAAAGGCCTGCCTTCAGCTCAGGTCATGATCTCTCAGGGTCATGGGATCAAGACCCGAATCAGGCTCTTCTTTCAGCTGTGAGTCTGCCTCTCCCTCTCCCTCTGTGCTCTCTCTTGCTTTTGCGCTCTCTTAAATAAATAAATAAATAAATACAATCTTTAAAAAAAATAAATAAAAAGCACATTTATTGCCAACATTTAAAAATTGATGTGTTTTTCATAAAAATCCAGATTACTGGCTTCTGTTACAAAATTAGGGGCTGGTAATACTAGGAATAACTTCTCTCCAGACAATGATTGACTGAAGTTGAATAGTAACCAAGTTATACACTGTGGAACAATGTGTTTTTTTCTCAAATATGACCCATATTAACTTATTTGTGTTACCAGCCTGGGCCCTGTAGACTTTTAGTTTGAGACTCCTGTTTGAGGGAGGAATTGGGTTAGGTTAGAGAAGAGTTTAAAGAGAGCAAAGGATATTTGGTGCTGCTGTTCAGAAAGCCCGAATGACCCTAGAATTTCATTACTGAGTCTAGACTTTGGTTCAGACAGATGTGGGCCCCAATCCCTACCCTGCCATTTCCTTTATCTTGGAACTTGGGGCAAATTCCTTAAATATCCCTAAACTGCTTCCTCTTATGTAAATGGAACTAATAACATCTCCCACTTAAGATTCTTGTGAGGAGTGTTAGAGTGATTATTTCCAAAAGTCTGGCAAATCAATAAATCCCCTAGCTATTTTTAAGAAATTGTTTACAGACCATTTACTAAAATTCTGAGAAAGATGGCACATTTTCATATTTTAGATGCTCATCTAAATATTATCTATGTTATCCGATTATCCCTTTTAATCTCCAAGTTAGAATTTTATTTTATTGAATTTTATTTTTTAAAAAGATTTTACTTTTAACTAATCTCTGCACTCAACATGGGGCTCAAACTCACAACCCTGAGATCAAGAGTCAAATTGTCTGTCAACTGAGCCAGCCAGGTGCCCCTCCAAGTTAGAATTTTAAACCATTTCCCCTACAATATAATTTTTTTTATAGAGAATCATAGTGATGGCTTTTAGGCTGAATAAAGCTTTCTACATTGGCTAGATTTCTGTATTCACAATAGCCATGCTTAAAAGTCACTGTAATTTCAAAGGTCATTCCTAGAATGGATAATAAGAGAAATGTTAAAAACAAAACAAAACAAAACAAAAACTGAAAACAAACTCACAGGAAAGGAATAAGAATCCTTTGTGTGTGTGTACGCAGAAAAGGGTTAAATCAATTTCCCTGGACTAGAAAAACAGACTTGACCTAAGAAAAAACCCTTTCATAGGTACATATTTTATGAAAGAAACTTATTATTGCTAACATTCATGGAACTATTCTTATTCTTGCTGGCTGCAATGAACTGAGCCTTCACTTATTTAAGTGAGAGAGAGATGATGTTGGGGCAAGTGGTTAATCAACCCTCCAGCAAGGGAAGTGTTTAGTTAACACTCCAGCAAGTCTATCCTAAACATGGCTAAGAGTATCTACCACAGAACAAAACACATTTGAAATGCCCTTTATACTTTATATAGTATATCTCACTTGGTTATAACAAATATATCTGAGACAGATGTTATTATTATTCCCACTTTATGGATTAGTAAACGAACCTAAAATAGGTGTGAGTTTTTCAAACCAACTTATCACATTGTTTTGATATTCAAAAGAATATTGAATCTATTTCTGAATTCTTGTTTGACAAGGTCAATAAACCATTCAGTATAAATCACTCACCTGCTGTTGGTTTGCATAAGAACTCTGGCCTTACGGATATGATGGGGAGGGCTGGGTCTTTGGACTATAGTGGTCACCATTATCAATCTACTTTTTCTGCTATCTGATGCCTCTGTCACAACCTGGTCCTTCACTGTTTGGTTCCAGGTAGACCATAGAGCAATCCTTCCCTGAGGTCCTCTCTAATTTCTGCAGACTTGGCCATGGAGATCCCCACTGCTATTCCAAGACTCTTGTCTTCCACAGGCATCCCTGTACCCAACCACCTCCTTCAACATCTAAACTACTGCAGAGAAGCTAATGGAGGTTTCCCTTCCTCATAGAACTCCATCCGTCTCCCAGTCTTGTAAGAATCAAATACCAGGGACTCCAAACAGATCTTCTCTTTTCCTTGGAAGCATAGAAGCCTTAATTTCATTTCCTTGCATGGGCCAAGCCTTCGCAAAAGAAAGCTTAGAAAACACACAAAACACTATTATCTCTCCTGGGGCAAAGGAACCTAAAACTCAAACACTAAGACTTGGCTGTATTTCTAGACTAAAAAGAGGGATCTTTTTTTTTTTTTTTCTTTTTGTTGATGAATTCACAGCAGCCCAAAAGACAGAGATGAATGATTTATAATTCACACTGGTGCAGTACTAGAAAGTTTCCAAAGCAAGTGAGACTGCTTTCTGGGTGCTTCTGTTTTCATTAGGATTAATCCATTGACCCTAATGAATTTTGACATTTCATGAGTCAAAAAAAAAAAAAAAAAGAAGAAAGAAAGAAAGAAAGAAAGAAAGAAAGAAAGAAAGAAAAAAGACATCTTCAGTGAAGATATTTGAAATTATATTAGGTTATATTATATTAGGTCTTTGATAAGTAAAGACAATACTACTTAGATCTTAATGAAGCTCTTTTGAAATAGCTGACTTTTCACAGACAATTCTTAGATAACAATCAGCCCCTACTCCCACCCCCCTTTTAGCTTTGTTTTTATGACATTTCTTGAGTACTGAAAGTTAGTGGCCTTTGTCATTGATTCTTTTTTTTTTTTTAAAGATTTTATTTATTTATTTGACAGAGATCACAAGCAGGCAGAGCGGCCAGCAGAGAGAGAGGAAGGGAAGCAGGCTCCCCGCCAAGCAGAGAGCCCGATGTGGGGCTTGATCCCAAGACCCTGAGATCGTGACCTGAGCCGAAGGCAGAGGCTTTAACCCACTGAGCCACCCAGGCGCCCCTGTCATTGATTCTTATTCTAATAGTCGCATATCCAACTTTTGAGCCAGAGGAATATCTTTAATCAACGAGGGCTTACAAATTTATAGGGACTCTTGGAAGATCTGAGGGTATTTTTGGCCCTACTCTCAGCTATAAATATAATTCAGATAAATGGTAGCTTGACTATGTAGTAATAGGTAGAGACCTCTCATAACACAGTTCTAGCCTGCTCATCCTTCTTGCAAATTACAAGGGCAGGCCTTTTCTGAGGTTGATGTTCCCATCTCATAAAGGACCTCAACAGGTTCTGATGAATGGTGGTGAGAAAAGAAGATGCACAGAAATGGCAGTTTACACTATATGGTGAAAAATGTGAGGCCGTTAATAGAATGAACCCTGGGGAAGACTGAGGACTCTGACAGGAAGAGAAGAATGAATCTGTTGTATCCCTGGGGCACTCAAACAGGAGTGCCATTAATACTGAGTAGAGATGGGATTTGAAGCCAGGCAGTATAGGTCTTGATTGTGACAGTTGCCTGTGATCGGCTCATCAGCTTTATCCCTGGGAGGATCTGGCGGAGCTTGCTGAGAATGTTTCTGTAACCCCCCGTAAGGCTTCCCTGTGAAGTGCTGGCAGCGTATGGCTTCGCAAAGCTTGTTCACGAAGCCCCCAGTGCTCTGAATGCCCACGAGGGCAGCCGCAAGAGCTCAACATTTCCTTCTCTGACCTCCCCCATGGTTTATCAAGTAAAACAGTTACCTTAATCATCTCAAGTTCCAAAGGTTGGAACTTTGCTTCTCCCTAAGAGATGATTTTCTGAGAAGATTCTTAACTAAGCAAACACCTTGGCGAAGGGGTAAAAAATTGACTACTTAGTGACCATCCACCCAGGGGGCTCAGGACCTTTGGATTACTGACACAGTTCATCTACTTTGGCAGTCATATAGGATTTCCAGGGACAAGCACATTTTTACTAACTGTCTTTTTTGAGCCACCAGACATGCAGTTGTAGACTTGAGATATTAAAAAACAGGTACAAAATTCTGGGACCTTTTTTTGGGTCCAGTGACACATCTGAAGAACACATTCATACAAGTTCGTGCCTGTTTTGTTAAAATCACCAGTAGTGTGGCTATTTACTAATCCAATGTAAGTCCTTCTATTTCTTGGAATATACATTTATTTTTTAGCACACTTTGCTCTAATCTTGCAATACACTGAATTTCAGAGAATAGTGTAGAGTCAGAATTAAAATGCTACTGTATTTAAAATTTGATGTTTGTGATTGTTAATGATTGTAATAAAGAGGGAGCAACCACTAGGCTATTCACATGTTTTCTTCCCAGTAATTCCTTCCGATTACAGAGTTGGACTGTCTTATCTGCAAAGCCTTTTTTGACTCTGCACACTCTTCCCTTTGTTTGGAATTTTCTTTCCTGAATGATCACTTATGGAAACCCTTGCTATTCTTCAAGGACCAGTTTGAAAGCTGCTTCTGTCCTGATGTCTTCTTTGATCACCCTCCTCCTTTGCAAGCTCCCCGAAATCAGCCCCTGGTGGGTGTCACTCACAGGGTGTTTACCCCAGCCTGCCTGAACTTGCTGCTGCTTCCCTATGCATTTCACGTCACTTTCCAGAGCAGGGGGTTGGCAAGCTCTTTCTGTAAATGGCCACAGAGTAAATACTTTAGTCTGTGTGGGCAACGTGTTCTTTGTCAGAGCTACTCAACTCAAGCACTGTAGAGTGAAATAGCCACAGGTAGTATGTAAATGAACTAGTGTCCTAGTGAACTTGATTCTTGGACACTGACATTTGAATTACACCTAATTTTCACATGTCATGACATAATGTTTTCCTTCTGATTTTTTTCCGGCATATAAAATTGTAAAAAATTCTCCTTAGCTTATGTGCTATACAAAAACAGGCATCTGATAACTCTGGCCTGCAGTTGGAATTCTGTACAAGATTGTTAGTACCTGGAAAGCAAAGACAACATTAGACAGTTTTGTGTCCTTCTCATACAATGCCTGCCACAAAACCTTTCAATAGCCAAGTCTGTGTTATTTACGGAATTAATGTGGGATAAAAGAACACACATCTACATCATTGAAAAAGATCAGAAAACTTGAATGTTTTTATGACCATTTCATTTATTCTCTTATTCTCTCAGCTACAAGGAAGTGTGGAGAAACAAAAAAAGTGATCGATTTTGCTTGTGCAACTTGACAGAAGCAGAGTCAACTGCCAAAATACAATACATAAAGGGCCCCATGGGTAATGTGGCAATCACTTCACCCTAAGGTTTATTAAAAAAAGAAACAGCACCGAGTTCATTTGGAGTATACATGCTTTAAATTACACACTGGCTTTTGAAAAGTGGATATGGAGGGGTTTGTATCAGTGCGCAGAAAAAGAGCAAGAAATGCTCTTGAAAACATTATGCATAGTGAGGCCCCTCAGGAGGATAAAAACTAGAGTGCCTGGCTGGCTTAGTTGATAGAGCATGTGACTCTAGATCTTGGAGTTGTGAGTTCAAGCCCCATGTTATACATGTATTGTACTTAAAAAAAAAAAAATGTAAGGAGGAGAAAAACACAGAAAGCTCTGAGATACTTTTCAGTATATGCTGATTGCCAAACAGATTTTTACAAAAAAGCTAGTAGGGTAAACTGGCTCTCTATTGTTGGCTTTTCATTTCTTTTTCTCTTATTGACTTTTTTTAAATTGTAGTAAAATATATTTCATGTAAAATTTACCATTTTTAGTAACTTAAAGTGTACAATTCAGTGACAGTAAGTACATTCCTAGGGTTATACAACCATTACCACTATCCGTTGCCAGAATTTATCATCATCCCAAACAGAAACTCTGTACGTATTAAGCAATAACTCCCCATTCCCCTCTCCCCACAGACCCTAGTAAAGGCCATTCTGTTTTATGTCTCTGTGAATTTGACTTCTGTATGTATGTATCTCATATATGTGGATTCACATAGTATTTGTCCTTTTGTGTCTGACTTATTTCACTAAGCATAATGTTTTCAAGGTTTGTCCATATTATAGCATGTATCAAAACAACATTCCTTTCAGGGTGCCTTAGCGCAGAGTCTGATTGAGACACTCTCTTCCTCTCTCTACCCACCCCCCACCCCCCGCCCCGGCTCTCTCTCTCTAAAATAAATAAATAAATAAATCTTAAAAAAAAAAACAACCTTTCTTTTTGTGGCTGAATAATATTCCATCATATGTATATATCACATTTTGTTTTTTCATTCACCTGTTGATGGACACTTGGATTATTTCCACTTTTGGGTATTGTAAATAATACGGAAGTGAACACTGGCATACAAGCATTTGTTTGAGTCTCTGTTTTCAGTTATATACCCAGGAAGGGAATTGCTGGTTGTATTACAATTCTATGTTCAACATTTTGACAAAACATCATAAATAGTATTTTCCACAGTGGCTAGGTTGTTTTATATTCCTGCCATCAATGTCCTGAAGTTCTGATTTCTCCACATTGTTAATTTCTGGGTTTTGGGTGTTTTGTTTTGTTTTAACTATGATCATCCTACTATGTATTAAAGTGGTATCCCATTGTGGTTTTGTTTTCCTTTCCCCTAATGACTAATGACATTGAGCATCTTTTCATGTGCTTTTTGGATATTTGAATATCTTCTTTGGAGACACGTCTATTTGTGTTCTCGGCCTATTTTTGAGTTGCTAGTTGTCTTTTTGTTGTTGAATTGTAGGAGTTCTTTATATATTCTTTTATGATTTGCAAATATTTTCTCCTATTCTGTGTGTTGTCTGTTCGCTCTGTTGACTGTGTTCTTTGATGTACAGAAGTTAAAAAAGTTTTTTTAATTGAAGTATAGTTGACCTATGGTATATTAGTTTCAGGTGTACAACATAATGATTTAACAGTTCTATGCCTACCACTATAAGTGTAGTTACCATCTGTCATCATACGTTATTACAATATTATTGACTAGATTCCTTACGCTGTACTTTTCATCCCCATGACTATTTACTTTCATTTATAAAATAAATAAGAAATTTCAAAATTTTTGATGAAGTCCACTTTATTTTTTCTTTTGTTGCTTGTGCTATTGGTGTCATATTTTATTATTACTTTTTAAAGATCCAGGTTGTAAAGCACTTTTATAACAGATTTTTAAAAAAAGATTTTATTTATTTATTCATGAGAGAGAGAGAACTGGATTCCAGGAGCCTGGGATCATGACCTAAGCAGAAGGCAGATGCCTAACCTACTGAGCCACCCAGGCATCCCTCCATATGAATTTTAGGGTTGACTTTTTCATTTCTGTGAAAAACATCAGTGGAATTTTGGTAGGATTACATGGAATCTGAGGATTAGTTTGGGGAGTCTAGCCATTTTAACAACATTAAATCTTCCAATCCATGATGTCTTTCCATTTATTCTTGTCTTTTTAAATTTGTTTCAGCAGTGTTTTGTAGTTTTCTTTTTTTTCCTTTAAGATTTTATTATTTGTTTATTTATTTATTTATTTATTTACTTATTTATTTATTTAGTGCAAACAGGGGGAGGGACAGAGGAAGAGGGAGAGAGAGAATCTCACACAGGCTACCTACTGAGCGCAGAGCCCACTGTGTGGCTTAATGCCACAACCCTGAGATCATGACCTGAGCAGAAATCAAGAGTTGGACACTTAGCCAACTTAGCCATGCAGGCGCGCCTGTAGTTTTCAATGTACAAATGATTTGTCCCTCCTAGTTAAGTGATTTTTATATATTTATTCTTTTTGATGCTATTATAAGTAGAATTCTTTTCTTATTATTTTTGGATTATTCTTTATTATTATTTCTTCTTATTATTTTTATTTATTTTATTATTCTTTATTATTTATTTTAATTTATTATTATTTCTATATTATTCTTTATTATTATTTCTTTTAAAAATTATTATTTCTTATTATTTTATTTATTTTATTATTTCTTTATTTATTTTACTTATTTTAATTTATTATCATTTCTATATTATTCTTTATTATTATTTCTTATTATTTTGGATTGTTCATTACTAGTGTACAGAAATGCAAATATCTTTAAGTGCTGACTTTGTAGCCTGCAGCTTTGCTGAAATCACTTATTAGCTCTGTGTGTGTATGCATGCTCATGCATGAGTGTGTATTCTTTAGGGTTTTCTATATACAAGATCATGTCATCTTTGAACAAATAATTTTTCTTCTTCCTTTCCAATTTGGATGCTTCTTATTTCTTGCCTAACTGCGTTAGTCAGAACTTCCAGTACTATGTTAAATAGAAATGGTGCGAATGGGCATCTTTGTTTTGTTCCTGGTCTCAGAGGAAAAGTTCTCACTTTTTTCACTACCAAGTATGATATTAGCTGTGAGGTTTTCATATATGGTCTTTATCATGTTGAGGAAATTTTCTCCTACTCTAGTGTATTGAGTACTTTTCCAGTCATGAAAAGTTGTTGGATTTTGTCAAACACTTTTTCTGCGCCAACTGTGATTATTATGTGGTTTTTATCATTCATTTTACTAAGGTGATCTATTACCTTAATTGATTTTTTTAAAAAAAGATTTTATCTATCTATTTGACAGACAGAGATCACAAACAGGCAGAGAAGCAGGCAGAGAGAGAGGAGGAAGCAGGCTCCCTGCTGAGCAGAGAGCCTGACGCAGGGCTCGATCCCAGGACCCTGAGATCATGACCTGAGCCAAAAGCAGAGGCCCCAACCCACTGAGCCACCCAGGCGCCCCCTTAATTGATTTTTATATGTTAAGCCACTCTTGCATTCCAAGGATAAATCCAATTTGGTCATAGTGTGTAATTCTCTTATTATGTTGCTGAGTTCAGTTTGCTAATATTTTGTTGAAGAATTTTACATCTACATTTGTATGGATATTGGTCTATACTTTTCCTTTCTTATAGTGTCTTTGGTCTTGATGTCAAGGTAATTCTGGCTGCATAGAATTAGTTAGGAAATGTTTCCTCCTATTCAATATTCTTGGGAGAGTTTGAAAATGATTGGTGTTAATTTTTCTTTAAACGTTCAGTAGAGGGGAGCCTGGGTGGCTCACTGGATTAAAGCCTCTGCCTCCCCTCAGGCGGGGAGCCTGCTTCCCTTCCTCTCTCTTTGCCTGCCTCTCTGCCTACTTGTGATCTTTGTCTGTCAAATAAATAAATAAACACTTTAAAAAAAATAAACGTTTGGTTGATTTCACAAGTGAAGTCGTCTGGTTCTGGGCTTTTCTTTGTTGGGAAGTTTTTGATTACTGATTCAATTGCTTTTAAAAAAAAGATTTTATTTATTTATTTGACAGAGAGAAAGGCAGTGAGAGAGGGAACACAAGCAGGGGGAGTGGGAGAGGGAGAAGCAGGCTTCCCGCTGAGCAGAGAGCCTGATGCGGGGGACTTGATCCCAGGACCCTGGGATCCTGAGCTGAGCCGAAGGCAGATGCTTAACAACTGAGCTACCCAGGCACCCCACTTAAAGGGTTTTATGAAAAACAAATGAACTTGTTTGGGGTGCCTTGGTGGCTCAGTGGGTTAAAGTCTCTGCCTTTGGCTTAGGTCATGATCCCAGAGTCCTGGGATTGAGCCACGCATCACATCGGGCTCTCTGCTCAGCGGGGAGCCTCCTTCCTCCTCTCTCTCTGCCTACTTCTCTGCCTACTTGTGATCTCCGTCTGTCAAATAAATAAAATCTTTAAAAAAAATGAACTTGTTTTATTAATTTTAATTTGTAGGGCCCTATTTATAATACCCTTCCTCTTCTGTTGTAACTGAAGCAATTACCTAATTGTTGGTTGAAATAACTATATGAACAAGAAGGTAGAGGCACCTGGGTGACTCAGTCCAAGACTTTTGGTTTCAGCACTGGTCATGATCTCAGGGTCATGAGATTAAGCCCTGCCTAGCACTCTGCACTCAGCCCAGAGTCTGCTTGGGATTCTTTTTCTCCCTCTCCCCGTCCCCCTCAAATAAATAAGTAAATCTTAAAAAAAAAAAAAAAAAAAGAAGAAGAAGGTACAGTAGAGAGAAGCCTTCCCTTGACGGGTAAGTGAAGATAGGAGCCCAGATGAAAACCAGCCAACTCTGAGGCAGCAGAGGCAAAGGCACTCAGGTATGGAGAATCCCCTTCTCTTTATTTGCCCACTGGAAGGGGCTGTGTTGGAAGAAAAGAATTTGCAGTTCTCTTTTCCAAAACCTGCGTTACAAAGCACCTCCAATTTTCCCACTTGAGAAATAGTAAGGACTTTTATTTTAAAGAGTTGTATAAGTAATAAAGAACTTATTCTTTAAATAAGCTTTTTAAATAGAAAGAATTTTCAGTTTAAAATTAAATTTAAAACTGAAAGAATTGTTTGTTTTTTAATTTTATTATTATTTTTTTTTTGGTAAAGATTTTTATTTATTTATTTGACAGACAGAGATCACAAGTAGGCAGAGAGACAGGCAGAGAGAGGAGGAAGCAGGCTCCCCGCCGAGCAGAGAGCCCGATGCGGGGCTCGATCCCAGGACCCCGGGATCACGACCCGAGCCGAAGGCAGAGGCTTTAACCCACTGAACCACCCAGGCGCCCCAAGAATTGTTCGGTTTTAAAGAACAATTCTTGGAGCTATTCCATCAAAAAGTTTTCTGTCAATTTACCCACAATTACCAAGATCACTGGAATCAGATGGGATCGGGGCAATGTCCCTCTGCTACTCACCCTCTCAAACATTATTAATGGTAGGTTTTATTTTTATTATAATTTTTTTTCAATTTAGGGAACTTTAGCTGATTTGGGGGATGGGTAAGCAAAGGTCATTGCAATGTGTTTCTTTCCAACTTGTTTCTCCCATCAGCTATCTGCTTCCATGTCACAAAATTCAAGTGGACTTCATCCAAATGTAGCTAGTGACAGTGTAATTTATAATGGATATGGGGAAAAGTAAATGGCCTTTCATAAGATTTCAAAAAGACCATATATAATTGCTATATTTTTACTATAATTAAAAAATTTTTCTTTGCCCAATTTTCCTTTCAGTTTGAAATATTTCTAGACTTAAATACTATTTTAAAGTTATCACCTTTATGATGACCAAACATACATATTCTGGAGCATGAGTACATTTTTACTTATACCTTTTCTGATATTTTATCCAAATGTTGTCTAACAATATATTCAAATATAGTGTGTTTTTATTTTTGTGACATATTTGTTAATAAAGTGGTTCCTGTTAAAACAGGAAAAGGGTATACTACAATTATTAGGCAAGACATTTTATGCATTGAATTGAAAAATTAGAATTTTGGAAAACTGTATCTGCCTTTGGGAATGTGATAGCTTAATTATACTCAAAGACTTTATTTTTTTTGTGATGAGTTTTATGGTAATTTTAACCAATGTGATTTGAAACATATTCTATAATGAAATACATCAACACTTAGAAGAGGTGTATAACAGTGAACTAATATTTTTCAAATGACTAGAGTATAATGTTACCAAACCCATTCAAAGTTAAAGACCAGTGGATTTTATATAATTGAGGATGGGATGTTCATTGATGGTTTCAAATTCCTTATTGTACTTAACTCTTAGGAACAACTTGTTGAGTTTTGGTGTAGTATCAGAGAATAGTTACAATTATATATGAAGAATATATTTTAAATTTTAAAATTTGAAATAACTGCTTAAAGGCATTGAAGAATAACACCACATTAATCATTTGAGAAGACAAAATCCAAGAAAGGGAAACACTTGAGAAACCTGGAAATTTTCTGCTACTTTTTTTCTTACAGCATTTCTAGTTTGTAAGCTGAATTGATCTGAGAAGTCTAATATAAAGTGGATGCTAACATGTTAAGAGGTTTTTTTTTTTTTTTTTAAAGATTTCATTTATTTATTTGTCAGAGGGAGAGAGAGAGGGAGTGAGCACAGGCAGACAGTGGCAGAGGGAGAAGCAGGCTCCCTGCCGAGCAAGGAGCCCGATGTGGGACTCCATCCCAGGATGCCGGGATTACGACCCGAGCCGAAGGCAGCCGCCCAACCAACTGAGCCACCCAGGCGTCCCAACATGTTAAGAGTTTAATGAGAGCTTTTAGGAATATCCTGGTGCTGCTGAGATACACTGGAGTTCCGAGCCACTAAGGAGAAGTATCCTGGAAAATGCTCTATATTTTCTATTGAGATATTTAAAGTCATGCTAGCAGTAGGACAAACGAGGACTAGTTCAGACCTTATAAAGACTGAAATCCAGTCTTGAGACCACTCATTCTGGTTAGATCAAAGATTTACCCCATCCTAACTGCCTACTTGAAGGAAAATAAATTCTCTTTGGAAGAGAAAGCATCATCTATAGCTTACAGAATTTGTTATACTCACATAAAGTATTCAATTAAAATTTGCCAGGCATACCAGGAGCTAGGATGAAATGATTAAAAAACAAAAAAGATAAACAACTGATAGTTTTAAAAGATATAATCCATATATATTAGAGATGACAAAATAGACAATTTCATGTGAAAACAGGGCTCTTGAAAAAAGATTTGTATGGAAATTCTGGAACCGAAAATATAACGATGGAAATAAAAAATGTAATAAATGAGCTTGACAGTATATAAAATCCAAAGTTATCAGGAAGAAGAAAATAGTGAAGAAAAGTGAAGATATCAAAAAAGTGCAAAACAAAAATAAAAATATAACTGATTCAAAAACAAACCCAAAGTTGGCTCTTTGAAAAGACCAGCAAAATTGGCAATACTAATAAGGAAAAAAGAGAAAAGGCAGGAAATAATCAACACAGTAATAAAAAGAGGAATAATACTACAAATCATGCAGATTCCAAAAAGATAAGAGGATATAATCAACACATTTATGCCGATATATTTGAAAATATGGCTGAAATGGAAAAATTCCTAGAAAAGCAAAATTGTGAACACTGACACAGAAAAAATAGAAAAATCATTCCCTTGGTGGCGTATTGATGACATTGGACCCTTTATATATGGCGGGAGAAGTGATTTGTTCTTTCTAGAATCCACTGACACACAGAATGTGGGTTTTGTCTGCCTTCTCACAGTGCTTCTGTCAGCACCATAAGGCTAACAAAATGCCAGATTTACTAACGTGGGATCTTGAATAGTGATGTCTTCAGAACAAGCAACTTATTTACAAGTGAAGGAGGTTTGATACTGGGTGTTTGACCTTGGAATGCTTTAGTTTTATTACACAGATTGTCCGTGACTTATGATTATGTGACTTACGATTTTTCAATTTTATGATGGTAGAAATAGATATGCATTCAGTTAAACTGTATTTCAGATTTTGAATTTTGATTTTTTTTTCCTGAGCTAGTGGTATGTAGTGTGATGCTCTCTTGTGATGCTGGGAAGTGGCAGCTTCAGCTTCCAGTCAGCCTCAGCTCCCAGTCAGCCACAGGACGTTGAGGGTAAGCAACTGATTCATTCACATGCCGTATTTGATACTTTATTGCAAAATAGATGTTGCGTTAGATGATTTTGACCAACTGTAGGCTAATGTAAGTGTTCTAAGCATGTTTAAGGTAGGCTAGACTAAACTATGCTGTTTAGTAGTTTAGATGTACTAAATACATTTTCGATTTAGGATATTTTCAGCTTTCGATGGTTTTATTAGGAGGACATAACCCCATAATAAGTTGAAGAAGGCATGTTACCTCATCACACAGGAGGAGCTACCCTAATAGTACAATAGAATGATCTATTAAATTTTGATTTAAATTACCAGCTCAAGGACAAAACTTTGGGGTGGGGATATTATCTTCTAGGATATAGTATGTGGCAGATATATGATGCTCTGTCCCCACAGGGTGGAAGAAAGACTGGTGTCTCTCATCATCACCTTAAGAATTTGCTGACAAGAATGTCATTTAGGTTCTGCTGATTCCTAGATGGAATGATTCTACCAGGGGACACAGTAAGAGTACCACAGAACATTAGAGTATGACATCTGCCTGGTCACTTGACTCCTTATACAGGCTTCATCTTACCTTATACTGGAATCATTATGCTTCCGGTGTCCTTGGCATATCTTTTACTTTGTGCCCCAGAGCTTCTCCATTGCTGTAGACTCTGTTGCATTCAGCAAGTATATGCTTACCCCAGGTGACAGGGAAGGTAATGCCCCTGATGATAACTCTTTTTTTTTTTTTTTTTTTGAGAGAGAGAGAGAGTGTGAGAGAGCGTGTGTGCGTGCACAGGGGGAGAAGGGCAGAGAGAGAAGAGAGAGAATCTCAAGCAAACTCCATGCCCCATGGGTTCTCATGGCCCTGAGATCATGACCTGAGCCGACATTAAGAGTCTGACACTTAACTAACTGTGCCACCCAGGTCCCTGCCTGATGATAACTCTTAACCAACAGGGGATGGGAGCTGAAGGATAAATACTTCTCTTGGTTGATCCAGGTGGATAATTCTGAGACTCATTCTAAGTTCTCCCTAGAGGATCTTGGGAGAACTAAGTGCCAGATACCACAGTGGTGACATCAATACAGCACATCCTTAGGATGCTTCCTATAGTGGACAGGATCTCAAGAAGAAGTTGCATCTTGTAATGTCTCATTTGAGTGGAATGCCAGAAGCCAAATGCAGAGTTTATGCTGTCCTATTCCATTCATTCATCAAACATTTATTGAGGACCTGCTATGTATCAGGTCCAGTGGTAGGTTCTGGGGATTTCTGGTGAGAGAGACAAATCCAGCTCCTTTAATGGGGAGGCTGGTTGAATTCTGGTACTTTTGTAAATTGTAAATTGTAAATTGAAAACTGGATTTACATATCATTATGTTCCTGAGTCCTGACTTTATATAGGCCTTTTCTTCATGCAAATACTGCTTCTTATCACATATTTTTCTACAACCTCCAGCCCTTTCACAATCCCTGAGATAAGAGATGGACTGTGGGACTGATGGAATTGTATTGGACTTCTGGCTCTCAAGAGTCATTATCCAGGCAGATGTTTTTCACTGACCTTTACCTGCAGGAATTGCTCCTAAGAGAGAGAAATTCGAAAGCAGTGAGGCTAACCATTTTGACGCTGCTGCTGTATTCCTAGCCTTCCTCATAAGGCCCTGTGAGATCCCCCTGCACAGACTCTTGCCTCTGGGACTTGATCAGAACATTTACATGTGATCAAGTCTTTAACGCCTAACATTTTCAGCAAAGTCCTAATTTTATTGAACGTTTTTATTCAGTTGGTGAGACTTGCTAGATTCCCTGTTGTTTCTTTCAAGCTCTGCCAAGACTTTTCACGTGACTGTATTTGCAAATCAGGAGGATTCTCCTGTCTTAGTCTATCTGGTGTCTCCATGTTTGTTTTGGATACCATGGTTCCGGCATTCATTGTCCCTTTAGATCTTGCTGTAGCTTTCCTGGCCCTGGCTACCCACAGGCAGACTTACGGCTTCAGGACTTGATCTTGAGGTTGGCAGGTCAAAAGTTCTTAAAAAAAAAAAAAAAAAGGGTGGGGGAGGGTCATTAATACAATGTTCTTCCCTTTTGGATTGCAGTTACTACATCAGAAGCATACTGGTAGCCGAAGTACCTTAAGATGTCTTTTTGGTGCTTTTTGATGGTTTCAGTCTGGCTCTGTTTTGCATGTGGCAGAGATCCACTCAAGTTGCAAGCAAAAGGATGATTATTTGAAGGGTATACTAGGTTAGGAGCTAGAACTGGAGTCAGGAATTTAGGCAGCTTCACGAGCCTCTGCCTATCTCTCTCCTAGGCCTCTTAATCTCACCCTCGAGGCTGGGAAAGCAGATAATACATTTGAGGAACCAAGAGGAGGCCAGTGTGTCTAGACTGTCATATGATAGTCAAGAGATTGCCTGGGGCCAGATCATGCAGAGGCTTGTAGATTATGCTAAAAATTTTGAATTTTATTCCAGAATAATGTGAAAACTACCAAAATGTTATAACCAAGTGATTGATGCAGTCTGCATGACTGCAATATATTATTCTGGTTGCAGAGGGGAAAGCTTGGAGGCAATCATGGGAATACAAGTGGGATGAAAGCTGGGCTGAGGGAATTAAAGAGAGCAATGAGGCCACGTAGAAGGGACCCCTAAGTCACTATCGGGGGTTTTGGAAGGCTTCCTGGAAGAAGAGATATTTTAGATGAGATTGGAAAGTTGAATAGGAATTAACTAGATGAAGGGATGAAGGGAAAGCATGTTCTAGACATAGGGAATAATAGGAGTAAACACAGGGAGGCAAGAGAGGAACTGTTGATGTGGAACTTTAGATTTTTCAGTTTCTCAAACTTAAAAATAAGTCACTTGATTTTAATATAATTTCAAACACGTGAAAGTGGCAAGAATAGGGCAGGAAACTCCCACATACTCGTGGCCCATTTGTGCTCTCTCTTTGTAACACACATGCATACACACACATTTTTTTCCTGAATTATTTCAAAGTAAGTTGCAAAATCATATTTCTGTACCCCTCAGTACTATAAGATATATTTTCTAAGAACAAGGACCTTCTCTTTCCTAACCAATGTCAGACAACTTAACATAACAGGATACTATTATCCAATCTATAGTCCATATTGAAATGCCTCTGCTTTTCCCAATAATGTCCTTCAGAGCTATTTTCCCCCAGTCCAAGTCCAACCCAAGGCTATGTGTTGCATTTAATTGTCATACCTCTAAAAAATTCCTCAGTCTTTCTTAGTCTTTCATGACCTTGCCATTTTTGAAGAATACAAGTTGGTTATTTTATAGAATGTCCCCCTGATTGGGTTTGTCTGATGCTTGCTTATGGTTAAGTTACACATTTTTGTCAATAATACCATGAGGCATCTGCCATACTTACCAAGTTTCTAGCTTCTGTAATCTCAAAATGCTTTTACATCTGCCCTGCAGGGATATGCTAGATACACCTTGTTCTGGACAACCTGATAATATGACCCAGTCACCTTGCCTTGACCTCCTTCCTGCCTCCCTTGTTGCCTCCCTCCTTTCAGAGTTGGCCCGAGGGAGGGCTTTTCAAATACAAACTGGCCAATCCTAAGCCTGTTTACCCTGTTCCTTCCAGCAGGAACCACAGTAAAGGTGCTTGTGCACTTTTCCCTCCTCTCTCTCAGGGAGGGCTTACTCACCTCTGTGGCCCCCCAGTGGTGTGACCTGTATTCCCTCTCTTGGGATCTGTAAGTATAATAAATTATCTTTTCAATGGCAGCCATCTCCTTATCTATTAGACCTTACTATACCTAAATAGTAATAAAACCTATTAAGATACCTGCCAGGTTCCTCCATGTCTCTTACTACTTTTTCTTTTTATTCAAGAAATAATTTGTAGAGAGATACTTCAAGCTTTTTTGACCGAGATCTATATAGGGTGACACAGCACACACACACACACACACACACACACGCGCGCGCGCGCGCGCGCACGCGCGAGACAGGAGTTTTGTGAAACAATACATATCCTTTCCACATGGAAGTTTCTATTCTATTTAATTTGAAAGTAATTCTTGTCTGAACTACTAAATTGATTTCTTAGTCTCTAATTAATAATGACCTCTGTTTGGGGCGCCTGGGTGGCTCAGTGGTTTAGGCCGCTGCCTTCAGCTCAGGTCATGATCTCAGGGTCCTGGAATCGAGTCCCGCATCGGGCTCTCTGCTGGGCAGGGAGTCTGCTTCCCTCTCACTCTCTCTGCCTGCCTCTCTGCCTACTTGTGATCTCTCTCTGTCAAATAAATAAATAAAATCTTAAAAAAATTTTTTAAAAAAATGATCTCTGTTTGAAAGCACTAGTCTAATGTAAATATCACTTTGGATCATCTCATCGCAGAATGGGAAAGAGATGGACAGATGGTAGGGGCCAAAACTGACAACAAGGAACTTGGGAAGACTCTTGCCATAATTCAGGTGAGAGAGTCTAGGTGGCTGTCGGGAGTGAAGTTGAGAGAAATGGGTGAGCTTGAGAGACAATAAAGTGGATTTAAGTTTACAGAAGGTCATGATTGATTGCATATAGGAGTAAGGAAGAGGAAGGGGTCAAAATGACAATTCAGGCCTTGGCCGCTGGGCTGGAGGGTGGTGCCCCTTTCTGAGATAAGGAACAAGGAAGGTGTATGGTTCAGGCTCCCAGTGTTGAGTTTGAGGTATTACGGACATTGGATTGGAGATGTTCCGTGGGCAGATGGCTCTATGGCTCTTAGGAAGCAAATCTGGGCCGGATTAATAGAAAACTGATGTTGAATTTTACTCAAGCAGATTTTACAACTTCATGCCCACTGTAGGAAGCACAAGTTGGTTCAACACAGGAACAAATGCTCTGAAAACATTTTTAGTAGTTTGTTGTTGATGCAGAAGTAAAATAAATATACACAAGTAAAAAATGTAACAAGGAAGTAAATTAACATACATTTACCAGGATAAATTTCACTTTTCAGCACTTTCCTCTGTCTCTGTTAACTGTAAAGTCTTTTATGTATTTATGTAGAGTGAAATGCAAACACTTCTGCAGTATATAGAAAAAGTCTGGCTTAAATCACAACTGTGCTAACTTGGGCTTTCCCAGATGCTGGTCCTTAGATTTTAATCCTCCAAAACTAGCAGCAAGTTTTCTCAGATATGGATCGCAGATAAACAGGCGCATGGTATGGGCTGCAAAAGATGCTTGTTTTCAAGAGGCATGCGTTTGGGGTTGAATCTCATTGAAAAAAAAATGAGATTTTTCTAGTGGAAAAGAGTGTGGATGTGTTAATTTACATCGACAGTGCTGGGAATAAGGGACCGGACTCCGTCAGTGGACCCTCATTCCCATCCCCACCCTTTATCTGCTCCCCTCCCTCGCGTTCTCCCTCCATTCTTTCCCTCTTCACCCGCGTTATTCTGGGATTAACGGCGGGGTCGGCCTCAGACACAAACGCAGCTGGCTCCTACGGTCAGCCTGAGCCCTGCTGTGCAACCACGTCAGGAATTCCAGTAAGTTGGCAACACTGGAGCACAAAGACAACAACAATGAGGAAAACCCTTCAGTGCAGAAAGGAATGTTTGGAGCCCGGGCTGCTACAGTGAAAGGACACACGCACACGCACACACACACACACTCACGCCCGCGCGCCGGCGCTCACCCTCTTGCACCCCCACGAGTCCGCGAGCGCACTGGGAGCCGCCCAGCCCCTCCCGCGCAAGCCTCCCCCGCGCCCGCCGCAGTTCTTTGTAACCCGCGGTGCGGGGACGCTCATTGACTATGCAGCGCGGCCTGGGCGGGCGTCGGAGCCGCCTGACCCCGGCGCGGTCTCGTACCATCGCCCAGGCCGCCCGGAACCGGCATAAATCAGACGCAGAGACTGAAGTGCCTCTTCTCGCCCTCTCGCCGCTTCCCTCCACCCACCCGCTTCATCCTCTCCACTTCTCAGACCCCCTGCTCCTCTGTCCCCAATCCTGCCTCCTCCTTGGCGCCGGACAGCGCTGGTGCAGTGCAGGGGAGGCAAGTAACGTACCAGTGACTCCGGTCAGAGCAGAGCACTCTGGATTTCCAAATCCAGAAATCTCGGAAAGAAAGCCGCGAAGTGACTGTCGCCCTTCCTCACAGCTCTGGTTTTTTTAAAGTCTAAGTTTTCTCTCTCGGTGTCTATGTCTGTTTCTTTTTTTGTCTTTCTAAAATAGTAACTGTCTGCCCCCTCCCTCTTCCCCGCAAAGCTTCACCAATCACCAAAGCCCATGGAAGGTACGCGCGATCTGTACTATCAGGGGTCGGTCAGCAGAGCCCCAGACGGTCGGTGCTCCCGGACAAGGGGTGGCAGTAACGGGCAGGTTCTCGCCCCTGGAAAGGGCGAGGCGGCGGGCCCCTGCACAGGTCTAAGCGCGCTCAGGGCTGCCGCCTCTGCTGTCACGGCCCCTCTGGCTGGGGGAAAGGACTCCTGTGGTCCTGCTGCCGAGTTAATCCAGAGCCCGGGGCCTTAGATCTGGGGGCGACACCGGCCCGAGAACGGCCCCTTCTCACAGACAGGTATCCCAGGGCTAGGAGATAAGTTGCATCACCTCTTCTCCCCCCCCCTCCTTTTTCTGTCGGCTCTAGCGTCACGTACGGTCCTAGGACGGTGTTCTGAGGGTGAGTGTAAGGTTCATTCGAAGGGCTCTTGGGGGCCGGAGCCCCCGGCAATCTGTCTAACGCTGCCTTATAGGAGGGAGCTGTAGGGCTTTCTGAAAACAGAGCACCCCATCTCAGCGTCTCAACTCCATGGGAGATACCAGGGTTTCCGAGAAGCCTAGGGATTTCAGGTGGAATGGTCACAAATCTCTCCAGGAGCTCTTGTTCCGTTCATTTCCTTTCCCCTTCCCTTCCATCTCTTCTTTTTCTTCCTTTTAAAAGACTATCAGTGGTAGATTTTCCCGCGGACTGCCTTGCAAACTTCTGTGCGGAGGCCAATCCCGTAGAGAGGCTAGGGCAGAGCACGCCTGTGTTGGGCGAGTGTTCCCATGTGAGTGTGAGACTGCGAGGAGTGTGTAAACGTAGGATGTGTAACTGCGAAGTGTGCGTGCACATGTCAGTGTTTGTGTAGTGTGGACTACGCGCACGCGTGTCCTAGGAATGTGTGTGCCGGCGCGCGAGTGAGCGTGCGAGACCGTCAGGTTGTGTGACAGTGAGGAGTTGGACTGCCTGTGTGAGGCTGTATGAGGACGGGTGTGAGCGCGCGCGCGCGCGTGAGAACGGTGCATGTGTGAGCGCACGTGTGTTCGAGTCCCTACTCCTCCCTGCGCTGCAAAGTGCAGGGGGCGGGCCGGGCGGCAGGGGGCCTGCCCCGCTGGATTCCCGCATGCTAGTTCCGGGGCGGTCGGGTCTCCAGGGCTTTATGCACGGTCTGGAGGGTGGGGACTGGCGCGGCTAGAAAACGGGATGCCTCGGCGCCGGTCTCGGCTTTCCCCCACTAGGAGCCTGCCGAGGTGCGGGCCTCCGGGAGCGCTCGCCAGCAGAGGCGCGGCGGGTGCTGTGTGTTACGCGCGCCCACCTCCTGGGGAAGGAACTGCAAGGCCGGGGCCGCGGATGGGCGCGGGGATGGAGCGCGGGGCGACGGCGGTGGCGTGCGCGTTGCTTCTGGCTTTTGCCGCCTGCCTGGGGCGGGCCAGTGGCCAAGGTAAGCGCTCGCTGGCCGGAATTCCGCGCAGAGCTCCGGACTTAACCGGCAGTGGCAGGGGTCGGGTCCGTAAGCGCACTGAGGGGACCGCGGCCGGACAGGGGCCAGGGCAGGGCGGCGGCACTGGAGCGGCTCCCGGCGGGGCGCTCAGGTTGCTCAGCGAGGGGGGAGCTGGAGCACCCCTCCTTCGCCCGCCCGGCAACTGAGCAGCCGCAAACTTGAGAAAGTAGCTCCGCCGGTTTCGGTGACAGCGCACCCCACGGGGACCCCGTCTTTGTTCCCACGAGACTTTCTCCCGACCCTCTCGAAAGCACTCCGCAGTTGGAACCCGGAGACTAAGGTTCTCCCAGCCAGTGCGCAGTCTGCTCCCCATACTGATTTGTTTTCTGGGGGCCTGAGAGATTCGCCGCGGTTCTCCGCGCGCGGTGTTCCACCTGCAGCGCTCAGCCGGGGAGATCCCTTGGCGGGCTGTAGCACTCCCCCCTTCTCCTCCTCAGCGAAACTTGGTCCCACGTTGACCCTCAAGAGACCGCATCTCGATACAGATCATTTACGAGCCGAGATAAGGCCGGGAGGCGGGATTGGCCGAGAGAAAAGCAGATATACTGGGGCATTTTCTTTGAAGGGTTTTCCTTTTCAGCTGGGAGGTGGGGGCTTTTGTGTGGATGAATGAGGCCCCGTCTGTGCGGCCAGAGATTTGAGGGCTCGGATGGAGAAAGTTTCTGGGACGAAGCACTTAAAAATTCTCTCAAGTTGCTAGAGTTCACGTTTTTACAGAAACAGGCAGAGAAGAAAGGGAGGAAGAAGTGGCGGGGATAAAAACGGGGAAGAGGAGAGAGAAGACAAGCAGGAATGAAAAGGGAGAGAAGGAAGGGAGAGAGGGAATTTGAAGACAGATAGAAAGTAGCGCGCGGACTGGGGTGGGGTGGGGGGGTTGGGTGGGGGGAGGACCGACCAGGGATGAATGGGAAGGGCGAGGAGGAGGCTGGGGAACCCGCGAGCTCTCTCCAGGCTTTGCGTTGCTAGGTAGCAGCCCGGAGCTGCGTGTGACCGACCACCAGACAGACAGAACGGACGCTGCTGCCTCCGCAGGGACTAATCTGTCTGTGGGGACGGGAGAGTTCTCCCCCCCACTTCTTTCCCCTCCTGCTCCTTCCTTCCCGTCGGACAACTTAATTGCCCTACAATGAAAATGAAACCCCTATTGTTGTAGGATTAGCCAAAGCAATAAATTGATTTCCCTGGATCACATATTGGGGTTGACGGGTAGGGACTGTAGAAGCCCCCATTTATGGAGGAGAGGGAAAAGCCTGTGGATGGGCCGGGGTATGTATTCAAATGGTTAATCTGCTTTCTTTCCTCAATTCTTAGTGTAAGCTCCTTAGAGGGAATCAACTAAGTAATTATACAGCAACTCCTAGCAGTACCCATTTCAGACTTCCTGAGAAGAACTTTGGAAACGCCAACAAACCCCACTGGTCTTGTAAAAATCTTTGGAAAGGGAGGGGAGGTAGGGGGAGACTTAATAATTCTTGTTTTGAACACCTTTTCTCAGTGTTGTTAACACAGAAAGAGGATTTATTATTATTGTGGTGGGTTTGCCGCAGTGCTTAGGGTGATATACATCTTATGTCCTAAATATAGCCTTAGGATTTACTATATGCTCCTGTCGGTGCCTGGCAAAAAGAAATCTTGTCTGGGTTCATCTGGGATACATCTGGATTGTCCCCATACAATCAAACAGATACTTCCTCCACGGGGTTGATGGTTTAGTCACCAGATAAACTGTACTACTTACTTTTCTTAGTAGTTTACATCCATGCCTCTTCGATAATAATTAATAATAATATGTACAGTAAGAGTTACATATCATACACTTACATATGTGGCAGACCCTGTTCTTAGTGCTTTATACTTACTGATATTCAATCTTTATAATACGCTTTGACATCAGTATTCTTACAATCCCTATTTTCCTAATGGGAAATGGAGGCACTGGGCAATGAAGTAATTTGTCCCAGGTCATACTATGGGCAGAGTTGTGAGGCCAGTCCAAGAGAGGGTATAATTTCACTGCTATAGTATGTTACTCTCTCCTCTATTTCCCTCTTTTCTTTTGTACGAAAAATGTCATGCTCCCTAGGTTACTACCCATGTGTAAGGTTTCTAAAGAAACTGACTGGCGTTTTATGTCTTTGCCACAGAAGGTATAATCAACCTGCTTTGCCATAACAAAATTTTTCAGAAATTCTTTGAAGGTTTCTATCACCTTATCCCAGGTATCCTCACTCCCAGTCTTCCTACTTGTCCTCTGAATATCCTCAGCCTGGAAGGTTAAGGAGATTTCTAGATTCCTGTTGTATTGACACTATTCAGGTAGAGTGTGACGACCTTGTAAATGTCCTTATTTTAGCACACATTTTAGGTAAGATCTTCCTGCAACATTTGCATCATTAGATATTGAAAAAGAACTCTTGAGTATTTTATGGTTAGTCTTTAGAAAAATTATAGCATATCTATAGCTAAAATTATTTGTGTATTCTTCATATTTTGCATAATGCTTTTAAGAAAAATTTGGAGAGCCTGCCTGAGCTCTGGGGCCAAGCTGGCTTGGTTTCAGCAATGGCTCTACACTTTCTGGCTGTGTGACCTCGGGGAGGTCAGGAAACTTTCATGGCTCAGATTGCTGATCTGCCAAATTGATGGGATAACAGGAGGAATCTGTTCCGTGGCATTTATTAACATAAAGAGATAAAAGGGCGGAACGTGTAAGGCCTATAGACAATGATCATAACTAGTAGCTATCATATTGACCAATACTAAAGGTAACATTTTTTTGGGCTTACTATTCGTATATTTCTAATTTCTCAGTGCGCATAAGGAAGTCTTAGGCATGTTTCACTAACATTTATTTGAGGAATTCCCAGCTCTCAGGATATGACTGGAAGGTTTTTTGAGAAAATGGTATTGATCTTAAAGTTACATTCTTTCCTCCAATAGAGGCTTGTTTATGCCTTTTACAGTTAGTATCAGCTTTATGACAATTACATCTTCAGGTGAAGTTTACATATTTAAAAGGATTCTGGGGCCGGTAACAAGCATGCAACATTTTGTGTCTGCAACATTTTGGTTCTGTTAGATCTCTGATACCACTGCTGCTTTTACTTCCCAGCAGTTGGCTTTCTTTTCCTCCTCTGCTTGAAGTTCTTCCTGGCCAGTTTGTATAGGGCTTCTGCTCAAACTCCCTGATGCAATCTTGTGCCTGTCCTGTTCCAATAGAAACTTAGACTTTTATAGATGGAGGAAATCTTAGCGATCAGCAGGTCTACTTGCATTGTTTTATAGATAAGCAACTAAACCCTGGAGGGAAGAAGAAGGGACTGAATGGAGTGAAAGGGGGTGGTGAAGCCCTTCGCCTAAGGGCATGTTGCCTAGGTTAGAACTAAGATCTAAACCGGGTCTCCTCTCTGTGTCCTTCTAATTGATCATTTTTAGATACTTGTGCTTGGAATGTCCTCAGCCTGGTTGGTTGAGGAGGCCTGTAGATTGCTTTTCTGTTGATTCTGACCTGATATACGAGGAAAGTATGATGAAAAGATCACGTTGGTCAGTCCTCTTAAAAAAATTGGATGGGTCACAGATCTCAGGTCTAAGAGAAATCTCAAGTCTAAGAGGATAGGTTAATATAGCCATGTGTTTTCATCTTGGTCCAGAATTTATTCCATGTCGGTGCTCCAGCTTCCAAAGACCATACCTGTAGATCTATTTTTCAAAAATCTTGGGCCATCAAAGCATATTCCTAGGTTTTCAGGTTTCATAGTATAGACTGCTACATGAATAGGTTTTTAGTCTTAATTCATGGTAATTGATCATTGTCCGTGTTCTCTAAGCAGGTACTCTAAGAACACTGACAGGTTTTATTTTATTAAATAAAAGTATTTAATTAAAAAATTTACAATAATGGTGTCAAGTTCTAAGAACCCTGGCCAGGATCTCACCAATGTTAGAAAGATTTGACATGTTTCAGCCTGAGTTTTAAAATGGTCGGATTGGTTGTTGTTTTGAAATATCAGAGACATTTCTTTTTTTTTTTTTCCCCTAAGCAAAGAACTTTATTAATCTTGTTTCAAACTTTATCCCCAGGCTTCTTCAGCTTAATTAGCTACAAAGAATGAATTGTGTATAAGCAAAAACTGAAAAGAGCTGCAGTGTCCAAGGGGCTTGGGCTTAAAAATACTAGAGATCTAGATTTTATCAGATCCATGAACAAAATTTTAAAGAGCAGTCATAATATAAAATAGCAGCTCCCAGTAACTTCTTCAAGTTTTATCTTCTTGAGAAGTTGACTCAATTCAGTTTGCTTCATTCTTGGAAGCTTCATCAAAATTTTCCACAAGATTCTGGAACTTCATCATCATCATCCTCTCCGGTAGCAAGTGGTGCTTTTCCATCCACAGATTGTTTGGGCAGAGCTTCAGCCAGTCTTCTGAAACTAGTCAGACTGTCTGCACCAAGTTGGTTTAAGATACTGGGTAGCATTTCTGTCAGCTGCTTTGTCTCAGCCTGGTCTGTAATGGTGAAAGTCTTCGCTGCCAGCGATGCCTGAACTTTGGGGTTGTTAAAGTGGATCACTGTTGCTTGGTTTGTGAACATACTCACTTCTTCAAAACCAGAGATATTGTTTACCCCTAACTTCTTTAAGGAGAACTGAAGTTTTTAAACATCTGCTGTAGCTGTTCTATGATCCACCTTCTTTTGGCGAGCAGTTTCTTTCCCACCAGTGCGCACTTACGCTTGCAGCTTGGCGAGTTTCTTCTGGTTCATGATAGTTTCTTTCATCTTGTTGGAGCGAAAATGGGACCGCGTGGAGGACTAGAGGTTGGTGCTCAGGGGGTCTCCTGGCAGACCAGCTGAGATTAGGTGCACACACGTGGGGACGCAAGATGGCAGCTCCAGAGACATTTCTTTGATGCTTCATGTGTTCTGTTGGGGTCCATGCAAATGTTTCCTAAGCAGTTTTTTCACAGTCTCAGCATGGTGAAATGAAGTGGGAAGAATGTAAGATTTTAGAGTTAGAGGATCTGGGTTTGAATATTTACTCTGCCATTTACTATGTGGGAAATTCAGGACAATACTCAACTGTTCAGGTCAGTTTTCTTATCTGTAAAATGGGCACATATCTACTTTAAAAGGTAGTTATGCCAATTAAGTGAGATTAGTGTGAAATGTTTTATAGATTGTGAGGTCTCACATACATATTTCTATCCATCTTTATTAACCTCTTCAAGAATTTAACTTTTTTTCAAATTTGAGAAGAAGATACTGTAGTATCTTGTGGGTTTTTTTGTTTTTTGTTTTTCTTTTTAACACAGGTGGTTCTTTGATGCATCTGCGCATGCTGGTTTATCATTTTATTTTATTTTTTTAAAGATTTATTTATTTATTTATTTGACAGAGAGAGAGAGAGAGAGAGAGATCGATCAAAGTAGGCAGAGAGGCAGGCAGAGAGAGAGGGGGGAAGCAGGCTCCCTGCTGAGCAGAGAGCCCGATGTGGGGCTTGATCCCAGGACCCTGAGATCAAGACCTGAGCCGAAGGCAGAGGCTTAACCCACTGAGCCACCCAGGCACCCCTGGTTTATCATTTTAGTGGCCACAACCTTACATATGCGTCTGAACACTTAGGTTTGTAAATGACAGAACTCTAAACTGCTTGGAGCCAAAAGGAAGTTTATTGAAATATGTAATTGAAAAGGTAAAGCTATTAGGTTGAACCATATGGGATTGCTGTATTTCTAGACAGCCGAATATTGGCAATTTCTTTTGACTCAACATAATATAAAATGGGGGCTCAGACGATGTCAGGCTGATCTGGTTTCTCTATCTCCTAACTCTGGGATGACTCTGTTCTCAAATGTTTTCGTTACTGTTCTAAGATGGCTGTCAGTGGCTCCTGGAGCCGCATCCTTTCATGTCATGACCACTAGGGAAAAACAAGAGTTTTTGTCTTAATTGTTCCCAGCAAAAGTCTTAGTTGCATCTTGGGCTCTTAGGTCACAAACTCATTGGAGAACCAGTCACTGTATCCATGGTATGAAGTGTGCCCATGGCTTAGGCTTGGGTATATGCTTGGTCCCAGAAGTCATGCACTGAGGTTGGACTGCAAAGGGAAATTGGGGAGAGTGACCAGGTGAACAGAGGCTGGGCTCCAAAAACAACACGTGTCTAGGACACCTCATCAGGTAAAACCAACTGATGTTATTTTTATTTTATACATGAGGACAGACTTACAAGGCTATAGAAATTTCTCAAGAGCACACTGTCCTGGGATAACTCAGTGAATTGAAAGGGGAAAACTATTGAAAATATTAAGGCAAAAGACATGATGCTCTGTGTTCCTGTGATCATGTTACAGCTTTAAGTTTAGGAGAACAGGGGAAAGAAGGACTTTTTAGAAGGTTTACCTGTAGAGGTTTACTTGTAGCTTAAAGGAGTGTTATTTGGAGCAGAACTTGTGGTGGACAGGAAAGTTCTAGAAAATAAACTTAAAGAGCAGAGTACAGGAGCTCTTGAGTCCACTGTGTGATTTCATTTTTCAGCGAATCCTAGGCCCTTTCTCCTTTCCCAACTAACTCTGCTCTCTTGTTTATATTCTTAAGACTTTGTCCTTTTTGCAAGCAGGAGGCCTTGGCTATGAGAATGGGGTGGAAAGAAAGAGGAGAGGAGGGTCTGGAGACATACTGAAATGCTTCTGTGGAGACAGAATATGTCTTGGTGCAAATCCAAGGGTCTTTAGCATTTAACCTGAGGACTGCCTCCGTAAACGGTAGAGCAGGTGTCTTTCACACCTCCTTGGATTAATTCAGAAATGCCAAATAGATGCATTCCATGCCAGTGGTTATTTTGCTGGTCTTTAAGTCTTATTTCTAATAGCACGTGCTGAAAAACTAGAAACATTATCATTCCAAAAGTAAGATATGGGTACTTTTGACTTAGGACAGTGCCAAAACACAATGTAAGGAAATAATAAGTCTCTCCAAGAAAGGTGACAGGTTAGACAATGAAGTTCCATGTTGAAATCTCTATGCTTTTAGTCATTAGCCCTCAGGTCATGCCTGACCCCCAAGGTTATTGGGAACAGGGAGAAATGAATGAAAGGAGGAAATGTAATTACCATTCTGTGCATTGAAAAGTTAAGCCACTGTTACCATGGATACAATGGCTTGTTTATTGTCCAGATCTCGAGATCCAAGTTTGTAAGCAATACCAGAGGTCTCCTTTAAGTTTATGTTCTATCAGTCAGTAATACATGAAGATTCTTTCTAAGTAACTTTGACAATAAGTCTTTACTCACTGATCTACTGATTGACACTAAGTAACAACATACCTACTTCTGATGGCCCAGCAGGTATTAAGGAAACATGAAAAAGGGGAAGAAGGCAGTAAACTACAATTCTGTTATGCTGGACTTTCTTGAATTCCCATATAAAAACATCCTGTCCTATCATGTCAGAGATTTGCTTGTTGCTTTGGGCTCAATTTTTGGTTTTTATCTCATTAACAAGGAGAAGCTTGGTCGAATAAAGGCCGAAAAATCAAAATAATTTGTTTCATAGGAAAATCTTCAAATAAAGTTGAATTTAAGAATGGAAGTTTTTTTTGTTTTTGTTTTTTTAAATCTGAAATATGTCAGTCTTACCCACGGTATAATCTCATTAAAGGAGAGGAGAAAATGTCAACATGTGCTTCCACACTGGTTTAATTTTGATGTGGGGAAGGGTGTGGAGGATACTCTTCGCTGTGAGAAACCAGAATCCGAAAACCCACCTCAAACTGACTTAAACAGTAAAGGGTATTTATTGGCTCATGTTAACTAGAAAATTCTGAGGCAGAGTGGGGTTCAGGTGTGGGGCATTCAGGGCTCCAGTTCTTTCTTTGTGTTTTTCTTGACTCCACTCTCTTCGAGGTTTCAGCTTTGTTTTCAGTCTGGCTTCCGTATTATTATCATAGCTTCCAGAGCAAATGGGGCTACATGTTGTCTTGATCATATCTAAGGGCAGTTCTCCTGTGAGATTTTGATTATGTTCGCAAAAGCATTATTTCATAACAGCTTATGGAATGCTCTAACTTCTAGAGACCCTAGATAGAAGTCAGCGAGCTCTCACAACTTGGTATATCATCATAATCACCTATGGAGCTTTGAAAAGTAGATAGGTCAAAACCCATACGTACTAAATCAGGAGGCTGGACATCTGTTTTTAAAGAGTTTCTGGTTGATTCTGAGGACCAGACAATTTGGGAACAACTGATCTAGGTAGCCTTTCATTTTTTAGTTTTGTAACTAAAGGTATACTAACGTGCCACTGAAAATTTCTTCCAGTGGCAGTTAAGGACACTTCGTTAAATCCGTGCTTTTCTTTGGTTGGGATGTTACAAGGTAGCTATAGTAAGAAGGAAAACTAGTCTTTCGTATCTAGAGCCTCCCCCATTCCTGAGCATCTCCTTTCCTGGCTGACATGACTGCCGCTCCCTAGAGCCTCTGTTTGCGCCTTAATTGTGTTCTTTGCTCTTTCCCTGGACACCCTTGAAGTCCTTCCTTGCACTCTAAGAACCTTAGATTCTTTGAGCTGAACCGCAGTTGGAGGTCTTCTAACACTTTCTTACCCAAATCAGACAGATTTCTCTGTAACCACTGTAATTGCTCTTCAATTTATCCCAGAGTGTCCCGACAGAATCCGCTGGCGTCTAAAGCAGCCATCTATCCCATGGTTGGTATATGTGCTGCCGAAGCGAGCACATCTATCCCATGGTTGGAATGTGAGTGTCAGAAAACCTTGTAGCTCGTTTCTTTTACATCCTAAGCCCAATTCTTTGTTGACCCCACTGGGACTTAGAGTCCGTGATCCTACCACCTCTATGCTATCCCTCAAATCCTGCATTTTATTTATTTCCTCAGCTTACATTTTTATGACTTATCATTAACATCACTTCCTTGCCTATAGGGCCCCCTTGTCTTGCTCTCCTGTGCTCTGCAAAAGCCCAGTCCTGGTTAAATCTAATACTCCACATCTGCATTGCTGTAGCTAAATGTGGCAGGAGAAAAACACAAAACTGTGTTGACTGGTCTCAAAATAAATTTATGAAACTAATCTCAGCCTCAGACTTGCTTCCTGGCTAGGCCATTTGCTTTCCTACTTCCTTACATCTCTTTCTTCAACCTTCCAACACCACCTGCTCAGATGACATTGCTTCTTATGAATGTGCAAATAGAAGCAGCCAGAGGAGAACTCCACAAGTGCCCATAACTCAGCCGTCATCACCTGCATGCATTCTGTCCATCTATTCTATCTTCCCACCTGTTACTGTGGGTGAAGTTTTCCATGCTCTGAAATTCAAGCCATTCATTCATGTTTTAGATTGAATTCCATCTCATCTCATTAATTGTCTCCTCTCTTTGACCCACATTCCTTTCTGTCACCCTGTTTTCTTTGTTGTTCTTTATGGCAGAATTCCTTCCCAGATTTGTCCATATCCACTATAATTTCTTTCCTCCAGTTTTTCTCAAATCCATACCATTCAAGTTTTAGCTCCCACTTTGATAGATAACATCTTTCGCCATGGTCACTAATGATCCCCATGTCATTAAATCCCAATAATCCATTCTCAGTTCTTGTTTTATTTAACTGATCAACAGCATCAGACACAGTGTATCCTGCTTTCCTCCGCAAAACACGGAATTTGACTTTTAAGAAACCATATTCTCCTGGTTTCCATCTTTCCTTGCTGGCCTCTGCTTGCTGTCTTTTTGGTATCTCACGCTTGTTCCTGTCCATCTCCCTGACTACTTTTCATCTCTATCTACCCTACTTCTTTGGAAACTCATCCTGTCTCATGGTTTTATCATCTGTATGTTGGCAACTTCTAAATTTATGACTCTCATCCAGACCAGTACCCTATATCCAGACCCATATATCCAACTGCTTATTTGACATACCCACCTGGCTGCCTAATAGTCGTCTTAGATTATACCCAAAACTGAACTCCTGATCTTCACTAATGCCCTAAACCTGCTTTCTACATAGACTTTTCCATCTTAGTAAATGGCTGGCCCATCCTTAGGCAGATTCCAAACCTTGGGACTCTGGTTTAACTCGTCTTTTACTTTTATGCCTCACATCCAATTCATTGGAAAATCCCATTGTTTTCATCTTCAGAATGTATCTGGAATCCATTCACCTTTCACCATGTTGATCCAAGTCACAGTCAACTCTTACTTAGATTATTGCAACAGCTTCCTTACTGATCACCCTGATTTCCCTTCTGTCCCTCTTCTGTCTACTCTCAGCACCTGTTTAGAACATCAGTTAGATCATGTTACTCCTCTGTTCAAAAGCCCCAGTAGCTTCTGTCACACACAAATGGGGTTGTTCAGAAACAGACGCTGATGTGTATTAAGGTCATTACCTTTGAAGGGAAAGGAAGAAGCAGGAATAGCAGAGGAAGAAGTGAAACTGGAGAAGGCCTCAGTCTCAACCTTGTGGGGAATCTGGAGCAAGGGTTGGCAGTGAGTGTTGTGAGTCAGGCTGAAATGGCCTGCTGCAGTTACCAGATGTGGCCTCCCCCTGTAAGGGCATGACCTTGGACAAGGTGCCCTTCTGTAACTGAGGTGGACCCCAGCGGAGCTGAGTGAATGTAGAAAGTTCTTGAAGGGGACTTTTGATGACCCAGCTCTGGGTCTATGTTTCTTCCCATCTCATAAAGAGTCAAGAGTTCAAATCCTTACAGTGACCTACAATTCCCTAACCATCTATCCTTCACATCACTTCCCTGACCTCACCTCTTTCTCCTCTCCCCCACTCACAGTGCTCTAGGCATGGTGATAATTCTTGCTTCCCCCCCCAACATAGTGAGTCCCTTACAGCTTCCGTACTTACTATTTCTCTTTCTGAACGCTCTTGCCTCAAATTGTGCATGACTTGCTCCTTGCCTCCTACAGGTGTTTGCTTTTACGTCATCTTCCCTGTGTGGTCTTCTCCAGTCTTTCCTTATTAACTCTCTTCACCATCTGACATAATGTATGTAACTTACTTGTTTGCTGATTTACTTTTGTCTTCCCTTCTCTAATATCTCAATTTCATGAGGTCAGGAACTTTTTTTTTTAATATCTCTTTTGTTCATTCTTTTATCCTAGTATCCAGAATAGGGCTAAATAAATAAATATAAGTTGAACAAATGGATAAATGCCATCATGGACTCTAATGCTAAGAAGGGGCATTGTCAGCTCCTGGCCATGTCCCTGGTATTGCCAGCCCTTAGTTCCCCCCCGGCTCCTGGGGGCCCCATCAAAGACCCAATGGAGAAAAAAAAATTGCTATCTCTATCAAAACAAGTGGCTTAGCAACGCTGTTTCTCTCCATTTGACTCTCCCCTTTCCTCCGCGTCGCTGACCCCCAACTACTGATGATTCCCAATGCATTTGAGAGTAGCTGATTGTGCATCAGTCTCTCTAACTTTTCTAACTTTCACTTAGACACTTGGTTACCCTGTGAGAATCTCCTGTACACACGGAATGGGTCATGCTAGTTTTGGAACAGATTTGATACTGTAACTTTTACACAAAGATAAGGCAAAGTTTTTAGACATTATGTTAGTGGACTGTCATTCTGTGTTTAAACAACACAAAAGAAAGCTGTCTGAGACCACAGCACAGTGAAAACAGCCTTGATCAGACAAAAGGGCCTCTTTGAAGAGGGGAGTGATTTCCCAACTCAGGGAGGCAGCATGGACTACTGTGGAAAGAACATCGCATGTCAAGCCAGGACATTCATGGGTCTTGTTCCTGATGAATGAAGGAAAAATGGGCTCAACCAAAGAAGGCCCAGACTGCTGAAAAATGCCCATGGCTGCTTGTCCTTTGGGCACAAACCTTTCTCATTCCAGATCCCATTCTTTCGAGGACTCCATATGCAACCATGACCAAGTAAATTAGAGGCAGAGGAATGGCTCAGTTACATCCCTGAATGGGTAGTGAAGTTGCAGGAATGAGCTAAAACAATTATGGATAAATATTTTGGAATGCTTACATGTCTGACACTGTCCTAAGGGTTTTATAGGTATTAATTTACCTACTTTGACATTAACAGTCTGAATTTATGGATAAAGGGTCAAGGCAAAGACAGGTGTGAAAATTTACTTAATGCCTCCAATTACTAAGTGGTGGAACCAACTTTTGAACCCAAAGCCCCAATGATATTGTGACTGTGGATAAGTTGGAGCAAGTAGAAGATAGTGCCTGTGTACACAAGCAAACAAAGCCTCTTTTAATGGTTCATATTATATTAAGATGATGTCATTTCAGATGCTGCTACCTTTGCAACCCAAATGTGGACATTTCTCTGCTACTTTGGCAGTCATTCATTCAATACGTGTTGATCAAGTGTTATGCTCCAGGCATGATGTAACTAGTTATATCACAGGATAGAGAGGAGAGCCTGGGTGGCTCAGTCAAGCATCTGATTTTGGCTCAGGTCACGATCTCAGTGTCTTGAGATCGAGCCCCACATGGGGCTCAGTGCTCGACATGGAGCTTGATTAAGAGTCTCTTTCTCTCTCCCTCTGCCCCTGCCTCCTGCTTGCTTGCTTTCTCAAAAAATAAAAAATAAAAAATAAATTAAAAAAAAATAGAGAGATTCCTGTGACATAGGCCTGTCTAAAAGAGCTTACTGTTCAGAGGAGTACGTTTCTGGTTTAATCTACTTTTTCCTCTATACTCTATACTATACTCCTCTATACTCTAGGTACGCATTGATTCTTGCCTGCTGGCTTCCTCTTCTGCTACCATTTCTTATCTAGTAATATTCTCTCCTCTGTAATTACTTGTCTTTTAACTCAAAAGATGACACCCAATTAGAGAGTTCTGTACTAACTTCCTTTTAGGGATGGGAGTGAAGTACAGAGTTAAAGGTTGTTTTTTAATATTGATGGAATAAATTCTTACTAAGGTCTCTTACTCAAATCTAGAAGAAAGTAATGAACAACCAAGTGAGAATGGAGTCTCTTTGTGACTGAGGAGGATGCTCCTGTAGAGATGCGGAAAGCATTTGCCTGTGGCTGGAGGTGCTGAAAGGTCTCTTGGTCCCCAAGCATCTCTCACCCTGGCCAAAGACATCTACTCAGTCACCATTACAACCAGTCCTTTGGAATAAGACGTTGTTTCCCCCTGAAACTCTTCTTTATTTTTATTTAAAAAAATTTTTTTTTAGATTTTATTTATTTATTTGACACAGAGAGAGAGATCACAAGTAGGCAGAGAGAGAGGGGGAAGCAGGCTCCCCGCTGAGCAGAGAGCCCGATGCAGGGCTCGATCCCAGGACCCTGAGATCATGACCCGAGCTGAAGTTAGAGGCTGAACCCACTGAGCAACCCAGGTGCCCCCTGAAACCCTTCTTTAAAATGCAGAAATGTTTATCCCTATAAGTAAAGACTTAGTTGAGATAGCGATGCACTGTCAAAGTTTTCTAGAGCAAGGTTCAGTGAGAATGAGAGCCAAAACTAGTACATTATGATGTGGGAGAAAGAAGGGAAGAACTGTCAGAAGGTGAGAGATAAAGTCTTGAAAGGGAGTCAACTTCATCTCATAATTAGTTTGCCTAAGTCACCTTTTCTAGAGAAAAAAATATATATATTACTGCTTGTGCCTTTTCTTAGGATGACTGTATGGGGAATTTCTGCTGTCAGTCTGTAAAATGGATTTCAAAGATAGAACTTCTTTCCTTCTAGTATGGTTCTCCTTCCTCAAGGTAGCTCTAGTTGAAATAGGATTGTTAGGACGAAGGGAGAGGTTGACCCTAAAAGCAACAGAGCTGTAAGACTCTCTTAGTCAGTCATTCCTTAGGGATCCATCAGTGCCACGTAAGATGGAGAGGAGGCTTTTGGGTTTAACGTGCATGGTAGTTCTACTTTTTGTAGACCGGGTGATGACTGCTGATAGGAATTCTGGTTTTGCTCTTAGTATGCAATCAATAAAAAGAATTTGCAAATGAGTGAGGTAAAATACAGATTTTTTTCAACTCAAATTGCCAAATGGTTAATTTTTATGTACCAAAACTCTGAATTTTTTTTCCAAGTTCACTTCTGCCATAAAAATTTACCTCTTCCCCAATATTTGGTGCAGTGAGGTGTTGAAAGAATTTGCAAAGTAATCATTGGAGGCTGAGATTCTGGAGAAAAACAAAATGCACGGTTTAAAAATTGAACGTACTAACTGGAAGACAGTGAAAGTTAGAAGATTCTTGCTGTAAATAATTAAACCCAGCAGTGCAGACAAGAGAAAACGTGGGACTTGAGCCAAGCAGGGTGCATCTTGTATTGAATGCATTCACTTCCCTGTCAGGGAAATCAAAGAACTCTTTAATAGTTGTTGCTGATTGTGAATATGTGCAACAAAATCCTACTTTAATCCAGATTTATTTTTCAAATACTTGGCAATGAAGGAAGGAATGAAAAAGTGAGGGAAGGGGAACGGTGTTTTATGAAGACCCTTGCACTCTTTCACTTGACCAAGTTCAAGCGTGATTTGTCACCGTGACCTGGGACTTTGGTTCCCTCCAGAGCCCTCTTGTGCTGTGGGTACATTGACAGATCAAAGACAATTGGCTTTTTAAAGATTTTTTATTTTTCTGAGACAAGCAGTGGACCTACTAACTGAGAACTGGATAGCCACAAGACTCATGGGATGTATTCTTTCTGATCTTCTCTAACAATGTTGGTTTTCTTACATTCCTCCCCATCCCCTTTTTATTGAGGTGTGTGGGGTGAGTTGTTGGCCTTAATTTTTCTATATGTAAAAAAGGGAATAAGGTTTCACAATTTTCACAGAAGTGGGCTTGAATATTGGCATTATGAAGTGCTTTGCTTTATTTTATTTAAAAAATTAACATAGACTAAAATGGACTTTGTGTAGTATACAGTTCTATCAGTTTTAATACATGGGTGTATTTGTGTAACCATCACCACAATCAAGATTAGAACAACTCAGTAAGGGATGCCCAGGTGGCTCAGTTGGTCAGGCAGCTGCCTTTGGCTCAGGTCATGATCTCAGGGTCCTGGGATCAAGTCCTGCATCAGGCTCCTTACTCAGCCGGGAGCTTCTATCTCTCCCTCTGCCTGCTGCTCCCCTTGCTTGTGTTCACTCTCTCTCTCTCTCTCTCTGTCAAATAAATAAATAAAATCTTAAAAAAAAAAAAAAGAACAGCTCAGTAAAACCCTGCTCTCCCCCACACCCCCTTACCCTCACACAGTTTCTTTGTGGTCACGTCCTCCAAATAAGTTTTGAAGTTAGTTTTTTGAAAACTCACTTCTCATATGAAGGTCTCAGTTGCCGTTGCTTTGTTCATTTTTATTCAAAAAGTGTTAGTTCATTTTTGAAGTAATTCAGATGTCACGGATGGTAAAGTTGCAAGGCTGCTTTTTCTTTATTATAAAAGGAAAAAACCCTGGAAAGATGGCAGTTCTTTCAGTATACCTATATAAACACCCCCCCACACACACCCCCGCCCCAACTTGGCTTGTTGGTAGATTGGAATCTGCAAAGAAAACATGCTCAAGAACTCTCCCTTGAAGAGGGGTACAGAGGTTTATTTTTTATTTAACAATTTACCCCTTGACACCTGGGAAATGATTAGTTGATGTTTTCAAAGAAGATTAAGTCAGTGTGGTTAATTAACTGTGGTAATCAGGTGACTCAAATCAATTAACTCCTTGTTAACAATTTCCATCAATTTTGTAAATAAATGGCAAATTGTACTCTTGAGATTAAAGGCTGTTTCCTGATTTATTTTATTGATGACAAATTAGAGATTTTCTCCTTCTCATCTCTTTTCCTCCCTGCGAACCTTACTTTTACAAATGAGAACTCTCAAGGTAGCTATAGTTTGAGAGGAACACACCAGGGTATCTCTTAATACATGGCTTTAAAGAATAGTTAGGCTGAACGACAGCTTTGCTCCTTCATCTTGCAGATTTTGAAAGAATCATTTAGGGAAATGAAACTTAAGTAAATGTGTATATAGTAACATTAAGGGAGAATGCAAATAGCAAATGATCAAACTCACTTTAGGATAAGCTCTTACTTTTAAGTTCTTTAATGTTTTATTTTCTTTCCTTTTTCTAACTTAAAACTGAATGATAGGTATAATAAGATGAAAAACTTTGACTTTTAGCTAGAAGTAACATTAATGGATATCTTAGGTGCTCTAATATTTAAAGGGAATTTATAAAAACATTGGGATTTATCAGTTGTATTAGTCTGTAAAACTCGATTGCAGTTTTAAAATATCATAGAAATATACAACTAAGTATTGTTTTTAGACTCTTTGTAATTGAAAAATTTCTTCCCCGCTTACATGATTTTGCTGGTCTGGGTCTCCAGTGAAACAGATGATCTGGCACATTAAAAAATGATCCCCCCATGACTTTAAATATGCCATCACATTTTCTGAAAGGCATTGAACAGTCTGGGGATTTGCACAGTAGGACAGATGATTTAGTGTTACTTAGGATCGCTTCAAAAAGGAGTATTTGGCATCTTGAATAACTTCTGAGGAATTAGTATATATTTTTAAAAATTCTATCTTAAAATAACCCACATTTTATGATGAGAAAATTCTTACAGTTTCCTTGAAGGTGCAGAAGGTAGCCTAAATTTGGGGATGAACTGAAGCCAGTGATAAAAACTTAAAGCCAAAGTAAAACTTCGGGCAGCTCTCTGGCCATGCTCCCACTGCCCCTTGTCCACCTACTCAAGGATTCTTAATCTCAGGGGCCTCCCCTGGACATGGTTAACCTGCGGCCAAATCCTTTCTGGTGCTGGGACACTGCCTGGGGTTGGAGTTTGGAGTATGAACTTGGTCACTCTCCAGATGTGTACCCCTGGACCACTTGATCTCTGTGAGCTTCAGTTTCCTTGGACTCTGCAGTGGGTTTTAGTGATTTCTACCCTGCAGGCTCCTGAGAATAGTTAAAAGACATTGCGAACATGTAAGGTCTTGGCACTTGGTGAGCATTCAGTAAACATTTGGCCCCACAGGGAACCTGGTGTGAAATCATTCATAGTTGACCAGCTCTTGGTTAGGTCAGTGCCGCAGAACAGTGACCATGCTGTGGTCTTTTGAAATAAAGGAACCACTTGTCAAATACTCTATCCAAATAACTTGCTGGAGAGAAATATAGCCTTTTTTTTTTTTTTTTTTTAAAGTAGGTGAAACTATGAGACAAGGAAGCATTAGAAGACAGGCCTTAGAACCTGTCTTTCTACCCCAAGAACGTTTTGTTTTTCACTTCTCAGGTCTTCAAAGCCCTGACCTAAAATGTCATGTCACGGAAAATTCCGAATTTCTGAAAGGATGCAGTATTTCCATTTCATGTGTTCTGTATCTGCTTCCTGCAAACCTGGTCCCATGCAGAGTTTACACAGGTGGAGAAAACATGTTAAATAAACCGTTGTGCCACAATGACAGCAACAGGTGCTATAATAGAGGTTTGGGAGCACAGGAAAGGAGTGATGAAGGCAAGTAGACCTGAGGGGGCCAAGAGGAGATCACAAAGATTGCTCTTTGAACTGAGTCTTGAGGAGGGTGCGTCCGCAGAAGATGGAAGAGTGGAATCTGGTGAGACTGTGGAGGACTTTCTATGTTACGAAGTTTGGTGCCTTTGAAGAAATGTAAGGTGGGAAGTGCAGTGATCTGTCTTTGTTCTGTAAAGATGATGCTTGCTGCAACGAGGGAAAGCACATCAACCAGCTAAGTTAAAGGACAGATGGTGAGAGTGGAACTAAACTTGTGGACTAGGAGGGGATGAGAAAGGTAGAGAACCACCATGGAATATAGAGAAAGCTTTTATTGGTGGCTCTTTTTGATAATTCCTATTATTTGTTTTATAAGTTGAGATGCTTTATCTATAGGAATATTAGACTTATCTTTTCAATGTATATGCATGTTATGTACATTCATAACTACCCATGTCTTCTTTTTTTTTTAGATTTTATTTATTTGAGAGAGAGAGAGAGAGACAGCGAGAAAGGGAGCACAAGAAGGGGGGGGGCAGAAACAGGCTTCCCACTGAGCAGGGAGCCCAACATGCTCGATCCCAGGACCTTGAGGGATCATGACCTGAGCTGAAGGCAAACGCTTAACGACTGGGCCACCCAGGCACCCCCTGAATCCCTGTGTCTTAAGCAGTTCTAGCTTATTGGCCATCTGGGCCTACTGTGTATATCTTAGGTTTAGCTCATTGATTCCTGGTTGGTACAGCTCCCTTAGGGAGCATCTGGAAATGTGTAGCCCTTTTTTTTTTTTTTTTGGGTTGTCATAATGCCTGAGTGTCACTGCTAGTAGCATTTAGAGGATAGAGGACAGAAATGCTAACCCAGATGTTATATATAGGACAGTTCCATGCTACGAGGAGCTGGCTAGCCTTGAATGCCAATGTCTCTGTGAGGGTCATTGTCTCTATTGAGGGTCCATCTTGGTTGACAGCTAGTGAAGAAAGGCATAATACTACTAACAAGAGCTGACATTTACTGAAACCTACTATATGCCTGTGATATAGTCAGCATAGCTCCAGTGTTCTAGTCCAGGGAGGTTCTATCCCTATTTTACAAATGAGCAAACTGAGGCTCTGAATTGTACATGCTTAACTGTAATAGTCTATTATTTCCACATGCCTTACTCTCTCAATTCTGTAACTTTTATTGACTATGTACTCAACTTAATACAATCAATCAGTCATAGGAGGAAAAGGAGAAATACATTTGTATTGTGTGCTTATAGTTTATTAGATCTCAGAATACGTCTCTTGGAAACATTTCATCTAAGTTAGTAGAATATGGGCAAAGTATCACCTCTGAGTGTTTTATTAAAATATGGAAAAATGTTTGATCACATTTACGGGTTAGGAGAAAACTCTTCATGAGAAACTCTTACTTGATGGCCAAGCCGTTGGTGCTCTATAGATGTCTTGTGAATTGAATTGATTCCGTGGAGGCACTAAGTGGCTTTAGAGGGTAATATGATCTTGCAGATTTGTTTTTTTACTTCACATAAAAGGGAATCTGCTTCAGGCACTCAAGATCTTTGTAATTTGAAGGCATATGTCAGTGATGCAGGATGAAGGATGTGTCTCTTTCTTGGACATGCCTTCCACTTTTCGGCCTCTGTGGCCGTTCCAGCTTGTTTCATCTGCCAGGCGTGCCCTCCCCTCGGACCAACGTATTACAGCTTCTATGCTCCTTCCTCCACAGGGCCTTTCTCCACCTCATCTGAATGTTACCTAAACCTCTCTTATCATCATACCATGAATTACAATTATTTATGTGTGTATTTTATTGCTTCTTCTAGAATAGGACCACTAATGCTGAGTTATGCCTGCCTCCTCTGGTATTCTGTGTCTGGCACAAAGCCACATGGAAGCAGGAACTCAAGAAGGCTTTGTTTTAGTGGAAAGTCAAAAGAGCCGCATGAGCGTAGTAAAGCAACTCTGTCACCGAGGGAAGGTGATAGGACTGTTGTTGTAGAGATTTTGTTTGGCTTGAACAAGACAAACGTTTGTTCCTCTCATACCTAACTAGCAGCAGAAGGCTGGTTTGGTACTCCTGTGGTCTTCCTGCTCCACCATCCTGTGGTGGCGGCATCCATCCCTAAGGTCACCTCATTGTCCAAAACAGCTGCTGTAGCCACAGCCATCCTAGCTCCACGCTAGTGGAAATGGAGGAGCAGAAGGAAGGGTGTGCTTTCTGTGTTTAAAGGAGACTTCCTAGAAGTCCCATACAATCCTGCTGCTTAAATTTTCATCTCATTGATTAAGACTTTTAGTCTTGATCGTGACCACAATTAAAAGTGACCACACTTTGCTGAGGTCTGGGCAATGTAGCCTTTCAGCTAAAAAACCTTGTTCACCTGAATCAAATTGAGATTCTGTTTCTTTCTTTCTTTCTTTTTTTTTTTTTTTTTAAAGATTTTATTTATTTATTTGAAAGACAGAGATCACAAGTAGGCAGAGAGGCAGGCAGAGAGAGAGGAGAAAGCAGGCGGAGATTCTGTTTATTAAGAGGAAGGGGAGTGAATCCTGGGGTAGGCTACTTTGGTCCAGGTGACACTGAGCATCTGTTCAGCTTTGAGGATCGCATTTTGGGAGGGACATAGACTATTTGAACTGAATTTGGAGGAGAGAAACAAGGATGATGAGAGAACTGGAAACTATTCATAGGAGGATTGATGGAAAAACTGGGACTGTTTCTTTTGGAGAGGAGCAGAATCAAGGGAACAATGGTTAGCTCTCTCTAAATATTTGAAGGACCATCATATGGATAAGCCTACTTTAAATCATTCTAGGGTATAAGAGGGAAAATTGCAGGCACATAGCATGCACCAACAGAATGTTGGAATTCAACTTTAAGGTCTTTTTTAACCTTCAACCTTACACACTAGAGATCTATTACTGTGTATATGCATCCATGAGTCTCTGATTTTGCAGCCAGAAATACTCTTGTTCTCTGGTTTCTTTACACCAGAATCCCTCTTTCTTAATGGTTGTAGTGCTGATACACAGCCAGCGGTATGTATGATAAAAAGCTAAGGATTTTTCCTCTTGTCAGATGTGGCCTCTGTTTCTCTCATGCTTGGCTTTTTTCAAAATGTCATTGAGTCAGAAACGATTTCCACACTGTAGGCAAAGTGAGAATTTTTAGATTGTTGACACTTAAAATGAGGGTTTAGTAGTTCCATATTGTCTAACTCCGTCATTCAAGAAATATTGTCACTGTCAACTTCTTTGGACTGAGATAATCTGTGTATAGGCATGAAGTATTGAGTTAAACAGGATTTCTTTTTTTTAATTATTACTAAACATTTTAAGTACCCCTAAAATGTAATTGTTGTAATGTCTTAAAAACAGTTATTATCAACAAGAGAAATAAGCTTGCAGAGAGTTAATTTATTTCACTAAGTAGTAATGTATTTTTCAAAGTGCATAGAATAGATGTGTGCCTGAAAACTTGCCTATCTTTGTGATTTAAGTTCTATTTCTCTAGTTCAGGTTCATTTTGAATATGTTTTTTCTTCTGGTATAAGAAGTAGTTAAGGAAAGAGTATAATTTTTTTTTTTTAAAGATTTTATTTATTTGAGAGAGAGAGAGACAGAGCACAAGCAGAGGGAGTGGCAGGCTTCTTGCTGAGCAAGGAGCCCTATGCAGGACTCGATCCCAGAACCCTGGGATCATAACCTGAGCGGAAGGCAGATGCTTAACCGACTGAGCCACCCAGGTGTCTCATAATTTCTTTTTGGAGAGAGAGAGAGAGAGTGCGAGTGTGCAGGTGTGGGGGAGGGTGGAGGGAGAGGGAGAGAGAGAATTTTAAGCAGGCTCCATGCCCAGCTGGAAGCCTGAAGCAACCTTGATCTCAGGACCCTGAGATCATGACCTGAGCTGAAACCAAGAGTCAGATGTTTAACCGGCTAAGCCACCCAGGTGCTCCAGGAGAGAGTATAATTTAAAATAAAACTGATAATTTAGTAATAAGATAATATTTAAACTTTTGTATTAAATCGGATTTTTTAAAATTTAGCTATTATAATCAGGTTAGTTTTAAGATTTTATTTATTTATTTGAGAGAGAATGAGTGAGAGAGAGCATGAGAGAGAGAAGGTCAGAGAGAGAAGCAGACTCCCCAAGGAGCTGGGAGCCCAGTGCGGGACTCGATCCTGGAAGTCCGGGATCATGACCTGAGCCAAAGGCAGTCGCTCAACCAACTGAGCCACCCAGGTGCCCCAGTCAGGTTAGTTTTAAAAAGATTCTCAAAATGGGTTGCAGCTACGAATATGGATATGCTGGAGTATAAGCAAATGTGTATGAAACAGAAACTATAAAATTCCAAGGGAGACGATACAGAGTTTAAAGGATCAGAAAACATTTGCCTAAAACTATAACAATCATGAACATTTGTTGAACATTTAGTAACGTGCCACGCTCATACTCCTTTCTCTATCTTTATACTAAACTTACGAGAAGAGCTCTTATTATCCTATTTTTAGATGAGGAAACTGAGGCATAGATATTTAATAACATGCCTGCCACAGTGTTGGTAAAGAGAGCGTACTCAGGCTGTACAACACCAGGGACTTAACCTCTGGAATGTTTTTTGGCTTCTGAACAATCTTCCTTTCCTCCCTCCTTTTTTACAGTGCTATTATCAAGCGCAGTGCTGTCTGGTTATTCAGGCTTTGTCTCTCAACCTTCTATGGAATAGCTGTTGCCTTTTAGACACACTGGGCTGAATGGAAGAAAGGAAATATACTTAGATTTGATTCCTTCGTCAGCCAGCTTTGTAACACTGGGCCTCCCTGGGTGTACGTATGTGTATGTGTGTGTACATGGACGTGTGCACATATATTCCCCATTGGTGGAATTGGTAAATCTTGCATTTCTAGTAGGAGTTCTTTGAGTTACAAATAGTAGAGTAAGGGGTTTCAGTTTACAAAAGAATCCAAACAGCAGTATTTCAATAAATCATGCTCATTTGTTATCTGAGTCTCTCTAGGCCTTTGGAGTCATTGCTTTTGTAATATTTCTTTAGGACCTTTTTCTTTAGCCCGGAGTAATCTAAGACACATTTACTGATGCAGAGATGTCACCAAATTCTCCTGGGAAGCCCTTTGACTGTATTTTAACTAGCCTGTGCATTTATGGAGAAATGCTGTCTCACTGCTGAGATTTTTGGCACCAGCAAAGATGGCGGCGGACACGTACCACCACCTGTGTGGTACGATATTAGGAGCCTTGATAAGATACTTTATCCTCCAAAAATCTGCCCCACCAAGCTGGTGAGGAAGGTATTTGTGCATTGGAGAATACTTAAAATGCCACAATTAGAAAATTCATTCCTTTGAGGGCTTCCTACTTTCTGCTGAGAGTGCAAATACCCACGGAAGGGCTTTAAAAATCACTTAAACTTTGCTGTTAATAAGTCACTGGGAGCAGATTTTGGGGTCAGGGTCGAGAACCATGAAAGCTCTAGCCATGTTATGGAACCCAAGGGACGGAGAAGGAAAGGATTTCTAGAACAAGAGTGCGGGAAATGAAGCAGAGGTTGGGCCATTGAATTAGATAAGGCCCTAATTGCCTCATTCCTGGACTATCAGAAGAGCCTTTCAAGTTTAAGTTGCTTTTCCCCCTTTGTAACTTTACCCACTGAGTTGGTGAAGTGTTGAGTGCCCTTAGTAAACAGTGAACAGAACCCTGCACGGGGAAGAACTGGCTTCGCTTCGTTTCTGGCAGGAGATGGGACGGTTGTTTTGGTTTGCTTGAAGAGAGCCAAATTGTTGTGGGCTTTTTGTCTTTAGTGTGGTGTCCGGATGGTTGTTAAGTTGGCTCCTTAAGAGCGCACAGATTCTGTGAGGTGGAGGATATTTAGGAAGGTGCTAAGGTCTCAGGGAAGCCTAAGGCTGGGGTCATGACACCACGATATTTTATTCTTTTTTTTTTTTTTTGGAAGGGTCAGATACCTAGGTTTACATAAAGCCCTTCCCATTCAGCTGGAGGGTAACAACTTAGTTTTCCTGTGAATGCAATATAAAGGCACAAATTATTTTAGTCAGAGTCTGTTTGCATTTTGTAGCATTTCTCTGTTATACAGGAGAAAGTTTAGAGAACTAGGATAATGAGTATTTTAATACTTTTAAGAAAAATTTGAAAGATCTTTCTTTCAAATTTAGGACGTAGAAAATTTCTGAACCTTCTTAATGGAAAGCTTTTTAGTTTAGTTTCAGTTGGTTAAAATCCTGAATTTCTTTACATCTTCCATTTCTTTATGTCCATATATAGATGCAAAAACTGAGGTCAGTAGGAAAGTTGTATGACTCTAAAAAGATAGTTCAATGTGTAGTACAATGATTCAAGGTCCACTGTGTGGAAGCCTTTATATTTATCATCTAGTGTGTTTATGTGTGTGTGTTTGTGTGTTGAAATTATACCCTTAATAGTATTCCACATACAAATTCTGGAGGCTCACCTGAAACAGTGATTTCATAATAGAAGAAATAATAAAAAAATGTTCATTGTTGGAAAACAGAAAGATGCATAAGGAGAATCAGTGGCAGGCTTGGTTTTGGGTCTACCTTGACCTTTGTTTCCTAGAATAAATCTTGATTTTCAGTCTTGCCCTTGACTCCAGACTGGGCCAATGGATATTTGTTCTTGGGCAGGAAGTCAGGCAACCACCATCAACCTTGCTCTCAGTGCTGAGCTTCCTACAAGCAAGGTGGGTCAGGGTTTGGAATGTTTCTCTCAATCAGAACAAACAGCTCTTATCTGGTGGAGGTATTGATTCCCGAGTATTTTATTGCTTAGACTTTTAGAATGTTCAAGTTGGATGAGGGGTTGGAGTACCCAAGGGGGAACCAGCCCTCATGGAAGGACTGCTGTACTTCTAGCATGGTGCTGGTGGTTTACAGGGACCTCTGTAAAACCAGAACCTGATTTGCAGGTAAGAAATTTTGCAGGAAAGGGAACTGTGTATCAGAGAGTTTAAATCCAAGTCCACCAAGCTAAGCCAGTTAAGCAACAAATATTTATTGAGTGAAGAGTTAATAGTCAATAAGACAAATAGTTCCTACCCTCACAGAACTTAGAGTGATGTGGAGACAGTACTACTGCAAGGGTTGACAAACCCATGTGTGTCTGTTGGCTCTTAATCTAGTATTTTCTTTATTAAAATCTTATTTTAGCTCTTTTTGGTAAAATATGAATTTCTTACTAAATTTAATTGAAATATTTTTTAATTATCGTAGTATCTTAGGACTCATTCTGAATATCGGCTCATTCATTCATTGCCTCAGGACTAGATACCTAATTTCTAGAATTGAGACAGCCAACTAAAAACTGTTGTTATTATTATTACTAATTTTTTTTACCTAATCCCTAATACCAGTTTATTTTTTTGTGATTGCCTTTTAAAAAAGTGTAATATAGACAAAATTCCAATAAGTGATGGTTTTAATTACTTGTGTGTCAGTAAAGGTTTTATTGTATGTACTTTCTAGTGTAGTTTATTACTGGAACCATTACTTTTTTCCAGCATTAAAATTCTAAGATTTTGTTTTAATGCATAGTTAAAAATTTATAATGACAGTAGGCTTTTTTTTTTACTGTCATTACTTTTGATATTTATTGTACAGATTAGGTAAAATCTTAGGAAATAGCTCCACATTGTTTTTCCTGCTTCTGACAAACATCACAGATAGACTTAAATTTTATTTAAGCTGCTCTTAATATTAGGACATTATAAATTCACCATATGTAGTCAGAAACCCAGATGCCATTTTATTACACACGAGTATCAGTTGGAGACAGTATAATAATGCTGATTCTGTGTCAGTAAGCTATTGAGTTGTTTCAGGTCATCATAATGACATAATAGCACAAAGTGGTGACATTTATAGAGGCTGAAAGTGATTTGGAGATCTGTCAATGCTCCTTGAGCCCAGGCATGACAAACTAGGGCCAGGGGACTGCTAGCATAACAGATAACCTGCTGGTGAGGCATGTCCTAAAGTTCTTTTTGCTCAGTCTTTAAGATCAGTATAGCAGAGGAGACAGGATATTTAGTTCATTCAAACATGAAAGTCTTGGGGCACCTGGGTAGCTCAGTGGGTTAAGTCTCTGCCTTCGGCTCAGGTCATGATCTCAGGGTCCTGGGTCCTGGGTCCTGGGATCCCAGGGTCCTGGGATCAAGCCCTGCGTTGGGCTGTCTGCTTGGCAGGGAGGCTGCTCCCCCACCCCCGCCGCCCCCCTCCCCCGCCTGCCTCTCTGCCTACTTGTGATCTCTCTCTGTCAAATAAAATAAATAAGATCTTTAAAAAAAAAACAACATGAAAGTCTTTGCAAATGTAATGGATCCTATTTTATAGATTCCCAAGTTAACAAAGTCAGCTCTACCTTTGACTCTGTGTAGGGAAATCAAAATCATGGTTCTGTTGTATTAGCAAATCTTATAATAAAAATTACAAATTTTGATTTGTGAAATCAGATGTTCTTGTTAGCCTTTTTTGGGGGGAGTGGTGTGGAGTACTTTTTCCATGTCAGAGTAGTGCTGGATGTAAATGTAATGTTTTATATAACGTGGGGTCCCATCCTTTACTGACTAAACAGAGAATGACCCAAACATATACATAGGCTCCCAAGGATTTGGGTTTGACTTTGAATCTTTCTGGTCTCTCATGCCAGGTCAGTATGGGAGATGATTGTTGAATTGTTAATTAGATCAGAAGAAACAGTGACTCTAACCAGCAGGACCCATTATCAAAGTCCACAAATCATCAAGATTTCAAGCCTTTATCGTTTTTTGGAAATCGTCTTGGATTTACCCATGTATTCTGATGCCTCACATATTGTTTATTTATTGAGCAGCATCTGGGTACTAGCAGGTACTCTATTGCACATTAGGATTACTCAGGTATTTATTCTTTCCACTAGAAACTCACAGTTTAGAATAAGGGCTCTGTTGATGGTAGAATCTTTTTTTTTTTTTTAAAGATTTATTTATTTATTTGACAGAGAGATCACAAGTAGGCAGAGAGGCAGGCAGAGAGAGAGGGGGAAGCAGGCTTCCTGCTGAGCAGATTGCCCGATGTGGGGCTCCACCCCAGGACCCTGAGATCATGACTGTGAGCCGACGGCAGAGGCTCAACCCACTGAGCCACCCAGGCGCCTTGATGGTAGAATCTGCATCGAATCCTGCCACCTTGCCATCACTCTTCTTTTGGTCACTTAATCTCATCTACTTCTGTTGTTTAATTTTCATATATCAGGTCATGGTGAGAGAATTTTGAACTTCTGCTTATAGACTTCTTTCTGAGCTGTAACTTGTCACTAGAAAGGGAAAAAAATATAAATACAAAAATATTGTGTAAAACCAATTAAAAAACGATACATTTTTATTACAAATGTTAACTTCAGTTTAGCAGATGATTAATTAACAGCACACAAGAACAGGCTTTTAAACTAATTGGTAGAATTATTTTTACATTCTTGCTTTTCACTATTTAAGAGTTTAAGAAAATTCTTTTTGTCAGAGATCATACATGCCCATAGCCAAGTCATCCCTGTGTTTACCTCAACTGGTCTCCTAACACATGAACTATGAAGAAAGTCAGTGTTTGTATAAGTAACAACATAATGAGCCTTATAGTAAGCATCAACATTCCAGATCATAGTTGTCAACATACTTGCTTATTGACCTGGAAACATTGGTTACTTCAGAGTCTTTATATAAACTGATCTCTGCTTTCTGAAAATTCACACATTTAGAATGAGAGGTAATTTAGGTCCTAGCATGAAATTTGTGACCTATAAATCCACTTAGCAATCATGTACTAGTCCAGTCTGGGTTTGGGCCATAACTAAATAAGAACGAGTTACCATTTTGTATCAAATTGAGATTAGGGTGCAAGGTGCTAGGTCTCGTTAAGTTCAGTGTCTGGACACTGATTTTTTTTTTTTTTAAGATTTTATTTATTTATTTGACAGAGAGAGATTACGAGTAGGCAGAGAGGCAAGCAGAGAGTGGAGGGGAAACAGGCTCCCCGCTGATCAGAGAGCTGGATGCAGGGCTCAATCCCAAGACCCTGAGATCATGACCTGAGCCGAAGGCAGAGGCTTTAACCCACTGAGCCACCCAGGCACCCCTGGACACTGATTGTTAATCTTAGCACCTCCCCTTGATGTTCCTAAGTAACATGGAATAAGGGAGAAGGAGTAGAGCAAGGCGTTGGTATGATTTGGTCAAGACTGATGTGGCTGTTACAACTGATTCAGTCTGTGACTTAGAGAATCACCAAATCCACCAGTTGAGAATCAGTTTCTCCTGCTGCTATTGTCACAATTTCCAGTATCAAATGCCATTGTTCATTTGATAACCTGGTGATCTCATCTGCTTGTTAAAATGATCAAATTGGCATTGATGTTTGCGGCTTTAACACATCTATATCAATCTGATTTATGGTTCAGCACTTGGGCCTAATGAATCAGAAAAACCCAGGTTCCCTGATGCGATGCTGTCTGTAAACACTGTGTTTGGGTTGAGAGCAGGTCTGTCGCACCCTTTATAAGCTTTAGGCGGGAAAGCTGCCTGCTTGCAGATGTGCATAGTCCCTTAACTTCTCACAAGGGCTTGTTTTCTTTCTTAGTGTTTAATTCCATTCAGCCAATTTCCAGTAATTTACATTTGCTAGTCATGAAGCCATATAGGAGTACTTTGGGCAGTGGGTTGGAAATCAGTGCTTAAATCAGGGTGATTTATAGTTTTTGTACAAGGCCTGTTAAATTATTAAGTGCTGAAGGGTGTTTTACTCTTTTCTTATGTATAGTTTGATTCATTAGTTCCTTATTTACCGGAGAGCAGGTGACTTTTAAATTTTCTTCTGTTTGGATAGTGTTCTTGATAGCGTCCTGGAAGTGTTGCTCTTTGGCCAGTAAAGAGGTAGATAATCAGTCAGGCCCTTGGGAGGGAGTGGGGATGAAGGTCTTGGGCTTGGTTTTCCTCCACGAGGAGGAGTTGTCCCTCCACAGTGACTTAGCTGATAGAGAAAGCACTACATGAATTATTTGGGGAAGTACAGAGAAGACTAACACAAACACAGTGTCTGGATTTTGGTACTGGCTGACAAGTTTTCATGGCTGAGTGTTCTTGGTAAAAACTTGGCGATTCTTTTGAATGTTTTAGGCATTCATGGCCTTGCCAATTTATATTGTATTTAACAATTTTAAGTGTGTGTGGCAGGGATTGGGAGAGGACATTGTAAGAAATTATTTCTTGTTATGATCATTGTACCGGTGGGAAGAGTTTGCCCCATAAAGCAGGTGGGTCTGTGACTTTGTTTTTCATGACCAAAATCCTTTTACATTAATGAACTGCTTCAGGCTTTCAGATTTTCAGCTTGTTTTTTTTTTTTTTTTTTCTGTGGGACTCCCCCCACCCCTGAAGGGTAAGCCTGTGGATGCACTGTGGAGCATTCCAGGGGGAAGCAGGCCTCCCTGGAACTGAGATTCTTTATCACACTCCCAGGGGAGTTCGTTTCAAGTTGCTGGTACTAGGAGCTGCGGCCTGATATTGCCCAATCCCAGGCTCCCTTATTGCTGGGTGGGAGGGAGTGGGATTGCTGTTTAAGAAATTTTATTATCTTTAGAAGGGAAGAATTTATTATAGGGGTTTTCTTAGAAGATCTCTTTCATGTGGGTTAAGATGTTTTGAGCTCTGAATCTCCAAGCTGCTTACAGATTCTAAGTTGTTCTCAACTGGGGGTGGTACCACCACTCTCAAGGGATGTTTGGACACATGTTCGGCTGTTCTCTGCTGTCACACTGTCCCCAGGCAAGGGCACTACTGGCATTCCACATATGGGGGCCAGAGCTGCTATACATCCTGCTTTGCCCAGGGCAGTTCAGTGGTTGTCCTACTCTAAATGCCAGCTGTGTCCTCTCCAGAACCCCCGAGAAATCTGTTTTTATTTGTAAGGCTCTGCAGTGCTGATCCAGAGTCGGGTTGTCAGGACAGGAGGGGCTCAGTGAAAATGAAGTGGAACGTGAGAGACCGGGGGAAGGGGAAGAAGGCAGGTAGCTCGTGTTTACGTGAAAATGGAGAATTGTTAGAACAGGTGGAAATAATTTCCCACTTCCCAGATTGAGAGGCTACTCTGATGGCGCATCACATTATTCTGCTGGCTTTCGGTCATTGAAAAGGAACTTTTTTTTAAAAAGATTTTATTTATTTATATGACAGACAGAGATCACAAGTAGGCAGAGAGGCAGGCAGAGAGAGAGGAGGAAGCAGGCTCCCCGCTGAGCAGAGAGCCCAATGTGGGGCTCGGTCCCAGGACCCTGAGATCATGACCTGAGCTGAAGGCAGAGGCTTTAACCCACTGAGCCACCCAGGTGCCCTGAAAAGGAACTTTTTAAAAATTATGCAGCAGTTTTTAAGATCAGCTGTCTTGGAGGCTGACTGATTTCTTTAGTCTGGCTGCTCAGAAATATTCAGCTTGGTGGGGAAAGGACGCTAGGCTACCTTGGGTGTACCTGTAGAACCTGCTGGTCATTTGTCATGCAAGTGGACCAGGCCTGGGACCACTGGAGGGGCTGCAAGATGAGACCCGTCATTGCTAGCAGCTTCTTTTTTTTTCTCTCTAAGATTTACTTATTTATTTGAGAGCAAGAGCGTGTGTGTGCATGTGAACAGGGGGAGGGCAGAAAGAGAGGGAGAGAATCTGGAGCAGACTCCCTGCTTAGCGGGGAGCTGGTCACCGGACTTAACGTGGGGCTTGTCTGATGACCCTGAGATCGTGACCCTGAGATCATAACCTGAGCCAGAATCAAGAGTCAGCAGCTTAACTAACTGAGCCACCCGGGTGCCCCATCTGGTAGCAACCTCTTGGTGAACCACTGACCAGCTTACTCACCAAGCTCATTCATACTATGGCTCAGTTTCTGGGGAATGAAGTGGAGCCCCAAGCTTTTTTCATGACCAAAGTCTGTATCCTTGTCCAGGCTTACATCTACCCAGACAGAGCCACCTTTGATTTTACTGGCACTGGTGAACTCTAAGCTTTCTTAGAGTCAGCCCACTCTTTTGCTTCACATTTATGGTACTTTATTCTCCATCTCTCCAACCAGGTCCTCTGCTCACAAAAGGTTCCTTGCACTTGTCCTGCAGAGGCCTGCCCCTTAGGCCCTCACCTGTGCTGGACTTTTTTCAAATTGTTTGGACCCTAAGCAAAGCACTGGTCCCTCCTCTTTGCTTATCCTGCTCATCCACAATGGCCCAGTGCAGTCTTACCATCCATCATGAAGCCTTCTCTAATTACTCCAGCTTCTGATGGTAGTTTTTTTTCTGCTTGAGACCAGTTGATTCTTCCTGTCTGTGCTGCTTATTTGGAACCAAATCATCTATAATCTTATGGCATGGCTTCAGAGCCTGACTACCTAGGTCTGAATCCCTGTTCCTCTGCTTACTAGTTAGTTGTGAGATTTGGTCAAGCCTCAGGCTCCTCATCTGTGAAATGGGACTATTAATACTAGCTCACAGAGTTGTTGGGATGATAGTGAAGAAATCTATGGAAAACACTTAAAATACATGGCTAACTTATATAATAGCTTCCATCTCCCCAAAATTTGTAAGCTCTATTAAAAAAAAAAAGGACCATATCTTAACTTTCTTTGTTTCTTCCACAGGCCCTAGAACCATGTTTTGCACATAGTAGGTATGCATTTTTTCCTATGGCTTTAGTGACTCTGACATCATATGCTTTTGGTTCTTTTTTTTTTTTTTTAGCTGCACTTAAATGATGTGTGTACATGATCACTCATCAAGTGGCTTTGTGAGTTTTGCTTCAAAGTCTTTGAATTCTTGAAATGTGTTCTTCATGTTGGTTTGCTCTAATCAGACATCAGGGCTCTGAGACAATAATTTGGAGAAAAGCAGTCAACTCAGTGGTTTGTAAACTGGCTTAAAGAAAAAGAAAAAAAGAATTCTGGCCTCCTGTGTGACAATCTGTTAGGAAAACCAGGCAGCTAGAATGTTGTGCAGAAAGAGAGCAGCAGGTTGGTTTGCTGTGTATGTCTTGCTTGGGTTCCATCAGTTGGTCCTTCCATCTGTCAGTCTGATTGATACTATACAGAACAGGGTCTTCCGTACCATTCGTTACGCTTGGCTGTCATGACTGCAGTGTGAAGTTTGGGAAACAAGCAAGTGACTCTCAGTCTTTGACGGGAACAGGCCTTGTGGGTATGGATAAGGTGTGAGAATTGTAGGGAATCTTCACCCAACTTATAAACATCAAAAGTATGTCAAGGCAATAAAAATCAAGTACAGAAAAAGCGAAGTAAGAATTATGGAAGAATTAAGGAATTGCCTCTTGCATTTGCTTCTTTGAGCTCAGTGAAGGTAGGACTATTAAAATGTATGTACTTGAACATGACACATCTTAAAAAAAAAAGGGCACTTGTGCTCCTCAGGTAGACCAAGCGTCTGGAAGGACCAGCACGTGTTAAGAGGATCTAATGGGAAAATAGGATTTGCCATAGAAATTACCTTACTCTGTTAACTTTGGACAATGTTTCATTGACTACAACTTGCCTTTCCCTTTAGAGAAAAGAATTTATGAGAGAAAAAAGAAACTCAGCTAGAAAAGGGTAAAAGAATCAAACCTTTCACTATGACCCAATATTTTTCTTTTTCTTTTTTAAAGTTTTGGGGCATTCCTTTTTCAAAGTAATTTCAAATTATTCAGATTTATTATAGATTTCATTTTCCTTTCTGTGGATTTAAGATAGCAAACAAAGTCTTTATAAAGTGTTACTGTTTGCCTTGATGGTTTTATCTATGTAGTGGTTTTATCTATATAATGATACCAAGAGGCTGAATTTTATGAAGAGGAATTTTCATTACCTGATGAATGTGTGTTGACTATCCCCATGTGCCTAGCACTGTGCTAGGGGCTATGAAGAATACAGAAGTAGTGTACTTAATTCAGTACTGTTCCCTGCACTGGAAAAATGAATGACTTCTTCCTTCCTCTAGGCATTAATGGTTTCTTTAATATCTTAACACATTCTTAGATCAGGAAGCTTGGGATACGCTATTTATGAAGAAAGGATTACTCTTGTCTTTCTCCACTTTGGGGCTTTAATAAGTTTGGAAAACAAGTTTATTCCTGTGTCTAGTATAATTTTTCTTGAAGATTGAACCTTTTTTTTTTTTTTAAATTTCCCTGGGTTGCTTTTGATTGCAGCAAATTTTCCTAAGCCCAAGAATTATTATGTGCAATCTTAGTTGCCAGGTAGACTACTCTTCTCCAACTGAATTATATGAGCATGTGGGATGGGATGGATTCCACACCCGCCCAGTTCACGAATTCAGTTAATGTGGATAGCAACTTTGGAAAAAAGTCTAATTTTTACATTTATTCTTGAGCTTGGTGAAATAATTTCTTTTCCTTTCCCTTTTTTTCTTTCTCTTTTTTCTTTGGTGTAAGGGAACACAGCAGTGGTCATTACAGCACAGATACCAGAACTAGAACTGTTAGGTTCAAAGCTTGGCTGTGCATGTTTGCTGTTTGATTTGGGCAAGTTACTGAACTTCTCTGTGTCTCAGGTTCTTTGTGTGTGAAGTGTTCATAATAATGACATCTATCTCATAGGGTTTTTGTGGAAGTCAAATGACTTGAAGTTGGCCAAGTGCTTAGAATAGCGCATGCCATTTACATGCCCCATGAGTATTTTTCATCTTTGTACCACCCCTTTTGAATCTTAGAAAAGGCCAGGGCTGGTGCTGGGGGAGTAGGGTGTTCATTGGTCTTAATGGTTTCTTGTCAATGGCTGCCTAGTTCTTAACTATATATATGTGTGTGTGTGTATATATGTATGTGTATACACATGTGTATATATATATACATATATATGTGTGTATATATATATATATATACACATACATATATACACACACACATACTATATACATACATATATAGGGTGGGGGGTGTGTAGAGAGAGAGAGAGAGGGAGGAGAGCCAGAGGTAGAGAGAGAATCTTAAGCAAGCTCCACTCCCAGCATGGAGCCAGATGGAAGGTTCGATCTCACAACCCTGAGATCATGACCCAAGCTGAAGTCAAGAGCTGGACGCTTAACTGAGGCACCCAGGCACCCCTTACTTAACAAAAGATTTTTTATTTCAGTGTGGATTATGATGTTTTCCTCCTTGGCTCTTACTAGAGGGAAAATATTTTAAAGTTCTGGAAGTTATTCTTTGCAAAATTACCTCTAGGTTAAAACTGGATTGATTGGATGTGGATGTTTAGAGACCATTTGTTGAAAAACAATTTTCATTTTTCTCTATTTAGATTTTTTATTTTCCTCCACAAACTGTTTAGCTCCAGTGTATGAAATCCCTCTCCCTGCTTTTTTGGACTTCAAATTATTAAACTGTAAGGTGTAAATAGCTTTGGTGGTGTTAGGAATAAAGGCTACTTATTTAAAGCAAAACAAAACAAATACAGGGCATACAGATCAATTGAAATCAGGGGCACCTGCAATTGTTATCAGACCTGACCCAGAGCTTTTCACTAGTAATTTGCTTTTAAATAGCACATACTCCCTTTGTAATAAAATGAATGACAGCCTTCTGACACCAGTGGAGCATTTTGCTTGATTGCTGGGAGGCCACCCAGCAATGATGAAGCATTGGTTTGTTTTTTCTGGAGAGGTATTTCCAAACAATAGTCATTTGGGAGTTATAACAGGCGTGGAAGGGAATATTGAAAAGGTGAATTTGACAGATGAATTATCATGGATCTGTTGATAAATTGAGTAAATCCAGTTTGATATATTACTATAGATAACTGGATATTTGGGAGATGAAATGTGAAACAACACTAACGAGGAAGAGTTAATTGAAAAATTTCCCCCATCAGCTTTATTTATTTATGTGTTTTATGTAATTGGCTTTGAAGTAATGTAAAAAATGACTTCTGGGTATCAATTTTTTGTTCTTTTTATGATGTGTTTAACTTCATATTTTAGGAAAAATAAACTGACTTGTAATAAAAGTTGCTTAAGAATTGTATATATTTTATAACAGGCAGTAGATTGTTTTGAGAAGTTATTTTCTTCTCTCTACTCAGTTTCTAAGCTTATGCTTTTCTTTTTTTCATAGCAATATGAAACTTTTTGTAAGTAGACTGACCTTTAGATTGTTACAGTTTTTCAACCAGAAATTATTTGATATTAAGGGAGACAAATGTACTGAACTTACAAATGTATTATGTTGGATTACTAACAATAGACCTAATTGATAAAAGTGATTTAATATATGTTGTGTTAATAGCTAAACCTCCAAAGCCCCTAATCTCCCATGGAAATATTGCTTTGTAGAACAAAATCCAATGAGAAGTTCTGGGATTCCAGAGTGAATTTGTACATTCCTTAGGGGCATTTTTGCAAGGGAGGTTGTTGTGTTTTGAAGGTAGTTGATAAGAGACCTGCACCACCAACCCCAGACCTGCACCACCAACCACCATCGTGCATTAGTCTCTACAAGGTATTTGGGTGTATGTATTCCTGTACCACTCGGTACCACCATTTAGCCACGGGAAGTTTCTGACCATTTGCAGCATACATTATAAATCAGGATGTCACTACCAGACAATCAGATTTGAACATTCCATGAACAAAGGAGCCTATATCCCCTAGGAATAGATCACTTAACTGTGTTTATGTCATGCTGTTGATATGCCTGCATTTACACAAGTCAGGATAGCACATTGTTTATTTATTTTAGGAGTAGATAATTGATCTATTTACCTAATTTTGGGTTAATTAGCCAATAACTGAAATAGGTAATTTAGCACGATTGCTTAAATACATGGGGGAAAATAAGTGTATTCTTCCAACCCCCAAATGACTCCTCTACCACCTTGGGCTTGTGAAGGAAGGATTTTGAGTCTTCTCCAAGTTGGGCTAATGTTGGCTGCTCTCTTTAAAACAATTTCCTACTTGGCACTAATACATGGGGAAGTCACTGGTAAATATTTGGGGAAACTCAGAGGATTTCCAACTCCTGAATTAGTCCCCTGGGGGACCTGGGAAAATTGCTAGATATATTGGTTGAATGAAATAAATGTATTTAAGCTATGTTCTCTTTCTGGTCTCACTAGGAGATATCACTGCTACTTGGGAATGTAGTAACTTTGGGGGCCAAATTTGTACACTCTAGTTGGGTGCAGAGATTTTTTTTTTCTTTTCTTTTTTTTTTGGCTTAAAAATTTTTTGTTTGTTTGCAGGAGACGAACTGAGAGATCTGGGGTCTTACAGAGTAGTTAAACAAAAAGCCAAAATACTGATCTAAATCTAAGAATGAAGAACCATAAATTGCTATATATTATTCAGTAATAAAAAGGCACTTAAAAAAATAAAAGGCAGGGAACTGAAAGAAATAAAAAAGCACAGTCAAGCAAATGAAAATTACTCATGATGTTATCAATCAGAGATAACTTTGTTAACATTCCAGTCTTTTTCTACACTTTTTTTCTCAATGTGTAACTCTGTTCTAGGTAAAGTTATATATCCTCATCTTTGTTACATATTATAAATATTTATCTAAATCACTTAAAAGTTCTACATAACCATTTTAATGAGTTCTTAATATGTCAAAATAAAGATACAAGAAAATTTTAATCCTTTACTTACTATTGAACGTCTAGAAAGTTTGCAACTTATTGTGATGTTGTGATTAAAATCTCCATACAAAAATCTTTGTCTAATTCTCTGATTAATTCCTTAGGGGGGGAAATATCTAAAAATAGAAGAACTAAAGGGATGCCTGGGTGGCTTAGTCAGTATAATTAACCATCTGCCTTTGGCTCAGGTCATGATCCCAGGGTCTGGGATCAAGTTCCTCATCCGGCTCCTTGCTCAGCAAGGAGCCTACTTCTCCCTTTTCTTGTTTGTGCACTCTCTCTTTCTGATAAATAAATAAATGAATAAATAAAATCTTTAAAAATAAAGGGACTAAGAATAAACACTTTTTTTTTTTTTTTTTTTAATTTTTTTATTTATTTATTTATTTGTCAGAGAGAGAGAGAGAGAGGAGCGAGAGTGAGCACAAGCAGACAGAGTGGCAGGCAGAGGGAGAAGCAGGCTCCCTGCCGAGCAAGGAGCCCGATGTGGGACTCGATCCCAGGACGCTGGGATCATGACCTGAGCCGAAGGCAGCTGCTTAACCAACTGAGCCACCCAGGCGTCCCAGAATAAACACTTTTAAAAAGCAAGATATATGCTGTCAAATTTCTTTTTAGATTGATTACATCTAGGTACACTCTGTAGTCAGCTGTGTACAGAAATGACCTCTTCCCGCAGACCCTAAAACGGATAAAATAATAATTATTGTAAAAATGTTTTCCTAATTTTGTAAACAATTCACATTCCTTTGATGACTAATTCATTGCATAGTTTTCATTTTATAAAACATTTGTATTTCTTTGGTTAAATATCTGTGTGGGTAAGTTTTTCAACTGGTTTTCTTTTGCTTGTGAAGTTGCAGAATGTGGAAGTGAGCATTTCCGCTGTGAAGATGGGCAGTGTATCTCTGCATCCTGGAGATGTGATGGGACCAGAGACTGCTTGGATGATTCGGATGAAATTGGCTGCCGTAAGTGAGGAGGGGCTGGGCTAAGTTCTTTTCAGATAACAGAAGTGCTTCCTGGTGAATTCAGCTGTACCAAAGGCAAAGAATTGTGCCTTTAGTGATAGATTTGGGATTGGGCTCAAGTCTTTTGAGATCTCTGTGGTTGGAGAGAACTGATGGCATTAAGCATTCCATTAGTTTCTTTTGAGGGAGGGGTTCAATTCACATCAGTTTCTGTCTTACCCATGACCTTGACCATGACCATGACCATGATACGGAAACAAATTTGTGAGTAGTTTTCTGAAGCCTATAAGCCTGTTTCAGATTATTCACTCTGGAAATTTTGTGGACCAACTGTGATTTGTAATGCAAGGAGGAGTCTGTTTTTTGTATAAAGGATGTAGTATAACTTAGGTAAATTGCACAAAAAGATCACAGAAGAGGCTAGTGCGGCTTTATGTTTAAAAAAATTACAGTTCTCATAACTGGAGGAAACAGACTGAGGGCTGCTGGAGGGGAGGGGACTGGGGGAGATGGCGTAACTGGGTGATGGGCATTAAGGAGGGCATGTGATATAATAAGCACTGGGTGTTATATACAACAGATGAATCACTGAACTCAACCTCTGAAACTAATAATACATTATATGTTAATAAATTGAATGTAAATAAAATAAAATAAAATTTAAAAAGAATGAAATCCATCGAACTTTTCAGAACCTCAAAAAATTATAGTTAAAAGCACAATAGTATTATAAACCCAAAGTTTAATTATAAAAATCACTTTTACATGTATTTCTTCATTTAGTTCTCTTAATATTCTGGGGTAGGTTTCAGATTAGGAAACAAAGATATAGTGAAGTTAATTCATCCATTAAAGTCTTCTTTCCTGCACAAATCCCAACCCTTATTATCTGTTGCTTTCTCAGCTTGCTGTATGTGATTAGTTGTACTCTTGTAATTTCATTCATTCTGATTTGTGAAAGACAAGGGTTATCATCCAAAACCCTTTGAATTGTTGGCCATCCAGTGGACAACAGAACAGACTTTGGTGCGTCGTTTGGATCATGATGCATTTGAAAATGAGAGAAGGATGGGGAATAGCTCTGTACAGTACTTCTCAAACACTCATGCACAAATGGAGTGCCTGGGGAGCTTGTTAAAGTGCAAGTTTTGCATCCATGTTTGGAGTGGGACCTGAGAGTCTGCATTTCTACAAGCTCCCACGTGATGCTAGTGCTACCAGTCTGTGAATCACATTTTGAGCAAGGGAATAGCTCTATTTGTAGAGACATGGTTATGTGCTACCCATTCACTTCCTCTGGGCTTCCCAAGTTCCTTTTAGGTTCATTTAAGAGCAGAAAAGCAAGAAATGTGTATTCTGGGATAGAAGGATAAATGAACAGGTATACAAATATCTCTTTAGAAATTGTTAATGTAATAATGATGTTCCGTAACAATGACCATAACAATGGTACCAATGACAGTAGAGATAGCAACTAACATTATACTGCACTTCCACATTTATTATTTAACTGATTTTTTATAGCAAAGAATGAAATAAATATAGTTCCCATTTTACGGTGCGTACATGGAAGCTCAAAGAAACTGCCAAAGATCATAAGGCAAGAAAATTGTAGAAATAATAATTATTCAATTGAAAACATTTCACATAATTTAACAATAACTCATGGTTAATTTTTATTTAAATTTAATATATTTTGTCATAGCTTTGTACGGATGTGTTTTGGCTGTTTGTTTTACTCTTTGTAGTTGTGTGTTGCTTTGGATTGTCAGTTTGTCGTGAGGCCATTGCTGAGATTATTTGGCATTGAATGCAAGAGTCCACAGATTCTTGCAGGGGATTGTTTACTATATATATCAAATATATTAAGCAGGAGTTAACATAGATTCTTTTGAAATAAGCACTGCTTGTTGGTATAATAGGGTGGATGTTTGACATAATGAGTCCTTTTCTGATTGGTTTTAGCTCCCCCTTCTTGCAAGTCAGACCAGTTCCTGTGTCAGGGTGAAGGTCTGTGCATCCCTAACTTCTGGGAGTGTGACGGTGACCAGGACTGTGAGGATGGCTCAGATGAACATCAACATTGTCGTAAGTGTTTGTAAGAGGGATTTTGTTTCAGCCTCCTAGACACCTAAAATCTAACCTGTTACAAATGCAATTAACAGTGGGACGATTTATAAATGCTGAGTTGGAACTTAATTGACAGGAGAACCTATGCTGCAGTCGCACTCAGGTTTAGAGGATACTGAGAGTCTGAATGTGCCGAAGAGTTATAAACATACCCCAGCTGTTTGGAAATAGGATAGGTTTCCAGTACTTAATTAAGATTGTGTTATACTCAATAAAGACACAAAACATTTCTTGGTATCTATTAGTGGGGTTTTCCTTTGTGTGGTTGGCAGTGGGATGGGTCCTTTTGCTCCTGCAGTGCACTCTCCATTGAAACCTTCTCTCCATTCTGCCTCAGCATTAAACTATCTTCTTTGTGATCAAGTAGAAGTGGAGCTAGTAGCTAGGTCTGTTGGAGGCAGTGTTGGTTATTGCTTCAGTGACTGCTGGTGGAGTCTGCGTAGGATGAGCTGCAAGGATAAGGAAGATGGTACCCATCAGGATGACCTTGGCAGTTGCTGCATTCCTGGGTACTGAGGAGGTTCAGGGCAGCAAACTGGGAGAAACTCTTAAATTCTGATTTCTTTGGGCTCATACTGGAAAAGGGTTTGACATGGGCATAGATAACTTGGACAAGAGAGTCATCTTGGGGAAGCATTGTGAGAAATATGCCATGTGTATCCTTCTTTTGCTTTTCTCTGTTAAGGATATTTATATAATTTAAAATTATTCCTGTATCAATGAGGATGTTTTTGGCTGCAAAGAATGAAAAACACTACTCAAAAAAGTTAAGCAAAAGGGGAATTTATTATCTTGCACAGTAAGAAGCCTAAATCTAGTGTTGTTCCAGGGTTGATTAATTCCCAGTTTCAGTAACATCAACCGGTTTTTCTCCCACTTTTCTGCTCTGCCTTCTTCAGCCTTCTGGCTTTCTGTGATTGCATGAAGGCTGTAGAAGTCCTGGATTTTACATCCCTCTAATTCTAATCTGAACATCTAGAAGAGAGAATATAATATCCTTTCCCCATCTATTTTTTTAAATGGTACTCCCCTCCCCAACAAAAAAAGAACACCCCCAAATAAAAAAACCAAAGCCTTTTTAGAAGTCTAGGTTGGACTGAGATGGAAATTGGAGAGAAGATATCAAACTGTCAGGAACCACCTCAGGCTCTTGACCCCAATTGTCCTGTGAAAGAGTCTAATTCTCGTCATTGTGTGGTGTTTACCTTTGAGTCTACTGCACATTCTGTTATAGTAAATGCACACCCCACAAAATCATGGACACTTATTTTCACTTTGTGTTGATTTTTAAGATGTCAGCCAAGATCCTGTTGGCATTTTTACAGTGATTGCTGACAAAGATCAAAGAAGAAAGTTGTTTTTGATGACTGCTTCATGTGAGAACTTGTTCAGTTGTTATGTGACTAGCAGTGGAGATTTGGTCGCCTTAAGTAGGGCCTGGATACATTTATAAAAGCTTGGAATTTAGCCCAGGACTTTGGAGTCCAGCATTGAGTGTGAACTCTTTTCAGTCAGGCCAAGGGTCTTTTGAGGAAGAGAATAGAAATCCCCCAAATGCCCATGAGTTTGACTTTGGTTTAAACCTAAAATGAAAACTGTATAATTAAGCAGCCTGTTAGGGCTTGTCAGTAGTGGTCAGGGGGTCTTTCAGCAAAGGGATGGTGATATTTGGGATAAAATGATTAAGGGGAAACTAGCAAACTATGTAGGGCTGTGGAGGTGACAAATGACAGTTCCGAGGAAGGCATGGACAAGAGCTAGTCAAGGCCAACCAGGAGCATGGCATGTCCAGATGAGGTCCGGTTGTGTGTCAGGATGTGAGGTGGAATGGCAAAAAGGGAGACCAGATCTGAAAGAGGGAGATGGGGTATGGTATCTCAGAAATACTGAACAGTGGAATTAAAATTGTCAGGCATAGTAGGGCAATGGAAAAAAACCTTTGTTTGTAGGAAATAATTTTCGTACCCCCTCAGTGGTCCTACTGGAAAGAAAGCAGATAGTGAGTACTCAGTGGGAACAGGATGGGGCTAGATCGTGAATGTCTGGAGAGCAGTGACTATGCTTTATTTAGATTGCATCTTTAAGACTTGTTATTTTGTCTAGCAGATAGTAGGTTCTTGATGGGTACTGAATGAATTAACGAATGATGGGTTACTTATCTTTTGGCTAGATAGGCCATTTTGGTTCCACTTTTTTCTTGCTTCCCACATGAAGTAGGAAGAAAGCTGAGCTGTAGATTGTGATACATGTAGTGGATGACCCCTTGCTAATAATAATACTTTTCAGAATGGATACAGACTCCTAAGTTAGGACAACTTGGAATAGAGATAACTTGGGAATAGAGATGGAGAAAACTTTATTGCAGTAATTTATAAGCAATGTTACATACCATTTTAAATGAGTATGGATTTCATAAGGTAAATCTTGCATTTTTTAAAAGAAGATTTTGTATTTATTTGAGAGAGAGAATGAGAATGACCGTGGGAAGGGGTAGAGGGAGAAGGGCTCGATTCCAGGACCCTAGGATCGTGACCTAGCTGAAGGCAGATGCTTAACTGACTGAGCCACCCAGGTGCCCCTAATTCTTGCATTTAAAAAAAAAATTTTTTTTTTTTAATTTGACAGACAGAGATCACAAGCAGGCAGAGAGGCAGGTAGAGAGAGAGGAGGAAGCAGGCTCCCTACTGAGCAGGAAGCCTGATGTGGGGCTCGATCCCAGGACCCTGGGATCATGACCTGAGCCGAAGGCAGAGGCTTTAACCCACTGAGCCACCCAGGCGCCCCATAATTCTTGCATTTTTAATGATAGAAAATTCTTTATTAGACATCCGTTAGCTACAGAATATGCCACTAAGGTCACGAGAGAACTCCTGATTATCAAGCAGGGTGTATACTTTTCCTTTTTCATCGCTGGATGGATTTTTCTATTGCACTTGACTCTGGCATTCACTCTCTCCTTCTTGACACTAGTACCTTGGCTGCCGTGACTGCTCACTCTCCAGTTCTTTCCTGAACTGCTTTGATCTGCTACCGAGCCTGTGAGTATGGCTGTTACTTAGAGCTGTGCACTTAGCAACTCTTCTTACTCTCTACTTTTCCAGGATAATTTCAACCAATCTTAGGATTTCAGTAACTCTGGATGGGCTGATGATACCCAAATCTATGCTTATGACGTAGATTTCTTACCCTCACTTCAGTCTTGTATATTCAACTACCTGTTGGAGATCCCCAGGATGCTTCAAATTCAAGTGTCCAAATGGAGTTAATCATCTTCTCCCCTGGCCTGGTTTTTCCTTCTATATTTTCTGGTCTATGTGAATTATCTTTTCATAGAAATAAAATTAACTTACTATAAGGGACCAGCAGAAAATACAACATCAGCCTCAAACTATTAGAAGTAGGCAGATCTAAGCCATTTTCCTTGTTAATCTGGAATATTGTAAAACATATTTCATAATGAAGGCATTTTATTGGAGGAAATATAAAGATGGCTATCAGTGACATTAAAGATGTAATCAGTTAGCATGGAAAGGATATCCTAATCCCTTAGGCACCTGAGCTAGAAATTTGGAATTATTCTTGATTCTTCTACCCATATTTAGTCACCAACTCTGGCCTAACATCTCTAAAAGTTCACCTCTTTCCCATTTTTATCATTACTGCCAGCAATCTTTTTTTTTTTTTTAAAGATTTTATTTATTTGACAGAGAGAGAGAGAGATTGAGAGAGGGAACACAAGCAGGGAGAAGCAGGTTCCCTGCTGAGCAGGGTGGCTGGTGCAGAGCTCCATCCCAGGACCGTGGGATCATGACCTCAGCCAAAGGCAGATGCTTAACGACTGAGCCACCCTGGCGCCCCAGTGCCAGTAATCTCTTATCTGGGTGACTGCAACAGCCTATGGATTGGCCTCCCTGCCTCTAGCCCTGTGCCTCCTCGGGTTCCCCCTGACACTGATGCTAGGAAGATTTGACTAAAACCCTAAAACATTTTGGTGTGTATCACCTCAAGAAGAAACCTCCAACTCCCTAACGTGGTTTACGGTGGCTTCTAAGATACAGCTGGTGCTTATTTTTCCATGTCTATCAGTTGGCTTTTCATTCCTTGAAATTTCCACGTGGGGTCACGTCAGTTCTCATAGTTCCCTTGGGCATATCATGCAGTGTCCCTCTTTGAGCTCCGTGCATGCTGCCTGAATGCTCGTTGCTAGACAGTCCTTTTTTCCCTTTTGACCTAGCTAACCTAGCTGCCTCTCCTGTAGGACCCAGGTGAGGTGTTACCTCTTTTTTTTTTTTTTTTAAGATTTATTTATTTATTTATTTGACAGAGAGAGAGATCACAAGTAGGCAGAGAGGCAGGCAGAGAGAGAGAGGGAGAAGCAGGCTCCTTGCCGAGCAGAGAGCCCGATGCGGGGCTTGATCCCAGGACCCTGAGATCATGACCCAGGTACCCCTGAGGTGTTACCTCTTAAAGAGGCTGTCCCTCTTCATGCTCTTACCTCAGAGTGAATTAGGCACTCCTCCCTGATCCTTCTATAATTAATTCCTTGGATGCCTGTACTTCACTTTCATAGTTTTCCCATTAATTCTTGAAGTGTTTTCTAGAAAATTATGAGCTCCTTGAGGGTAGGGACAGTGCCTCATTCACCATTGTATTCCCATTGTTGGTGTAATTTGTGGCATGTAATAGGCCCTCAGTAGATCTCTATGTAACGAGTGAGTAAGTGAATCCTAGGATCAGACTGGTTGATGGATCCATATAATTTTAATTTATCATTTCTGTATGTTTGAATGAGCTTTTAATTACTCCCTCCTAAACCCCTTTGAAATTGTAAGCACAGAGTATAGAATTGCTTTGGGCTTCAGTTTAAGAAGAAAGCCAAGAGACTTAAAATAATATTGGCACTTGATTTAGTTTTTCTTCATATTTTGTTTGAGAATACGCATGACTTGCTGCTTTGGGAATAAAAAAAGTTCTTTAATTTTATGTGGAAATTGGCAATATATACTTAAGTATTAATAGGGGAATTTAATGAGGAAGTATTAATCTTTTTAGCCTTACTTAGATAAAATTGTGTCTTCTCTGGGCAGAATTCAGACATTTAAGTGACTTCTAGAAAAGTTGTTCCATCCTAATTTTATTAATACAAGGTACTGGGAGAAAATATGAAATCATACTGTCAAAGTGTCAGATTGACTGACTGGAAAAAATCTTGTTTGCTGTTAAAGAATTACATAACGCATTCATAATGAAATAATTTTATTAAACAAAGAAGAAACGAGATGACATGAAAGGTATAATCAGTTAAGCATGGGAAAGGGTGGTAATTATGGATAGTTTTTAATGCCTTACTTATCACATGATAACCTTTATATGTTTGAATCTTCAAGTATCAACTCTAAAGCTGTGATTGATTATCCACTTGTCTTTTAGAAAGGTTTTTCTTACGGTTAGATGATGGCACACCACTTAACAGATGCATAATTTTGCCAGAAAACCAAATTTTTCCCGAACTTGAGTGTTGTTACTATATAGAAGTATAGGAAACTCTGTAAAAATTCAGGGGAAAATTTTTTTCTTCCATTCGATGATTGTAATTTTTTTCAGTGGATCACATTTTCCCCATTCCCCAAATCCCATGATAATTCCTGCCCTGGGCTTACAGAATAGCATTCACGTGATGCTTGCAGCCTCAATTCCTTAGATTTGATCTGTTTTATCCAGAGACAAATTTGATAAACTACCGATGACTTGCTTTTGCTTAGTGTAATCAACATAGGATAAAAACAGGCTGGTTAGAGTTGTTTATGGAAGTGATAAACATTCAATGTAGATAGTACTCTAAAGACTACTGAAGTACTCTAAAGAGTACTCTAAAGAGTACTAAAGAGATTTTTAGTACTCTAAAGAGTACTGAAGAGTAGAGAGAACTCTAAAGAAAAAAATCACCCGTATTTTTATCATTCAGAAATAATCACTGTTATAACCCTTCGGCATATATCCTTGTTTAAACAAGTATTTCAGTGTTTAGTGAGGGGGGACCTTACTGATCCCCTGCTCCTACGTATATGTGCAAAATTCTCTCATCCCTTTTATCGTATAGGTTATTGTATTCTCAACACATGTTGATAATATAATTGTCTACACCAGCATGCCTGAGTGTTTATGTGATTCTATGAGCATTTTTTAAAAAAAGATTTTATTTATGTATTTTAGAAAGAGTGAGAGCGAGAGCGAGAGAGAGCACATGTGTGCATGGGTGAGCCCGAGTGGTCGGTGGGGGGAGGGGGAGAAAAAGGAGAAGGAAAGAAACAAACTCCCCTCTGAGTGTGCTCTCTGAGTGTGGAGTCCCTGCTTTGGGGCTCAGTTTCAGGAGTCTGAGATCATGACCGGAGCCAGAATCAAGAGTTAGATGCTCAACTAACTGAGCATCTAAAATGAGCGAACATTTTAATAGTATCCTGATGATACCTTTACTTTTTTGTGTTGTGAGCTGTCTACCTTGGTGTAGCTGGGTAACCTGCTTTCTGAGCCTATGAACTTTTATGCTCAATATATTCTCTTGCCTTTGCTTTCACATTTCCTCACTCATCTTTGGTAAATGTCAGTGGATTGGTCTGTCTTTGGCAGTAATTATAAAGTAATATCTTTTCCCCTTCACAGCTGGGAGAACATGCTCAAGCCATCAAATTACATGCTCCGATGGTGAATGTATCCCAAACGAGTACAGGTGCGACCACGTCCGAGACTGCTCAGATGGAACTGACGAGAAAGACTGCCGTGAGTCCCTTTCAGTCTTTGCACTGTATTTGCTTTTCCCCTTTGTCCCTTTGGCATTTTAATCAATTTGTTAGATTTGTTGATGGACAGAAATGCCTACAATATGCCTCTTGTTATTGAAATCTCTTGGCAGATTCTTTTGTGGATTAGAGGTGATATTCTGATAGACTATTTTTAGCAAGACATTCTAAGTGTGTCCTGCCTTAGCGCATCAAATTTCTGTATTTTTTTGAAGAAAGGGACTTTTAACATTAACATAGAATCCTGAAAGGTCACTGAATACATTGAATATAAGATCCAGTTTTGTCAGTTACAGTTTTTTTTAAAATTACGATGGTGAATTTCTGGGTAAAATTTCTCATTAATTTTTCTGCTCTTACGGATTCAGTATTTTCCAGTTTGGAAAACAGTTACATTTTGAAAATGGCTTTCTCCACTGGTGGCTTATTATATCAGTTTGCAGCTGATCACCACAAGATAAGGCATAGAAATCCCAGTATTCTATGGTCTAATGTTGAGATTTTTACCATAACCAGAATATGAGAGTGCAGTCATGGTGTACCGTGAACATCTTAAAAATCAGTAAGGAGTAATCTGTCCCTCTTGAGATTTATGTGGAATTGTTAGATTACAAGAATATAGAAATTATTCTGCTGTGTCAGTAGGCCTGTAGTCAGTCTAATCGAGGTCCATCAATCCTGTGGTCCATCTATGTCTTTAGCTTCCGACATACCTAGTTTTGCTTAAAAGCCCTTGCAAACATAATCACTTACGAGTTTATCCAGAACTCCCTTGAGTTTTTATGCATTTTTTCCTGAATTTCATTTGACAGGCTGCATTTCATAAGTTTACTATGAGCTGAGTGATGTTACTTTCTTTTGCTCTTAAATTTATGCTTCAAACTTAGGGAGTTGTTTTAATATTCGGTATTCCAATAATCAGTGGCTAGATTTTGTGTACCTTAGAAAACTTGATCACAAACTTCTTAGTTATTATGTCTCCCACTGAGATTTAAGTTTTAGTTCATTCTTACGGGACACCTCCTCTACTGTTTGGTCATTTTGATTTGATTTAGCTTTCTGGCCTGTTCCTAAATTTCTTCCTTTGGTTCAAATGGTATATTTTAAGTTTCTTGATGAGAAGACCATCTTCTGTATATTTTGGTCCATTTCTCAATCAGGTGCTATGCCCTTGGGTGGGAGCTAACGTAAACTGGTTATGAGCAAATCATTCCTGTTTCACTATGCTGTTCAAACTGTACTCTTCATGGAAGAAATACTAGTATATGTGAAAAGGAAAGGTCTGGGTCCAAACAGGTGCAGATTCATGTTGCATCCACATCATTATCACAGAGTGCATTTTATTTTATTTTATTTTTTTAAAGATTTTATTTATTGAGAGAGAGAGAGAGAGAGAGAGTTGAGTAAGAGGGAGAGCACTAGGAGGAGTGGGGAGGGGCAGAGGCAGACTCCCCGCTGAGCAGGGATTAAGATCTGAGTTGAAGGCAGTCACATAACCAGCTGAGCCACCCAGGCACCCCAGCACACGGAGCATTTTAAGAAACACCTCTTCTCCTTCATGCTTTCTTTCTTTGGGTCTATTTTCCTTTGAGAGGACACTGTGCAATTTGTCTTTGTGTCTCCATTTCCTAGCAGAATTGCTGGTAGAGTTGTGTTGTATAATTTCCAACTTAAATGTTCTCTTAGAAAGAGATTATGTTGCCTCTAATTTGGGTCTCTTTTCTTTTTTTAAGATTTTATTTATTTATTTGACAGGGAGGGAGAGAGACTGAGAGAGAGGGAACACAAACGGGGGAGAAGGAGAGGGAGAAGCAGGCTTCCTGCTGAGCAAGGAGCCCAATGCGGGGCTTGATCCCAGGACCCTGGGATCTAAGCTGACCTAAGCTGAAGGCAGATGCTTAACGACGGAGCCACAGAGGCGCCCCGGGTCTCTTTTCTTTTTTCCTTCCTTCCTTCGTTCCTTTTTAATATTTTATTTATTTATTTGACAGAGAGAGAAATCACAAGTAGGCAGAAAGGCAGGCAGAGCGAGAGGGGGAAGCAGGCTCCCTACGGAGCAGAGAGTCCGACATGGGGCTCCATGCCAGGACCCTGAGATCATGACCTGAGCCGAAGGCAGAGGTTTAACCCACTGAGCCACCCAGGTGCCCCCCCCCCCCGCCTTTTCACTTTGAAAATTTAGACTTAGTACTGGCAGTTATAGAGATGGTAGTGTCTGTCTGGATGTCACAAAATAACAAGTCCATGAGTGAAGGTCTCTCAGTACTTTGTAAAGCAAACAATAGGTTCTTCATTGTGGCAAGTGAAAAAATTATTTTTGATTAATAATAGTGATGGATCACATATTTTGTAGTATTTTATAAACTGCTAAGTGTTATATAAATTTTGGTTATTATTCTTAATTAGGTTCCTCAATGAGGACAATAGGGCAGGTGTTAGTATACTCTCACAAATAAAGAAACGGAGACTGAAGAGCAGAATGGCTCGTTCAAGGTTGTACAATGTGTGGCAGTGCTAGGGCTAAATCCAGCTTTTGGTTCCAAGTCTGGTGATCGCTTTTCATGAAGGACTTTATTTACAAAAGGAGAAAGTTCTAGCTTGTGCAGGTTTAAGAGAGAACCAGAGGCTGTGCCACAAGCCAACAGTCTGTGTCTTTATCCCTAATTTACAAGTGGATAAAAATGAGTGCTTTATTGGAAATGCAATGGGAATGAAGGAAATACTACTTTGGGGAAAATAAAAGGCAGCTGAAACAGACTGTTTGGATTTATTCCATGTGAACACCCTGCAGCCAAGTCTAAAAGTCACCAGTACAACTGCCCCACGGCTTTGCCAATAGACCTTCCGGAAAAAAGCTGGCAGTGTACGAGCATGCAAGCAGCTGGTATAGAAAAGAATGAAGAAAAGGAAGCGAGTGAGCTTTATGAAATATCTGAGCAGGAATTTTTAATCAAGTTTTTATTTGTTTTTTTAAGTACAAGGAATAGGTGAAACAAGGATTTGTTATTAAGGAAAGAGAGCCAGATTTAGATGATAGTTAATTGCTCCTGGAATCATACAAATCATGAATTCTTCAGGGCTCAGAGCCCTGACATGAATCTGACACATGTAAATGGGTTTTATAATGAAGTATTCTTTCCTATTTCTCTTTGCCTTGTTTATTTATCACTATGTGTTATTTATGCAGGAATACAAAAAAAAGTCTAACCAATCAGGAAATTAAGAAAAGAATCTTCATACTTCTTTGTGCTTTGATCTCCTGGCCACAGCCAGATTGGAACAAGAAAGAGATGAATGGCCCGGGTCAAAGTCTTTAGAAAGTGCTAATATAGAGAGACAGATTGGCCTCATTTTGTTTTCTCTCTTTGTTCAGAACACTTGTGGAAAATGGGGAAGGGAACTGCCATTCACTGGGCACCAGTCCCTGTTTTGTGCAATTTTTACATTAATACCACAAGGTGGGTGTGATGACCTTCTCTTTACAGAGATTATAAAGATTGTCAAGAATCAAGTGTGGAGGAGCCAGGCTTTTAACCTAGGTATAAACCCCATGCCCATGCTTTTGCAATACTTTTCTTTAGTAATGGGAGTTTAGAGAGTATTTTTGCCTGAAGGTTACTTAGCTATTTTATCATTTAAAAATTACTGTTTAAAGCTTCTTACTATGGAAGGTTTTAAACAAAATCAAAAGCAGGGTGAATTGTAAGATCAACTCCTTTGTACTCACCACTCAAGTTATATCAGTTACCAACTCTTAGCTAATTTTGTCTTACCTATAAAACTCTTTATTCTTCTCCCCATTATTTTGAAGCAGTTCTCACAAATCACATTAATTGTATCTTTAAATGATTGAGTATTTATCTCCAAAACATAAGGACGAAAACCTAGCATGACATGACAATATCATGACCATACCTAAAAGTTAACAACTGTTCTTTAAAATAATCAATTCTTAAAATTTCCCCAGTGGCTTGTTATTTTTTATAGTATCATTTTAAATCAAAGTCCAAATAAAATTTATGCATTGAAGTTAGTTGCTGTCTTTAGACTTGAAAGTTTGCCTTCCATTTCTGTTTTTAACCCCTTGCAGTGTTTTTGTTGAAAAAACCAAACTACTTGTCCTGAGTTTTCCCACAGTCTGGGGTTTGCTCATTGCAACCCTTGATGTCCTTTAACATGTTTATCTGTCCCTTATATTTTTTGGAAATTGGTAGCTAGATCTAGAGCAAGGTTTGTCAGCCTTCGTGCCAATGGCATTAGGGGCCAGATAATTCTTTACCACCGGGCGGTGTCTAATGCATTGTATAATGTATAATGTATAATGTATAATGTATAACCATATCACTGGCCTCTGTCCACTAGAAACCAGCAGCCCTCCCATTTATGACAACCAAAAATGTCTCCAGATGAGGCTAAATGTCCTCTGGGAGCTAAATCTCCCACCTCTGCTCCAGCAGGGTAACAAAATAACATTAGTCTAGAGGCTTGAAAATGCAAGGATTTCTCTCTCTCTCTCTCTCTCTGTGTGGAGGGGCAGAAATACTTTGAATATAAAGACACATATTTCCACTGGGAGGCACATAATGTCTAACTCAGCCATTAAGGATGGTTGCTAAGATGCCTTTAGTCATAGAGATACTTAGCCATTTTAAACGTCCCTTCAGGTATATAGTAGCTGTTTATTAGTTGTTTTAAATTGGAATGTTAGAATATGATGGATTAGTCAAGTCTTGCCCAGAGATCATTTTTGTGAGACATGACACTTTATTCTGTTGTTTCTGTGTCCTGATGCATGGGTATCATTACTGGTAGACAAATGTATGATCAGCCTATGAGGGTGACTTTCATTTTTCTATTTCTCAGAAATAAGGTTGTCTATAGGAAGGGGTCTAAATATATTAGGCACCTAGAAACCACTTAAATACAAGAATGGTGTTGGAAAAACTCCAAAGAAGGACTTAAATCTTTTCCCCAAATATTTGAAAGGATCAGGAAGCTTGACCCTATAGTTCATAGTCCTGCCTGTCAGATCAGACCCCTAGGTTATGGTGCCTACCCTTTCAAGCTTCTAAGATCAAGACCTTGAGCTCCAGCATAGAGTACCTTGTGTCTGTTGCAGGCATTCCTTTAACAGAACAAAGAGGAGTGTGTAAGAGCTCTCTCAGAGAGGCAGGGGGATGGGAAGGAAGAGAATGGGTGAGACGGTGAGGAGGGCAAGCATAATGAGATCCCTCTAAAAAGATTATCCTTGAGATAAATTTTGGGTTGTATGAAAGCTTCTTTTATTACGTTTGATCTTTTTGTCTGCTCTGTTCCTAAATGCATAGGGTATTTTCAGTTATTCTCCTGTTTGAGAACTATTTCTGAATGTGTAGATGTGTATGGTATGTGTGTACATAAATAATTATAAAAAGCTGTGAAACAGGTAAAAGATCATTTTCCCCAAGTTACATTATACTTCAGTCCAGCCATCTATAAAATGGCCCCTACTATTAAATAGCTTGTCAATTAATTTTTTCCCCCAAGGAACGGGAGATTCAAAACTGCAGTCCATTTTACCTCTAATGGGATTAGCATCAAGGAAAAACCACTCATGCGGAGTCCAAGATAAACATCAGAACAATGCAGCAATTATGGGTCATTCAGTTAATATATTGCAGTGACTTTTGGTTGCTCAAAAATTGTACAGTTTCTTCCAGTTAAGCGAAGAGATTATTTTGCTTTTATCAAGTACCACATTAGAGGGATTTTGTTGTGAGTAAAACTATAGCTAATTATCACTGGTTTGCAGTGCTTCTCTTTTGATACTTAGGAATGCCAAAGAAAGGGTAAATAAAATCCCTGTTACAATGAAGGCTTTCTTGCTGATAATCAGCAGTATTTGGTCTGCCTGCAACTGGGGCTGCTTTGTCCGTGAAGTTTTATTTCTTTTGACTTTCTGTTCTTTAGAATTCAAACATTTGCCTTTATATATCTAATTGCTGAAACTCCAGCCCGGGAAACAGAGGAATAAAGAGTCATTCTGTGGACCAGGATGGCTTGTGAAGAACGTGCTTTTCCTCAAACTCAGTTACACATTTATGCTGCCCAGGAAGCCTTGCTCCCACTTGTCCTCTCTGTACCGCAGGTGAGAAAGCAGAAGCAGGGAGACTGACCCCATCTTATCTATCATATCTTGTCCCACATGTACCTTTCTAGTGTTCTTATAGTTCAGGTAGAAGTCGGAGCCCGGAAACCTTCAGGAAAGAGAAATTTCCTGTTTAGATCCCCATCATACAAGCACATTATGTTTATTCAGAAACCCTAAGGCCCCTCTCAGCTCTTGCCCAGCTTCTTTGTCCCCTTGTATAACCAAGTTCCATAGAGTTGTCTTTAATATCCCTGCCTCCGTTTTCTCTCCTTTTTCTTTCTTGAACTCACTGAAAACAGCCCTTGCCCACCAGTCTCCTGAAAGCATTCCTGGCAATGCCACCAATGACCTTCGTTTTACTAACCCTAGGGGCTCCTGTTAAAACCCTCACCTTATCAGAGAGGGACTCCCCTGTCACTCTTACATTCTGCCCTGCTGTTATTTCCATAACGTTTTTCTCTATGGGACATTTATTTTAATGTCTGTCCTTCCACTCTCCCAAAGAAAATGTCGGTTCCATGAGAGCAGGGATTCGATGCAGTTCATCACTGCTCTGGGACCTCGTACTCCTGTAGGCGTGCACTAATTATTTGTTGAATAGAACATTTTTTAAAAAGCTGTGGGAATTTCTGCTTCACTCATACTTTCATCTCTTTATCCAGTTCTTAGCAAACTGTCAAGGAAGGTGGACTTCAATAAATATATATTGGGTAGAATGAAATCCTATTGAAAAGGAAGGTAGTGCTCTGTAGGATGACTGGCTTTTAGCATAATGACGTTCATCCAGCAATGATTTGCCAGTGAGTCCTAATCTATCTGGAACCAGGTTCCTGGTAGGAGAACTGAGCCACACCATTTCTTTTTTTTCTTTTTTTCTTCTTTCTTGGTTTTTTAAAAAAAATTAACATATAATGTATTATTTGCCCCAGGGATATAGGTCTGTGAATCGTCAGGCTTACACATTTCACAGCACTCACCATAGCACATACCCTCCCCAAAGTCCACAACCCAGCCACCCTATCCCTACCTCCCCACCCCCCAGCAACTCTTAGTTTGTTTCGTGAGATCAAGAGTCTCTTATGGTTTGTCTTCCTCCCAATCCCATCTTGTTCCATTTTTTACTTTCCTACCCTCCCAAACCCCCAGCCCCCCTGCTCTGCCTCTCAACTTCCTCATATCAGGGAGATCACATGATAATTGTCTTTCTCTGAGCGACTTACTTTGCTTAGCATAATACCGTCTAGTTCCCTCCACGTCATTGCAAATGGCAAGATTTTGTTGTTTTTGATGGCTACATAGTATTCCATTGTATATATATACCACATCTTCTTTATCCATTCATCTGTTGATGGACAACTAGGCTCTTTACATACTTTGGCTATTGCGGACATTGCTGCTATAAACATTCGGGTGCACATGTCCTTTCGGATCACTACGTTTGTATCTTTAGGGTAAATACCCAGTAGTACAATTGCTAGGTCGTAGGGTAGCTCTATTTTCAACTTTTTGAGGAACCTCCATACTGTTTTCTAGAGTGGCTGGACCAGCTTGCATTCCCACCAACAGCGTAGGAGGGTTCCCCTTTCTCCACATCCTCGCCAACGTCCATTGTTTCCTGACTTGTTAATTTTAGTCATTCTGACTGGTGTGAGGTTGTATCTCACTGTGGTTTGGATTTGTATTTCCCTGATTGAGCCACACCATTTCTGGTTATGGTTTCGAAGTGGCTACCCTCATAATTCCGTGGGGCAGGTAGTCTCCCTTCAGTTCAAATTTGCTTGTTAGTTCTGCCCAGATGAGTCATGGAGATAACATAGGGAAGAGACAGGTGTTGTGTACCCTGAATGAAAACCCACAGCCTCATAGCTCCTTTCTAGAACCAGTACCACTAAATCTGGTGCACATTATAAACATTCGCTCACCCATGAGAAGACACCTTACTTCTTTGCCCTATTCCTTGGAGCATTTGGTACACAATTTTCCATCCATCTTGTTGCTCAGTCACTGTTATATTAGGGCTGAAGTGAGATTTTTATTATTTTTTTAAAGAATTTAGAACTACATAAGTCCTTGCAGATTTTGGTGGTTGTTCTGTGCATGGGAAAGAAGAGGTAGTGTAGTTCCAAAATCTTTGCAGAATGTGCCTCTGAGGTACATTTCTAATTTAGGTGTAGATCAGGTCCCTGTGGGTAGAGACAAGATAGGGATTTGGGACTTAAGACCCAGCAGTTCAAAGAAAGCAAGGTAAGGAAAACTAGATAACTTAATGTATTTCATTTTTTGGCTTGGGTTCCTCAAAGTGGCTTAGTCTACCCTTGCTGTTAGTCCAATTCTTCTAGCCCTTGGGATGACTGTGTTTGCTTTTTCTTCCTAAGGTGCTGAATTGCTATTTCCATTTTATAAATCTTATTATGTATATGCCTTTAATTGAAAGCCATTCAAAATTATTTTTGGGAAGAGACTTTTCTCTTGAAGTATGCTTTACTCTTGTTCTCTTGTATATTACCATAGTTCCTTGGTGCTAGTCTGTGATGGCTCTCACTTCTGGGACTTGAATTTGACTGGGAGGGGCTAGAGTGGATCCCCTGTTATTTTGTGGTCTGTTTTTTGGTACTGACTCTCTCGTTCTGGTCCTCCCAGAAAGCTCTGTTTCCCAGCAGAGAGGTTCACAGAATTCCTAGACCATACCAGACTAAAGTCCTTTGTAGACTATAGCATAAATCCAAGTTAGTCTTACTTCTCCAGACCCCAAAAGTGGAATGGGAAATTAAATGGAAGAAGGGAAAACTTTGTTTTTTCTCTTGGGTTATTTCTCTTTCTTTTCAAGCTACATTTTTTTTAAGAGTTTCTATTTCCTTTCATTCAATTTCCTTTTGTTTCTGTAACTTTTTTTTATATTTTTTTAAACATGCATTGTGGAACCAGATTGCCTGAATTTGAATTCTGACTCTCCAATTTACTGGTCGTCAGAACTTTTAAAAATTACTTAACCTCAGAAAGACACGTATATAAAATCTATAAAAAGAGAGTAATAGTACCCACCTCAAAGGGCTGTTATAAGGATGAAAGGAGTTCATATACACTGAGTACTTAGACAAGTTTCTGACACATAGTTTTCAATATATATTACTGATGACTTATTGTCATTGCTTATTTTTGTGGCTAGTACCTGCAGGCTCAGTGCTGGTCCCCACACTGGCAGACTTTTTCTGGCAAATCATTCTTTGACAGGATTAGTGCTCCTTAGACCCAGAGTAACTGAAAAGGATGACGCTAGGACCTTGAAAGGTCTCGGGTATCTCGAGCAGGACTTTATCAGTAATTTCTGGTTTTCCTTTAAATCTTAGCTTAAGTTTCATCTACCTTCTAGATGCCTCCCCTTTCTTTGTAATCACTTTGTCTTCTTTCTGTATGCTTTTTGGCTATTTTGCTAAATTCTGAGCATAGAATGTATTTAAAGACTTCTTGTCAAGATAATAGAGAAGTAGTGTTCATATTTATGTCTTGCTCTGCTATGAATGATTTCCATTCTGGGAGGTCCACAAGGTCTTCAAGTCACTTTGTCCTCCTTGGTTATCTAAACAGAACTATGGCATGGAACTTTCTTGCTCCAAATAAAGTTGTTAGCAGAGAAAAAATTCTTTAAAATTTTCAAGCACTCGTCTTGTATGTATATTTAGGGGAATTTCCCAACTTGGAGGAACAAACATGTACATTTGGAATGTGGAGAAAGTAAGGAAAGGAGAGGGAAGAGATGGTGTGAGCAAGTGTGTTCTTGCATTTAGATTAAACTTTAGAGTTCTGGGGCTAATTAATAGTTACCTGTCAATCTTTCCATTGAGACAGAACTTAGAAGAGCAAGTTCCTCTGGGTGTGTGTGTGTGTGTGTGTGTGTGTGTGTGTGTGTGTATTATCTCTTCTGTTATGCTTTCTCTTTACTTAAACTCTTGCAGGACATTTCACCTATGTGATGGATTTGCTGCATGGGAAAAGGTTTACAAGGTTAGACTCTGACCTCCTCAGCAAATAAACCAAGAAAGATTTTAGTTATCTCCCAATCCCAAGGTATTATAACTTCTTATTTCCTGGGGTAGATGAAAACTCATTAACTGTTTTGTAATAGAAATCTTTGAGGGAAATAGAATCTGTTCATTTCTTACTTTGCTTAGTGTGAATGATGTGGAACCATTTCCTCTGTGAACCCTTTGGAGAGTTCCAAATATTTTCAATATTTAGCCAAGTCAGGTAACTCCATGCAGTGTTGCCTGTGGGCATATATCCGAGTTAACTACGCATAGAAGAGACCAGAAAGCTTGTAGGAGTTGAGGCAGGTCCTTGGCTGATTGAGAAGAGATTCATTATCAGTGTGGACGGAGACAAGAAAGCTATTTGCTCCTCATTCCGGGTGTCTAACTGCTGACCTCTGACCATAACAATACTCTCCCTGATGACATCAAGCTGGCCTTGTCATTTGTTGGGGGGAATGAGGCGTGTCCGTAAACTTTTATACTGTCAGTGGATACTGTTGTGGTTCTTCCCTTCTCAATTTTATGGCACTGGCTTTCAAAAAGCAGAATGGGGAGAACAAGTGATCCACTTCGTGTATTTGTCCCAGATCCTTCCTATCTGCCGTAATCACCTCAAGTGAGGTAGTCACCATCCACGTTCAAATAAATTTTCCTCTCCACACAGATACCTTATCTACTGCAAAGACAGTTTTTTCTAAGATCTCTCTCCTGCTTGCTGCTGCTCTTTAAAGGCTAGACAGCATACTGACTCTAGGAGCTATCTGGCTCATGGAGGAAGGTAACTGCTGGCCAGACTCCACTGGTCTCTTGCATCTTTTGAAGTGAGAATTCATAAACAGAGTTGTGTGACCCTTCGAAGGCACATTTGTAATGCATACCATCTCAGTGATGAAAAGACAGCAATAACCCTCAGCACTAGCTGGTTCTTGGACTTTTAAAAAATAAAATAAAATTCAGAAAAAATTTAAAATCTTCATCAGCTATTTTTAAATGCCTTCCATTTTAGTATATGATTGACTAAATATAACTGGCAGTTTAAGTATTTAAAGACACTTACAGTCCAGTTGAACTTCTGGAGATGAGAATAGTTGGGCTGCTTCTTTCAGTATACAAAAAATAGAAAAGTATCATTTGAGAGTCCATCTTTTAGTAAAGTGAGTTAACACAGTACAAGTTTAACATATTTTCAGCATAGAATTTTATGCACTGCTCCTATTTGAATGTGTTTTTGAGACTATCCAAGAAATTACCCTCCATGTCTGTGAAACCTCAAAGTAGGTTCTTCAGTGCAAAATTGAGCCTGAAAGTGAGACTCTACTGTCTGGTTTTTGAGACCTTTACCTTTTCCTCAGGTAAAGAGGAATTTGAAGATTTATGAGAATCATTATGAGAACAATCTTTAATGACAAGAAAAATCGGGCCAAGAGAGTATCAATTTGTGAGAAGGGGGATGTTAAACCATAGAAGGCAGAAAGTTCAAAATATTTTTGAAAGCTTTTTAACTAAAAAGTTCATCTGTGATAAGTCAGTAATAGTGTCTAGCATTTCTTGAGTACCCTGAGTAATGGCATCCATTCCCCACACTAAGGGTTGGGGACTCTAAAGTGGGTAGGACAGGATCCTAGATCTTAGAGGGTGTCAAGTGTGGGGGGGGAAACATAAATACAACCAACAGAATGAAGCCTTTATTTGGGATCATGAGAGACACCCATTTCAAGTCTGGGGACCCATGGGGGCAGGACTTGAAAGGACATCCTGATTTTTCCACCGCCATCTAGAAAACCTGAGTTAAGCATCTGTTTGGTAGCATATGCATATAATGTGGTAACAGTTATTGGTGCTTTTGAGAGTGCTTTAAGAGATATGGTCTTTTGAGGTCCTTCTACCCCGTGAAGTGAATTAGCCAAATGTATGGATAAAGAAGTGGTGACCAAGAGGATAAGCAGCTTGAGTAAGAGTAGACCGGTACTGAGCGGTGCCCCAGGTCCCAGCCTTCCTGACTTAACATGCCTGTTTTCTTTCTACAGCCCTCTAGCAAAAGAAACAGCCCTTCATTTCTCAAAGCACGTGTGGTGGCACACTGGCTTCCTAGGATGTTATCTGCATTATGTAAAAGAAGGTTCCTTTTGGAAATAAGTTAAATTCCTTCTCATTCCTCAGCTCTGAGCTCATAGGTCACTTCTTCAGGGAGACTTCCCTGGGCTCCAGTCTCCCCCCACTACACATTCTCCTTGAACTCCATGCTTCCCACATTAGCATACCACCCCCTTTGTAATTTGCAAAAGGGACGCGTTGGATATATGCTCTGCATTTAGTGTCTCGCATGTAGCAGTCACTTAAGAAGTGTTTGCAGAAGGAATGTCTTCATTTAAGATTTGTGTGCTGTTTCCATTCTTTTAGACTACCCGACGTGTGAACAGCTCACTTGTGCCAATGGAGCCTGCTATAACAGCAGTCAGAAATGTGATGGGAAAGTTGACTGCAGAGACTTCTCTGATGAAAACAATTGCAGTAAGTAATGTGTACAGGCTGTGCGGTGGTGTGTTGGGGCTTACTCATGCTGGCAGGTTCCACAGTCTCTTCCCGAATTCACGTTCAGTGAATTCATGTTGGTAGCTTGAAGTCAGCCACGGTGGGAGTATTTGCACCATGGAAATTGGCAAACACTCCAAGTCAGGGCCTTTTTGTTCCTGGAGGATTGGTTGTTAAACATTTACCAGCATGCTGCTGCATAATAAAAATCTCTTTTCAAACTTGAGATAGAAATCTTCCCATGAAATTAAATGGCTGCAGTGGAACTGAACTTCTCTTTCTGCTCTCCCTTGCTACCCTTGTGACACAGCTAAGGTATGTGCATACCACGAGTTCCAGTGCGACAGTGGGGTGTGCCTCCCTCACTCCTACGTCTGCGACCATTATCTGGACTGCGAAGATGGCAGCGATGAGCTTTCTTGTAGTACGGTGATTTCCTTATGCTGGGTCGGGTTGCTAGGAGTCTTGCTGTTGTTACTTTCTGACGAATGTACCACTCTTTTTGAACAAAAGGGATCACTATGTCTGATGGCAGTTGGAGCCAGAAGATCATTTAGGGCCTGTGGCATGAGCTTCAGTAGCGAAGCTAGACCTGGACTCCTTTATCTCCAAGAGTCTGTGGAGAGTTGAAGGATTGCTGAAGGACAGTGTGCATTTTTTTTTTTCCTTAGGCGACAAGGGGACAGGGTGAATTGTGTCACTTGGTTCTCAAATTACCCATACTTCAGGAATGGGTCTGATAACCTTGATAGGAGAGTGAGAGAAGGACTTTGAAGGGAGGGGAAGTTCCCTAAGATATGTGGTCCCAGCTCTCCCCTTTACTTTGAAATTCTTACCACACTGAAATTGGAGGGATAGGCAAGTCAGTGTGTTACAGATGGCTTTCATTGCCTCTGCTTTTTAACTCTGACCCTACTTTCTTTCCCCCCAAGTCGTTGCCTGCAATGCAGCCCACCTCTCACTGTTGCCAACTCTGGACTCATTTTGTTGGAATCTGTAGTTTGAAGTCTCTGTGAGAGAGTTTTACTAATTTCACAAAATTGGTTGGCACCTTTTTGTGGTCATTTATTTACTAGTATATTATGATTTGTCACCACACCCGTTTTGATTGGTTGGCACCTCTGCTTTGTTAAATACTTTCGATGTCATTCTAACTTTTTATGAGCCATGCCTGATTTCCCTTCTGGCCCCTGGGCTTATTTCAGTGAGTGTTAGAGAGAATGTGACAGCTTGGAATGGGTGACTCAGAAGCGTTTGGTTGTGGATAGCACTTTTGCTGCTTGTGATAAAGTAAGGGCACGCTGGGCACCGCCATGCCTGTAACACGTTTATCAGTCTGCGTTCTTGTGTCAGCCTACAGCTGACCACCTTGTTTGTGATCTCGAGAAGAGCGTAGACAGGCACCTGAGTTTATTTCCTCGACCCAAAGCTGCTGTTACTTTTTCTTCCTTTTTTCCCCTTCTTTGTCCTTCTTTTCCCCCTTTTCTTTCCCGAATCTTTCTGTGAAGATACTTGACAGAAGTTTAGGCAGTGAGGTGAACTCTTTGATTTTTCCCAAGCAGTTTGTGTCTTTGGAGTGCAGCTCTTGTTTCTTTCCAGCCTATGAGACCTGCAGAGGCAACCAGTTCACTTGCCACAGCGGCTACTGCATTAGTCAAAATGCGGTTTGTGATGGAGAGAACGACTGTAAGGATAACAGCGATGAAAATGGATGTGGTAAGGAGGAGAGATTCTGACCAAAAAGTATTTTCTTTTCTCTCTCTGTCTCTTTTTTTTTTTTTTAAAGATTTTATTTATGTATTTGACAGACAGAGATCACAAGTAGGCAGAGAGGCAGGCAGAGAGAGAGGAGGAAGCAGGCTTCCCGCTGAACAGAGAGCCTGATGTGGGGCTCGATCCTAGGACCCTGGGATCATGACCCGAGCTGAAGGAAGAGGCTAAACTACTAAGCCACCCAGGCGCCCCAGTCTGTCTCTTTTTTTAAAAGTATTACTTATTTATTTGTTAGAGAGAGAAAGCACAAGCAGGGGGAGGAGGAGGAAGAAGGAGAAACAGGCTCCCCACTGAGCAAGAAGCCCAGTGTGGGACTTGATCCCAGGGATCTGGGATCGTGACCTGAGCAGAAGGCAGACATTTAACCAACTGAGCCACCCAGGCATCCCTGGAAAGCATTTTCTTAAAGTGTTTTCCAGAATTTGCATTCCTACTTCCCTTGTTAGAAATTATCTATGTGGATTATCTATGTTAGAAATTATCTATGGATTGGCTGTAGGTTAATTAACTTAGTGGGTGGGGAAGAAGGAGGTGACTTCACCAGCTTTTCTTACAAAGACACTAACTCAATTACAGTATCAATTACAATCTCTTCCCTCTTATCATTGACGTAAAGTAGGTGGGGCAGTCTGTCCCCCTTCTATAACACATGCTGACTTTTTCCTTTGTAGAATGCTTATTTTACTTATTTTAACTTGGCTTATTTGTGTAAAAGAAGTAGGGTGGGAAAGGAAGGAAAATAGGGGGAAACGTGACTTGCCTTGGCCTTATAACCTCTAAAAATGACTTTATACCTTGATAACAGTTCAGTTAGTCTTTGTTTTCAATTCAGATTTTTCAACCACATGGGTCACTGACATCCAGTGGTAGAAGAGAGGCCACCTGGGGAACATGTGAGAAAGAAGTAGGAACTGGTAGTTGCCGGAAAAGCAGCTACTCAGGGAGTTGTTTCAAGATTCTCTGAGGAGGAAATTCCAGTGGTATCACCTCCTTCACCACTAGTACCTTGAACAGTTCAGAAGTTCCTAATACCCACACCCTAAAGCAAGTATAATGAGAGTGATGCTTGGGGAAAATCCATTGGTATTGGTATTCCAAGAAGTAGTCTCCCTATAGTTAGTCATAGGTTTTCTTACATTGTTGACATTTCACTAAAGGAAAAAAAAAAATCAAACAGTCCCCCCAACCCCCCCAACCCTCTACCGCCCACCCTGGTCCAAAAAGACAAAAACAGATGAAAAACTGAGGAATCTTGGCATCACCTCAGTAAGTCTAGTTCTGTAATTCATGATTTAAATAACTGAATTTTCTTCTAGGGGTTATTAATCTAGTTTGATAATTCAGGTCCATGTCTCTTCTTACTCCTATAACCTGGCTGAGAACTGCCTACCTTAGAAAGAATGGAACTTAAATAATTCCATTTGTCACTTCTTTTTTTTAAAAAATATTTTGTTTATTTATATGAGGGAGAGACAGTGAGAGAGGGAATACAGGCAGGGGGAGTGGGAGAGGAAGAAGCAGGCCTCCCACGGAGCAGGGTGCCCAATGTGGGGCTCGATCCCAGGACCCTGGGATCAGGGTCTGAGCCGAAGGCAGACGCTTAATGACTGAGCCACCTAGGTGCTCCCCATTTGTCACTTCTTAGAATCCCAGTAAAAGACTAGTGGTAGAGTTAGCAAGTACCAGTTTAGGTCATTTGTAGACTTCTCTTGTCTACCTGATCTGTATTCTCACTTACCCATGGATCAAAAAGAGCTGGCTCCACCCATGATATGGCCTATGATTCTTTTATTCCTCCCCTGCAGAAAGCAGTAGTCACCATATTCGTGAATGCTACCCAGGTGAATGGGCTTGTCCAGAGTCTGGAAAATGCATCCCAATCACAAATGTTTGTGATGGGACTTTAGATTGTCCAGGAGGAGAAGACGAAAACAATAGCACCAAAGGGCAACACTGTGGTGAGTATGGAAATTTATCTGGGTAGCTTTCAGATCAAAATGTTTTTGTTTGTTTCTTTCTTTCTTTCTTTCTCTCTCTCTCTCTCTTTCTCTTTCCTCCCTCCCTCCCTCCCTCCCTCCCTTCCTTCCTTCCTTCCCTCCTAAGATTTTTTTATTTGACACAGAGAGACAGTGAGAGAGGGAACACAAGCAAGGGGAGTGTGAGAGGGAGAAGTAGGTCTCCCCGCTGAGCAGGGAGCCTGATGTGGGGCCCAGTCCCAGGATCCCAGGACCATTCCCCGAGCCGAAGGCAGATGCCCAACTGACTGAGTACCCAGGTGCCCCAGTGTTTCTGTTTTTCTATAATAGATTCCCAAATACAGAGAGTATCAGTATTTGCATAACTATCTATCCTGAGGCTTACTGGCTTACACAAACAAATACTTACTATTTCTCTTAGTTCTGTGGGTTGGCTAGGAAGTTCTTAAGGCCCAGACCAGCTCACTCACATGCCAAGGATGTTGCAGTAAAAGCTCAGGCTGGTATCTTTCCGCAAGATAGTAGAAAAGGTGAACCCTAGTGTGTAAGCTCTTTTAAATCTCTTCTTAGGTCATGTTTGCTAAAAGTGTTACTGGCTGAAGCAAATCATTTGGCCAAGCGCAGATTCAATGGGTTGATGAGACAGACTCCATCTCTTGGTGGGAGGAGCTGTAAAATGTTTGTGGTATTTTTTCCTAAACTCGGGCAGAATGGTTTTAATGGCAATTTTCATGATTTTAAAGATGTTGTGGAGATTTATTTCCTGGCTTATGCTTAATGGAAAAGTCTTACCTGGCTGCACTCAGAAGAGAAGCTTCTGGTTTCTGGGACATATACCTTGAACCAATTTTTATTTTTTCTTTTTCTGTGACTGTACTCCATTACTCTGTCAGCTATGTGGACAAGTGACTGTCCTGTAAGGGAATACAACTTAAGACATTGACTTCATCAATGGTGCACTCTGTAAATTATCTAGACGTTGTTTAGAAGTAGCCATGATTAACATGTTTAATGTTATTCTCAATCTAGTCACTTGAGAATTCTTGACTTTTTCTATTATGTAGACAAAAAGATAGACTTACGACCTGATTTTTCTGTAAAGAGCACTTAAGATGACTTATACTTGCACAGTTACAGTTTTAAAAGGAGTTATATTTTAAAAATATGAGTTGAGCTTTTCATGCATAATAAAGAAGTAAGGCTTGAAGGCTAATAATTTCTGTGCCTCTGCTACATGCTTACTTAGGTTTTAGGTTTGATAAAAGACGCTCTTACATTATAGGTATATCAGTCTTGTCCAGAGGTCACCATTCACTTAACAAAGTGTTTTTCTCTGTTTAGATGTGAATTTGTGTTCTCTGCTGAGCTGTGAGTACCAGTGCCACATGTCACCAAATGGAGGGATGTGTTACTGTCCCCCAGGTTTTATTGTTGACCCAAATAATACCCGCAACTGTGTCGGTGAGTGACAAGTGGGAGTGTCTATAATGTTTTGTCACAGTGCTGTGGCACTGATGGCTTCTGTGATCTCTAACATCAAGGTGTTTGTGCTTGTGGATGGGAGTTGCAGTCGTTATAACAAAGAGGGACACAGTCCCCATAGAAAACCTGGACAATATGAAGTTTTAAGTTGGAGAGACTTGTGAGGGGCACAAGGCAAAAGAGTGGTTCTTTTGAGTGAGTTGATTAGCTCCATGGATATCTGTGTACAGCCTGATGAAGGAGGAAGTCTTTTGTGTTTCCTTCTTAAGTGTTCGGAAGTAGGATTGGTGTGGCCATACTGGTTGTTCAGTATTGGAATACATCCATGTCGTTGGTAATAACTGCTGCTTGAACCCGTCAGCTACTCTACCCTGCTCACCTGGTCTCTTCTCCAGGGTGCTCCAGCCTCCAACCAGCAACTAAAGAGTGGTCGCCTAAGAGGAAAGGATCATCAGCTCACTGCCCCGCTGACCACAGTGGCCAGTCAGTGCCCATGCCATGCTGTTTGTTAATTCCCCTGATTTTGACCTCTGTTTGAAGCTTCTAGAAGCTTTGTTCAAGGGCAAACACTATCATTTTCCTTTGTTTGGCTGGCATTGAACTGGATGCTGGTGTACCAAATAGTTCTCACATCTCTCTTACCTGAATTATAAGAATGATTTCTCCCACTAGGAAATTTTTGATTCTGACGTGAGCCGGCTTTGTGGCCTTCCGTGAGTAGGATGGGATCTTATGATGGGAGAATTACTATGGCCAAGTATCAGTTTTCAGTTTTTTAGGATTTGAACAATGAATTTTTAATTCTCTGATTTCTTTTTCCTTCTTTCTGATTTATTAAGAGGCGGGGGAGGGGCAAAGGGAGAGGGGCTGAGAGAATCTTAAGCAGACTCCATGCCTAGTGCCAGCCGGACATGGGGCTTGATCTCGTGACCCTGAGGTCATGATCTGAGCTGAAATCAACAGTCAGACTCTTAACTGACTGAGCCACCCAGGTGCCCCTCCTTCTTTCTGATTTTTGATACGTAAACAATAAACCTATTAGCAGGAAGTGTCCAAAAGATTTAAAAAACAAACAACTTCATTTTTTTTTAAGATTTTATTTATTTATTTGACAGAAAGAGATCACAAGTAGGCAGAGAGGCAGGCAGAGAGAGGGGGGGAAGCAGACTCCCCACTGAGCAGAGAGCCCTACTCGGGACTCGATCCCAGGACCCCAAGGTCATGACCTGAGCCAAAGGCAGAGGCCCAACCCACTGAGCCACCCAGGCACCCCAACAACCTCATTTTTTTTTTTTTTAAGATTTTGTTTATTAATTTGACAGAGATCACAGGTAGGCAGAGAGGCAGGCAGAGAGTGGGGGGTAGAACAGGCTCCCCGCTGAGCAGACAGCCCCATGTGGGGCTCAATCCTAGGACCCTGAGATCATGACCTGAGCCGAAGGCAGAGGCTTAACCCACTGAGCCACCCAGGTGCCCCGAGACAACTTTGTTTTTACCGGTCCTGTCAAAAAGGCATCTGGAAGGCAACTGCAATAATTCATTAAAACCAAATTTGGTAGGGATGCCTGGGTGGCTCAGGTGGTTGGTTAAGTGGTGAATTTGTGGTTTCACCTTAGGTCATGATCTTGGTTGTGGGATCATGCCTGAGTAAGGGGCTCTGAGCTTAGTACAGAGTCTGCTTGAGATAGAGAGAGAGAGAGAGAGAGAGATAAATTAATAAATAAATCCTTTAAAAAAACTCAGTTTGGTAATCATCTATGGATTTCCAGAAGATAAATGATTCAAATTTTTCCCAGGGTATTTGTGTTCTTTTGATATTTCTTAGAAATAAGCTATTTTTCAGTGCTTCCTGAATAAAAACAGACATGGCATACATAATAAATAACTTCACAAAAGTGCTTCTTCTGAAGTAATTTCTAAAATATTAATATAATTTGGTCAACAATATTGAATTTGGATAAATCTAATGAAGTTATTCAGTCTTTAGTCTTAGCTCATGGCTTCCAACTTGATTATCAAATATCAAATAACTACTCACAGCCAGAAGAAGATTTCATGCCACAAATGAACTCTGGTTTACAAATTGGAACTTTTGAGAAAGTTTATTCCTCAGTGTTATTGAGAACCATAATAATGGGGCTCATTTATATGTCATACACACAGAAAAACGAGACTTTTATATCTAGTAAAGTAATCCAAGTGAGGTTGTCCTTGTGTTCGAAGGAGGCAATTTCAGGTTTTTGGTATCCGGACCAAGCCCAAAGTTTGCTCACAATCTGATTGCTCCTCTCAAGTAACAGTACAGTTACTTGTTGGATAGAAGACATGTTATAAGACAAGACAGGACTATGAGACACGACATGTGCTTTATGAAAGATACCCCAAGAGATTCTGAAGCCTCAGAGACAATTCTGAAATACTTAAGGAACTTAAATACTTAAGGAAGCCCCCCAATTTCTAATCATTTGAAAACTTCTGTGAATAAAAGAGTGTGACCTGCCACAGGCATTGAATGAAATCAGGACACTTTTTGTGTTTATTACCAATATCATCATTATTGTCACCATCATCACATTGGAGATGCATTTAAGTGATTTGAAAATACTTTTCACATGAATATCCTCAGTTGTTAGGCGGTATTCGGACTCTGGGACCTCTGCCTGTGCTGCCCGGCATTGCTGCGAAGGCAACATCTCCTTTTCCTCCTAGTGGTGCTCGTCAGTGGGTGTGAGCCTGCTCCTTTGTCTTTGGCAAATGTCAGGCTCCTCCGCTACCCCCCCCCCCCCCCCCCCCCGCCACCCAGCTGCCAGTTCGATTTCAGTCTTTTAGTTCTCTAGGCATTTCTCCTTTCTCTTAATAGAAAAGGAATTCCAATAGAAATACCAGAAGCCACATTCTCAGTATTCCGTCAGCTTCTCTTTTTTTCCTTTCTCAGCCCCCAGAGAGGAGATGGGGCTGGGCTGCCTTGCATTTGGAACTGGATAGGCCGTGAAGTCTTTTTAGTAAAAGCGATTACTCTTTCAGAATCCCCAGTTTAGTCTTGTGATGCCCTACAACCTGTTCTTAGCGCCCCCCTCCTTTTTGGGGGGCACTTTAGCATCTAGATAGCACATTTTCCAACACTTTTTTCCTAAGTCATTGATGAGCTTTGGGTTAAAAATTCCAAGTGTCTAGGACTACTTGTATGTCAGAGGTCTGGGCCGCTTTGTTTTGCAATCTGAAATAAATGAAAAACTGTCATCACAAGATTTTTTTTACATTTAGCCTATTAATAAATGTAATATAGAAAATTCCAGTATTATGCTGTGGCATAATATCAGGACTTACAGAACACACCCTGTTCACATAAGAGGTGGTGTGGTCTGATACTGCGTCACTAGTTTTAACTCTCACAATGAACATTTTTAATCCCTGCAGTATGTGCCTGGGAAGTTAGTACGTTAGCTTCATTTGGAGATGAGCTCAAAAGTCTGCGATTTGAGGGCTTTTGTGTTAGGCCCCTTGCCACCTACAGAGATTTCTTCTGTGATTCTTCCCTGTTTTTGAAGGAGGTGTTCTTTGCCCCTGAGTTTTGAAGCTGGGTTAGAGTTCATTTTGCATTTATTTCAAAGAAGATTATCTTTTGCTTTCTTGGTAAAGAGAACTCGTTAATTTTAATATGTGACATTATAAAACCGGTTACACTTGTTGCAGCTGGGGTTGTAGGGAAATAGTTCTCGTTTGTTCTTTCAAGCATTTCAGTTCTACAGATACTCTCAGTATGCCTGTAATACGCTACATGGCTTCAGGTGTTGGAAACCTATGCGACATCTGTCATCTTAGACATGGCTCCCCAGTGAATGCCTCGGTGGAAATCAAGAATAAAACTGAGTAATCCCAACACGAAGTCTTGTGTCCTTCTACCATTCATCTGCCTCTGGTAGTCTTGACCTGGCGGTGGAGCCTCTGAGGCGTGCCGAAGCAGTTTACCCAGGGTTATTGTTTCTGATTGACGGGACATGCTGTTTGGTGACGGAATGACATCGTGATGCAGAGTTAGGGCAAGGAGGTCATTCAGCATAGGGGGATTTCAGACAGCCAGAGGGATCAGAGATGTCCAAGGGGGTCCAAGCTAAAAAGGGTTTTTTGAACTATTTTCAAAATAGTATCTGTTGGGACAAGGCAACAAAGAATGAAAAGGAAAATAGGTAAAGGTAATGGGATGGGAGTTCGTATTATAAAGTGTTTTAGGGATTTACACAGTTTCCTCCACTACTTTTCTGTTCTCAGGAAAAGCTTCAAGTCTACTTTCATTTTTCTTGTTTTCACTTTGGCTAATGATGGATTTTAATTAGCCTTCATTTTCCTCCATAATAGAGAATATACTCTTACTCAGTCATTAAAAGTGACAGTGATTTTATACACTCATTCAGATGTTAAAGTACTTGTAGCTCAGGTGATAGGAAGGGCACTTGCACCCACGAATTCCTAGTTATGACTTCTTCACTTTTTGTTTTCTTCTGTTTGACATCAGAACTCCTGCTCCCAGGGTGGCTTCAGACCCTTTAGTATATTCTCATCGGTCTTGCATTCAAAATGAGGTCATGACATTCTGGGAATTTGAGGGTGGATATCCTGTACTTTCATTTCTACTGAGGCAAAGCCTCAGGTGGTGCTTTCTCAGGGCTGAGGCGAGGACACAGAAGAGAGAAATCAGGAAGGGCCTTTTATTTATACCCATGTGCCTTTAACCTTGTCATGTCCAAATTGGATTAATTTTTTCCTTAGGTTAGTCACAGTTCTTGGAAAGAAAGATACGGAGGCCAGTGTTGTTATATCTGGTCTTGAGGGAAAATTGGAAACATTAGCTTGATCCCAGGACTTTCTTGAGCTTTGTAACTGGGGAGTTGTGAGATGGTGGGCCATCCAGAAAGTATGGTAGAACCTGATTCCCAACTCTGACATTTGCTGCAAGGATATTCAGATTCAAGTAATGTGGAGAATTTTAGACCTGAGGGTACAGTGCTTTCAGAAATTATAATTTACTGAGAACCTGATGGTATAGGCTGTGATGGTCTTCTTCCCAGGAAAGGGCACAGGGTGAAGGAGGGTGAAGAGTGGATGTGAACTTGAAGGGTCAATGAAATATTTGGCACCAGTCTACCAAGATAGGACATTCTTTGTACCCCTTAAGCTGTACGATCTCTGAGAAAGACCCTTTATGTCTTGTGTTGTTCCACCCGCTCCCTTCCTCCCATGTTGTATTGTTTGTATGTCACTTTTACTGAATTTTGAACTGGAACTACTGTGACCATAAACACCCTGTCATGTAATGGCTTCTCAATGAACACTTATTAAATGAATGAATAATAAGTTAATGAGTAAGTAGAAGAGAGGATACTTTTCATGTCTTAAGACTAATCTAAATTTAATTTTGGTTGTAATTTTTGACATCAGAGGAAAGGCAGCTAGCTGGGGAAATGAATCTTTCCAAATACCTCATTGCAGTTACAGTTTTATGTCTTCTTGAGGGGTTGGATATAGGCAGGTCTTAATTTATTCTGATGCAGCACTGTTCAGTAGAACTTTCTGCAGTGGTAGAAATGTGCTATATCTACATTACCAGTATGGTAACCACTGATCCCATGTAGCTTTTGGTCCCTTGAAATGTGGTGAGACTAAGAAACTAAGTTAATTTCATTTTAATTAATCTAAATATAAATTTAAGAAGCCATAGTAGATGAGTGGCTATTATACTGGAAAGCACAGTTTTGAAGGGAAGAATTTACAAATATTTTCATTCAGATATTTTGTAAACCATTCAGATAATTTTATATATTAATACTAATTTTATTTATCACACAAGAATTATCATTAATTTATTGATATTAATATTAATATTTGTATTAATATTAATAAATTAAATGCAATACCATGGGACTGTGAATCTAAGCAGTGCTGTGCATCTTCTGTAAAATTATCCATGTGTAGATTAAAAAAAAAAAGAACTTTAAATGCTTTTGGATTTTTCTGTACTGTGAAGATGCCTGTTCTGAATTCCTACTTTTTATTGTATGCCTAGAATCTGTGCTGTCTCCAGAGGGTGCTTATTTAGATATGGGCCTCAGCACATTCTTGTATAGCTGGTCGAAGATTTTTGTCATAGTGTACTCAAAAAATGCTGGTAAAGGCGATTATAAATGTTTATTTTCCACGTGGCAGATTTTAATGATTGCCAGATATGGGGAGTTTGTGACCAGATGTGTGAAGACCGAATTGGCCATCACCAGTGCCACTGTGCAGAAGGGTATGTCTTGGAGCATCAACGGTATTGCAAAGCTAATACTTCCTGTAAGTAAATTAAGGACACTTGCCATACCACTGAACAGGAAACTTAAATGATGAATATCCTCCTTCCATAACAGATGACAAAAGAAATATCGCCATTTATGTGGATAGTAGGATTTTATCATCACAGATTAGGAGTGGACCCTGCTGCTAGAAGGAAGGGTCCAAATTAATTATGTATTTTGATTATTAGGACCAACTTATGGATTAATCATGACCATTTGTCATTTAAAAAAAAAAATTGTTGCTTGTTCACTTTGTGTCTGAGCTTTTGTGTCAGCTGCCACATTTAATTGTGGAATATATTTCTTTTGCTGATTTTGGATTACTTGGACATTTACACTTTAATTAATTCACCACAAACATGGGTGACAAGTATCTATAGAAATAATTTTGGCATTGTTTATGAAAAATTTAGGATTGATTCAAAATGGACCTCTGAAATTTGGGTTGGAATTTTGAGGAATGCCTTCATTCTGGGTGTTTTGTTGGAAACAGTCTAAATACTGTAGTACCAAAAAGTCATGGGGAAAATCTGTTAAAAACTGATATTCCCCTCCCCACCCCCCTATTTTGTCATCATGCATTTCTGGATAAGAAGATCTTTGTTCCTTTTTTCCAGTTTTTTTTTTTTTCTTTTTTCTTTTCTCCCCCCACACATGATCTTGAAGTTCCTTTGGTGGCCTTCTGAAATTTATCTGCTCATAGAATTGATGAGTGGCCCATTTCCTGGTTATTTTTGTGTACAAATACCTGATTTGCTATCTACTAACTTTTTGGTACAGCTGATTTTTAACAAGTAAATGTATTTACTTTTTTTTTTTCTTTATAAACTCATTTACTAATAAACGTTACCTAGATATATTGTTTAAGCAATAAAATGTACTGCATATTTTGAAGAAAGAATATTCCTTTGAACAGATTTTTTTACTCATTAACTTTATACTAACTACTATACAAACCTGAAAAATTTTTGCATTTATGTGAGGTAATTTACTAAGATAAGTCTTCGAAACATAAGACTTAGGGAGATGATAGTAAGAAACTTGATTTTTTGGATTAAGAATAGGGTTCTAATTATTCTGTTTTTATATCCATTTTCCATATTGTCAAATGGTGACTACACTTTTTTTTTTAATTTTAATAAACATATAATGTATTTTTATCCCAGGGGTACAGGTCTGTGAATCGCCAGGTTTACACAGTAAATGTATTTACTTTTGAAAGGATAATAAATTCAAATGTTCAAAAATTCTAAATTATAAAAATGTCTTTCTCCATCTCTGTTCCTCTCTGACCAGTTGTCTCTACTTCCCTTCTCCCATGATTAACCATTGTTTATTCTAATTCTAGAGACTGTTAACATACATAAGTAAGAATGTACAAATACAGGTATCTTAGTCTATTTTTTTGTTTTTGTTTTTGTTTCTTTTTTCCCCCAAGTTTTTAATTTAATTTTCAGTTAGTTAACATACAGTGTAATATTAGTTTCAGGAGTCTAATTCTGTTTTTACGGATTATGGGAGTATACTATGCATGCAGTTCTGTATTTTGCTATCAGTGTGTATCAACATAGAGACCTCTTCCTCATTCTTTTTTTTTCCTGGTGGCATAAAATTCCATTTTTCTGATGTACATTATTTATTTAACTAGTCCCCTACTGATGGGCTTTTGTATCATTTTTTTTTTTAATCCTTTGCTATTGCAAACAAGACTGCAGTGAAAACCTTGATATTCCTGCATCATTTTACATGCTTGTGAGTATGTAGGTAAAGCTGATTTGGACCCATCATTGCCATATTTTCACAGAGTGATTTTCCCAGAAATCCATAAAATTATGTTCTGTGCTTTATACAGTCTGAAGTTTCTGGGTTAGATGCCCATATCATAGAGGATTTTTGAAAATACCTGATGTGGGGCACCGGCATGGCTCAGTGGGTTAAAGCCTCTGCCTTCAGCTTGGGTCATGATCCCAGGGTCCTGGGATCGAGCCCCGCATTGGTCTCTCTGCTCAGCAGGGAGCCTGCTTCCTCCTCTCTATCTGCCTGCCTCTCTGCCTGCTTGTGATCTCTGTCTGTCATATAAATAAATAAAATCTTAAAAAAAAAAAAAGAAAATAACCTAATGTATTCCTCTCTGTGTCACTGAAAGTGCGTTGGACTAGCAGTCAGAACACTGGAGTTCTTGGTAGACTGTTCCAAACTTAACTGTGATTCTGGACACTTCATCAAGCATCTTCGTGCCTCACTGTGCTTATCTGTAAAATGGGTAGAATGACACATATATATGCCTGCCTCAGAAGTTTATTTTAAAATCAAATAAGATAACAGAAGAAGCATTTGAAAAGGCAGGAAGCGTATCAGTTGTAAGTTTGCCTGAAAGGGTGATCCGCCTACGTTTGTTCTCTTGAAGGAGTGATAATGCCTTCCTTCTTCACATTTAGCTGAGCAGGCCTCCGTTATCTTCTCCAATGGTCGGGATTTGCTAGTTGGTGATATTCATGGAAGGACCTTTGCAATGCTGGTGCAGTCTCAAAATCACGGAGTGGCTGTGGGTGTGGATTTTCACTATCATCTACACAGAGTCTTTTGGACTGACACTGTGCAAGATAAGGTAAATAGAAATTTCAGGAGTATAGCTTGGGAGCTGATAGAACCCCAAGAACAAAGTGTTGATAGCTTTTCATTTTTGGGGCAGTGGAAAGGAAAGTTCTTTTGTTTTCTAACAAAAAAGGCCCTTGAGATATTTTATGTTAATCAGCACCTTTTCCATGCTATACTATTACATGTGACCTATTAAACAAAGCAGTCTCTTATATGGATTAGCCTTGAGCAACTTTTAATTTTATTCGAAATGGAGTCCAAAAGCCTAATTAAAAGAAAGAGTAGACATTCTTTCAAAACTGGATAGACATTTGGTAGTAATTTTTGAAACTTGATCATTTAAAATGTAAAAAGTACTCTGCTTCCTTGGATGATAAAAATCAGATTTTACCTGCATCTTCTAAATGGAACTGTAATTGAAGATTGAGTAACAAATATTGATGGCATTTTGTTTAACAGCCAAAATTTCATTACACTGTCTTATTTGGAAAGTGTGATAGATTTAATTGCAACTTCAAGTGATGCAACAGAGATTTTTAAACCATAAATTTTAGAGAACTGTAAAGGGTTATGACATTTTATTTCTTCCTCTTACATTTCCTTGTACTGTTAATAAAATTTTAATTCAAGTAAGTGGTAACTTGCATAGAATTTCTAAAAGTTGCAAATTTGGATTATTAACAATTCTGACTTGATTACAGCTAAAAATCAAAACAAACCATCACCACTTCCTCCACAAAAAAATCCGTATTCTTTAATTAAACTTCAATGGCTACCACGAATTAGAAATGCAGGATTAAAAAAACCCAACCTTTTATAGTTGCCTTGCATATTACTTTTAAAGAAACTCTTTTTTTCCCCCAGTAGCCCAGGATGTAAAATAGTTTCATTTATTTATTTACTTTTGTCTCCATGACTGATAGGTACAACATAAATAGCTATACTGAATGAATATAGGAAAAACAATGCCACAGTTAATGTTTAAGAAGTGTAATTTTGGGTTTTCTTTCAGGTTTTTTCAGTTGACATTGATGGCTTAGACATCCAAGAAGTTCTTTCTCTTGATGATCCAGAGAATCTAGCTGTGGACTGGATTAATAATAAACTTTATTTGGTAGAGACCAAGGTCAGCCGCATAGATATGGTCAATTTGGATGGAAGCCATCGGATTGTCCTTATAACTGAAAACTTGGGGCATCCTAGGGGAATTGCCGTGGACCCAACTGTTGGGTAAGTGATGTGAAAACATATTGATTTTAGTATATTTGAAGCTTTATCTCTTCCCATAGGTAAAACATCCATTGGATTAATTAAAGGTTGGTTCTGATTTCTTGTAGGGTCTGTACTCTCAAACCCATGTTTATTTTATATCTCCATTCATATAAGCTTTCAATGAGTACATCTATTGGTATACTAAGCATATATGATTTTTTGGGGTATGGATTTTATTTTTAGTATTTGCCACATTTGCCTGGCCAGGAGACTGGACTCTGTGTTCTGACTCAACCTAGTAATATTGTTACAACTAAATGTTACTTTTGATTCACCATTATCAAGAAGATCATTCTACCATGATTCAGCTGCATTTTTTTTAAAGAGGGGAAAGAAGATGGGAGCTATCCCTTTTAGCACTTACTGTTACAAACTGGGATTGAGATGACAGTGCTAATACCTCATTACAAGTTGTTCAGTGTGAGTTACCACATCAGAATTGTTAATGTGCATTCATCTCCAGGTGTAAATTCAGATTTTCCTAATGTCCACATTTGAGTGCAGTTATAGGAGACTTAGTTTTTTCCTAGATTTTCAAAGTTGGTTCTTAGAATGTTTGTGTGAACCTCAGGCTACTAAAGGGTTGGTGAATGGTGCTTATTCATTTCTACTTCATGATATCTTGCTGTCTTTCCTTGAAAATAATGGATATGTTCTCTAGACTATGTCTTATAATGGGGAATTAAGGAGGGAAATGATTTGATAGCTTATTTTAAAATTCATTTGTAAAATTTCCTGGGTGTAAAAAAGAGAATGAATGGCAGAGCCAGGGGCCAGGGGAGAAAGTTAAGAAGATGGATATGAATTTTGAGGTTGCTATATTAGTGCATTTTAATAGTTGCTGTTTGGAGTTGTTGACTCTCCTGATTGGCCCTCATAGTTTCTGATTTTTTTCTTTGCTTTTCTATACTGCCATGTTTTCTAATCAGCTTGAGGAAGTTTCCATTGATCCAAACATGCAACCTAAAAAACAACATTTTCCAGATAAACTTGTAAAATAACTGACGTTCATCAATTGTTTGTCTTTTGCAGTTATTTATTTTTCTCAGATTGGGGGAGCCTTTCTGGGGAACCTAGGTTGGAAAGGGCTTTCATGGATGGCACCAACCGTAAAGACTTGGTAAAAACAAAACTGGGATGGCCTGCTGGGATAACTCTGGATATGGTATCAAAACGTGTTTACTGGGTCGACTCCCGTTTTGATTACATCGAGACTGTAACCTATGATGGAATTCAAAGGTAAGAAGTACTTTTTAATCTTAAACTTCATAAGTTTGGGGGAAAGTACATAAAAATTTATGGATTGGGACACAGAGGGACCAGAATTAAAATACTGCTTTGTTGATTGACATTACATCTTGAATGACTTTTGTGTTGACATTTGTGTGAAGTGACATTTTTTAGGGGGGTTGTTGTTAACTTTTCTCGGGTTCCATAATAGCATTCATTAAATACTACCTAGAGCATTTGTTCTTTGATTTCTCCTCCCCAGCTTCTCCCCAACTCCCAGATAAAGCACATTATTTTCATTAACTCCCGAGTCCATTTATTTCTCTGGGTCCCTTATGGTTTATCTCCAAAGATCACTTTATCTTTTAGCTTGCTAATTTTCCCCCAGTGAATAAATAAGTTTTATTATTATTATTATTATTTTTAAAGATTTTATATGTTTATTTGACAGACAGAGATCACAAGTAGGCAGAGAGGCAGGCAGAGAGAGAGAGGGGGAAGCAGGCTCCCCACTGAGCAAAGAGCCCAATGTGGGGCTCGATCCCAGGACCCTGAGACCATGACCTGAGCTGAAGGCAGAGGTTTAACCCACTGAGCCACCTAGGTGCCCCAATAAGTTTTATTATTTATTTAACATTAGCTGGTGGGAATTAATCAGTCTTTTGTCTTTACATATTTAAAATTTCAAAGAGAAATTCTGACTTGTATCTTTACCTGATATATTTCAAAGATACTTAGAATATTTGAACATAAAATATGGCATACTTTTAATTTCAGTTTCTTAGTCTGATGAGAGTTAACTGTAAATTAAATTGTTAACTATTTTAGTATCTCTGCTTTTGGTATTTTCAAAAGTTGGTTAAAACACGGTTTTTAAATTTGTCAAAATTGCTCTTTGTGGATTTAGAAAATAAGCTGGCCAATTTAATTTTTCCAAATGACTTGAATTTATTGTTTTCTCAATGGAAGGAATATTATAGTTTTGCTTTCTCTTTTATCTCTATTTTGTAAGGATGGTATCACAGTCTGCCACTGGATTTCATATTCTTAGAACAATCTCTACTTGGCTAAATGAAGTGATTGGGTATTAAGACTACGACTTCTCATCATTCAAACTGGTTCCCATAATGAGAATGTGAAAAAATTTAAGGAGAAAATATCAACCCAATAAGTCATACAAAAACAATGAGACATTTCCTAATTTTTTTTCTCTTCCACAGATGTTTTGACATTATTTTAGATAGTATAAATGTTTTTATTCTAAGGTTAAAGTAAAACATAGAAACCTAACATTCAGTGGAATTTCAGAAATATTTGAGTGCTTTGCTGGCTGTGAAGAAACATCAAAGAGCTATTAAAGCTCATGAGCACAGCTGAAATCATAAAGTCACTGCCTATTGGCTTTGCCAGCAGGTGGCATTCAGGGTTCTGGAATTTGCTAACTGAAAAGGAGAAACCATTCTCTAATCTTAATGTACCATGTCATTATTGAGTGTTTTAAAGTGTGTGCTAACTTTCCACCTTAGGTTTCTCCCCGCCCCCCTGTGTTTTTGGTGTGTTTCCCAGCCTTAGTATCTTCAGTTCTTTTCTTAGAGGCCCGTTGTGCTTTTTAGTTTTCAGAGGTGTTAAAATTTTTCTTTAAGGTCTTTGTATTTTGCAAAGAGATAAAAAAAAAAAAGAGTTTTCCCTCATGAACCGTCCTTTACCTTGCTTTCTTTATGTGGCTAAGTGAATTATTATCTATGTAGAAGTAGTTATGGAGACCATGTTGATTTTTCTTTCCCTTGCTTGGCACCTTTTACTTTTTCTTCTGCTGAAGCAGCATTGGCCACCCTGTGCCTCCACTGCAAGTATGATGAGTGGACAGTTTTATCAAGCAGCGGGGAGCAGTGGTAGCAGTGCTTTTCAGTTTCCCAAAGTGACATCAGGAATAGGTCTGTGTGTTTGCTTGGGTTCAACTGTTCTGCTCACTATCCTGCTTCCTGATGCTAAGAAATGGTTAATGGTCCAGTGTGAGATATGTTGAAGATACCTGCTACCACATTTACATTCCCTTGTTACACTCTTTCACTTATGGATTACAAAATGATACTTCACAGTTTAGCCATTTTTTTTCTTTTTTCTTCTTTTTTTTTTTTTTTGGTGGGGTAACCTTAATAGAATGAGAAGCATGTAAAAAACAGCCATTTTTCAAAAAATCTGGAACAAACTAGGACTGGGACTGGAATTTTATTTTCAAGGGTCTTTCCCAAGAGACCACATGAAAATCCTTCTATCAAATGTAGGTCAAAATATACCCATATCTTAAAATGTATTTTTCTATATATCCTTGTAACAATAAATTACTTAGCCTTTTAGGCATTTACTTGAATTAATTGCACCTTTAATCAAAGTGAAGGAAAACAAAAAATTTGTGATACAATCTTTTGTAACAGGAAGACAGTAGTCCAAGGAGGCTCACTTATTCCTCATGCCTTCGGAATAAGCTTGTTTGAAGATCACGTATTCTTTACTGATTGGACAAAGATGGCTGTAATGAAGGCAAACAAGTTCACAGAGACCAGTCCACAAGAATACCACCAGACTTCTCTGAGGCCCTTTGGAGTGACTGTTTACCATTCCCTCAGGCAGCCCTACGGTATGGTATACCCCAGGACAAGGGAAACCCTGCTTAGTATGATCTTGGTAGAAAGGTTTTCTCAGTGCTGTGGAAGTTAATGATGAGTGATCTCATGAGATCTGGGTGGTATTTTCAAATATATGATGGGTTATATAGAGAGTTAACCTCTGCGAAATTGGCGGTGTAGATCATGGGGCCTTCTGAAAAAAATTGATGTATTTCAGAGTTACAATGCCAAATCTACAGGAAACTTAGAGATGTATTTTACATATATTTATTGGCACCTGCAATATGCCAGGTCCTGTCTAACTTCTGGGGATGGACAGCGAACAAACCAAACCAAAATATATATCTTCATTTTACTGGGAGAAATCTTGTATTCAGTCTGTTAATATTTAAGTTAAGGAAACTGAGGCCTAGAAGAAGAAACTAACATGCCTAAGTATTCGTTTAAGGTAGTGTCAGAGCAAATTTCTTTCTCTTCTTCTCTGTTGAATATGTATGACACCTGTTATTTCACTTGCATTGGGTCTGTCATAAGCCATTGGTGTTTGACGTCTCATAGGCTGGTCACTTATCAAAGAAAAGAAATACTTTGATTCAGACACCATTTAGTCTTCTATTATTTTATAGTCTCGTTTGTGTTTCAGGGTTTTAAATTGACAGGACTATTGCAACTGTATAGAACTCTTTTCTGTATTTGCTCATGCATCAAAAAAAAAAAAGAAATATAAACTGTATGGATAGAAAGTTCAGTATCAGTGAAGAATAATTCAGGGAAAGGCAGATTTTACTTTAAAACTCCCATATTGAGTGGTGGGGTCTGACTTTAGAATGGAGAAAGACTATAAAGTAATTAGGTTGATATATATATATATATATTTTTTTTTTTAACAAAAACCAATCACTAGAACTGATACACTGAGTGATACTCATCTCAGTGTAGTCATCCTGAGATAACGTATACTTTAGCTGAAAATACGTACTACATCTGAAAACATTTCGGTAGTCTCTATTTGGAATAATCAGTTCATGAGTTACTAAATTCCTGTTTGCCCTTGTCCAAAAATACTACCCAATTTTATCATCCAAATTATTTGTTTGTTGCTTCCCCAAATCAATCCACCTGAGAAGGTAAAGAGACTTGTTTTGTTTTATTTTATTATTATTATTACTATTATTTTGTAAAGAGACAATTTTAAAGAATAAGTCAAGGGCTAAGAAGACAGTTTTCAAAGCAGATAAGACCTTGTTGGCTGTGACAGGCTTTGTGTACAATGAGCTTTTTGAGTCCCGCTTTGAGAATGGGTTTTAGAAGTATAAAGTAGTTTGTATTGCAGGCTTGTAGGATTTTGGTTTTAGATCTGGATTTGACTTCTGGTTTAGCTGCTGAATAATCTTGGACAAGTTGTGTTACTTCTGGACCTTTGGTTTCCTCTTTTATAAAATTGGGATAATAATACTTAGCTCTTAGAGTCATTGATTGTAAGTTGCTTTACTTAAAAAGCACGCATCCAGTGAGTTACAGCTACTTACTATATCTCATGAATGTCCAAGTAACACTCAAGCTTTTTGGGGAGAGGCAGTTGTTTTTAACCGCTGAGGCTAGCAGATGTGATTACCGTGGGGAGAAGAACTCCCAGAGTTATGCAGCTGTGGGAATCCTATGTGTTGCCACGACCAGTTTGAGGGTAGGTAGGAGAGCTTAAATGGTGTGTTTACAGCAGCAGCCAGCAGTAGCGTTTGAGTTCAAGCCCATTACGTCCTTTCATGTACCTGGCTCAAAGTGGTTTCACGTGTCTTGGGTAATCATACATTTCTAATTGAGATTTAACCCTGTGTATTTTTTCCTCTAGTTAGCAATCCATGCAGAGATAACAATGGGGGCTGTGAACACATCTGTGTCCTTAGCCACAGAACAGATAATGATGGTTTGGGTTACCGCTGCAGGTGCACCCTCGGCTTCAGCCTGGATGTGAATAACCGCCACTGCGTTGGTAAGAAATCCCTTCGGGGCTGTCTTTCTGGTAGGCAGCACAGTGGTATGTGCTGCTTTCGGACTGGGTCGGCTTCCTGTCATACTCCTACATGGTGAATAACCATTTGGTAGCTGACAGCGTCTTCCTCTGTGGGCACCACTCCCTTGACACATAGGGTTCGAAGATGTAAATTTCTGTTCTTTGGGCCTTTCCTTTAATTGCACATTTAGGGTTTCCTTGGGACCCCCTTTCCCCTTTTCTCCTTCCTGAAATCTTTGTCTCCTTTCAAACTTATGCTTTTGAAATTCCATACAATTCAATTTTGAGTTTTCTCTGCTACGTATACCTTTTCCGCTTTAGATGTTAGCCTTCCCTTTATTGGGAAGTACTTCCCGTCCCTTCCGTTACCCTCTCCTAGATGGCTGCTTCTGTCCCTCCTGGGACATGGTTGCACCTCCATCCCACTTGGCTTTATTGCTGTGTCTCAGAGTTTGAACTTACTGTTGGGTGGCCCATTTCCTCATCCAGTTTTTCCCTTTTCAGCTCAGATTTTCTCTTTATATCTGCCTCTGTGCTCCGGGATTCAGTTATTCCCTCAAGCACTTCTTGTCCCCTCTTGGGTTGCCTACACATCTACTCGGGAGTGGGCTGTTGCCATGCTTCTGCTGATGATGAAATGCACAGTCCTGCAGTATTGGTTTTCTTTTCTTCCCCTTGAAAACTCTCCTTTTTAATGCCTTTGACAAATTCTTGTTCCCCAGATGGTACTGCTTTGGGCTTGGTAATGTAAGTTCTCTAATTCTGAGACTACTTTGTTCACTTTCTGGGTGATCCTAGATTCAGGTAAAAAAACATTGTCATTCAGAAAGCCATGTGTCTCTGGCTACTATATTGACACCACATTGTCTAATAATTTTTCTTTTAAATTCCTGCAGTTTTTATCTTCGTCTTGGGTACACCTCCTTCATCTCTCTCTTTTTGATTTCCTGACATACTCTTACTGTCTCCTTCTTTGATTTTAAAGTCACTCCTTTTTTCCTGTTTCATCTGTTTCTCCTTTCTCCTCCCATCTTTCCCTCCTTTACTTATTTCTAAATAACTTAGCTGGTTGCTCTTTTTCGAGTCTTAATACCTTAAAAACTGTAGTAGGATTCATGGTGTAGATCTCTATAAAAAAGTTAATCCCAGCCAAGAATTTTGATGGAATTACTCTGTAGTTCAGTTAATAATAGAATTCATCACAGGGACCGTGTTTTACATAAATAAATCTTAAGGACAAATTTCTCAAGAAGAAGTAAGATTATAATCGTTGTATCACCTTCATAGCTACTTATCTTTTTTCCCCTCTCTCCCCGTGATTGCCAACAATGTTTTTGACAGATTTGTTTTTTATGTTGTTTTCAGAATTACAAAATTTGCTGTATGGATATATAAATAATTTCTCTGGAATTGAGGGAGGACAAGAACTAGGCTATGGCCAATTGTGTTGTGTTCTTCTTCCTACAGCTGTTAAGCAATTCCTGATCTTTTCATCTGAAGTAGCTGTTCGTGGCATCCCATTCAACCTGTCTACCCAGGAAGATGTCATAGTTCCAGTTACAGGAAATCCTTCTTTCTTTGTTGGGATTGATTTTGATGCCCAGGAGAACACTCTCTTCTTTTCAGATACATCAAAAGACATGATTTTTAAACAGAGTATCAATGGCACAGGTAAGAATACATTAAAAAAAATTTCTTTGCATGGTTCGTGCATTTTTAAATAATAGTACTAAAAATGTGCTCACTAGAACTTACTTAGCTTGCTAAATACTTTCAGTTCAGAAGAAATCCATTGCTTTTCCCATGACTTTAGTTAAAACAAACACTTCCTTTCTTTAAGAGTGTATTTTTAACAATGAGAAATAATAATAACATCAAAGAAGCTGACATTACATAAAAGGAGAGTTATGGGTTAATTGACTAGACTAGGGGCTTGATATTATAATAATAAAAAAACCCCATGATTATATGGGAATACAGATTTATTATAAGTTTTCAGTTGATTGGGATTCTGTTAATATCTTTATGATCATCACAGATAATTATGGAAAGTCACACTTTACTGCCGGATACCTTATTGAATGATGGCATAACTCAGTATTTTAATTTTATAACCTACTGGAGAATTCTACCAAATATTGAAAGAAGAGTTAGTATGATTCTTTTAAAACTCTTCCAAAATATTTAGAAAGGGGGAATACTTTCATAGTCATTTTATGAAGCCAGCATTACTTTGATACCAAAACCAGATTGGGATACCATAAGAAAAGAAAACCGTAGACCAATACCTCTGATAGATATTGATGTAAGAATTCTAACAGAATATTGCAAACAGAATTCAAGAACATATTAAAAGGATTATACACTATGACCAAGTGGGATTTATCCCTGGGATGTAAGGATGGTACAATATATGCAAATCAATAAATGTAATATGTCACATCAGTGAAATGAAAGAAAATCACATGATCATCTCAATAGATGCAGAAAAAGCATTTGACAAAATAAAACATACTTTCATAATAAAAACTCTTAACAGAGTAGCTATAAAAGAAAAATACCTCAATATAATAAAGGCCATGTACTGCATAAACATAGCTATACTTAATGGAGAGAAATTGAAGGCATTTCACCTAGGATGAAGAGCAAGGTGATGCCCTCTGTCACCACTCCTGTTCCATATAGTACTGGAAGTCCTAGCTAGAGCAATTAAGCAAGACAAAGAAGTAAAAGGCATGCAGATCAGAAAGGGAGAAATAAAAAAGTAGTTATTTGCTGATGATATGATCCTGTATATATAGAAAATCCCAAGGGATCAGTCAAGAACTGTTGAAATTAATGAATAATTTCCATAAAGTGGCAGGACACAATCAACATAGAGAAATCAGTTGCATTCTTTTACACTAATGATGAAGCATCCAAAAAAGACATAAAGAAAAGCATTCCATTCACAGTAGCATCAAAAACAGTGAAATACTTAGAAATAAGTTTAACCGATGAAGTGGAAGATCTGTACAATGAAAACCACAAAACTTAGGTGAAAGAAATTGAAGAAAACACAAATAAATGGAAAAACATCCATGTTCATGGACTGGAAGAATTAATATTGTTAAAAAGGTCCTACTACCCAAAGTCATCTACAATTCAGTGCAATCCCCATCAAATTACCAAAGGCATTCCTCATGGAAATAGAAGAAAGAGTCCTAAAATTTGTATGGAACCATAAAATAGCCTGAATAGCAAAACCAATCCTGAGGAAACAGAACAAGATGAGAGGTATTACACTTCCAGATTTCAACCGTACTATAAAGCCATACATAACTACTATAATAAAAACAGTATGATATGGGCACAAAAATAGATACATCATAGAACAGTGGGACAAAATAGCCCAGAAGTAGACCCTAGCATATATAGTCAACTAATATTTGAAAGGAGATTCAAGACTAACCAGTAGGAAAAGTCTCTTCAACAAATGGTGCTGGGCAAACTGGAGAAACACAGGTAATATAATGAAATTGGACCCCTATTTCCGAAGGCCCACATAAGTCACAAAAAATTAACCAAAATAGATCAAAGACTTAAAAGACTGATACCTGATACCATAAAACTCCTAGAAGAAAATGTAGGGAAGAAGTTCATCAGTACTGGTCTTCACAGTAATTTTTTGTGCATGATGTCAAGCACAAACAACCGTAACAACAACAATGAACAAGTGAGACTACCTCAAACTCAAAAGCTTCTGCACATTAAAAACAACAAAATGAAAAGACAACCTATGGGATGGGAGAAGGTATTTGCACACCATATATTAGATAAGGGGGTCAATATCCAAAATACATAAAGAACTCAGTCTAGCTCAATAAAAAAAAAAACAACAAAAATCTAATTAGAAAGTGGACAGAAGAACCAAATAGACATTTTCTCAAATGGGACATCAAAATGACCTACAGATAATGAAAAGATGCTCAGCATCAATAATCATTAGGTAAATGCAAATCAAAACTATAATGAGATAACCACCTGAAACCAGTCAGAATGGCTAATGTTGAAAAGACAAGAAATAACAAGTGTTCATGAAGATGTGGAGAAAAGGGAACGCTGAACTATTGGTAGGAATGTAAATTGGTGCAGTCACTATAGAAAATAGTATGAAGTTTCCTCAAAAAATTAAAAATAGAAGTACCATATGATCCAATAATTCCGCAACTGGTATTTGCCTGAAGAAGATGAAAACATGGGTGCCTGGGTGGCTCAGTTGGTTAAGCCACTGCCTTTGGCTCAGGTCATGATCCCGGAATCTCAGGATCAAGTCCTGCATCAGGCTCCCAGCTCTTCGGGGAGTCTGTTTCTCCCTCTGACCTTCTCCCCTCTCATGCTCTCTCTCACTCTTTCTCTCAAATAAATAAATAAAATCTTAAAAAAAAAAAAAGAGGAAGACACTAATTTGAGAAGATACATGTACCTGTATTTGTTGCAGCCTTATTTACAATATGGAAATTATGGAAATGGCCCAAGTGTCCATCAATAGATTAATGGATAAAGAAGATGGGATACACAAACCTACACACACACACACACACACACACACACACACACAGATGAATGATATTCAGCCATAAAAAGAATGACATTGTGTGATTTGCAACAACATGGATAGAGCTAGAGAGTATACTGTTAGGTGAAATAAGCCAGTAAGAGAAAGACAAATACCATATGATTCATTCATATGTGGTATTTAAGAAGCAGATGAACAAAGGAAAAAAGAAAGAGACAAAGTAAAAAATGGACTCTTAACTATAGAGAACAAATTGGTGATTACCAGAGAGGGGATGGATGGAGGGATGCATGAAATAAGGGAAGGGGATTAAGAGTGCACTTATCTAGATGAGTGCTGAGCAATATACAGAATTGTTGAATCACTGTATTGTACATGTGAAACAAATAAGCAGTGTATGTTAACTATACTGGAATTAAAAAAATTTGGGGCGCCTGGGTGGCTTAGTGAGTTAAGCCTCTGCCTTTGGCTCAGGTCATGATCTCAGGGTCCTGGGATGGAGCCCTGCATCGGGCTCTCTGCTCAGCAGGGAGTCTGCTTCCCTTCCTCCCTCTCTGCCTGCCTCTCTGCCTACTTGTAATCTATCTCTCTGTTAAATTAAAAAAAAAAATCTTAAAAAAAATTCATCTTCCTCTGTTTCCTTTTTATTTGGGTTCCTTTTTCTTTTTTTGAAGATTTTATTTATTCATTTTAGAGAAAGAGAGAGAGAGAGCGAGCACAAGCAGGGGAGAGGCAGAGGGAGAGGGAGAAGCAGCCTCGCTGTTGAGCTGGGAGCCTAACATGGGGCTTGATCCCAGGACCTGGAGATCGTGACCTGAGCCAAAGGCAGACACTTTAACCATCTGAGCCACCCGGGGCACCCCTCCTTTTTCTTTTTTTATTTCAACTTTTTTTTTTTCCATGATGGAAGCTTTCTTCAAATTTCTGTGATTCTTGTTTAATATCTTATTGTTTAATAAGGGCAAGTCTATAAAAGCTACCAGAAGGTCTGTCTGTATGTATGAGTCTCATCAGCTGGTGAACTTCCTGTGATGAGGCAGCCTTTCTGTTGGGGAGCTTCCAAACATTGATATTAGTAAATGATGTTAATGAATCTTTTTCTAGAGATAGTCATTTGTCATTAGTAGATGTCTCCATTCTCCTTGGTGTGGAGAGTAAGAGGTGGTGAGGGTAGCTTGCGGTCTATGTTCTAGGAGAAGTACCGAGACAGGGAGCTGAGGACCCTTCAGTTTATGAGTCACACAATCCTCCTGTATTCAGTTCTGTTCCATCCCAGCATTCCCTTGTGCACTGTAGTATCCTTGAGCCCACAGCATCTCTGCATCAGTTCCTCCAGAGAAGATGTCTGATCTGTTCAGAAAGGTAGATGGAAGGGAGTGGCATAGAAGCTTGGGCTCTGAGAGGGATCTGGTGGTGTAATTGCTCTGGATGCCAACTTCTAACCAAGCCCCACAGTTCCTCACCCCTGCTTTTCTCCTAGTATCTCTGAGAGCCAAAATGCTGAGGCTTCTGCATGTGTGTGTGGGTGTGTGTGTGTGTGGGGGGGGTCTTCCCTCTGCTGGCACTGAGTTTGCAGCTTTCTCCCCCAACTTAGTTACTATCTCTCTAATCACTTTGTCTTCTAAACCATGGAAATCTCTTATCAGCTGTCCCTGTATTATCATCTTAAGAGTTTGGAAGGAAGGGGCGCCTGGGTGGCTCAGTGGGTTAAGCCTCTGCCTTTGGCTCAGGTCATGGTCTCAGGGTCCTAGGATCCAGCCCCGTATCGGGCTCTCTGCTCGGCGGGGAGCCTGCTTCCCCCTTTCTCTCTGCCTGCCTCTCTGCCTGCCTCTCTGCCTATTTGTGATCTCTCTCTCTCTCTGTCAAATAAATAAAATAAATAAAATCTTAAAAAAAAAAAAAAAGAGTTTGGAAGGAAGAGGAGAAAATGCGTGTGGTCAGTCTTCTACTTTGAACCAGAGTGCATCTTCTCTGGGGACCAGAGTTAGTTCCTCTGAGCTTGGAGGACTGCAGGCAATCTTAGTTCTCACCAAAAGGCAGTGTTGGGTCTCCCAGCCCCATGTAAGCTCAGTCTCCTACCGGTGTCTCACAGGTCAGCTCCCTTCTGCTTTGTCAAACTGGAATACTCATCACGCTTTTTGTCAGTTTCAAGTCTACATGTTGAGCAAGTTACCTTTTAAAATATTCTGTAGTCAGTGGTTACACTTTCTATGCTTTGCATTGCTGTTTTCCAGGGAGAGGAATAAGTGTCAGTGAAAACGTGTAGAAAATGAGTTGTCAGAAAACAGTTAAAGTCAAGATCAGCTGAATGAAGCTCTCAGGAACTCAGATATGCTCAATTCTCTCATCCTAAAAATTCAACCCACCTGCCAGTCCCTGTGTCTCTCTAGTTACTGCTCTCTCCATGGTTGAACTACATGTTCCTTGTCTCACTTCCACATTTGTACTTGCCACTTATTTCTCATGCCATCTCAGTCTGTCAGCTGTGTCACTTGAAACCCTTCCCATCTTGGTCACCTCCAGTCTTGTTTCCTTCTCTTTCTTGGCCATTTTTTCTGGTGCTTTTTACAGGTCTTTCCTCCTTTGCCTGTTCCTAAACTACTGTGTTCTCTAGGGTTCAGCATTGGTTCTCCTCTTCTTCTTCATCTTCTGCATGACTTTGCACCTTCCGTGTCTTTGATTACTGTTTATGTAAAGATTTATCAATCGGTGTGGGGAGACTTATGATAGATTTTCCTCCTAACCTGGGGAATGAAGGAAAGATCAAGGAAGGCTCTTTCAGTTGATGATATAAATCTTTTTCCGAGCTCTCTAAGGTTCAAACATATAATGCCAACTGCCTTGGATATCTCACCATATATCCCACAACCACCTCAAAACCAAGAGGTCTAAGTGGACATCTGTACCCAGTTTCTCACAGACGTCCTGCCTTAGCATAGAGCATGGCCACTCTCCCTTCCCCTCCTATTCTCCCATTCCTCCCAAGATCGTGGTTATCTAGCCTTTTCCCTTTCTTTTAGCCTCTGTCATTAACATGTTAACTTTTGAAACGTGGAGTTCTCAGTCTGTCTCCCTCTCACTTCCAAGCTTTTGCTTTCCTATAGCACCCAATTGAACACTTCCTTTGGGAAAGTTTTCCTCACCTCTACATTGCCATACGCTTCATTTGGAGTCTGTGTTTCATATCATTCTGTGCATACCTCTGTCATAACACCCATTACTCTTTGATTTTTGCCCCCTGGCTCTGTCCCACTTCATTATAAATCCCTTGAAGGCAGTGTCCACACTTCTTTCAGGATGTTTCACTTTTCTAGGACTCAGTTTCCTCATTTGCAAAATAGAGATACTAGTAACACCTTGACTGAACTAATCTAAAGGTGGATGAACCCATGTAAAATTCTTGGACCACTTCCTGGCTCATAATTAATGTTCAGTGAAAGCTGTTATTATAATACTATTAGCAATATTATGTTTCCTAAGTATCTAGTATGGTGTCTAGCACTTAGAGGATTTTCTTTTTATAATTCACTAAGTAGATGAATGGAAAAAGCACTAAGATTGGTTTTCCTACTTCAAAAAAAGAGTTGTCCTTTACTGTGACTCAGATTTTCTTTAGCAAAAATAGGAAGAAGAGAGGATAAGATAGAAAAGTTTCACAAAGAGGAAAGTGGTCTTTTTTCTCCCAAACCCAGTTCTGGTTTTCTTTTGGTATCTTCACTGGTCTTTTCAAAACGTGGCAACTTCGAGTTTTTGAAAGGCTGTTGATGAGAAGGTTGGGCCATCCCACCTCAGAGATCCCCCTCCCCCGGTCGTACCTGGCGGTGTCAGCTTATCAGAGCTGTCTGTGGGTGGTGTTTGTGAATATGTGAACTCAGGTATCTTCTCTTCAGATGTTCTGCAATGAGAATTTTTAAATTTTTTTTCTAGAAGGTTGAACAGGGGAGTAAATGTAGGGCATACCACTTCTGGTTCTGTTTATCAGAATCACTTCTGTTCTTTGAGATCCAAACTTTTGGGAATGGATAGATTCGAGGTTTATCTCATGTTTTTGCTCAGCAGCTTAGTTTTTTTTTTTTTTTTTAAGGAATTCCATATGGGTTACTGAAATATGCTGTAACTCTGACACAATTTAAATATGCAGTAGCAGGAAAATGTATGTCATAGAATATGCTTAGTTTAAACCGTGTCCGTATCTCAATTTACAGGAAGAGAGATTCTTACTGCCAACAGGGTGGAAAGTGTTGAAAGTTTGAGTTTTGACTGGATTTCAAAGAATCTCTATTGGACAGACCCTTCTTACAGGAGTATCAGTGTCATGAGGCTAGCTGATAAATCGAGACGTGCAATCATCCAGAATTTAAATAACCCACGATCAATCGTAGTTCATCCTATCGCTGGGTAAGTGTGTTCATGTTTCCTGAAGAGCTTGAAACGGTATGTCTTTTAAAGTTATGGAAAAGTGGTGCCACAGTTTTTTGGCAAGTTCAGCAAATGTAGGATAGAACTATATAAATTGAACCTTAAATTTGATCCCTTTAGCATAAGCTTATGTAATCACATTATCTCTTTGAAAACACTTTCTCCTTAGTTTCAGCTTTCCCAGTCTTCACTAAAATTTGGGTTTTTTTTCCACAATTGAAGAGGACCAACAATGTGATACAGATTCAGTAGAGAAGGATTGAATGTGCAGTGGAATTATCAGGAAAGGCTCAAATTCTTCCCCTGCTTTAATGTATTGATACAAAGCGTAGCAAAACTTGCTTAATCATTCAGTAGTTTTCAGACTAAAAAGTCTTTCAGACTACACACTGAGTTTCATGTTTAACCATTCCGTGACTGGCCGTGTCAGACAAAAACAGTTTATACTATTTTCTTTTTAGGTTCTTATCTTTCTAATTTAAATATGGTTAATAGCTAATATGTTTGTTTCCAACAAGTCTGAGCTGGGTAGTTGTAGTTGAGTGGAATTAAAAAAAAAAAAAAGAAAGAAAGAAAATGAGTAGGAATTCACGAAAGCCTGACTCATGGAGGGCACAGAGTGAGCACTTTACATAATCTTGTCTAATTCAAAAGCTGGTTTGTGAGCCAGTTAGATGACTGCCTGTTAAGCCACAGTTAGGATTCAGATTCCAGGCCTACTTTGACTACAAAACCTTTGTGTCTAAGAACTCCGTATGCTGCCTCTAGAATGTTTATTTTGTATTTAAATTTTCTCCCTGTGAAATAATGTAAGAAACATTTAAAAACTGGTGATACTATTAATAAGAAATCGTATTGCCCTGTAGAGAGTTGATTTTCTAATGAATTTATCTTAAACCAAATCTTTGGCATTTGGTTTGGAAAAGCTGTTAAATTCCTTTCCTACTGACTCTTCCATTTAAAAGAATATGAAGTCACATTTCAGAAAGTTACTTTTGGAAAAGATTCATTTTAGTTTCTAAGGCTCACGTGAAAGAGAAATTTTTTTTTTCCCCTAGATTTTTCTTTACGTCACTCCTCAGAATAACACAAACATGCCTTGGGTAGAGATTGTATGAAAGTTATGTTGGTTTGGGGGCACTCTTCATCAGAGAGGAAATCCTTTCCTGCTGCAGATTTACCAGTTCCTTGTGGAAGATGACTAAAGAGCTATCTAGTGTGTCGTAGCTATTTAACCCAGAGAGGAAAGAGAGATGAAAGTCTTTTTTCTTACCCATAGTATATCATTTCATTTGAACAACTTTGGAGTATTTAAAGTGCAACCCGGGGGTGCCTGGCTAGCTCAGTTGGTGGAGCATGTGACTCAGTCTTGGGGTTGTAAGTTCAAGCCCCATGTTGGGTATAGGGATTACTTAAAAAATAGAATCATAAAATGTAACCTGAATTATGTCTTTTTTTAAAAGAATCTACTTGATGACAGTAGTTTTAGGTCCTAGCTTTAGCACAGTGGTTCTCTCCTCTGGATGCCCATTTTAATGCCATTTGTATTTGTGACTTTGGTTGTATGTTGATAACCAAACTCTTAATTAAGAGACCCAAAAAACAAGAGTTAGATCAGTTGTATACTCAGTCTGCTTAATAGGCAGATTTTATTTTTTCTGTATAAGCCCAATAGCATATACAGAAAATGAAATTAGTTGTAGCAAGTCTCTAGAAAATCTGAGTTTGTGCTAAATCTCTCCAAGTCATGTAGTTTGTCCCAGTATTAACATGTTTGATTTATTACCTCTTTTTTTAGGTACATATTCTTCACTGACTGGTTCCGTCCTGCTAAAATTATGAGAGCGTGGAGTGATGGATCTAACATTTTGCCGATAGTAAACACTACTCTTGGATGGCCCAATGGGCTGGCCATTGATTGGGGGTAAGTAGGAATCATCCCAAATTACTGAGTTCCCACTTACTGTGACATAATTATGAAACAATATAATGGAGTAAGGAAACTGGTACTACTTGTGCTCAGATATTTTCACATCATTGAGTGGTGCTGGGAGAAGGCTATAGAATGATATAAGGATGCAAAGAACGTAAACATAGTTGGCCAACTTCTCCTGGGATGAAAACTAATGCACTGCATGAATATTCTGAGGGAATTGATAGAGGAGGCAGAATAATAGGACCTTTGAGAGGTCAGTACAGAGGAGGCAAGACCCAAATCCCATTAGAAATAGGATAGAGATTTGATGAAGTTCAAGTCATGTAATTTTCATAGAGGGCATCTTGAGGGTAGGAAATCTTTTGTGTCAATTAATCAACAAATGCATATTTACATATGTATGTACTCTGGGAGAATTTTGAAGTATAAGATAGAATTCTCAGGAAATTAATGATCTATCTAAGAATATAGGAAAAGGTATCAGGGTAAAAAAGCTTACAGACATGAAATGCCAAAGTAGTTTATAGGAGAGACAAAAGAAAGAAGTATATTTAACCTTTTAAACATGGTTTTCTTAACTTGTGGACTTAACCAGGAGAAAAATAAAATACCTAACTTGAAGATAACAATATCTTAAGTTTTCTTTTTCTTTAAAGATTTTATTAATTTATTAGAGAGAGAGAGAGAGAGAGCGCATGAGTGGGAGGGAGCGGCTGAGGGAAAGGGAGAAGCCGACTCCACACTGAGCAGGGAGACCCATCTGGGGCTCGATCCCAGGACCATGGGATCATGACCTGAGCTAAAGGCATATGCTTAACGAACTGAGCCACTCAGGCACCCCCATTTTGAGTTTTCTAAGATAATTAAAAATCACTTCGTGAAAGTACTGTGTCTGGGGGGGGCATACAACTATTATATTTTTAATGAGTATAATTTAGTTTTTAAAAACTTTGCTTAATAAGTGTTTCAACTGAACATACCATTTATGATTGCCCTCAGTGTAGAGGGTGCATTACTAGTTTCTGGATGACAGATAACTAAGTATTTTATCATTTTAGTGCTTTACGGTTGTACTGGGTAGATGCCTTTTTTGATAAAATTGAGCACAGCACCTTTGATGGTTTAGACAGAAGAAACCTGGGCCATATACAGCAGATGACTCATCCATTTGGACTTACTGTCTTTGAAGGTATGCTTTGAAGCAATGAAAATGTGTGTTCTTTTTATACTCTGCAAATTGTTGACAGTGGACTCATCCTCATTTGACAGTCTCACACTTCCAGAAAAGTTGGTTACTTTAGAATATGAAAAATGAAAATGGTGCTATTGTGTATAGACAAAACATTTGTTTTTTTGTCTAAACATTTCACTGTTAAGGTGTATTTTTCTTATAGATGCTTTTAGATAATAATTGGTAACTTACATAGGTATAGCATTTTGTAGGTGGTATGTATTATAAAGTTTAACTCCCTGAGTACTCTTATTACATAAATATCCCACAAGGAAATAGTAAACTACCGCTTTCATCATTTTTGGGAATAAAACAAGAGCGTTTGTGGTAACCTGTAATGTTTTGTTGTTTTCTATATATATGAATGTCCTCAGAATCGCTGTGGAAAAACCATTACACATATTTACCAGCTGCATAGTCACTGAATGACTCTGAAGCTTTTTAGACACATGTTGAGTAACTGACATCATTGTTACATAGAAATGTTAGAACATGGCATGTGAAAAATAGCAAAGATGTACTTGTTTTTTCATCAACCTTTCTAACAATTGACTGCTGCTAGTAACAATTGTTGGGGGCATGGAATTCTGGGAAGCTACAGCCATCAGGATCACGCTGATGTATTCTTCCCTCCTGAGTGAAGTCATGGTATTGTGGGTTGAGTTGCTGGGAGTAAGAACGTGGCTTGGCACTTGTGAAACAGGTGGTTTGTCGAGTCTTGAAAATAAGGTTTCTGTGAATGATTGAATAGCTTGTGCGTTGCACAAAAGTGCCAGGTCAAGAGGGTGAGGAGACACTAAAATCTACAATGGTTCTGTTTGACAAACCAGAATTAGTCCAGTTAGAGAAAGGCCATTTTGGGATCCACCAGGGGCCTTAACCCATGGGCTGGTTGTGTCCCTGGTTGAAACTTCCTACTCTGAAAAATCAGCCAGGTGCTTTAAAAGACTAGACACTGACTGTAAATCAAAGACTTTCTCCCACACGTATAGTGTGGAATGAATAGCTAGTAAATATTGCATGTTCCATCCTGCTGTCCGTTTATCTGTGGAGGAGGGCATGGTATTTAAAAATATTTTAAAAATGCTCTTGAAAGAGTAAGATTTTTGATGAGATGAGTCAGTTATAAATACTCATCCTTCCTCTTTATGCCTTCCCATTTATTCACTCCCTTTTCATTAATGATGTCAGACAGCCATTTGCTGTTATACCGGAACATTATAAGAATGTTAAATTTTCTCTGCTCTTGATAAAATGTTTTGGGATTGAATAAAAATGCAGTTTCAATCCCTTTTGGTTTTATCAGTATGAAAAAAAATTTGGTGTATACTCTTGAAAACAACACAGTGTTTCCCAAATAATAGTAAAAGTAGTAATGATAATAATAATAATAATAATGTTTCTCCCAACACTGCCCTCATTGTGAATTTTTTGTGGAAAATTCTTTGATTGCATAACATCACAGAAATCATCATTCTTTTGAATGAAAGGCTAGATCTGCTTGACTATCTGTGCACCGCACAGGAGTGAAAGGTTTATTGAACTTCTTATCTATTTAAGTATAGTAAGGTACCTTCTTGAGTGGTGGGACTCAGTCTAGATAAGATTTAGTAAGTCAGTGACTGATTAGTCGTTGATTAGGCCACAGATAAGGAAAACTGGTCTAATGATAAAATTTGTGGCATTTTAGGCATTTTTTTGTTAGCTGGGAATTTTAGTTAAACTATCGTTAAAGAGAAAAATTAACTGATTCTTTAAAAAATGTATACATTTACTTCCCTGCTTCAGTAGTTAGTGTAAAGTGAACATGACTAAATTTTTGAAGTTTAGAATCTTATGATGCCTCTTTCTTACCATTTTGAACTTCATGGAATATGACTATAGCCATAGGGGTAGGCACACTCCTGTGGATTATTTTACTGATCTCCAGAGCTATAGCAAAAGTTTCTTTTTGTACCAGATCTGTATTTTTCCCTTTCAACAGCTTCCTAGTAAAGTTGAGTGTAAAAAAAAAAAAAAATTAGTGTCCTCAGTGAAGACATGGGATATATAGAATAGTTGATCTGAAAGGGAGGTTAGAGATTTAGTCTATTTCCTTAGTTTTACCAAAAACAAAACAAAGCTAAACAACAAAAAACCTCACGCAGTTAAGTATTTTGCTTGTAAGCACTCAGAAGTCTAGTGCTTTAGCTGGAATAAGAACTCAGTCATATGAGGCACATTCAATGCTCTATTGAATAATGAAAATTTTATTTTTACTTATGGAAATCTAAACCTAATGGCTATTAAATGCTGTCCACATACGCCATGCACGCCTGCCTGAACTGGAAACCTGGTATCATTAAATGTATCATCTTTGCCTTGTAAAGAGTCATTCCTAGAGAGTATCAGTTCACGGAAAATGATCACAGAAACCCATTACAGATAATTATTGGAAAATCTTCTTGCATTTGCAAGAATGGTTGCAAGCCTGTTGTATTTCCCAAAAGGATTTATAAGTGAGCTGTGATGAAAATACTAACCACTGGTGTTTCTTCTTAGACTATGTGTTTTTTACTGACTGGAGACTGGGTGCTATTGTTCGCGTCAGGAAAACAGATGGTGGAGACATGAGGGTTATCCGAAGTGGCATCACTAATATAATGCATGTGAAATCATACAATGCCAACACTCAGACTGGTGAGATTGCCACGTTTTTTCACCTATTTGTATTTATTTAACATGGTGGCTTCTTTTCTCTTTAGTACTTGCGATGTAGGATAGGTTCTGATTGTTACACATTCCTGTCACCCAGATAGTTAAAGACTGTAAGACTTACAATTTCTGTTCAGCTCTGTTAACCCTAGAATTATTGTTGGGAAAACATATTTTAAGGACTTTTCTGTGTTTGTACTGAATGTTATATTTGGCATGTTGATTTCCAGAAAGAAGCTACTTCGTAGTGTTGAGTCGGAACATCGTTCTTTTCCTGTTTGTTTTCCTTCATAGACTACACCTATGATCCACCCAGTGGAAATGTACATAACTCACTATCCCCCCCTCCCCCACCCCTGGCATTGCTTTTTCAGGTTCTAACTACTGTAATCGACCCACACATCCAAATGGCGACTGCAGCCATTTCTGCTTCCCAGTGCCAAATTTCCAGCGGGTATGTGGTTGCCCGTATGGAATGAGTTTGACTTCTAATCACTTGACATGCCAGGAAGACCCATCCCGTGAACCACCCATGGAGCAGTGTGGCTCCTTTTCCTTTCCCTGTAGCAACGGCAGATGTGTGCCCAGTCACTACCGATGTGATGGAGTAGATGACTGTCATGATAACAGTGATGAGCACCTATGCGGCAAATTCAGTAAGTAACTTACACCCAGGAGATACTTTCTGTGATGAGCAGAATTCAGAAAGGTGCCCCTCTCCTTTATTTAAAGGTTGGGTTATCTCTGTGGGAAAAAAATCTTTTAGAATTTCACATTTTTAATATGTAGCCCAAGGCTTTAGGAATCTAGGTAATAAATATCATTAATAGATAATGTTATCAATGATTTCTACCATTGATTTGGACTATATTGACTAACAGGTTTTTTTTTCCCTGACTTTGCCTGTTGGATCACCAATACAGTCATGACATCTTGGCAAGCACCTCAAAAAGTCATACCAAAATAAATAGGTTATAATCTTTAGTATCTGAAAGGATAGTATTTCAGAATAGGTACTTGGAATCATGGCATTTGAAAATCTATGTGCTACATTCCCTTTCCCCCACTTTGGAGTAAAATAGGGCTGAAATGGTGGTCTTAACATTTATATTTTTCTTTAGTGGTAATCTAGTCTATAAAGTCTCCGGCCTAATGAATGCTATTGCAGAAAACAAAAGCATCCAGTTAAAATGTAAAAAAAAAAAAAAAAAAAAGGTAAAAAAGAATTGAAATCTAAGAAATTTCTATCAAGGTGAGATCAATGGTAATAATAATAACCTGGTTTTTTTTGGAGAGAGAGAAGAGGGTCAGATTTGAAAATAAAAGTGTCCACTAGCACTTTTCTGAAATTTCTAAAATTTTCTCTCTTTTGTCTGTTATCTTCCTGTTTTTGAAAGTACACATTTTTGCCTGAATATTTTATCAATTTGCATTTCTCGGATGGCACATTTTCAAGGTTCCTGCAGAAACTGTGATTAGAGGAACTAGCTTTAGAAGTAAGGGATGGGCCTCAGCTCACACCAACTAGAGATTGAATATGGGGCTGGGTCCTAAGTCTCTCAAAGCCTCAGTTTCCTCATCTTTAAAATGCAGATAATTCTACATACTTCCCAGTATTCATGTGAAAATTAAGAGAGAAAAAAAATATACGAAGCATTTAGAAAAATGCCTGGTGTATGATAATTGCTAAAGAAATGTCCGCTAGTGATGATGAGGCTGATGATGAGAAGGACTTGCACATTTCTTCCTTTTTTGAATTTTTACTTATTTGTTTGTTGGTTTGTTGGTTTATTTATTTACTTATTTATTTATTAAGATTTTATTTATTTATTTGACAGACAGAGATCACAAGTAGGCAGAGGCAGGCAGAGAGAGAGGGGGAAGCAGGCTCTCCGCTGAGCAGAGAGCTGGATGCGGGGCTCGATCCCAGGACCCTGAGATTATGACCTGAGCCGAAGGCAGAGGCTTAACCCACTGAGCCACCCAGGCACCCTTTTCCTTTTTTTTTTTTTTTTATTAAGTTCCGTTAGCCAACCTCTTCTTCTCATTTGGTATATTGCTCCCATTGAAAAAGAAGAACTGGGCCTTTACAAGCTAAGAACTCGTCTGACATAGAAACAGACGTCTTGGTGACCAGTTTATTTTCATTGTAGATAATTCCTGTTCACCTTCTGCCTTCACCTGTCGCCATGGAGAGTGCATCCCCGCACACTGGAAGTGTGACAAACAGTTCGACTGTGTGGACGGCAGTGATGAGGAGAACTGCCCCTCCCAGGCACCCACTTCCTGCCCCGCATCCTTCTTCACCTGTGATAATCACCTGTGTATCCCGAGGAGCTGGCTCTGTGACACAGATAATGATTGCTCGGATGGATCTGACGAGAAGAACTGCCGTAAGTTTGGCACAGACTTCCCTTGGTGGGTCAGCCTAGCAAACAGATTTGAACAGTCAGTAGGCCTTGCACACTTTCCTCCAAGGGTCACACGGTTTTCATGATACCGTTGTCACGTCTGTTGTATCTGTCAGTTCCCATATCAATTGGCTGTAAGATCAAAGACACTAGAAACTTAGAGTCCCCTTGAGCGTGAAGTTCTGTGGATGCAAAACAAGGAACTGGGTGTGATGTCTTAACATCCAGACACGAACTGGGAAACAGCCGCTCCACTGACTTCCCACATATTTAAGGCAAATTTGTTTTTTTCTAAATCATATAAATGATCCAGACATTTGGCTACTGGTTTTTCTTTTCATTTCATAGAGGCAAAAAGGGGATAAAATACAGAGGCATGGGAAATTTAAATTTCCATTAGAACTGTCTGCCTGCTTTTCATCTTGCTAGTTCTGATTTCTTTTAGGTTATTGTTTTTGTGTCTGTAATCATGGTTTAGGGTGGAGTTCCCTGGACGAACGTCTAGTCTTGGTTACATGACTTGGCAAGTCACTTTCCTCTGTAGCATTTGGTCTTTAAGACCTCTTTTAGCTTTCACATTCTGTGAGTCTCTATTTAACATGGCTTCATGAGGATGGGGCAGCCAGCAAGCACATCTGACTCGAAGGCTATGTCTCTTCCGCATGGTGGGACCCTGGTTTCTAGAATTAATTGTTCTGCTTAGACTTTGGATTAAATGCAGTTGTGACCTGTCTGTATACTGTGGCTGCTAGGCCTGTGGGTCATGCCAACCATGATGCCTAGTTGGGCTCCATTGCTTAGCATTGCTGTAATACTCATGAGGTGTGGTCCAGTCCAAGTTCATGATGCTCACTTTGAAAGTGTAGTCTGTTTTTCAAAGTTTAATCACAGATTCTAACTCAGACCTGTAATCTTTTTATTCCTCTTTCTAAAAAACTGTCTTGGCTTTGTGTGCTCTTGCTGGGCTGACTTTGGCATTGTGGCCAATTTGAAAGAATTTTGGACACACATACAAATGAGATGACTTGTGTATCTCCTTAGCGTTTTGCCGTTTGGCTCTAGTACGCACTGAACAAGAAATAAACTGTTAACTTGGTTTTGTTTTTGAATGACATTAGAACTTACAGAGACATGCCTGCCTAGTCAGTTTCGTTGTCCTGATCATCGCTGTATTGACCTATCTTTTGTCTGTGATGGGGACAAGGACTGCGTTGATGGATCTGATGAAGCTGGTTGTGGTAAGTAGATTGCTTTATTTTTATTCATGATGTTTAAAAATAATCTCAGTTTTTTTTTAATAATCTCAGTGTTTAATGGCTTTCTCCTTGAGCTAATTTCTAATGCTTTTTTTTTTCTCATTCTTAGTAATTAATTGCACTGCTTCTCAATTCAAATGTGCCAGTGAGGGTCGATGTATTAGTAACATGTATCATTGTGATGGTGTTTTTGACTGTGATGATCACTCTGATGAGATAGACTGTTGTAAGTACCATATATCTATCTGCATGTTTCATTTTTCTTAAAAGATTTTATTTTAGAGGGCAGGGGAGAGAGGGAGGGTGCGAGCAGGGGGAGGGGCAGAGGGAGAAGAGAGAGATTCTCAGGTAGATTCCATGCGGAGGGCAGAGCCCAGTGCGGGGGCTGGGTCTCAGGACCCTGAGATCTTGACCTCAGCTGAAATCAAGAGTCAAACCCTTAACCAACTGCACCACCGAGGTGCCCCTGCATGTTTCAGTTTTATTGGCATTGATATTACTGCAGGTTTTCCTGAATTTGGATAAACTTTGGAGGGAAGACAGCCTGAATTACAAACTATTATCAAAGGAATATGGTATTGAACACACAGTAAAGTTGACTAGGTATTTCCAAATAACAACTTATAATTTGTGAATCCAGTGGTTGTATAAATGGGCACGTTCTAATAGTTCTTAAGTAGGTTAAATATTTCTTAGATATTTTTGTTCTTACTATTAATTTTCCTAGGATATCCTAAACTAGTGGGTTTTAAGTTTTTGGGGCTTCCTATACATAAAGATGTCTTAATGGTTTCTTTTAAATCTCAGTAGAGAGATCAAATCATGGTATAGCTATGGTATGAAGTGGTATTTGATATTGACTCGAATGAATTCATTTCAGCTAGTATTTGTTGAATATCTGCTGAGATGTTCCTTAGAGTAGGGTAAGAGAAATTATGTAACATAAGAGATAACCGAAGCAAAGTATACAGTTACAAGGGCCTTAGAAATGGTACAGGTAAAATTCAGTTGAGGTCCACAGAAGAGAAATTCCTTCCAGTCCTACGATTTGAGGACTTCATGGAATATAAATCTGATGGATCTATAATCTCCATGGTCCGGAGACCTATAGTGGACGGGATATCTTATTACTCACTTTTTGTGTTAAGTAGATTTTATACTGTAAATAAATGATCTTTTGTTAGAATAATGGTGTTTTGGATCATAAAAAGTAGGTTTTTATTAATTTCTTTCTCCCTAGTCAGGAAAAAAAGTGTTTAAATCTATGAATAAAAAGAAAAGTTAAGGGGCGCCTGGGTGGCTCAGTGGGTTAAAGCCTCTGCCTTCAGCTCAGGTCATGATCTTAGCGTCCTGGAATCGAGCCCCACATCAGGCTCTCTGCTCAGCAGGGAACCTGCTTCCCCACCCTCTCTCTCTGCCTGCCTCTCTGCCAACTTGTGATCTCTGTCAAATAAATTTAAAAAAGAAAAAGAAAAAAGAAAAGTTAAATAAAATGCACAATACTTTATAGATGTGTACAGCACCCAGAAATTCATAATCACTGATTTCCTGTTTCATGTTGAAAACATGAAATTCTTCTGTGGTGGTTTGTGGTTAAACTGTCAATTGCCATTGACTTGCTGTTGCCTGCCGAGGCCCCTGGGAGGAAGCTTGGGTTTACCCCTGTGAGATAGGGAAGCAACACTTATCTCTAGGATTGCTCAGTGAATAGTGGAAAGTTTACAAGGAAGTAAGGATTTACTGTCACCTTTTGTTTACTTGATGTGTGCTGGTTTCATTGGGTATAGGTTGCTTGAGGGTAAATTAATAACATCGAAATAATATGATATTAAACAATGAATTCAGAGTAACAAATTAATGGCCGTTTAAGCTCTATTGAAATGACTGGTGATTATTTAATAAAGAGGCAGACAAATTTTATTTAAGCTGTAATTGAATGAACATTAAAAACATAGGAAACAATTTTATTTTGACTCAGGAACTTGTGAGACACATAAAGATTTCTCTTTACCCCAATGTTTGAAAACCCTATATCATTTTAGACTTTACTGTTAAATTTGTCATAATCATTATCATAAACCTACCATTGATCCAAAATCATTTCCTCTGAATCTAGGAATTATATAAAAAGGATTATGAATTAATTGCATTCACAAGCCCGTCTCCCCCATGCATTTCTCTTAGCAACTAGGCCTCCTGGGATGTGCCACCCAGATGAATTTCAGTGCCAAGCAGATGGTGTCTGCATCCCGAAGAGCTGGGAGTGTGATGGGCACCAAGACTGCGTCTCTGGATCTGATGAGCACCATGGCTGTGCCCCCAGGACGTGCCCTCCTTCTCACTTCCTGTGTGACAATGGAAACTGCATCCACAGAGATTGGCTCTGTGATGGGGACAATGACTGCAGGGATATGAGTGATGAGAAGGACTGCCCCACTCAGGCTTTTCACTGTCCCAGTTGGCAGTGGCATTGCCCTGGCCATAGCATCTGTGTGAATCTGAGTGCAGTGTGTGATGGCATCTTTGACTGCCCCAATGGGACAGATGAATCCCCACTTTGCAGTAAGTTTCCTGACCACAGTTTAATGGCCGTAAATTCATTCTGAGCACACAGTGGCCTGTTGGCCATCACCATTGTCTCAGTCACCGTGTAGCTTTAAGGAAGGGATTTCGGTTCCTCTCTGAGTTCAAATCTGTGTAGGATAAGCATCATGGAATTCAAATAAATCACCACTGGCTGCTATTTCTCATTAAATCCTTTGCACTTGGTTCTGTGTTTTTACTTAATTTTTACAAAAATGAGTCTAAATGAGGCCATTAGATTGTCAAATTAAAAAAAAAATTTTTTTTGGACTGTGGTCCTAGGGTTTTCTAACTTTAATATTTTCTAATTTCAATCAGAACTGGCCACAAAACAAATGAAGTTCGGGGATTTGTGTTTGCTGTGATTAAAATCCTGTGATTGGCATGTAATCCTAATTGCTGTCCTTTCTTTCTTTCCTTTTTAATCAATGCTCACTCTCAGATGAACCCTGGCCAGGTATGATTGCAAAATATTTTAGATTCCTATGATTTTAAATGGGTTATGTTTGTGCTGAAAATATTCTAATCATTTTGACTGACTCCCTCCTCTAGAGTGTGTTTCATATCAGGACTCTGAAAAATAACTTAGAGTATACACATGACAATGGAGGGCATTTGCATCCCAGGCATAAGACTGACTTTGTTTGGGTGGCTTCAGGCATTGCTCTTTTGGCCTGGAAAGGAAGCAGTGGTGGCATGCTGGTGGATCTGTGCCCTCTAGTGTTCCAACTGCCTTTCCCTTTTCCATTTATTCACTTTCATAGAGCTTTGAGCCCTTGCTCTTGTATGTCAAAGTCTTACCTTCCATTTCTCTGTAGGTAGAAGAATGTCAGGAAGCAAGTGGGAAGTAATTTAGGTCTCTTTGCATGCTTTCTCCATGACAGTTGTGTTTCTTGATGCCAGCAAGATTTTTCCAAGTTTCTCTGACTGCACTAAATGGAGTTATAATAGAGGGTATAGTGAAGAAAATGGTTTAAGTCCAGTGATTGTGAAGCACAGTAAGTCCTTGAGCAAATTAGAGCAGATACTGATGAGCCTATGGGACTTATTCAAGTGAGTGCTTCTCTTAGTTCTTACCTGGGTATTATGTTGAAGGTGCCAGCAGGCTGTATGACAAATGTTACAACAGACTAAACCAAAAATACAAAGATTCCTGACTTTTCTCCTTTGTGATTCTCTTTATTCTAGACCAGGATAGCTGCTTAGATTCCAATGGTGGTTGTACTCATCAGTGTGTTCAGGGCCCCTTTGGGGCTCAGTGCCTGTGTCCATCAGGATACCTTCTTGCCAATGATTCTAAGACCTGTGAAGACATAGATGAATGTGATGTCCCAGGCTTTTGTAGCCAGCATTGTTTCAATACGAGAGGTTCTTTCCGGTGCTGGTGTGATGATGAATACACAATAGACACTGACAGAAGGACTTGCAAAATTACAGGTAATGACTGAACTTGAAAGTGAACTAACTCCAGCCAGTATAACAGCACACTCCAGAATTTAAGATCAAATGTTGCGTGCAGGCGTTTGACAGTGTTGGAGTCAAATGGACTTGAATCTTGGATGGGTTATGTAACCTTAAACCTCAGTTTATTATGAGGATTAAATAAGTTAATACTCATAAAGATCTTGGCATATTTTAGAAAACAGAAGTTTAAACATAAGTAGGTGGATGATTTTCTATTATTTAAAATACTATCAATGGTTTTTGTATTATTTAAAAATGATTTCTATATCACATGAGTCAATTCGACCAATATTGATTCAGTTTCTATGATGTGAAAGTGATTATAGTATGTGTGAAGCTATTGATTTGACTGCTTCAAAAGTGACCAAACAAAGAAGGGTAAGAAAAAATAGATGGTTCCTTTCTTTTTCAAGTAGGAGTGTGGATGGTAGACAGTCCAGGGAATAAAGTTAGGGGTAACGGCTGTGTGCCCTGCTAAAACTTGGCATCATTTATTACCAAAAAGGAAGTGGAGAGGGGATATTGAGAGATAATTAAAAGTCTCTGCCACAGCTCAGTGCCTCAGGCAAAACAAAAATATTTAAGAATTAATTCCTGTTGTTAGGAAGCCTGCATTCTAGGAGGGAAGATAATATTCAAAAGTAAGTACAAAAGTAACAAATAGTAACCAGAAAAATGCAAGGATAGTTCGTTCCAGATTGATAATGAGACAAACATTACAGTATAATGCAAGGAAGAAAGCTATTTTGGAAAAAGCTTATATTAAATACTTGTGAAAATCAGCTATTAAGATAAACATGAAATGAATAAATTATTTTTATAGGGACTTCTCTTTGTTTTTCCTAGTACTATAGTTTGGAGTTAAATCTTCCTTCTGTTATCAAAAGTATTGCATCAAATATTTAAGAGGTGTTTTTTTTTAATTTTTAAATTTTTTATAAACATATAATGAATGTATTATTAGCCCCAGGGGTACAGGTCTGTGAATTGCCAGGTTTTCGCACTTCACAGCACTCACCATAGCACATACCCTCCCCAATGTCCATAACCCCACCACGCTCTCCCTACCCCCTTTCCCCTTGGCAACCCTCAGTTTGTTTTGTGAGATTAATTTATGGTTTGTCTCCCTCCTGATCCCATCTTGTTTCATTTATTCTTTTCCTACCCCCCCAGGCCCCCCACGTTGCCTCTCAAATTCCTCGTATCAGGGAGATCATCTGATAGTTGTCTTCCTCCGATGACTTATTTCGCTAAGCATAATACCCTAAGAGGTGTTTTAACTGTGGTTTCTCCCACATTCATTGACATTTTTGCATCTTCTTCTTGGACAGGATCTGAAAGCCTGTTGCTGCTTGTGGCAAGTCAGAACCAGATAATTGCTGACAATATCACCTCCCACGTTCACAGTATCTATTCAATTGTCCGGAATGGTTCTCACATTGTAGCTCTTGATTTTGATTCAGTCAGTGGTCGTGTCTTTTGGTCTGACGGAAGTCAGGGTAAAATCTGGAGTGCGTTTCAGAATGGAACAGACAGAAGAGTAGTAAGTACATTTCTGCTGATCTTCAGCCTGACTAGTCCCCCTATCTATCTTGGGTCTATTACTCTTACCCAGGAGAACAGGTCCTACCTCATCCTGGGTAGCTCTCATATTCCCCTCTGGGCTGCGTTGCACCCCAAAGGCCTAGATGTTCGTAACTCCCAATACATACGGGTATTTTAGAAAAGAATGTGGCCTCTGAAGGCAGATCTGTGATTCTGAATTCCAGGTCACATGATCCTGAGACTTCACAGTTTTTTCCCCCATAGTGGATGAGAGCAGAAGAAAATACGTGAGAGTTAGGGGTTGCTTTTCCTTAGTTTTAGTCTGGTTGTGTTTCTCGATCCATCTCCCACAGTTTGTTTCTTAACACTTGATGGTTGTGTTTCCTCAGCCCTGTAGGACTTTATTTTGTAATTGTTGGCATTTAATCAATAAGGAGATTATTTTGGCATGTGAACATTATAAAGTTCCATAGATTTGCCAGTTTAGCAAATGGATAGAGCTTTTGTTTAAATGCAGAAGGTTTAAGCAGTAGAAGTATCCTAGAGTATTCAATGCTACAAAAAGTAGTATATTTTTCTTGGAAAGCCCTACTGTTGATTTGGTGGTTAGCTACCTGGAAGACAAAATTTTCTCATCGTCATAAGCAATCATAGGAGTTCAGTTGTCTCATTGTAGATTTTCATATAATTTCAATGTTTGTATTTATTAATTATCTTTAGAATTCATTTTGTATTCATTTTTGTCTTTAGATACTTAACAGTGGTGTCACTATGACTGAAAGTATTGTGGTAGATTGGGTAGGTCGCAATCTTTACTGGACAGACTATGCTCTGGAAACAATTGAAGTATCTAAACTGGATGGTAGCCACAGGACCGTGCTGATTAGTAAGAATGTATCAAATCCAAGGGGACTAGCATTAGATCCCAGAATTAGGTAAGGCTTTTTTTTTTTTCTTTTTTGATGATATTGCTGTGACATGATTATGAGGGAAAAACAGTAGTAAACTGATGTGGCTGATATGCATACCTCAACATTTGAAATGAAACCTTGTTTAAACATCTCTGTAGAAATGGTAACCATCCAGGGGTTAATTGGTATCCTTCCTTTATCTGTTTAGTCTTCTTCATAAAATACGTAAGAGCAATTGGTTGTTCACTTGAAGAACACATGGATTCATTAGCTTGGTAATACAGTTATTGAACTGATTGTTATAGAATTATATAATTCGGTCTCCAATGAATGCACGTAATAGTATCCCATAGATGGGCCAGTTTGTAACTTTGATATCTCATTGTTATACAACAGCAACAACAAAAAGCAAGATTTTCCTGCTTGAGTTTTATGTTATTAGAGTTCCCTTTTAGGTCTTTTGGGAGGAAAGAATTTGCCTGCTGGTCAAACAAAGGGAAGGAGAAATTCTCCCATGTGCTTTGAAACCTTGGATGGCTTCCTTCCTTGAATTTACTTCAGATTCTCTAACTTAGATTCTCTTCTGTAGAATCTTGAGTTAGGCAGATGATACTCGATGGCAATGATGACTTCCTAGGTATTGTAAAGTATTACACACCAGTGAAATTTAAGATGGATCTCTGATGATGAACAAGTGACTCTCTTATCTTAAAAAATGACAGGGTAGATAAACAAGGCTAGATGGATGTTTATAGATCAGCTATTTGTGGATTATACAGAAACATGACTAGACATTGAGACATTTCATTGTCATAATGTTATACATGTTTTATGAACATTTTAGAAACACTCAGATGGCTTATGACTGCATTATGATTACAGTTTTACTTGGGGACACTCAGAGGAAATAATACGCTCTGTAGAGACTTTCTGAACTGGAGATGATTTATTTTAAGCAGCACATAAAGATGATGTTGTCTTACTTAAAGTGGCAACAATTATTTTCCAGATTGAAATATATGCTTTCCAGTTGGTAACAAATTTCATTTTGCAGTGACCATTTGATGTTCTGGTCTGACTGGGGCCACCACCCTCGTATCGAGCGAGCCAGCATGGATGGCAGTCTGCGCACTGTTATTGTCCAGGACAAGATTTTCTGGCCCAGTGGCATAACTATTGACTACCCCAACAGACTGCTCTACTTTATGGATTCCTATCTTGATTACATAGACTATTGTGATTATAATGGACAGCATCGGAGGCAGGTGATAGCCAGTGATTTGGTAAGTTGGTATAGAGGACGACTAAACTGAACCCATAAGAGTAGCTTAGTCAAAAGCACATACAGTAATAAGAAAACTAAGAAATGAATTATTGTACCTTAGACATTACCAGGTCAATCCAGGGACTGTCACCAGGAGTGAGAACCAATCCATCTTTTCTTACCAACAGAAAATAAATATTTTTATTCCAGTTCATGGTCAGATTGTGTCATGTCCAGGAAGGATTTAATCGTTTGTGTGATTTAGTTGATCCGTAGATGCTGATCTGTTGCTTCTACGGTTTAGATAAGTGTGTTAAGCAAAAATTATTAATTTCATATTTAAATTCCTCAATTAAATCATAGCCTGTTACATATTTCATATCTTTCGTTGGAGTATAATTGTTGTACAATGCTGTATTGGTTTCAGGTGTACAACTTATTGATTAGACAATTCTGTATGGTAATTGATTTTTATTCAGAAAATTCCAGTGAATTTACTTTCACAAGTTAAATGGGAAAATACAGAAAACATGTATTTTACCAAAGAGCTGTTCCTGACTTCTATTTAAAGTTGTCATTGTTGGGGTGCCTGGGTGGCTTAGACAATTAAGGTCTGACTCTTGATTCAGCTCAGGTCATGATCTCAGGGTCCTGAGATCAAGGCCCACATCGGGATCTGTGCTCAGCATGAGTCTGTTTGGGTTTCTCTCTCCCCTTTCCATCTGCCCCTTCCCCTGATCATGCTCTTTCTGTCTCTTAAGATAAATAAGTCTAAAAAAGTAATAAAAAATAATACAGTTGTCATTGTTGATAGTTCTGTGGCTTTAAGAGACCCTATCATATTGATGTGAATCTGTGACTGGCAGAGATAGCACTGGATAAACAGTGGTGATCATGGGCTGGGGGCTGAGGCTTGGGAGTAGGGAATCCCGATAAGTCATCTTACTTTCTGGACTAAAATGTTGCATTTGTTCATAAATTGGATGCCCAGAGTAATTACCAGAGTAAAAAGGAAGACTAAATGACACACACAGATGAAACAGTTTTGGGTGATACAATGGGATATATATAGGTCAAGCAGTGCATTTTTTAATGTCTCTTGCACAATGGCTTCCCCATGTCTTTATTAAATAATCAAATGCTAAAGGAAACCATGTTCTTGGACAGATACCCTTTTCCTTTTGTATATTAGTCACCTTGTTTTTTATTTCTGGGTGAAGTCTCATTGTTCTCTTTGGCTTCACAGATTCTGCGACATCCCTATGCCCTCACTCTCTTCGAAGATTCCGTGTACTGGACTGACCGCTCAACTTACCAGGTTGTTCAAGCCAATAAGTGGCATGGTGGGAACCAGTCAGTCATAATTCGTAATATTCAGCAGCCCCTTGGGGTTGTTGCAGTCCATCCTGTGAAACAACCAGAAGGTAAGTGGTATAGAGACACATGCCTGGGATTAGCTTGGAAAACACATGTGCTGGGAATGCTGAGTGTACAGTGTTTGCAGACCTGTTTGTTTGGGCAATACATCTTCCTTTCCTCTTTACCAACCACCCCAGTCCTAACCTTTCCATTACTTTTATTTACCATGGTAGACAAAAATCTTGTGTGTAACAACAGCAGATTGAAATTGTGTCCTTTTATTCAGCAGTTGGCTTCTGTCTCTGGGACAGTCTCGGAATCCCCATTTCCTTGGCCGACAACTGGAACACAGACCAAATAGTCTCTTAGATCCTTTTCTTGCTACTGCTCTGTGGTTTAGAGCAGCTTATTCTTAGGACTTGTTTATTATGGCACCGGTGTCCTGAAGGTTCCGTGCTGCAGCTTCCCCAAGTCATCCTAGGTGTAGGGTGTCCATGGCTGGGTGACTTACATGAACATTTGGCATTGGTAGTGTTCTTTCTGGTGGGAAGAGGGATAAATTGCTTAATCCTCACTTAATCTTCTCTCTTAAAAAAAACAGACAAGAAACCCCCCCTGTAGTACTTTCTCATCATGTCTCAGAATCTGGCCCTTTTTCTTCCTTGTCTCTTCTTCCATTTACTCTTGCCACGCGGGACTTCATTTTGGTCCCAAATCATACCAGGCTGCTTCCTACTCTGAACTTCTGTACCAGTTCTTTCTACTGCCTGGAACACCCCTCTTCCAGACTTCTGCTTGAGTTGCTCCTTCAGTGTCATTTTGGATTCTCTCGAATACTCCTTGGTGGCCCTTGGCTGCCCTGTATCTAAAATAGCTTACCTCTCTCGTAATTCTTCTGCTCTTTATCTACACATCTTGAAATCACGTCATTTATGAGTTTAGTTCTGTCTCATCTGTTAGAATATCTGCTCTATGTTTACAGTGTTCTCAGTGCTTAGAACAGTGTTTGGAACATAGTGAACATTTTTTGAGTGAATGAATCTAATGCATTATATGTAATAAGGACATAAAACATCCAGAGGACATCCTGTGAGTTGGGGATGCACACAGGATCCCTTATTTTTAAAAAGCAGAGACACACAAAGATGTCATCAATAGAAAAATAAAAGATGACTATCTAACCAAAACTTGGACGACAGTGGGTAAATGTCAAGGTCACAAAGGGAACATGCATGTCAGTTTCATTTAATGTAAAAAGACCTCTTTTAGCTCAGGGAAAGAGACGTATTATTTGGCATCATGTTTCTAAGCTCTGGGCGACTCAATGGCTGTTTATTCATAATCTGGTTATAGACAGGATTGGTCTGTGACCTTGGGCAAGTCATTCCCCCCTCTTGTTCCTCTTAACCAATTTTGTGTTGAAAGCATAATGCTAGGGAAGAGTAAAATAGTTTGGGGGAAAATAAAACAAACCAACAGGGGTAACTTAATGTACTGTATCTCCACTGGAGGTCTCTGGGAGGATAGTAACAGAATGACTGTGTACACATTTTAAAATGTATTCATTTATTTTAATTGAGAGAAATTTGACATATGAGGTTGTATTTTTAGGTTTACAATATGATTTGATATGTGTATATATTATGAAATGATCATGACAATAAGTTTAGTGAATGTCCCCAATTATATGAAGTTACAAAATTTTTGTGTGTATGATGAGAATTTTTAAGATCTACCCTCTTAACTGCTTTAAAATAGATAAATCAGCTTTGTTAACTATAGTTATCGTACTGTACATTACATCCTGGGACTTAGTGATCTTTGTAATTGGAAGTTTTTACTTTTGACCACCTTCACCCATGTTTTCCCACCACCTAGTCCATGCATCTGGCAACCACCAGTCTGTTGTCTCCATGAATTTGATTTTTCTTAGATTTCACATGTGAGTGAGATAATGTAGTATTTCTCTTTCTCTCTGATTTGACTTAGTGTAATGCTTTCAAGGTCCATCCATGTTGTGGCAAACAGCAAGAGTTTCTTCTTGTTTATGACTGAATGATATTAATAGTGTGTGTGTGTACCATGTTTCCTTTATCCATTCATTCTGTGCACTTAATGTGAGAGGTCTTCCATTCACCAATGTTTTCTATTTTCCTTTTTCTGTTACAGGTGAAAATTCATGTGCTTTTTCCTCCTGCAGTCATCTATGCCTGCTTTCCTCACAGCGGCCACACCTTTATTCCTGTGCTTGTCCTTCGGGTTGGAGTCTTTCTCATGATTCTGTGACTTGCTTGAAAGGTACAGTATGCCTGAAAGGGGAGCCCAACATAGTATACCAAAGTGGTGTCAGCTCTAAGCCACTTGCTAATGGAATGTGGGCTGTGTTCCCTTCAATGCAGTGAGTATCTGGAGTATGTGCTCTCTGGGGTGATTGACGTGAGCACCTTAGCTGTAATACAGTTTCTGTATGTGAAGCTCATGATGTGCGCATGTGCTTCAGCAGTCTTTAACCTCATATTTTGTCTTACCTGGTCACAGTTAGGCAAGCTGTGAAAATAGGAATTTCCAGATTCTGTGCTTAAGAAAATTTTTTTAAAAAATTTTATTTATTTGACAGAGAGAGATCACAAGTAGGCAGAGAGGTGGGCAGAGAGGAGGAAGCAGGCTCCCTGCTGAGTAGAGAGACCACTGTGGGGCTCGATCCTGGGACCCTGAGATCATGACCTGAGCCAAAGGCAGAGGCTTAACCCACTGAGCCACCCAGGTGCCCCGAGAAGTAAAAATTCTTTAAAAAAAAAGGAGGGGGGAGTAAAAATTCTTTTTTTTTCTTAAAGATTTTATTTATTTATTTGACAGACTACAAGTAGACAGAGAGGCAGGCAGAGAGAGAGGAAGGGAAGCAGGCTCCCTGCCGAGCAGAGAGCCTGATGCGGGGCTCGATCCCAGGACACTGGGATCATGACCTGAGCCGAAGGCAGAAGCTTTAACCCACTGAGCCACCCAGGCACCCCAGGAAGTAAAAATTCTTGACACTTGTGTATGGCTTTATTTTTCAAGTTCCTTATCTTGTTTTTATTGTTAAAATAGTCAGTGAGGAGTGTTTCAGTGTGGGTCTTCTGACACCAATTTCAGTAATTAGTATCTGGTATTTTAAAAATGAAAATTTTCTTTGTGTGATAGACTGTAAGCAACTGTTGGAGCAATTTAATCTTTGTTTCACTCTAGATATTTTTAGAAATGTATGTGGAGAGGGCGCCTGGGTGGCTCAGTGGGTTAAAGCCTCTGCCTTTGGTTCAGGTCATGATCTCAGCGTCCTGAGATGGAGCCCCGCATCAGGCTCTCTGCTCAGCAGGGAGCCTGCTTCCTCCTCTCTCTGCCTGCCTTTCTGCCTACTTGTGATCTCTGTCTGTCAAATAAATAAATAAAATCTTAAAAAAAAATGTATGTGGAGAATTACACTAAAGTACTTTAGGGAGTAAGAACAAAAGGGAAAGGTAGAGTCAATCCACCAAAGAGATTTCTGCTGGAGTATGTACTAGATTAATAAAGACTTTTTAAAAACCATTCACTTTTTGCTTAAGAATCTAGAGGGTTATTCTAAGTTCCAGTTCTTTTTCATTTCTCAGAGGAGTGAATGTGTTTTGGTACGGACAGAAATGGTTGCAGAGAAGTTAAATATTTAATGATAAAAAATTCTTAAACTGAGAGAAAGTAGAATCCTAGTCTAGAGGGAAGTTAGTTTTCAAGTGGAAAATTCATGCTGAGTCCAGGAAATTAATGGTGTTTACAGATTTTGCAGATGTAGGCTTACTGAAAATCGAATTCCATCAGGATATAATATTTTGCAATGATACTTTCATGATGAAAGATTTTAATTATTGGTAATGCTTACAAAGGGATTGGCATTTGCTGTTTTTCTCCAGAGACTTATTATGCACCTAATCCTTGTTGACATTGTTCAATTTAGTGTGTCCTCTGAGTCTTTCAGCAGAAGATTAAACTGGTCTATAGACATTTTGGATACAAAGCATTCTTTCACCCCACAAAGATTGTTGAACTGTGCATTAGGGATTGGTGTAATCAATATTACTATCTGATGGTGATTGATATCTAAATAGTAGCTTTTGTTGTTTCTTAAATAATTCCACTAGTTGTTTTCCATGGGCTGACTTTACTGAGGTGGAGTTTTTTTTTGGTATTTCTCAAGTGATTTCTGAGCACCAGTTGGGTAACTTAATGCCAATATATGTTAACTAAAAAGGAGTTCCACATTTTTTTTTCAATAATAAGCTTAGAAGACTTGTAAACATTTATAGATAAAAACATTTTTCTTGATTTACAGGTTAAATAACTTTTAAAATATTGTTTACTAAGTATCTAGAATATCTTTGGAAGTGCTTATGGGATAAGGTTAAGTGAAAAAGCAGATACTGTTCAGTATTGGCCATAGGAAAAAAAAAATGCATTGAAAAGGTTTGGAAGGAGCGCATAGGTGGCTCAGTCGGTTTGGCGTCCGACTCTTGATTTCAACTCTGGTTGGGATCTCAGGGTTGTGAGATTGGGCCCTACATGGGTTCCACACTCAGCATGGACTCTGCTTGAGATTCTTTCTCTCACCCTTTCCCTCTGCTCCACCCCCGCCCCCCAGCATGTTTCTCTCTTTCTCTCTAAATAAAATAAATAAAATCTTTAAAAAAAATAAAAAGGTCTGGAAGACAACAGACATGAACATCAATAGTGGTTACAGTTCTGTAAGGGAATTACGATGTATTTCTATTTTTTCCTGATTCTATGTTATAAAATTAAAAACTGAGAAGTTTCTCTGCATGAAATAGCTTTTTATTCTTTAGAAAATATGTTCTCTGCAATGGCAAAAACAAAAAAATAAACAAAAAGCAAACCAAAACATCTCCCCAGCATCCTCTACAATAAACAACCTGAAATCCAAAAGAGGTTTCTGGCTTAGACTGAAGGACACAGGGAAGTTATTTCAGTGATTATGTGCAACGAAAGAAGAAAACACTGCCTGCACACACTGTTGGAAAGTTTGTAGGCACTGATCAGTTAGTGCAAGGTCTGAGTTAAGGAGGACCTGGTTAGGGAGAAATAAATGTCGCTTTTCAATTACATCATCAATTTCCAATTACATCATCAATTTCCTGTTTCTGACTGCTGTCTCTGCTTCTCTGCTCTGCTAATATTAATCATAATGAGATCATGACATAAAGAATAAAAATGAAGAAATGATTTTTTATTTCAAAAGACAGACAGGTGCACCTGGGTGTCTTAGTCGGTTGAGTGTCTGCCTTTGGCTCAGGTCATGATCCTGGAATTCCAGGATTGAGCCCTGCACCAGGCTCTTCTGCTAAGCAGGGAGCCCACTTCTCCCTCCCTGCTTCTCCCTCTGTCTCTCCACCTTCTCGTGCTTGCTCTCTCTCAAATAAATAAATAAAAATCTTAAAAAACAAACAAACACAAAAGACTGAGACATGCTGTCCTAGGATGGCTTAAATGTCACTTCCTCCTGAAGTCCTTCCCGTCCAAGCCCAGGTGCTTCTATGCATATTCCTTCATGGCCATTATCATTGGGAATCATAAGGGTCCATGTACTTTTCCTTGTTTTGTAGACTCTAAGTTCCTTGAGGATTAAGTCTCTATCTGATAGATGCTCATTGCCTGTGGCACAGGGCAGCACTGAGTAAATGCTGAGTGAATGACAAGCCCTCCAGTAACCTTTTTTGCTCCTTCTTCAGTCCTGTACTTTTAACCCATTTGCTCCTTTATAGCTGTGTAATGTCATAAAATCACTCCCCCTCTTTCTTTCCCACTGAGCACTTTTCACACCCCCGACCCCATGCCACTTGTCTCAATGGTCAGTCCCGTCTAGCTCTTCCCTCGCGTCATCCTTCACCTTGGCTCTCACACTTTCTGACAGTGCAGCTTTGAATGACACTCCCCGCTCTGGTGGATTGCCCATAAATATTCCCAAGTGGTCAGCCCTCTCAAATCCAGCAGCAGCCATCAGATCACGGGCCCAAGACACAGCCCTGTGAAGGAACAGTGGCCAGAGGAGTAGATCTGGGTAGGGCTAGAGAGGAGCTGCTTAGAGGAATCAAGAAGGCCCGTGTTTGATGGATGAGAAATGGAGTTTTTAGGCCCTAAACAGTGCTTTGGTTGAGAATTCCTCCAGTTAAACAAAAGGAAAATTATACGTTTAAAAGAGCAGTATTAAGTTCTGAGTAAGTAAAATTTAAAATTTCCCCTGTGATATTGGGGAATATTTCTTGCTTTTACTGAACAAATGAGCACTTATAGTATATAATGAATAAATAATTAGGTATCTCAATATAATTTCAAGGTACGCCGGAACTCCTACTATAGCTTTCTCAGTATATTACTGCAGTTAAGTGAAGTGAGTGATAATTTGATACCCAATAACTAGTCCCCGGCCTGCACTTTTTGCAGAGTAGTGATTAAGAACATAATAAGTTCTGGAGTCTGAGGATCTGACTGTGTGACTTTGGCTAAATTGCTTAATTTCTTTGTGCCTCATTTGAAAGTTGGGGGTTGGGGACGGGTTATGACCTAACAAACAGGGTTATGAGGATTTAGGGAGATAAATTACATGAAATAATATTTGGGGCATAGTATGTGGCACATATTCTCAATAAACAGGGGCGATTATTACGGCTTTTGCATTGGTTCAGAAGAGAGGGAACGTGGAGCAGTTGAGAGAGGACAGGCTTATGCGTTAAACGCCCATTAGCCCCTGCAAGTTGCCTTGGCCTCGGTTGAAAACAACTTTGCAGGTTTATTGGGAAAGACTAGAGCTGTATATAGTAGCTGTAAAATATACAGCATTAATAGTTGCAATATTACTTTAAATGTTTACTATGTTAATAAATGCTAAGTGGTTTTTAGTAATAGAAATGCCAGGACGAGGAAAAGCTGAGGAGGTGTTAAAATAAGTAAAGAGCCAAAATAATCCCTTTGAAGATCTAAAGCCTTCCAGATTATTAAAATAACAAAAACATCATTTTTAGCAGGTGAAAATTATGCAATGATTAATCATTTTAATTTTACTTAATATGTGATATGCTCATGTAGATGTCTTCATACCACAAAACTCAAGTTGCAGTTTCCCTTTTCTGAAATAATCATAAATAAAAACCCACTCTTGAATTTCATCGATTTAGATTTTTTTGCTAGAAGGACTACAGTTGGGATAAAGATTATCTTTGAAGAAAGCCCTCTTACTTCCTGTTAAGGAGATAAAGTGAACTGATAGTTTGAATAAGATATTATGAGGATGTTTAAGTTGCAATGTACAGATACATCTGAGGACTTTTGAAGATAACTATTTACATATTCATTTATGCTTCCATCTATTTATTCATTTATGTGTTCATTCATTTGGTTAGCAGATACTTATTTGGCAACTTTACATGCCAAGTTTAGGGACATAACAGTGAGTAAATCAGACATAGTCACAGCTCTTTGGGAGTTAGAATCAAGAGCAGAAGACAGCTGTTGATCAAAGAACATTTGGAGAGAATATATTGGATTTATTTAGTAATTGAAGTCTCTAATAAACACTAAGCTACACTTGGTAATATTAAAACTAATAACTTGCCATTCAACAATAATAGTCCATATGTTTTCTTTCACTTTTTTTCAAAATCCTTTTCTTGAGTTATTGGGTATTAGGTTTGTCTGTGTGTTCCCTGTGATGCTTAATAAAAGCAGATGCTTTATCCATGTAAGCAAGGGATTCGCGAAGATTAAGGTAAATACCGATCTGCCTTGGGGAAGTCCAGGAGCACTATATGTAGAATTGGAGGTCTGGTGCCCGGGCAACCTGCTGAAACACCCAACCCAAGGCCTGGGTTGTCCGATGAAATATGTACCATGTATGATATTTACTGCTAAAAAGCTGCAAGGGCATTTTATCCTAGGAGATGATAACAGTCCACTGCCTTCCATTACTCTACATGTCTGGGGATAGTGGATATAATTCTGATCAGTATTCTGCTATTTTTCACAGATGATCAGCCTTTCTTAATAACCGTGAGACACAGTATAATTTTTGGAATCTCCCTTAATCCTGAAGTGAAGAGCAACGATGCTATGGTCCCCATAGCAGGGGTGATGAACGGTTACGATGTTGAGTTTGATGACTCAGAGCAGTTCATCTATTGGGTTGAGAATCCAGTAAGTTTTGAATAACATTGAAAGTATATAACTGGTTCTTGGAAGAGTCTGCCTGCACCGATGCCTTCTTACAAGCAAACATTTGTTGGGTGGATAAAAGGGAAATGGTTCAGAAATAAATTAATTTACCACTCAGTTTTTTAAAGAAAATTTATTTGATTTAAATTCAGTTAATTAACATATAGTACCACTAAGTTTATTTTGATTCAGTGAATGATGTACATAGGAGGCTGGCCTGGAGCAGTTAGATAATAAGCATATTTAAGCTATTGGATATTATTTATTCATCCAGCAAGTATTAAGTGCCTACTCTTTGCTCTGCGCTGAACTAATGACTTCCTGCTGTAGAATACACACCAAGAAGAAGGAGTAACAAGGCTTGCTCTTGGGAAGCTTAACCTAGTAGAAGATATCAGACGATCATAAAAATGATCATAACTCAAGACAAAAAGCAATAGTTCCCTGAGGAAATTCCAGCAAAACATTTGATGCTGGGGTCTTCATCAGCATCTTTGCCTCCAGGATAAGAAGAACACTCCTTCATTTCCCTTCCTATGGGAACTCACCCTTTAGAGGAGAAGATCTTTAGATCAAGACCATCAAGATCTTTAGAGGGAAGATCTTTTTGTTTGATGCTTCTCACCTCTATGTAAATAAAATGGGCTTTTATGGCTATTTTGGCCTCCTGATTTTCACCTATGACTTGGGTTATTTTTATGACTCTGGCCTGTGGTAGTTAAATGAATCTCTGTAGCTAGTCTCAGAGGCAGCCTAAATGATGAGACTTGAATAGTCCTTGGACACACTAAAAAATCACTATTTTCAAAGTATTGCTGATGTTAGCGTTATACACAATGAGCCCACCCAATGGCGCTGAACCTTTGCCTTGTCTCCAAATGTGAGGAGTGTTCAAGAAACATGGCAGCCAGCAGTAGCCACGGTGAAGAAAGTGCCTCCATATAGAAACTGTGGCCTTGAAACAGCTCACTTCTTTTTATCTTTCTTTCCAGGGTGAAATTCACAGAGTGAAGACAGATGGCACCAACAGGACAGTATTGGTTTCTCTATCTAGGTTGGGGTCTTCCATGAGCCTGGCCTTAGATTGGATATCAAAAAACTTGTATTACACCAATCCTGGAACTCCATCAATTGAGGTAGTGATTCCATAATACTGTTTACAGGAACGCTGGTTTTTGATGCATCTAAAATCTGTTCACAGGAAATATTCTCCTAGATTTTGAACTTATTTTTCAGCAGGAGGCAAAAGGGAGGAGTTATCAGTATGAACTATCAGTTTTAGAAGTGAAGGAATAAAACCACCTTAGAAATAAATTATTTGGAACTTTCTACTGCCTTATTTTTTTTTCCTCCTAAGCATCAATATTAGCTTGTTCGTATAAAAGGATTTTGGATGATCTATAAAAATATATAAAAAGATAAATGAAAAAATTACATAAGGAATTCAGCATTAAGTATGGAAGAATATAGTAGGCTGGAAATTTTCCCTGTCTTTCCTCATCAAGTCTGTAACGCTATTTCAGTACAAACCAAATTTATAGGTTACCTCTATTCTAAGATGGAAATCTTTCTATGGCTCCATACAGTTTTTCTAACAGTGAAACAGAAAGTAGAAACTTGATTCTAATTCCTTTGATACTTTCCTCGATGTGATAAGTATTCTTCTTACTTTAATTCCCAGAAGAAATTTTAGATGGGGTACTGGTATGCAATCACATGAAGTAAATCAGAGGTAACTCAACTAGTATTGGTTTGCTCCATTCTGGGACAAGGTTAAAATATGCAAGGGATTATTAAAGATTTTTATTTATTTATTTGTCAGAGAGAGACAGAGCACAAGCAGGGGGAGCTGCAGAGGGAGAGAGGGAAGCAGGCTCCCCGCTGAGCAGGGAGCCCAACACAGGGCTCCATCCCAGGACCCTGGGATCATGACCTGAGCTGAAGGCAGACACTTAACCGATGGAGCCACCCAGGCTTCCCTGCAAGGCATTATTAGTTCATAATAATTTTGAAAGTGAAAATTTCTAAAGCAAGGGGAGGGTCTTGTGAGCGGGGCAGTTAGCGAGGACATGCGGAGTGACAGTTCACAGCTCAGGGTGAGGCACCAGCTGCTTAGCTGGTTCTCTATGGAGTGTTCAAAAAGACAGATGCTGCATGAAGTTGAGGAAAGCTTCGAGCAGTCAAGTGGCTAAGTCAGCACAGATTGGATAAGGGAAGTGCTTATTTGACGGTCAGAACTGTGCTTGTGGTTTACAAAGGTCTTCTACAAACAGGATCTCGGTAAATTCTCACAACATTGCCAAGGGCAGGTAAGGGTAGTGCACATTCACAATCAGAGGGACATTTGCAATATGTACAAATGCTAACCTCAAGCTCTTAACATGAGGGGGATCATGGAGATTCATCTGGTTCAAGCCCTTTGTTGTTTAGATAAAAGCCTGAATATTACATAATTTGAGAAACTGGCTTCAACAGTTAGCTTTCCTGCCCTGATTCCCAGGCGGTGTTTTGACTTTGCCTTGTTACAAAGGACAATTCCAGCAGTCCAGCCTGCTGTAACCCTCTTTGATAGTGACAAAATGCATTTTTCATAACCTCAACTACAAATACCACTCTCCCATCAAAAGATGGGCACGATTGACTGACTAAAACCCTTAATTCCAAACTCACCCTCCTATGGGAGGGAGAATGGCAGGAGAACCAGTTACCTGTGAGCTGTGTCCTAAAAGATGACCCATACTTATCTCTGCCAAATGAAGAAGTAAGGAAAAGGCATCCCATGCAGAGAAAAGCACTTGATAAAGACTTTAAGATACAAAAATGCATTTTGTGACTGGGGACAGCACTGTATTTCCTCCACTTGCAGGCTATTTGACCTAGGACAGGTTACCTTTACTTCTCTGAGCCTCTGTTTCCATACTGTAAAATGGGGTTCTGGCTCAGTAACTAAAAGTACTTCTTGACTCTAAGGTAACCTGTGAATACAGAGTCCGGTTTCCCTCAAACCACCAGTATCTTCAGAATAGCCACAGAGGAGCTATGAGAACAATGATCCAGAGGTAAATTGCACTTTCAGTGCTTTTTACTGGTTTTCTCCTTTGGTGTTGTCAATAGCGACTCTCTCAGGGGAATGTTGGATGGAGTAAGGATGCAGAAATAGTGTTCGCTTACTGTTTACATGAACACGATAACTTCCGGGATAAGAATAACTCATATTTAGTTCAAATTTGAAAATAAGAGAAATACTGAATAAATTGTTTTCCACTAGGGGTAGCTGTGTGCCCATTCACTAAACGCAATTTTGTCGCTGGAGAATGAGGCATACAGAATGGTTGTGTGAGAGAGAACTTGATACATGCCAAAAAACAAGGAAAAAAAGCTTTCCTTTGAATTTAAAGAGATCCTTAAGCCCAGGAAAAGTAGAGAAATTTTGACAGAAAGAGGCAAATGAAAAATAAAGATACCATGAAGGAGAGAGAAAAATTTAGAAGAGTGAGGGATTAAAGAGAGGTGTGTGTAGGGGGGAGAGAGGGGGAGAGAGAGAGAGAGAGTGAGGAGGAGGAGGGAGGAAAAAATACATACAGAGACAGAACGAGGGCAGAGATAGAAACGTAAACACTGGTACACAAATAATCTATTTGCATTAAAAAGCAGCTTTATAGAAAAACCTTCATGCCAGTCAGCAATCAGCATACATCTTCTAATTTCTTACTAGCTGCTTCTCCTCTCAGACGGTCTTAAGTGCATATTAGAATAGCCTCGTTCCTATAAGAAAGTGCTTCTAGTATAATAACCCATATTTTTCTGTGATGTTTCAGGATTCTGCTAACATTAGTTTTCACAATTACAGTGATAGTAATTAAAAATAGATAACACTGAGAAAGCCACTTAAGGTCTCTTTCATCATTTATAATATGGGCATTCATAATATGGTATGTATCTCACAGAATTATTGTGAGGATTCAATCCAACAATGCTTAGTATAATGCCTGCTACATAATAAGTGCCCAGTAAATGGACCAATAAAAAAAAATAGGAAACACACACTGGGTGCCGTGTTAAAGGCTTTACATGTATTATCTCATAGTTCTGTGCAGAATATCCCATTATTGTCTACATTTTACTAATAAACTTAAGTTCAAAGAAGTGAATTTACTTGCCTCAGTCAGATCTAGATGGTCAGGGATTTGAACTCTTGCATTTTAACTTGACTGTTAACCTGTCACAGGATTCACTTGGAGTAAATTTGGACTGGTTGGTCAACTGTGTTTTTGATGATGGGCCACTGTGTGCCATGGTCAAGTCATTGGGATTCCGGAGAGCTCTGGGGCTCCCATGTTCCTTCCAGAGTTTTCTCCTGTGTCCTTTTCTGAAGACATTTTTGTAGTTGGCGATGAGTCTGCATGTTTACCCATTTAAATCCTTCTTTTATCCATATAAATTTCCTCTCCTGAAACTTGAGGTGAATTGAAGTAGGAATTTAAGGGATGATTTTGCTTTTCTTACTTTCTATTGAGCTGATTTCCTCAGCCCTGAAATGCAATTAGGGATTATCTGAATCTCACACAAACCCTCCCATTCATCTCTAATTGGGCTTTGGAATTTGTTTTCTGTGTAAGTTCTCCTTCATCTCTGTTTTCTTTGTTTCCCCTTATGAAACTCAGTTCTAATAAGTGATTTTGTGCTATAGGTTTTGAAACTGCAGGGAGATATCAGATACAGAAAAACACTGATTACCAATGATGGGACAGCTCTTGGAGTTGGTAGTCCAGTTGGCATAACTGTTGATCCTGCTAATGGGTGAGTGTTCATAAATGACATGTATCTTCTATGCAGCACCATTCTTGTTAATATTATGGCCTGATAAAATGGAAGATTTCAAAGTTAGGACCTTTTCTGATTTCATATGCCAACATTTTGAAAAATACAGAGCTCAGTGAGAAAGAGAAATAGCTCTGAGTTAATGTGAAGGATATAATTTGTGTTTTGTTCTATGTTCTTTAAATTAGCAACATTGGATAACTGGATAACATTTGAAGTAGAACTTGAAGAATTCAAGGCTTCCCATAGGTAGAGAGTGGGTTGGAACTGGGGAGTGGTTCTTGAGGTCAAGTGAGCAGTGAAGGCGTAGAAACATTTCAAGGTTTAGCATGATCATGTGGAGGGCTGGAACCAGACTTTGAGTTAGGGGTGGTTGTCAGGATGGGAGCTAAAGGTATTTGGGGACAAATCCTGGAAGGACTTTAATGTCATTATGCTAAGAAGGTATACTTTATTCTTTTGAGAAATAAAAAACCAGCTGGGAATTGGGAGGAAAGGAATTATGATAGAATCAAATACGTATTTCAGGAAGATGGGTCAGATCAGAGTGGAAGAAACCAGGGGCAGGGAGACCAGTTAGGAGAAAATGTTCAGCTAGGGAAGAGTGTTCGCGGTTAAGGTTAGGTAGCTTAAATTTTTAGTCAACTCAGAAGTCACAAGAGTTTTGTGACTTTGTCCAGCAAACTTTTGGTAGCCTGGAATTTGAGAGGAGAAAGAAAATTATGACAGGAATTCAGGGCCAATGACTAACAAGTTAAGCACAATGGGAGATAAGAGAATAAATAAGGATGTTGGTAAAATGCTTATGTATTAAGTCCGGGCAGAGAGGAACCAAAGGTTTGGAAGCTCAGGCAAGTTTTAAGGTTGAAGAACAGGCTCAATAGAAGAAATAAAATAGGAGCAGTGAAGAGATGGGGGAGAGTTTGGTTAAAGCAGAGAATGTCAGAGTTTGAGAACTTAGAAGTAGGGAAGTTTAGATTTGAAGACAAGGTTCATGGACGGGCATATGGAGGGTGCAGGAGGTTTGCAAATAAAGATTGGAATGAAGGGGTTTGGAGACTTGTGGGAAAAGACCATAAGAGCATTGTCTCCTGAGGCTGTGGCAGCAGATGAGATAGAAGGAATGGAAACTTGGATTCATATCCAGAAGGTATGTCCACAGAGGACTTGGAAAGCAACCCTTTATATACATTAATGAAATTTTATGTATTATGGATTTGGCAGTTCTGTGTGGAGATTAGGTTTATGTATAATATTGCATTTTTCATCACAAAAATCAGAAAAGAAAGCAGCTGGTCTTGTGCCAGATGATGATTTGGAGAAGAGTTAAATAATAGGTCTGAGAAGTGCTCAGAGAGGTACCAGTGTCCTTCCCAGTGCACTGAATGTGTGTGATTCTTTGAAAGGCATTGACTGTTGATGTAGGCTCTTTCTTAGTCATAAACTTTGAACCTGTCTGATCAGGGTTAAGGATCCTCCATCAGTGTAGGTTGCTAGCATCCTATTTTAAATACCATTTTCTTTCTTTCTTTCTTTTTTTTTTTTTTAAGATTTTATTTGACAGACAGAGATCACAGGTAGGCAGAGAGGCAGGCAGAGAGAGAGGGGGAAGCAGGCTCCCTGCTGAGCAGAGAGCCTGAATGTGGGGCTCGATCCCAGGACCCTGACATCATGACCGGAGCCAAAGGCAGAGGCTTAACCCACTGAGCCACCCAGGCACCCCTAGATATCATTTTCAATAGGCTCTATCCCAATAATAACAAGGAAATATACAGACATTGACCAAACACCGGCTAAGTACTCCTCCACCTTATATGTCACAAGGTACTAACAGTTCAGACTTCTCCACTGAACTGTGCACATTTCGAGGACAATCAATAACACTTTTTTTTCATTTAAATATTTAATGTAACTGTTTTATGCCTGTCTGTTTTGTGAAATGCTGGTGTTTTTCCATGGTTGTAGGAAACTGTACTGGTCGGACCAAGGAACAGACAGTGGTATTCCGGCCAAGATTGCAAGTGCTAACATGGATGGCAAATTTCCAAAAGTTCTCTTCACGGGGAACCTTGAACACCTGGAGTTCATCACCCTTGATATTGAGGAGCAGAAACTCTACTGGGCGGTCACGAGCACGGGAGTGGTACGCGTACCCTGTTGATCTTCATTGCTGAGCTTGTGTTGCTGATACTGATGTTCTTGTCTGCCTGGGGTTCCTGAATAATTTCCCTTGGCCACTTGGACCAGTGTTTTATTGCCCTTTCTTCCTAATAACTTTTTTCCCTAGAGCAAATATTGCCTTAGTTGAAGTCATTTTTCACTAGTTTGTGCATAATTCCTTATAGAATAATTTTCATTGCCATTTCCCTGATTCTTTGCTTTTCTTCAAGATAAAATATTTCCATTTTTCATTTCTTATTTGTCCTTGAAGAGCCATTTCTTTTATGTTTTAGTGATTTCAGTGCTTTTCTTTGAAAGTTATCCAGGCTCTCCAGTTGTAGAGACTAAGGAGAAAAAAAGTAAATACCAACCTTTTGAGCATGGCATCCCCTTCTAGCTACGTGCTATTCTCTAAGGTCTTAACGTGGTTGATGCATATGGGAAAAGTCCCTTTGGTGGTAATTTTAAACTTCAAGGTTGAGCTCATTATTTTCTGCAGTAAGATGAAGAAACTATATAACTACATCCATTCACAGAAATAATGTTTGATCATCACTGTTGTGCTTATGCAGTTGAGCTGGGCCAAGGCACATAGAAGGTGCTCAGTAATAACTATTGATCAATTAAAATATTGCTGTGGATGTTGTATTGAACGTGTGCCAGTCTCTTTCCTGTTTTTTTTTTTTACTTTTTTCTAATTTAAAATCACCTTTATTAATTTGTTTTTATGAAATTTCATCATTAGTATGGATCTGTTTTTTCTGAAGAGCGGGCTGTGATCCAGTCTTTGCATTGGTCAATTCCTTTCAGTGGTTGGTAGTAAATGAATCCCTGTAAATCATTATTATAATTATCATTATCATATTATTATTATTTTCAGTTAACCAGCATTTAGTACATCATAAGTTTTTGTTGTATTGTTCAACAGTTCATTAGTTGCATATAACACCCAGTGCTCATCCCAGTATGTGCCCTCCTTAATACCCATTACCCGGTTACCCCATCCACCCACATCCCTTCCTTCTGTAAGCCTCAGTTTGTTTCCCAGAGTCCAGAGTCTCTCATGGTTTGTTTCCATCTCTGATTTTTTCCCATTCAGTTTTTCCTCCCTTCCCCTGTGGTCTTCTGTTCTATTTCTTATGTTCCACATATGAGTGAAACCCTATGATAGTTGTCCTTCTCTGCTTGACTTAATTTCACTTAGCATAATCCCTTCCAGTTCCATCCATGACGATGCAAATGGTGGGTATTCATCCTTTCTGATGGCTGGGTAATACTCCAGTGTATATATGAACCACATCTTCTTTATCCATTTGTCTGTTGAAGGGCATCTCAGCATCTTGTGGACATTACTGCTATGAACATTGGGGTGCATGTGCCCCTTCTTTTTACTACATCTGTATCTTTTCTTCCCTGCTTTTTAAAAAGTAGTGATTTCAGATCTGTTTTTGACATTGTTGGTCTCCATAATATTGCACAGTAGGTCTGATGTTCAGTTTGTTGTTAGTTTAGCAGTGCCAGTTTCAATCCTAATATGGACTTACAGTGGTGATAAACTAAGAACACTAAAAAGAAGTAGTGATGTGTGAAAGCACTTCATGGACTTTGATGTCTGTATGCAGTAATGAGGGAGCTCTTGCCACAAGATGTGATCTCTGTGGACAACTTAGTATGTCCCAGACAGTGCCCACCACCTTTCTCCCTTCCTATTTTTACATCTGCTCTGCCCTCCTGAATGTGTGGGCTTTTTGGAGGTGTGACTCTCCATCTTTTCTCCCAGGTTAGAACCCTCATGTTTCCCTGACTCTAATAACCATGTCCTTATTTAATCATCAAAAAGTCCTGGCCATTTGTCCTCTGCCCCTTTTCTCAGGTGCGGCCTTTCTCTGCCACCTCCACCATGCTGAGCCTTGATCGGATGATCACTGTCATTAATCAACCTTCCTTTCATGATGGAGACATGTTGTCTTCATAAATCCACAACAAATAGGTTTGATCACTGCTCGGCTTGAGGAATAGCTCCAGACACCTCAGCTGAGCTTGGACAGCTAATCTGGTCCTGGTCACTCCTTCAGAGCTCCCCTCCAAGCTTATCTTCCCTCTGCTCTGACTTTCTGGAACTTCTGTCAGTTTCTAGGGCATAACCTGCTCTTGTAACTGCTGGGTTTCCTTGTCCAGTGAGGTAGTGAGCCAGACCTCATTTGTCTCTCTCGCCAGTACTCAGCTCAGATCCTGGCACAGAGGAGGCCTTTGAGACAAGTTTCTGGAATGAAATCAAACCAGCTGTGTCTACAGTTTATTTTTCTTCTAGAAGCAGACTTGTCATTTCCCATTAGGAACTTCATTTTTGTGAGTTCTTTTCCAGCATATCACGGTCATTTTGACTAAGACTTGTTACTTGTTCGAATACAACAGCACCATTCAATACACCATTCGAAAACAACCTTGCCCCATTCAGTCTTGCTGTCTTGTCATTGAATGAAACATGTTTCCTAGTCCCACTGCAGAAATAGTTGGTGAAGATGTTAAATGCAGGGTCAGTCAGCTCCTGGATAGTGGTCTACAATTAGACACTAAATGTGTATCCTTGTCCAGAATATGACAGGGACTAGCGAGGTTTAATTCCCTTTTCTTCACCATGTCGTCTGAGAATGTTAGTTGTCTTACTTGAGCTGAAACTTCATTGTCAGTGAAATGGACATGATGACATTTGCCTGGCCTGTTGCTCCATGTAATTGTGACAATCAAATCCTAAAATAGATACGAAAAATCTCTGTGAAGAATAGAGTGCTATATAGATGTGATGTATTTTTATTAAGAGAATGTAGTTTTCTGGAGGGGAGGTTGGTGAGGGGTTGGGGTAACTGGGTGGTGGGCATTAAGGAGGGCCCGTGAAGTGCTAAGCTCTGGGTGTTCTATATCCCTGATAAGTTACTGAACTCTGTATCTGAAATTAATTATGTACTGTATGTTGCCTAATTGAAATTAAGTTAAAAAAGAGAGAGAGAATGTTAGTTTTAAATGTTCCTCTCATTTCACAGTGAATCAGTCAATAATGACAATTCTAATGTTTTAGATTGAAAGAGGAAATGTGGATGGTACAAATAGAATGATCCTGGTGAACCATCTTTCCCACCCCTGGGGAATTGCTGTCTATGATTCCTTCCTTTATTACACGGATGAACACTATGAAATCATTGAAAGAGTTGATAAGGCCACTGGGGACAACAAAGTAGTCTTGAGAGAGAATATTCCAAATTTGAGGGGTCTTCGAGTTTATCACAGACATGGTAAGTATTTGTCACTGAAACACACACGTTCATGAATGTAAAATGTACATTCACACATCTGCACACTTACATATATAAGTTCATGCCCGCACATAGACATGTACACATACATGCATGTGAGTTGAAATTACCCCAAATATTTTTGAAATGGTAACCCTGTCATAAGGTTGGCTGAGTGTCAGAGACTAACCTGGCATCTGAAAGGCCAGGTTGACTTCAGAGTAAACTTAGTCCCATTCTTTCCCCATCATTTTAAATCCCTTACTTTGCTTTTCTTCATAGCAGTCCCTGACATCTATCAGTTTGTTGTCTGTTGTTTCTGGTTAGAATGTAACGTCCATAAGGACAGGCATTTTTTTCTGTCTTGTTTCTTGCTCTGTATCCAGTAACTAGATGAGTTCCTGGCACGTTGAAGGTGGTCAGGAAACATTGGTTGGGTACCTGATGGGGAAGTGTTAATAGGTTAGAATTTCTAATCTTAAAGGGAATATTTGCTGTTTTCAGCATTTTTTCATAGATAATCTAACTTTTGACTTGCCCCTTAAACTAGCATTATGATACAGAAATTATTTTTTGAAGTTTTGACATATTTTGTAGCTTTTAGTCTCTAACCAAAGTTTATTAAACAGTTTGCTGTCTGTAACCTAGGTTTGTCACTTGGCATTTATTTTTATTGCATGTGAAAAAAACCTTTAAATGTTCTTAATACATTCTAAATCAAATGCCCATCACATTGTTGATCATATAATTAAACTGATACAATTTTAAATGCCAGTACATAGGTCAAAAGGGTGAAAAAAATTAGAATTTGTACACTGTTCTTCCCAGTTATTCTAATTTCTGTATGATTTATGGAAGAAAAAAAATTGATGTTCCATTCTCTATAATATGATAATTGTGGTACCTTTATGTGTTAATTGTTTAAGCTGTAGTCTCTTCAATGCTGTTTTTAGGTTGTTAACCCAGGTGCTGTATTTTGTTAACTGATTTTTGTAATGAATTATTCGGTGACCCAATACAAGATATTTGAGGTAGAGTGTCAAGTATGTGAGGTCAAAAGTTACAAACTAATTTTGATTTCATATAGATCCATCCTCCAATGGCTGTAGCAACAATGGGAATGCCTGTCAGCAGATTTGCCTGCCTATACCAGGAGGATTGTTCTCATGTGCCTGTGCCAGTGGACTGAAACTCAATCCTGATAATCGGACCTGTTCTCCATATAGCTCTTTTCTTGTTGTTTCAATGCTGTCTATAATCAGAGGCTTTAGCTTGGAATTTTCAGATCACTCCGAAGCCATGGTGCCAGTGGCTGGCCAAGGTATGCCAACTCCAGTAAAAGTAAGAGTTCACTCTGCTGCCATCTTAAATTCTTGGTGCCATAAAGCCATTCTCCATGTTTGGATTCAGCATGTAATGAAGCTTGTCTTTCCCTTGAGATAAACTGGCTCTGCCTTGATTGTTCTCAAACGTTAGTGTACATCAGAATTGGAGAGCTTCTTAAAACTCACATCTTGGCCTCATCTCCAGATTTCCCCGTTTAGTTGTCTGGAGTAAGGCTAGAGAATCCACATTCCTTTTTTAAAAAAAAACATTTTAATTTCTAAAAATTTAAAAAATTTTTAAAATTAAGTTCAATTAGCCATCATTAGTTTTTTTTTTTTTTAAAGATTTTATTTATTTATTTGACACAGAGACAGAGAGATCACAAGTAGGCAGAGAGGCAGGCAAAGAGAGAGAGGGGGAAGCAGGCTCCCTGCTGAGCAGAGAGCCCAATATAGGGCTCCGTCCTTGGACCCTGGAATCATGACCTGAGCCAAACACAGAGGCTTTAACCCACTGAGCCACGTAGGTGCCCCTAATTTAATTTAAATTAAATTAATTTAATTTTTTTAAAAAGATTTTATTTATTCATTTGACACAGAGAGAGAGATCACAAGTAGGCAGAGGCAGGCCGAGAGAGAAGGAGAAGCAGGCTCCCCGCCACTGAGCAGAGAGCCTGATGCGGGGCTCAATCCCAGGACCCTGAGACCATGACCTGAGCCGAAGGCAGAGGCTCAACCCACTGAGCCATCCGGGCACTTCAACCCACCATTAGTTTTTGATGTAGTGTTCCTTGATTCATTGGTTGCATATAACACCCAGTGCTCATCAGATCATGTGCCCTCTTTAATGCCTGTCACCCAGTAACCCTGTCCCCCCACTCCCCTCCCTTCAACCTTCAGTTTGCATTCCTAGCAAGTTCCCAGGGCATGGTGATGTCACTGGTCCATGGATCACACTGAGAATGACAGTCCTAGAGCAAGATAGAATGTAGCGTGAGACTGCACGAAGTATGCAGAGTTGGTGTTTAGAAGAACAGTTAATGGAGATTTGGGATCAAGGTTAGACTCTTACTTAGAATGGTAATACAGTAGTCCATAACCTGGTTTATTAAGATGTATTTGATGAGTTGAAATAAATGAGTTGGCAGTATTAGAATCTCCTTAGTAACTGTATTTTTGCAGTATTTTGTGTTTGTATACTGTGAACATAGAAAATGATCACTGTTACTGCAGGAGGAACCAAGTGTTTACTAGCATCACAAGGAGTATGTCATAGGATAATGATAGAAATAAAAGATAGAAAAGGAAGAAAAAGGGTGAAGGGAATGGAGGGGAGGAAGAGATGGTCAGAAGAGATGACCATACATACGGTGGAAGGAGTCAGGAAACATCTGGTACCACGTATACTCTTGGCTGATGGTGATAGGCACAAGTACGCATGACTCCTCTTTGTTTTCCCCACATCTAAAATGTTAATGGTTCTAAATTACCATCTTGTAAAGATGATAAAATCAATTATTTTTTCTCCCAACTTTTCATTTTTTGAAAAATTTCAAATCAGAAAAGTTGAAACAAAGGTACAGTGAACATCCTTACATTGTACACCTAGATAGAAAAATTGTTAGTATTTCAACACATTTGAACACTCAATCTGTGTGTACATGTACATGCATATACGTACATTTAATGTTACTGGTTTCAGGGGCACAGTGTAATCATAGATTCAAGTTTTTATTCATTTTTTAAATTCAGTGTGTTATAAACATTTACCACAATTACTCTTGATGCTCTAATGGCTTCATTTTGGCCAAGTAGATTTTCTGTTGGAATCAGTGACTGCCTGTATTCTTTTGACATGATTCCATGAGTGTTTGAATGCTTCCTTGCTTCTGGGTCTAAGAGCTTCTAGGCCCACCTTGTACCTTCCCTTCCCAAACTTAGAATCAGCTGTTTTTCTTGGGAGCCAGTTCTCCTTATTGTGGGAAATGGCTTTTAGAAACCAAGATCTGGGTGCTGGGTGTGCTCATTGCAACTGAGAAATAGTTTTATTTTGTCACAGGGACATGGTCAGAGCAGGCGTTTGGGAATGACAGTTTGAGAGGAAGGGCAGGAATGTCTAAGTTCTAGTTCCAGTTAGAGCATTGTTTAATGAACTTTTCTTAAATGTTTCAGGGCGAAATGCACTACATGTGGATGTTGATGTGTCTTCTGGTTTTATTTACTGGTGTGATTTTAGCAGCTCTATGATATCTCGTAATGCAATCCATAGAATCAAACCCGATGGGTCTGGTTTTACAAACATCGTTACACATGGGATAGGAGAAAACGGAGTTCGGGGCATTGCAGTGGATTGGGTAGCAGGTAGGTAAGGTGTATTGGGATTTCATTGAGAAATATTTTGGTGTTTACATTTTATTTTGTGCTTGAAAGTTTAATCTAACGCTGTGTGTGCTGTAAGTCTATTTTTCTAGATAACTATTGGTATTATTTAAGGTAAATTGAATTATGCTTTTAGACTAAGCTGAATGCCTATTAAGTTAATGACAAGGTGTTTCAGTGGACAGAGTCATAACAATTCATTTTCTTCCATTATTAACATAAAACTATAGGCAGAATGGCTAGAAAAATTACGTTGATTTTTTTTCACACTTAAATTAGCACCTAATTTCTAAATTAGAAATGTCTCAATTTTCAAAGAGGAAGGGGTATTAAAGTAAGTGAACCATGAAATGACAATGATTTATTTTAAAGCTGAGCAGTTTTAGTTGACAAATTCTTAATTGCTTATCTTGTTAATGTATAAAAATCCTTTGATCATTAGGCACTTCTTTATTGTAATTATATTGAAATGCTTGACCCACTATTACATTAACTTAGTCATATTGATTCGTGTACTTAATTATATTACTTTTATTTTTTTAATAATGACATACACAGCATACACTTATTAATATTGTAAGCAACTCTAGGAATACAAATGTGATCTCCAGGTGGTAACAGAACCCGTCATCACTGACTTACTCCTTAATTAACCATTGTTGTAGCTCCCCATGAACCCTGCCTGTTCATAACCCCTGTCTCTCCTTTGATGTACTAAGACGTTGAATTGGTTGGTCATTAACCTCATGTAAGACTTGACATGTTCCCACTCTTGCATAGCAAAATTCTTTTAAAATTTTTAATTTAAATTCCAGTTAGTTAACATACAGTATAATATTAGTTTTAGGGGTCATGTACTTAATTTTAAATTACCATTTGTTTTTATTTAATGATGAACTGAGAAACCGATGTATTAAATGTTTTATAATTTTGAGAATATGATCCTAGTCTATAAAAATAGGTATCATTGTGTGTTAATCAGTTTGATAAGTAGGCATCACTTAGAAATATTAAAATATATTATGACAATCTAGGTGCTATCATAAGAGTTTATTGTAAATATTAAATATCATAGAGAAGTCTTTAATTGGATTCCTAAATCCCATTTCTGATTACAAAGTACTGTATTACTTCTGAGAGTATAGCTAAAGCAGGGGTCAGCAGTCTATGGTCTATGGACCAAATGCAGCTCCCAGGCTGTTTCTTTACCCACAGTTTTATTGAGAAATAATTGACACACATAAGACTGTAAGTTTAAGGCACACGGCATCATAATTTGATTTACATATATTGTGAAACGGTTATCAGGATAGGGACAGCTAACAATCTCATATAGATACAATAAAAAGGAAAGAAGAAAAGAAAAAAAAATTTTCTCCTTGTAATGAGAACTCTTAGGATTGATTCTTTTAACCACTTTCATATATACCATACACCAGTGTTAACTATAGTCATTATGTTGTACGTCCTCAGTACTTATTTTTTTAATAACTAGAAATTTGTACTTTTGGACCATGCCTGTTTTTGTAAGGTTTTATAGGAACACAGCTGTTCCCATTTGTCCATGACCTGCTTTTCATGTTTACAGTGGCAGATCTGAGTCCTTGGGAAAGAAACCATATGCTCTACAAAGCCTAAAATATTTACTATCTGACTCTTTATGGAAAAAGTTTGCCAAACCTAGATGAAAGGATTTGACTATATAAAGGGTAGATCAGTAACATATTGCATATTGGCCTGATTTCTTCAGAGCAGTTTTTACTTGGACCTAGGAACCAAAATAGATGTTCCTTGGTAACAGAGTTGACCATTCAATAGGTTTTTGACTTGGTGGAATCAGTATGGGATCAATCACTCTCTACTCATTTTACAAATCTTCACACCATTGTTTTTTTATTCTGGCATTCACATTGATCTATAATGTCCAAAGACAAATGGGTTTTTCTTTTGGTGGCTTTAGAGTTTCATCCATGTGATGAAAACAGCTATGCTAGTCAGACTCTATCTAGACTGTTAATACTAAGCATAAAGGAGCACTTGATGACATCGAAATAAGCTGAGAAGCTGTTGGCTCTCCCTCTTTGCTCATTTTGTTCGTGTTGGGAGTAGAAGGTATGCCATGATAATGTGTATTAGAGTGTTAGGAGATTTAGGTGTTAAACATTCAGGTGGAAGAGGAAGAACATTCTGGAAAACGATTTTTTAGTAGCAAGTGGGTTATGACGTTTGCTATGAATTCTGATCTGCTTTAGAAGCTGAAGGCGGGCACTTCCTCTTTAAATCTGAAGAAACAATTTTTTTAAAAGGATTTATTCATTTATTTGAGAGAAAGAGAGTGTGTGAGGATTGGGGAGAGGAAAAAGGAAAGGGAGAGACTCTCAAGCAGACTCCCCACTGAGCGTGGAACCCCACATGGGGCTTCATGCAGGCTTTCCACAGGGCTGGGTCTCCCATCCCTGAGACCATGACTGGAGCCAAAACCAAGAGTCAGATGCTCCAACAACTGAGCCACCCAGGCGCCCCAAAATAATTTCTTTAGTTCCTAAGAGTAAATATTTATTTTTCTAACTCTAAACTGGGACTGTTATTATTTTGTAAAAGATAGCATTTATTGCCCCAAACCTCAGCTTTTTATATTTTGTTCTGAATTTGAAAAGTTTTCCTCCTTTTCCTTCTTGGTTTTGCATTTATCAGCATGTTCTTTCATTTCTTGCAGGAAATCTTTATTTCACCAATGCTTTTGTGTCTGAAACACTGATAGAAGTTCTGCGGATCAACACCACTTACCGCCGTATTCTCCTTAAAGCCACTGCAGACAGGCCCAGGGATATTGTTGTAGACCCCAAGAATAGATACCTCTTCTGGGCTGACTATGGGCAGAGCCCAAAGATTGAACGTTCTTTCCTTGATTGTACCAATCGAACTGTGCTGGTATCAGAAGGCATTGTTACCCCACGGGGCTTGGCAGTAGACCATAGCAATGGTTATGTTTATTGGGTTGATGATTCTTTAGATATAATTGCAAGGATTGGTATTGAGGCACAGGAATCTGAAGTGATTCGTTATGGCAGTCGTTACCCAACTCCTTATGCCATCACTGTTTTTGGAAATTCTATCATATGGGTAGACAGGAATTTAAAAAAAATCTTCCAAGCCAGCAAGGAACCAGACAGCAGTGAGCCACCAACAGTGATAAGGGACAATCTCAACTGGCTAAGAGATGTGACCATCTTTGACCAGAGTGTTCAGCCCCGGTCACCAGCTGAGGTCAACAACAACCCTTGCTTGGAAAATAATGGTGGATGCACCCATTTCTGCTTTGCTTTGCCTGGATTGAACACCCCAAAATGTGGCTGTGCCTTTGGAACCCTAGAAGGTGATGGCAAGAGCTGTGCCATTCCAACAGAAGATTTCCTCATCTTTGCCTTGGAGAATACCTTGAGAAGCTTACACTTGGACCCTGAGGCTCATAGCCCACCTTTCGAAGCAATAAGTGTGGATAGAATTGCTGTAGACCTGGCCTATGATGGCATAACTAACAGAATCTACTTCACACAATCTTTAGCATCTGGAAACGGTCAGATTTCATATATCAATCTAAATTCAGGGACCAGGTCTCCTACGGCCATTATTTCAGGTAAGGGCACTCCAGGAGCAGCTTCTCTTGGAAGTTGATGCAACGTAATCAACACATGTGTTTGACGCAGAGGTTCTAAAATGCCTTTTGAGACTCTAATGCCTTTGTGTGTGTTTGTTGGTGTATATCCAGGTAGAGGGAATCCTGATGGCATTGCCTTTGACTGGATCAATAGAAGAATATATTACAGTGACTACAACAACCAGACAATTTACTCCATGGCTGAGGATGGGTCTCAGCGCACTGTGATTGCCCATGTTTCAAAGCCAAGAGCAATTGTATTAGATCCTTGCCGAGGGTATGCCATGGTCTTATTTATCATATTTCTTTATGCTTATTTCTGGAAGGATTGGGGCCTGAAATTATGTTATGTCCATAGCCAATATTTTATGTGCTTGAAACGCTGTAGCTATATGTTCAGAAGTGAAAAAACACAAGCAGTTTTGAATGGGAAGTAACTCCTGTTGTTGCTAGAAAGGTTGGCTTTTGGGCAAGTTGTGTAGGTGAGAATGGAGTGGGTTTCATTTGCCATATTAACGTGAGATTTGCAGTTAAAGAAAGCTGCCATTCTTAACTAAAAGGTATTATGATGATCCTTGTGAATTAATTACAACTCCTTTTGGATGACTAGGTACATGTATTGGACTGACTGGGGTACTAATGCCAAAATCGAGAGAGCCACACTGGGAGGAAATTTCCGGATACCTATTGTGAACAGCAGCCTGGTCTGGCCCAATGGGCTCACTCTGGACCATGAGAATGACCTTCTCTACTGGGCAGATGCCAGTCTGTAAGTTTTTTCATTCTTTTTGTGGGTGCTAATAAGAAGAGTTCTTGCTTTCACTTTCAGAGGAGGGATTTGCATAACATGATAAAATTATAATATGCCAAATAGAAACGGCCAAAATGTAGAATCATAGTTTTATGAACTATATTCTAGCTTGGTAGATGTACCTGTCAAAATTGATCTAGCATGAGATTGAATAATTAAGAACTAGAAGGCATCTAAAGATACATTACTAGATGAGTTAATTTCAGTTATAATTACAAATGTAATCACTCAATTTATAATCTCCAGGCCCCATCTAAACTATCAGAAAATTAACTATCAGAAAATGTGGACACCTTTTAAATGCACATTGATACTAAGTTTTCTCTGGGCTTTATTTAGCCTTCAGTTAAAAACATTTTCCTTTAGTCTTTGTCTATTGGTCATCTTCTCAAATAGATTTTTCTTAGCCAGTTTAATAGTATTTTCCTTATAAACTTCTGTTGACTCTAATTTTTCATGTAACTTCATCAAGTAGCCCTGAGATTACTCACATTCCAATCATCTTAACAGAATAGTTGAAAAGATGAGATGATTTCATTTATTATTGCTGGTTCTACATGTCAGGAATCTCAACTTAACTTTGCTTATTTTCTTAAGATTTTGATTTCTGCTTGTGACACTAAGCACCTAATGATCTCATCTTTTATCTTCTCATTTGGAAGCAAGCAGTGATATTTAGTGTCTAAATTTGGATCATTGTAGGTAAATAATCGCCAAGTACTGGGTAAATGACAAATCGAGACGGTCATTAAGGGAGTGGGAGGAAAAAGTAATTCACATTTTATTGCGACTACTGTGTGCTAAACACTGAGTTCCATGCATTGTGTGTATTATTTCATAATCTCCTATTTCTAATTTTGGCCTGGTTCCCTTTCTAGGATAACTTACAGGTTATATTAATACTTGGAAATCAATGATTTACATAGGCCATTGTTTCATAAGCAAATGAAGACCTCCCATCATTAGATGAAATTTTTCTTCCTGCCATATGCTGCTGTTGGAAAGAAAGTTGGGGGCTTGTGGAAAGAAATGGTTAGGCCCAGGCATTGGGCTGCCATTTGAGGTGCTTATTCTTTCTGAATTCGAGCATTTTCTTTTTTACTTCATTTTAGGCAGAAGATTGAACGCAGCACTCTAATGGGCACGCAGCGTGAGGTCATTGTCTACACAGTCTTTCATCCTTTTAGCTTGACTGTCTATGGCCAGTATATTTATTGGACTGACTGGAACACGAAAAAAATTTACCGAGCTAACAAATATGATGGGTCAGGTCAGATGGCAATGACCATGAGTTTTCCCTCCCGGCCTAACGGTATTCGTGTTGTTGTGAAGAATCCTCAGCAACAGTGTAGCAATCCTTGCAGCGAGTTTAATGGAGGCTGCAGCCATATTTGTGCACCAGGTAAGACATTGCCAATGAAGACTGAATCACGTAGGGTAATAATGATAATGATTGGTAGGGAAGGCTGAGGGATATTCAGCTCTAAGAGGGGTAGAAAAAAATTCAAGTTCTCCTTGATTTCAGGATAATTCATAAGATAGATTTGGGGATTTGTAGGTTTAGAGGAAGACTTTGACAGATTTCTTTTCCATTTAATGTGGAGCGCTCCCATCAGGCTTGATGGGAGTAGAAAGAAAGGTGGGGTCTTTGAATGCCAAACTTAATGACTTGGATAGAAATTCTATCAAAGAGCTTACCTCCCTTAGGAAGGGATCTAGTTCTTCCACTTGGGAGGTACTGTTTATAGTCTGAAGTATTTCTGATGATATTTGGAAGTGTGATTCTATGTATTCCATAGTGTGGTTTATAGATAGCAACAGATTCACAGGAAGATGTATCTTTTGATGCTGTTGTTTTACGGATGTGGCTAAGAAGGGAGGATCATTTCTATTGTTTCAGTGTAGGCAAGAGCTAGTTGTTAATGATTAGGGTGAATTAGCCACATTTATTGGAATTGGTGGTGGTTCTTCATGGACAAATGACGCAGAATGTAGTTGAGAGGCTGATGGGAAGAGTTTCTATGGCTTGCCGTACAGTGCTTTTACTATAGAAATATTGCCACTGCTATTCTGGAAGAGAAAATATGAATGGGTGCTACACAGATGTTTTGCTTTTTGGGCCAACTTTTTTTTTTTTTTTCAGGTCCAAATGGTGCTGAGTGCCAGTGTCCACATGAGGGCCACTGGTATCTGGCTAACAACAAAAAGCATTGCATCGTGGACAATGGTACACGGTGTGACAATTCCAAGTTCACCTGCCTCAATGGACACTGCATCTCGGAACAATGGAAATGTGACAACGATAATGACTGTGGTGATGGTAGTGATGAGTTGGAAAGTGTCTGTGGTGAGTTGGACTCCTGGAGCTTTTGTTAGGCTGTAAACTTGTCTTTATGCCAAGTGTTTGGTACAGAGTCCTGCTGTGTGTGAATAGCTGTGAATTTTGTGCCTGTATGTCCTGTTAGAACTGAAAACATTTAGTCCGAGAACACAAGACTGTTAAATCCCATATAAGCTGATATACATGCCAGGGATTAGTGTTGATGCTTTATTAGAAAGCACCTCTGTAGTGGTTAAGAGCAAAGGTGCTAGATTAAAATCCTAGCTCTGCCCTTTATAATCTGTGCAGCCACAGGAAAGTGACCTAACCTGTCTGAGCCTCTGACACCTCATCTGTTAGATGGAGCTATTCCTAGGATTTTTGTGAGGAGTGAGAAAAACAATATATAAAAAACACAGCATGAGGCTTGGTGCATGTCAAGCATGACTTAGCATGGAACTGGGAGCTCTATTCAGTGATTGTTATTGTTTTATTAATTTTCATAGCAGAAGGATAATTAGTAATTTACTGGAATCATTCAGTATTCAGCTTCCATCTGGATGGGGTGAGTCAAACACTAGAAATTAGCTACATTTTTCCAATAGACTATAGGGGTTAAGAGTTTGATTTTCCCCAAAGACATTGTATTTGCATGCTTTTCTGGGATTGGGGTAAAATTTTAAACTGAGATGGTAGAGGAAGTGAAGCGACTCCGACATTTGCTTAAAATACCTAATTTGCCTAAGGAAAGTATACAACATATTTTGTTTGATCTAATTTAAAGTTTATTTCACTTTGCAAGCAGTCCGCTTTGCAGCCATTTTTGCTTTAGAAGGTAAACTCAAAGAACCCATTTTATTTGATTGTACTTTTTTAGAAACTAGGATGATACTCTCTGATCGGGAACTCTCTTCAATGTTTTTTCCTCCTCGTAGCGTTTCACACCTGCCACCCGACAGCCTTCACCTGTGCCAATGGGCGATGCGTCCAGTATCATTACCGCTGTGACCACTACAATGACTGTGGTGACAACAGTGATGAGGCAGGGTGCCTGTTCAGGGACTGTAACGCCACTGTGGAGTTTACCTGCGGTAATAAAAGGTGCATTCCTCTTCAGTTTGTCTGCAATGGCATCAACAACTGCCATGATAATGATACCTCAGATGAGAAAAATTGCTGTAAGTTCATCAAGGACTTATTCTGCTTTGTGGGTCTGAAATCTGTTTGCTTATTTGTTTTGGGTTTTTTTGTGTGTGTTTTGTTTTTTTGGAGTCTCTTTCACCTCATGGGAGATAATTTTTATGTAGAAACAAAGGTTTTCTGCAAAAAAAAACCAAAACCCTAAGTGTTCATCTAGAATATAAGTTTCATTTTATTATATTCTGCTAAATGGTTTTTTTTAAAAAAATCTAATACATTTAATTATTCACCTTAATTTTTGGACCCACATGACCATTGAATATTTTAATCTCAACTATTTTATCCTTGGTTTATGTATCTGCCAGATTAAAAATTCACTTGACAAAATTTTTGATTGTTGCTGACAAAAACTATTGTCTAAATGTGTTGTGGAGATCATATCATCATTCCTTACCAGTGTTTAGAGATCTTCATTCCTTTTTATAGCTACATATTACTCCATTGTGTGGATACACCATAGTTTATTTAACTAAGTGTTGAGACTCTTGTTGGATAATTAAATAATTAAAATGGATGACTTAAACTACAAAGTAAGCATTACCCCCGCCCCCAACCCCATCAGCAGGAAATACCTCTTTTTACTTTAGAAGCGATGGTGGGAAATGACTGTTGTGGATGATGCCTTTGTGAGAGCTTTAAACATGCCTCCCTTCCGGTGTTTTGAGTCTAGTAGCTCTGTTAGCATGGACATTTTTAATGTTCTGTATATGTGGTGGATCTGTTCCAAATGTTTCTCTGCTTATCTTTTCGAAGCTGATCGCACCTGCCAGCCCGGCTATGTAAAATGTCAGACGACAAACATTTGCATTCCTCATTTTTACTTGTGTGATGAAGACAATGACTGTGGAGACATGAGTGATGAAAGCCCTGTTTTCTGTGGTAAGAGAGCCGGGATGTTCCTTCTGTGGTTCAGGGATGCGTGTCTGGAGCTAATGGTCTTTGGGCTACTTGTCAGCTCAAGTTGACTGAATTGGTAGATGCAGTAGGCAGTTACTTTAGGATGTGATTAGAAGAGCGTAAGCAGCCCCTGTGTCTGTTCTCTGGATGGATCCCCTACTCCAAATATTTCTTCTAGAGACCTGTTGTGGTCCCTGACTTTCTATAATTGCAGAGCCATTTCTCCCAGAGTCAAGGGCCTTTTGTCTTCAGGAACCCCAGGCAGAATGTGCTTGTCAAGCCCTTATATTTACTCTTAATTTGATTATAGTTACTATTTAGTAACTGCAAGAATTTTTGTATCCTTTTAATATGCTTGAATTTCAGAAAACTTTATTTCATATTTAGTAGTTTGGTTCAGTCAAGCATTTTCCTGTATTTATAGATCAAATTAGGAAGCCTTTCTTAAGCTCAGTAACTTTGAGTCGATTAGCGTAATAGGTGCATAATTAAAGAATTTAGTAATTATCACCAGAGGAACATACAGGCCAAGAACAGGCATCAGTTGTAATAACAGCCGCAGGAAGAAGCAGAATTCAGGATGTAGCCGTCAGAATGGGACATATATATTAGAGACAACGCTGACCTTTCAGGGGCCTCTGCTTCCTGATCACTTTACCCCTGGCAAATCATCCGATATCTTGGGCCAAAGCAAGGGGCCTTGCAGACCAGAAGAATTATAAGACTTGATTCTAGTTTATACTACCCACATAACAATTTAGAAAATACATCTAACCAGAGTTACCTAAAGTTACGAGACATAATCAATGTTCAAACATAGGTAGAGTCAATTTTACTCAAATAAAGATCCCATGAGAATGAATAAGAGCACACCTGTCTTTTTAGAACGATGTGTGCTGAGCTCAGATATGGTTATATGTTGTTTTTGCTTTTAATATTATTTCCATAGAATTTATCTAATTTTAGGTTATAGCAGACAACATAGAGCCAAGTCTTCTTATCCATAACTTGTGGTTTCGTGTATCAAAGAGATATTTCTTAGATATTTCTAACAAATACAATTTATTGTTGGGTTTCTAGAATCTAGAAAGAGAAATTCTGGAAAACTGAAACAGTACTGTCGGCCTTCTCTCCCCGCACCCCCATCCCTTCCTCCCCATACAAAGCTTATATAAAACCCTTTTCCAGGTCTCAGCCTTCCTTCCCTGGCACCAGTTACCTAGTTCAGAGCTATGGGCAGATGGTTAAGACTGATGGGAACAAGCTTGTATTTTACTCCTGGGTTTTACCTCCGTCCTCAGCTTCTCACACGTGCAGCAGTGACGAGTTTGCCTGCACATCTGGACGTTGTATCCCGAGACACTGGTACTGTGATGAGGAAGGAGATTGTCCTGATGGCTCTGATGAACCTGCCACTTGCGGTAAGAGAGCAAGCAAGCATGCCAAGTGTTACGATACAGTGAGAGAAACTCTTCCACTGCTTCCAAATACAGTCTAGGACCAGAGCTGCCTACTGTTTGTGCTCCCTGCTCCTGCTTTCAGCTAAGAGGGTGAAACCACTCAGCAGAGAGTCATTAAAAACCTGTTAGTGTTAGGAGGGATCATCATATAGAGGCTGCTGACTGATGTCCATGAAATGAAATTATGTTGGTGATGCACCTAATACTGTGCCTGGCTTGTAGAACTCAATTAATTTTAATTGACTGTGAATTGGGATTTCTGAATTTGGTTCAGTTGTAGCCCACAAGGCTGTGGGAGGATCCAAAAGAGACTAGAATGATGGTATCCAAAGGGAAGGGGCATATTATGGCACACATCCTCCTCCTGGTCTGTGCGCCAGCTTATGAGGTAAGGTCCCATGGCCATCTGAGTTTCCCAAGAAGTTATAGAGACTCTCTGGTTGTATTCCTGGAGGCACTTCTACCTATTTGTATTTGGAGGCTGCTGTTAACCTTTACAAGTTCTATATCCATGCACATTTTTTTAAATGTAATGGTCATTGCTTTTTTTTTCTCTTAATAAATCATTCTGCAGTCTACAGCCATGGCCAGCTGCCTGGCTTTATAAAGTTTTTTTTTAATTTTTAATTTTTTTATTTTTTTTTATTTTCAGCGTAACAGTATTCATTGTTTTTGCATCACACCCAGTGCTCCATGCAATACGTGCCTTCCCTAATACCCACCACCTGGTTCCCCCAACCTCCCACCCCCTGCCCCTTCAAAACCCTCAGGTTGTTTTTCAGAGTCCATAGTTTATAAAGTTTTATTAGAAAGCAGCGACATACTGTCTATGGCTGCTGTGTGCTACAGTGGCAGTATCAGGTAGGTGTGACAGAGAACATATGTCCTATAAGCCTAAAATATTTGCTATCTGGTGAAGAGAAAGTTTGCTGATCTTTGTTACACAGTCTTCATACTCATTTTTAATGGCAGTATGGTATTCCATCAAGTGGTTATATTTGAGTTAATTGCCTCAATTTTAACCACTTGAATGGTTTTTATTCCCCCGCTGTTATAATCCAATCATCTGCAATATAATCATCATATATAAAACTTTTTATTTGGGGGGTATTTTCTTAGTACCATTTTTATAGTTTTATAGATGAATTCAGACTATTTTCTGTCCTGTTCTCTCTCAGGAGAGTGCTATTTGAAGCTCTTTGCCAAGTTCTTTTTCCCCAACACTGAAAGTTTTGTAGAAAGCAAAGAACATGTAGAGTTTTGAGGATCTTAATGGAAATACATAACTGTGAGTAGAATAGTGTTAGAGATTGGTCTAGACATATGAATGATGGGTTCAAAAATATGAAGAGTAAGTATACTTTCTAAACTTCTCCATGGGAACTAGAGTCAGTCAGTGGTACCAATTGCCTGTCATATTTATGAATACATTCTCATAATATGCGAGAGTATTACTTTAAAGAAGTCATAAGATGTATACAAAAAAGCAAAATTTCCATTTTCTCAGCCTTCTCTAATCTCACTCCCCAGAAATAATCACTACAAAGGGTGAATGTGAATTCTCCTTACCTTTTGCTGTATATCCTCATATATAATTTTTAAAACACAAAGAGAGACCTTACTATGCATATTTTTCTGTAGCTTTGCCCCGTTCAGCTTAACAACACCATGTCAGCATGTTAGTGAACACGGATCTACTCATTCCTTGGTACTGCTGAATGTTACTCTGAAGTGTGGGTGGCCCAAGTGTCTTTTCCTTTCCCTAAGTGATGGATGTTTAGATTGTTTTCATTTTTTTCACTATGAAAAATAATGCTGGGATGAACACCTATTTATTTATTTATTTGAACATCCTTTTAGAAACCTCTTTGTGCATACGTGGGAAGATTCTTCTGGGCTAGATTACTAGAAGTGGTGTTTTTGTGTCAGAGCGGCTTTGTCTCTTAGAAAAGCTATGGTGATGTATACTCCTTTCTTAGCAGCTAATTTTCTTTTCCCTTAGGTTAATTTTGAGGGGACCCTGTGTGTATGGGCCTCTGGCAAATAGTTGATAAGGACATGTGGGTTTATGATGAAAGAATTTGAGTCAGTGATGACTAATTTAAAACATAGGGTGTCTTATCAGTTAAAGCCAACAAATATTTATTGAGTGCTTATGTTCTAAGTACTTTGGGGCCCACGTTGGGCTTATATTCTAGTGAGGGGACATGGGCAGCAAAACAGATAAGTAAATTATGTAGCATGTTGAAAGGTGGTAAGTCCTATGGAGAAAAGCAAAAAAAGAGAACAGGAAAATGGAGATCAGGCATGTTGGGGGGATAGTCTACATCAAATAAAATGTTCTGGGATGAAAACTAGACTTAAAAATGGAATGTGTGAAATAGTAGTTTATATTCTCTTGGGAAAAGACTGTTAATTCTCTATCATACTGTAAGGAAATAGCAAATCACATCCTAGTAACAAAAAATAGTGGGGGCTTTGCACCATCAATCAACTGCTTCAGTCTCAGACCATTGGTCACTGGTACTGGTCTCCTTGGAGGACCCAACAGAGCTCTACATAGCTAGGTAATGCTCTCCTCGGGTTTTTTAGACAGCCCACGTGATAGCAGGCTGCTTCTAAGATTTTTTAGACTGCAAACCACTTTTTTTCCCTGAGACTGTTTTTTTATCTTTTCTCAGAGTACCTTGAAGCAACATGCTTAAGTAATGAGTTCAAGTGTGACAGTGGGAGGTGCATTCGAAGAGAATGGATCTGTGACGGGGATAATGACTGCGGGGACATGAGTGATGAGGATGAAAGGCACCACTGTGGTAAGAGAAACCATTCGTTCCTCTGCAGAGTTACCTTCTAAGGCAACTCGGGAGATTGGTTTTTGTGTCTTTGGAGAGTATGACTGTCTGGTAGATTCCTCTTGAATTGAGTGCATGCTGACAAATTGTTACCTTTATTTTTCCCTCCGAAATTGTTTGAGAGCATCTACTTAAATGCCTTAAAATGATAGAAAATGATTTTAATGTTTATTGTCTTTCTCTTGCATTTAGCTAAGGGGAATAATATCCTACACTTCTTGAGCAGATAAAGAGAACTCAATTGGCCAATCTTACTAGCCGCCTTAAACAGTGTAGCAATTAACTGTGCCTCAAGTTTCATCTATTACCTTGTTGCTATTATTTTGAGGAGTGGGTGGTGGGAGGGTTATTTCTTATGTATAATTTGTGGAACAGACCATGGAACACCATTTTCCATTACGAGTAGAGCATGGAACTCTTTTAACTACGATGTCTTAGAAGAGTATCTTTTCATGGTCAGCAATAAAAACAGTGGTTCCCTGATGTTTGCATTTCATTGCAGCCCCATATGTCATTGACTTTGGTGGCTGTCTATAGCTCCACGTGTACTCCATCCATTGAAATGGGCAGTTGGCAGCTGCACAAACATCAGACTATAGCATGTACTTCTCCCACCTCCCCTCACCAAGACACCCCCTTTTTTTCTCCCATTCATTCACAGTGAGATTGGATAAAATGCCGGTTCTTTTATTCTGCAGGCATTAATGATTATGTATTAGCATCTCTTCTCTTTCCTAACAGTGTCAGGGTTTCTGACAAGTCCTGGTGATATATTCTGCTCCTATATATGCTTATTCTATGTGGGTGGTAGCTGTAATATAGTTGAAAAAGCCTAAATTTGGAGAAAAAAGACCTATGTTTCAAGCACTAGGTCTTTAGAAAGTTCTGTGACTTGGAGTCATCTAGTTTGAGCTCCAATTTTTATCTGTAGAACTGGCATAAAAATACCTATCTCATACTGTGTTTTTGTGAGTACACTTTATAAACCAAACATTTTTACCAAGTATGAGGCATTTTTGGTACACAAATAACAAAATGGGAGTAGGTTTCTGAAGCTCTACGGGAAAAGTATTATTTTACATTAATTTATGGAAAATTAAATGAGGTGTTTTATTATGTTTATTTCTTCTGAAAAAAAAATCCAAGGTCTAGAGCAATTAAAATGGAATTTTGAAGGTATTTTTTATTATACTCTGTTACATGAAAGTGATGTGACTTGTCCACCTGTTGTACTCTTTCCTTTCATCCCTCACACTCGTAAGTAACGTAAAGCAAGGGAAATGGTTCAGAATGAATTTGACTACTGGAATGAGTTTTCATGTGGTTTCTGTTTCTTGTGTGCTTTGGTTTCAGACAGCCACAACTGCTCAAGTTCTGAGTTTCTCTGTGCAAATAATGTGCCTCCATCCAGGAAGTGCATTCCCCAGTCTTGGGTCTGTGATGGTGATGCGGATTGTACGGATGGCTATGATGAGCATCAGAATTGCACCAGGAGATCTTGCTCTGGCAATGATTTCACCTGTAGTAATGGATTGTGTGTTCCACACTCATACAGGTGAATTGGGGCTTCAGATTTTCCAGTAACCTCAAATATACAGAGGGGCAGGGCTAACATCCATTAGGCATGGTGGCCACAATGCCTAAGATCATAGTACTTTCAATGGCCTATGAAAATGTTTGGATTTCTTTTAAAATAAAAAGAAAAAAAGAAAGTTTAGATCAAAGAGAGTGTTCTAATATGTAAGATTAATATATCTGCCTTTATCCTAATGGGATCATTAAATATAATTTTTAATATGCTCTTGGAGGAGGGGAACCCATGACGGTAAAAAGGCTTATGGCTCACGAAAGGCGCAATGTAACCTTGGCTTGAGGGCCAGGGAAATAAATGAAGTGGGCTTGATATAAGAAAACTCTTTCTTAAAGCAGGTATAATCTTGGTTTTCACTTGGAGTAGAGGCAAGGGTACAAGAAATACTTCATTTTCTTCTTAAGAAAAAGAACAGTACAGGCATGATCATGAACAGAGCTTGGCACTTAGGCTTAGAGCCAGTGAGACATTGGGGAGAAGCAGGTAAGGTGAGCTGAGAGTGCATGTTCTAGCTAAGAGATATGAATGCTGTTCTACAGTGCATGGGAGTACTGTTCTATTTTTTTTTTTTTTAGATTTTTATTTATTTATTTGACAGAGATCACAAGTAGGCAGATAGGCAGAGAGAGAGGGAGGGAAGCAGGCTTCCCACTGAGCAGAGAGCCTGATGCAGGGCTCAATCCCAGGACCCTGGGATCATGACCTGAGCCGAAGGCAGAGGCTTTAACCCACTGAGCCACCCAGACACCCCATGCTGTTCTATTTTGAGAGAAGTGGAAATCTGGATTTTCATATTAAATACTCTGATTTTATTTATTTTTAATTCTTTTGAGGGGGGGTGGAGGAGGGGAAGATGAAAGAGCAGAGGGAGAAGGAGAGAGAGAATCTTAAGCAGGGTCCATGCTCAGCACAGAGCCTGATGCAGGACTCCGTCTTATAACCCGGAGATCATGACCTGAGCTGAAATCGAGAGTCGGATGCTTAACCAAGGGAGCCACCCAGGTGCCCCTAAATTCCCTGATTTTAAATGCTGGAAGCAAAATGTAAAATTCTAAGAACGCTGCAGGTCAGATAGATTCTGTGCACAGCCTGCCAGTTTTGGGGACCCCTCCTGTAATATTCTGTTGCTTGATTGCTTATTGTTTTCTCCAAATGGGCCATTCCAAAGGTTTATCCTTTTTTTTTTTTTTTTTTTTTTTTGGTGTCCAACCTTCTCACTATCCCCACTTGGAAAATTTTGGGGTATAGAGGGAAACTGAGAAGAAAAATGATATGTTTCCTTCAATCCTGATGGACTAGAGGCATAGTAAGAACACTAACAAAAGGAGGGGAGCCCAGGAGGGAGTTTGATCCAGGTAGACAGGGAGTTTGATGTGGTGGGATTTGCTGAGGTGAAAATGTGTATGAGGCACTGGACACATAGAACTGGAGCTGAGAAGAGCACATGCCAAGGACTGTGAAAGGACATACATGTATCCTAAGAGCAACAAGAACTGTCCGCTTATCGCCTGCTAAGGAAGGACATGGAAAAGCTATAGGAAGCGGGCTCAAGCTCAGAGCAGCTGAGCTTCTCAGACCCTTGGCTGAGGGGCAGACAGCCTCTCCACAGGTCCTGAGGGCTGGAATCTGGTTGATGCAGAGCTGTGTGTTCATGGTGTTACTCCTGAGGAGACAAGAGAAGGTTATGTCATGTTCTGTGAATGCTGCAGAAGGCACAGGGACTTGGCATTAGGACCAAAAATGGTAGTGAGGAAGCCCAAGCAGACACTGCTGTTGGTGGTAGTATTAGCGCTCCCAAGTCACTCAGGAAACAGCTTTTGTAGTGAAATCGTATTTCACTCTGTTTTGTCTGTATTTAACTGATGGGGATGTGTTCTATAGATCAGTTTTTCATAAGGGAAAGTGAATAAATCCTTACCTGTATTTTCTCCCTCCTTGCTCACGAGTTCTAGCATGCTCTACTGTGATTTGTTCTGAATTCAGTAAATATTTAGTACCATCAGTCTGAGATATAGTCTGGAAACCTAGCCTTATAGTCTACAGAAGAGGTTTCTATCAGTTCTTAATTTTTATCAGATTCTAGATTATGTCTACTTCCTTTCTGAGCTCTTTCTTCACAATTCCATGATTAGTGTGATCTTGTAGCTGACTTACCCTGTCCTACCAAACCTTTACTGATTCTTTCTTTTCTTTTCTTTGTTACTTATTTCCTCTTTTCCACACTCCCTTCCACCTTCCTTCTCCTTTCTCTCACCCTGGTTTTTTGTTTTGTTTTGGCTGAGCTTTCAGAACTGCTTTAGCCAAGGGCCATGGCAGAACAGAAGAAATACCGCTTTTCTGTAAACCTGAGCTACAGGCTCTAAAATAACTCCAGATTCTGTTTGCTTGGGGGTGCCAGTAGCCACTAATAAGAGACCTATTAATGTGCACTTTTGCTTGCTTGGCACAATGTGTTTTCCCCCATTTGAGAGATGGTAAAGGGGATCATTTTTCCTATTGACTTTTTTCTTCCTAGCTCATTACTGATGCTGCCGAGGGATCTGGATAAGACTGAGTTGTGAGCCGTTTGCTGGACTAGTAATGTTCAATTATGTCCAAAAACCTTGTGATTTGCTTTTCGAACTGACTTTTTTTTTCGTTTTGAGTTGGATCTAAGCTAGAGGAAAGAAAGCGTTGGTGTTTCAGATCATTTGGAAATGAGTTAAGCAGCTCCTGGGAGAACAAATGGGGCTGAACCAGCTTGCTCTGATCACAACCTTCTTTACTATTACACACACACATTTTGTTATAAAAAAGGCACTTAGCCAGTGCCCTAGGTTTGTGGATGGCATTGCTCGTTAGTGACCTGACCAAAGATCAGTTATAAAACTGACCACATTCAGCTTTGGTACCTTGACATCTTTTAATGCTGAGCCTCCAGCCCCTATGCCCTCCATGGTAAATCCTTTTATGAATTGTCAAGCATGAGCTTTGCCAGTCCCTATCCAAGGTGCCTTTATACTTAATTCCTTGCTTGTGAATTCCATGATTCCTTTATGCTTATGTTTTGTTACTGTCAGCAGGAACCCCTTCAGTAATCATAACTTGCCAGGGATTTTGGAATAATGTAGAAAAGAAAGAGCAGTCTGGCTTACAGAACTTCAGGGAACCTTATTGTCCTTGTGATGCCTGGGAATGTTAGGTCCCCAAATAGGACTAGGAAGTGCCTTGTCCTTTGCCCACAGCCATACTGTTCTGCTGGTTCTCCCTCTTTCCCAGCACCATGACTACTCACAGCTCATGGTGGGTGGCAGGGTATTACGATTAAAGATGGAAGGAACAGGACAATGCAAACAATACTCCGATCGGAAGATACATACATGTTCTTGGAGGACACATAATGATCTTACCATGTATAATACATGTTCATTTGGGTGTGGGCACTTCTGTCATCTGGCTGCTTAGGAATTTGCCTGTGCCCATAAATCATCTCATTGTCTCATGAATAGATCTGATGAACACCAGAACTATGAATTTATGTTTAATTTGTTGACTGCTTAAAAATGAATGCAGTTATTTTTAATATGGTAGCAACCAGCACCTGGGGAGATCATATGGAATGCTATATATTAGATTCTTCCAGAGCTGGAGATTGGTGGGGTGGATAGCGATTCCAGGAGAGGGGGAACTAAGGACATGGGTGACTTTGTGACTGAAATGGTCGGCCTGACATTCAGGTAGACAGAGGAGGAAGCAAGGCCCCGAGCATGTGATAGTTGGGACTTGTCAGCCTCTCCAGGGGTGATACTGGTCTCATCACACAGGTGTGACCGGCGCAATGACTGTGGGGACTACAGCGACGAGAGGGACTGCTCCTACCCCACCTGCAGCGAGAACCAGTTCACCTGTCAGAATGGGCTGTGCATTTATAAGCAGTATATGTGTGATGGGGAAAACGACTGTGGAGATGGGTCTGATGAGCTGGAGCACCTGTGCCACACTCCAGAGACCACGTGCCCCCCTCATCAGTTCAAGTGTGACAATGGGAACTGCATCGATATGGTGAAAATCTGCAACCACCTAGATGACTGTTCGGACAACAGTGATGAGAAAGGATGTGGTGAGTATAACAGAGTATTTGGGAAAAGGAAAACCGGGGGACTGAATGTGGTTTTTCAATACTTCGTGACTCACCAGGACCTTCCAGTTGTCCTCTAAGTAGACTGTTACCAGAAAATTACTGTTGCTTGTCTGTCTTCTTTCTATCAAAAGGCAAGTATTTCTTAGTATATGAGGTTAGTACACAGACATTTTTAGGCTAATTCATCAGTTAGGCAGTCAATACAGAAAATAGAAGATAAGCAGATTCATACCATTAGTAGCTAACACCATTGTTAAGCAGGACAAACACTTTGAACCCTTGAAACGACTTGTCTGAGCTCTCCCTCTGCTAGGATTCCTTCCCCTGTTCATTTTCATCTTCAGGTGATGGAAGGGGAGAGTTTTAAACTCCCTCTCACTCCAACCTTCATGGGTAAACCAGTTGGGCATTTATAAAATATAATTAATAGGAACATATTCTCTTCCCTGTGTAGATAGTTTCTGGGTGAGCTTGGCCATGTGTCACAGGACCAGCCAGAAGGACACCCAGTGGACTGCTGGGTGGCTCATCCTATCTTGTGAGAGCCAAATGTATGCATCTTTTCCGGCTCCGTGTCCAGTGAGGTTACCCTGGTAACCTGAAATTGGCCATGGTATGAGAGTCACATGGCCGGAATGGAAGATGCTACAAATTACAGCATCTCAAAAAAAAAAAAAAAAAATTACAGCATCTCCCCACCCCCGAGATCTGTTTCACCAGCACACCACTGGCCAGGCTCTTTTTCTTTTGCTCTACTTTCTTCTCTCCCCTGCCATGTTACTTTTTAAATTATTGGTTACAAGGAGATTGGCAGGTATAGGATTAGAAGTCAAACATAAGCTTGTTCATTATATTAGTTGTTAAAACCACTGGTGAAGGATTAAGTTGGGGAGGAAGTTGAGAAATAGGGAATTTTGAGTATCTCTGGCCTTTAGAAAACCCTTATTGTCTGTCTGCTTTTAGCATGTTTCATTAAGAAATAGGCTGTCCAGTGGGAAGCTTGACTTTGGACCACTCTGGTGGGTCTGTTGTAGACATTTTAGCATCTCTAATACCTGTCTTTTACTTAACAGGCGTTAACGAGTGCAGTGACCCTTGGCTCAGTGGCTGTGACCAAAACTGCACGGACACCCTCACCAGTTTCTATTGTTCTTGTCGTCCTGGTTACAAGCTTCTTGCTGACAAACGGAGTTGCGATGATATTGATGAATGCAAGGAGACACCCTTTGTCTGTAGTCAGATGTGTGAGAATGTAATGGGCTCCTACATCTGTAAGTGTGCCCCAGGCTACATCCGAGAACCAGATGGAAAGAGCTGCCGGCAGAACAGTAACATCGAGCCCTATCTCATTTTTAGCAACCGTTACTATTTGAGAAATCTCACTACAGATGGCCATTTTTACTCCCTCATTTTGCAAGGACTGGGCAATGCTGTGGCCCTGGATTTTGACCGAGTAGAAAAGAGATTGTATTGGATTGATACAGAGAATAAAGTCATTGAGAGAATGTTTCTGAATAAGACAAACAGGGAGACAATCATAAACCACAGACTACCAGCTGCAGAAAGTCTGGCTGTAGACTGGGTGGCCAGGTAAGAAAACATTGAGGAGCTCTCTAAAAGTTGAAATGGTTTTAAAAAGAATATTATAACCATGTTTTTATCTTAATAAAGAATTGAATCTAAGCTTGTGGCCATAATTCAGAGTTCCTTCGTGCAGTCTCAATAATTCACTTAGACAAGTCTGTTTCCTTGGCTCTACCATTTAAACTGTGGTTCATAGCACTTAATTTCTCTCCCTTCCTCGTCCCTGCTCCTCTAAGCCTTTACATTGCTTGGGAAGGATGTTTACGCTGCATTAAGAAAGTAAAGCCAGAATCCTTGTGTGAGGTGTAGCCCCAGAATTCCCTATGTGGCAACCCCTTTAAAGTGGGAATTGTAGCTCACTCTTGAATCTTCTGTTGCCTCTTTGCAGGAAAGTCAATTTCCTGTTTCCCCCTCTGTTTTCTTGGGGGAAGTGCCTTCTAACAGTTGTCTCTGTGATTCCACCGTAGCTTGGATAGGAAATTCAGTGACTACCTATATACTGTTTCCCAAGCAAAACATCTGTCGTGGTAACTCCTGGCTCTCCATTTCAGAAAGCTCTACTGGGTGGATGCCTACCTGAATTGCCTCTCTGTCTCTGACCTTGATGGTCGATACCGCCGCAAGTTGGCTGAGCACTGTGTGGATGACAACAATACCTTCTGCTTTGATCATCCCAGAGGAATTGTCCTTCACCCGCGATATGGGTATTGTCTCCCTGTAATCTTGGGCTCTTCTCTCATGCCCATATTCTGCCTCTGTCACCAAAAAGGCTGTTCACATAGTTATCTCAAGGCCAGTATCTTGCTGGGATTTGTCTTCTGCTTTTCCTAACTGGTAAATGGTTTAGTCGTAATGGGTAGAAGCATGGCATCCTCAAATGATATTCATCAGCTCTTCCGTTTTCTTTGCCATGACACACCATTTCACTTTTCAGGTCACCTATTTTGGCTGCATGCAGAGAAATTGTAGTTAAAAACAAAAAAAACAAAAAACAAAAAACAACCCACCTTTACTGGACTCTACATGTCAAATCCACTGAAATCCCCAGTTAATCATGTTCATTCTTGAGCATTTCCTATACATCATCCCCTTTTAGATTATTTTCTGTCATTTTTTTTTCCTTTCTGAGAGAGTCTGTAGAATATAAATTCTATTTCTCTGATTGGAGAAGAGCTATGTCTTTTGGCTACTGACTTTTTTAACTTCAGGGACTGACCCTTTGTGTTTCCTCCAATAGGCATGTCTACTGGGCAGACTGGGCTCACCGAGCGTACATTGGGAGAGTCGGCATGGATGGAACGAATAAGTCTGTGATTATCTCTACCAAGATAGAGTGGCCCAATGGCATCACCATTGATTACACCAATGATCTACTCTACTGGGCAGATGCCCACCTGGGTTACATTGAGTACGTAAATAGAACAGGATAAAGTGAACCAAGCAACTGTTTATTCCAAATACTAGGACTTGTATTGCTAATGTATTATTCCCAGGTAGATTCTAACTGGTTTCTGTGTTAGAAGTCACTCTGAAGTCCTTTTTAACTAAAACTGCCTATAGGAAATTTGCTGAGCTCTGTGGTTATGGTATAGTAGAAAGAGTATGAACGTTGAAGCCAGATTCATCAGGTTTTTGTCCTGGTGCTTTTACTTCTTTTTTATTATTTTCCTGTAGAGAATAGAGGTAGTAATCTCTCTCCTACTGTAGACAGCTTAGTCCTCAACTCATCTTAATTTCCTTGTCCTCTTTTTAAACTGTTCATTTCTAAAATTGAGATATAATTGACCTGTAACATTGGCCATGAAGGTCTTGAAGTTTTCCTATGGCTTCTATAAGTTCCCATAAATTGTCATATTTTGGACAGTATTTTTAATATTTTATGGCTAACATCAAATTTCTTAGCTGCTAGCTCTCTCCACTTCCTGTTTGGGTTTTAGGGTTTATCTAAAATTGTAAAATATTAAAATATCAGTATTTTGACATAGACTCATAGAATGAGTGAGATCTTGGAATTGGAAGGACTGGAAATCTGGCCGTGAGTGCCCTGTGATACCTTGAAATCAGAAAACCTCCTCTGGAATTTTAATTGTCTGGAAAAGTATTCAGCAATAGAGCCTAGGGCATGATTAATAATAAATGTGCTGCCACGGTAAGCAGAGTGAAGCCTGCAGGCCTATACTCTATCTGAGTTGGCATATTCCTCACATGTGACACCAAGAATCTAGGTATTTCCTAAGAACAGCTTCTCCTCAGAAATGTTCGTGAAAAGGCACAATTCCAGCTTTGTATTGCTCTCCTCTAATTTCTCCCAGTGACTTAGGAAACAAAAATGGTGTCCCAGGGATGTTGAATGGAGAACATTCATGGGAGAGGTTATAAGCCTCTAAGAGCTGAACCAGCTGTATCTGCAGGAAAGCAGCTGTGGTTAGGAATTAGAGATTGTTGAACAACTGTGGCTATTCCTATTTTTTGAGCATGGCCTTTTCAATTTTTGCATCTTTCGTTTAGTCCAAAATATGTTTTAAGCTTAGTCTAGGAGTTTGGGGGAGGATCCGGGCTGTAGGTACCCTGAGAAGGTAGAATTTTATTAATCGATTTGTCAGTGCATCTGTCCTTAATGTCATTGGAAGAACGATTGGTTTGACTGAGTGACGACTTCTACTCCAGGTACTCTGATCTGGAAGGCCGCCATCGGCACACGGTATACGACAGAACGCTGCCTCACCCCTTTGCTATTACCATTTTTGAAGACACTATTTATTGGACGGATTGGAATACAAGGACAGTTGAAAAGGGAAACAAATATGATGGATCAGATAGGGTTGTGCTGGTGAACACAACACATAAACCATTTGACATCCACGTATATCATCCATACAGGCAGCCCATTGGTGAGTGTGTGGTTCAGAAGTTTGGCCCAGTTGCTCTGGTTCTCCGCATGCAGTTCTTATTTCCTTAAGAATAAACATCATGATTTATAAAGAGAATGATGTTAACGTGGTAATGTTTTCTACGAAACATGTGGGAAAACCTGCTTATGACTTTTTTTTCCCCCTTAACACCTGGTTTACTCTTAAAGATCGATCTGGGTTTTCATTTTTGATAAGAATTAACATTTGTTATGTTGCCATATTTTCTGAGCTGAAGTGACTGAAGTATTTTAAAGTGGGCTAAACCAGTCAGAATGGCTAAAATAAAACCTGTAGAAACAACAACAAGTGTTGGCGAGGATGTGGAGAAAGGGGAACCCTCTTACACTATTGGTGGGAATGCAAACTGGTACAGCCATGTGAAAAACAGGATGGAGGTTCCTCAAAAACTTAAAAATAGAACTACCCTATGACCCAGAAATTGCATTACTAGGTACTTATCCAAAGGATACAAACAGTGATTCAAAGTGGCACCTGAACCCCAATGTTGAAAGAAGCAATGTCCATGATAGCCGAACTGTGGAAAAATCCCAGATGTTCATTGACAGATGAATGGGTAAAGATGTATCTATATACAATGGAATGTTACTCAGCCATCAGAAAGAATGAAACTTTGCCATTTGCAAAGATGTGGATAGAACCACAGGGTATTACGCTAAGCAAAATAAATCAGAGAAAGACAAATATGTGATTTCACTTATATGTGTAATTTAAGATACAGATGAACAAAGGGGAAAGGTTGGAAAAATAAAATAAGATGAAATCAGAGAGAGAGACAAACCATAAGAGAAGCTGAACACTAGGAAACACACTGAGGGTTGCTGAAGGGGGGGTGGGTAATCAAAGCGTGGTACTGGAGTAAGAATAGACTTAAGATTATTTGGAGAGAATAGAGTCCAGAATTCGATCCACGCATACGTGTCAGGTGATTTTTGACAAGCTTGCATTGTACATCTTCTGTGTCCACGACTTCTCACTGCTCCTGGCAACCACTGATCTGATTCCTATCGCTATGAATGAGATCTGCCTATTTTAGACCTGCTTATAAATGGACTCAAAGCACAAGGATTTCATAACCAGAAAGTCAAGGGAATAGTTCGATTCGGGCAGTGTTCAAATAACTCGATCAGGCATTAATCGATCCCTTGGCTCCACCTTCTAGTTGACTTCACTCACGGCATATATTCTTAAGTGGTGGCAAATATGGCCAACAGATGCTCCTGTATTATGTTCTTTCTTTTTTTAAGATTTTATTTATCAATTTGTGAGAGAGAGAGAGAGCACGCACAGAGGGAGAGTGAGAGGGAGAAGTAGACTCCCTGCTGAGCAGGGAGCCCGATGGGGGGCTCCGTCCCAGGACCCTGAGATCATGACCTGAGCCGAAGGCAGACACTTAACAACTGAGCCACCCAGGTGCCCCGAAATAAATAAAATCTTAAAAATAAACACCGTGACATTCCACTCCTAAATATTTAAGATAACACCCTTGAAAAATAAGGACATTTCCTATGTAACCACAATAAATTATTACAAGAGATTAACAGTCATTCCCTAATACCGAGATCAATCCATTAAAATGATTGATTTAAAAGAAATGTTTAAAAGAAAATGACAATAATTATAAAACATATAATTTAGTACATTTCTATTTGAGTATTAAATTTTGTGTGTTAAACATGTGTTATGCTTATCATCTGGAAGGTAATAATGTTAAGAGCAACACAGTGTGTCATTATATTTCTTTTCTTGTGAACTTATATTCCTCATCATGTAGTTAAAGCCATTTCATGATTTATAGACAATCTAGCAAAAGTTTGGAATTTACTTTGGAGATAGAATGGATTATGTTGGCCTCCTTTGTTGTGGTGTTTTGTTAAAACGGGATAAACTTGGAAGTAAGGGAAAATGAGAATTGGCCAAAAAAAAATATACTCAGGGTCCCCCCCCCGGAAGTTAATATTCTTGATATTATTTTAGTGAAAATTCAAATTAGGAGCACGTGGCTGGTTCACTTGGTAGAGCATGTGATTCTTGATCTGGGGTCATGAGTTTGAGCCCCATGTTGGGTGTAGAGTTTACTTAATTAAAAAAAAATATATACACATATATGTGTATCTATCTATATCTGTCTGTCTATAAAATAGTTCAAATTAATCTTCATCTCCACGTGGTGACCCAGAAAATTAGTAAAGATGCCACACAGATGGACAGGTATGTCCATCTCATTCTTGGCCATACTTCTGTTGCCCATATTCTTAGAATGAGAGAATATAGCATCTGCTAGAAACTGTTAGGTCTGGGCACATGAATGTAAGCTAAGTTTCCCATCCACTCTCCAAAGACCTTGAGAAATGCATCTTTTCTAGCCCAGAACACCAGTGAGTATGCCTCACTTCTGGTCGCACATAGATCAGTTTTCTCAAAGCACAGCATTGCTTACACTTCTGCCATCTGTCCCATTTATGAATTTTGTGAAAAAGCACGAAACTTGGGTATGATTTTTCTTACTGAGCGATGACTAGTTTGATGAGGTGGGCAATCAGTTCACGTGTGTGTGATATTCTAAGTGAACTAACGTATATTTTCCTTCTACTAGTGAGCAATCCCTGTGGTACCAACAATGGCGGCTGTTCTCATCTCTGCCTCATCAGAGCAGGAGGAAATGGATTCACCTGTGAGTGTCCAGATGACTTCCAAACCCTCCGTTTGGGTAACATCAATGTCTGCCTGCCCAGGTGCTCCAGCACCCAGTTCCTGTGTGCCAACAGTGAAAAGTAAGGCTTGCTCTTCCCTCAGCCACTGCCTCTCCATCCCCTTGGATGATGGACACACATAGAACTTTGAGGGTCCAGGGGATGGGAGTTTCCTAATGAATTAAGGTTTGGGATAGTTAATGTGGTTCATTTGGAATGCATCAAGACTCTCAGTCCCCAGTCTCAGATAATTTCTTCCATGAATAGAAGCAGTTTTTTTTTTTTTTAACATTTTTATTTATTTATTTGACAGAGATCACAAGTAGAGGCAGACAGAGAGAGAGGAGGAAGCAGGCTCCCTGCTGAGCAGAGAGCCCAATGTGGAGCTCGATCCCAGGACCCCGGGACCATGACCTGAGCCAAAGGCAAAGGCCTTAACCCACTGAGCCACCCAGGCGCCCCTAGAAGCAGTTTGTTAAACAAAATGTATGCAAGTATTTCTCTGTAGAGAGGGAGCTAGAAACTGTGTTTTTTTTTTAAATTTCTAATAAATTGTCTTTGGTGTCAGGACCAAGATTGTATATTTGTACACTGAAAAAATGGCCCTCAAGAGTGGTAGAATTTCTGATAAAGTGTCAGTATCCAAAATCTCCAAACTTATAAAACTCAACACCCAAGAAACAAATAATCCAGTTAAGCAATGGAAAGAAGACATGAACAGACACTTTTTTCCCCAGAGGATACATCCAAATGGCCAATAGACATATGAGAAGATGCCCAGTACCACACATCATCAGGGAAATTGAAACCAAAACATGAGATACCACTTCACACCTGTCAGAATGGCTAAAATTAACAATACAGGAAATAACAGGTATTCGTGAGGATGTGGAGGAAGGGGAACCCTCCTGCACCATTGGTGGCAATACGAGCTGGTGCAGCCACTCTGGAAAACAGGATGGAGGCTCCTCACAAAGTTAAGAGCTACCCTATGACCCAGCGATTGCACCGCTAGGTGTTTACCAAAAAGATACAAAAATACTGATTTGAAGGAACACATGCTCCGTGAAGTTAAAGCAGCCTCATCAAGAATAGCCAAATTATAGACTGAGGAATGGATAAAGAAAGATGTCGTATATATATAAGAGAGTATTACTCAGCCATCAAGAAGAATCAAATGTTGTCATTTGCAGTGATGTGGATGGAGCTAGACTGTATTATGCTAAGCAAAATAAGTCAGTCAGAGAAAGACAAATACCATATGATCTCACTCATACATGGAATTTAAGAAACAAAACAGGTGAACATAGGGGAAGGGGGTAAAAAGAAAGGGAAGCAAAGCCTTTAAGAAACAAAACAGAGGGGGCGCCTGGGTGGCTCAGTGGGTTAAGCCTCTGCCTTCGGCTCAGGTCATGATCTCAGGGTCCTGGGATCGAGCCCCGCATCGGGCTCTCTGCTCAGCAGGGAGCCTGCTTCCCTTCCTCTCTCTCTGCCTGCCTCTCTGCCTACTTGTGATCTCTGTCAAATAAGTAAAATCTTAAAAAAAAAAAAAAGAAAAAGAAAACAGAGGATCATAGAGGAAGGAAGGGAAAAAACAAGATGAAGTGAGAGAGGGAGACAAACCATAAGAGACTCTTAATCATAGGAAACAAATTGGAGGGTTGCCTGGAGGGGAGAGGGTTAGGGGATGGAGTAACTCGGTGATGGACATTAAGGAGGGCACATGATGTAATGAGCACTGGGTGTTTTATAAGACTGATGAATCACTGAACTCTACCTCTGAAACTAATAATATACTGTATGTTAATTAATTGTATTTAAAAAAAGACTTCTAACTGTAGAGAACAAACTGAGGGTTTCTGCAGGGGTGGTAGGTGGGGGTGGGCTAAATGAATGATGGGGATTAAGGAGGTCACTTGTGCTGAGCACTGAGTATTATGTGTAAGTGATGAATCACTAAATGCTGCTCCCGAAACCTATACTATACTATACGTTAACTAAGTAGAATTTAAATAAAAATATGAAAAAAAAGGAAAAAATAAGTGGTTGAATTTCTGTCTTTCACACTCATATACTAGCCTAGCTTCTTAGTTACTATGCCCGAGGATCCAGGATTACACATTTAAATCTACTTTTAATTATTTGTATCTGTTATAAAATACGGCCACTGATTATTTCCCTAACTGTGGCCATAGACCATTGGTGACTGGGGGTACTGAGTCAGAGGGAGGAGGCATTAAAGCAAACCATTGCATTTAAGATCCAAGGGCAGATTGTTTTGATGATTAAATAAAATATCTTAGATTAAGAATCTAGCATATATCGATCTTGACCAGGCTGTCAATAAATGTAAGTGCCTTCTGCCTTCCCAACCAGTACCCACTTGTCTGTTATGTCACCCCAGCAGACATTCCCAACCAGTTCCTGCTACCAGAACCATAGCCCTACACACACACGCCACTGTGTTCTGTGGCAGGAATGTAATCATTAGGTCAGAGCATTTTCTCAGCATGAATTTGGGTCTTAACAAACCTGGCCCATCTTATCTAGTAATGTTTTCTCTGAAAATAACACCACAGTAAAGGAACTCATGCATGTTATTACCTGGAATTCAGTTTTGATGTCTTCTCTCCAGGTAGCCTCTACCCCCTGTGCTTTGCTAAGAGAAGCGCTGTATTTTCTCTGTGCAGGTGTATTCCTATCTGGTGGAAATGCGACGGGCAGAGAGACTGCTCGGACGGCTCTGATGAGCCGGTGCTTTGCCCACAGCGCTACTGCCGGCTAGGACAGTTCCAGTGCAAGGATGGCAACTGCACCAGCTCGCATTTCCTGTGCAATGCTCACCAAGATTGCCCTGATGGCTCGGACGAGGACCAGATTCTCTGTGGTGCGTTCAGTTACCATCTTTGGCCCACTTCTGTAGTAGATTGTGAACAATCATGATTCTGTGGGGGATTTTCTGCATGACCTAACTCCCAGACCAGTCCAGGGTCCTAGGAAAAAAGTCGAGAGCCCATCCTATATTTTTATAAGGTTCTTAAGATAGACTAGGGTTTCTGCAAGGCAGATGGTTGAGGTAGATAGTGTGTTGTCTGTGGTGGTTTGCTGCCATGTGCTGTGCATGGAATCCTCCTCGAGAGTGAACACGGAGGGCCAGAGGAGGGCTTCCTACTCTCATTTTAAGGATGCTCATGTGATATTTATTAGTGTTTCCATTTTTAAAAAGCAAAGGGAAAAAAAAAACCCTCTGAACTGAAAACAACACATTAACAATAGCAGCAAACACAAAGTTTGAGAAACACTGTCCATTAGGAGAACAGGGATGGGAGAAGGTGGCCATCAGAATTCAGTAGGCCATCAGTGACACCATCTTTAACCCCTAATTCTACATGCAAGAGAAAGATATTTAAGAATTTAGGAGACAGTAGTAGTCAAGTGAATAACTGACCTTGTCGTGGTATTGGCTGATAATAAGTGCGTTAGGACAGAAGTCCTCTAAAAAAGAAGTTAGGATGAAGCTCTCAAAGATCCCTCCATGTAAATCAGGAGTGTCTGTCCCTAACACCTCGCAACCAAATGCCCCTCCCTGCAGAGCATCACCGCTGCCAGTCCAACGAATGGCAGTGTGCCAACAAACGGTGTATCCCCGAAGCCTGGCGGTGTGACTCAGAGAATGACTGTGGGGATAACTCAGACGAAGATGTCTACAACTGTGCCAGTAGGATCTGCCAGCCGGGCTACTTCAAGTGTGCTAATAGCCACTGCATCCCTCAGGACTGGAAGTGTGATGTGGACAATGACTGTGGCGACTACTCGGATGAGCCCATGCCCGAATGCTGTGAGTTCCTGCGGGAGGGACATGTGGGAGCACGGACGGGAAAGCAGGAGGACCCGTGTGGATTGAGAAATGACAGGGAAGCCCCTGCTTCAGCCCCGTGGCACCCTCCGTCTTGGCTCTCCCTGCTAATTCTGGTACTACAGAGCAAAGTATAGCTGTGTGGTTGGCAGGTAGAACCAGACCTTGTTCCAAAAGGAGCTCATTCCTCCTCTCTGTACTCTGGATATCTAACTCTCCAAAATACGATCACAAGAACTTCCATTTGTGTGTTTCTAGCACTTTCTCATTTGAGCCTCAGTGAAACACTGCACAGTAGGGAATGTGCATTTACCAATTCCCATTTTCTAGGTGAGGAAACTGAGGCTCACCTTAAGTAGTTGGTCACATTTCTGTTGAGTGGTAGAGCTGACACCCAGGTGCTTTTTTGCTTCAAGCCCAGGCCTTCCCCTCCTCCACACCCCCCTCCCCTGTAGTTAATCCTGTAACACAAATGAATGATACTTTGACAGGGAGGAAACTTAAGATGCTTTCTGCTCTGGGTAAATAGATCACACCTAAAACAACACACGTGGCCAGAATCAATCCAGTTGGTAACATGGTAATTGTTTCTTCTCAGCACCAGGTCCTTCATATGACAATGGGAAGGTGCTTTTGGACTGAGCATTCAGTTCCGACTTTGCTTTTTCCTGTCTTTTCAGTGAGCCATCGCTGTGACAACCATACAGAATTCAGCTGCAGAACGAACTATCGCTGCATCCCACAGTGGGCTGTGTGTAACGGTTTCGACGACTGCAGGGACAACAGTGATGAGCAAGGCTGTGGTAGGAGGGGCTGCAGGAGTGTGGGGGAGGGGCAAGAGCACGGAAGTGTCAGGTGCCCTCTGGGTGATGACAGTGCCTTTTCCATGTCCTTGCTCCTCCGATTACCTCTGAAAAAGCATCATCTCCTGATCTTTCCAGTAACAGGTTACATTTTTTTAGCATTTAGTGGGCTATTGGGGAGTTTAATTTATATCCTCTTAAATGAAATCCCATCCCGAGGAATGTTGGAATTGGGGAAGGCATTATTAAGATATTAGGAACTTACGTAATTTCTCCTAAATGTGGAATTGTTATTTGCACTTGACAATTTTAAATTGTCTAATTTTATAGATTTATTGAAATTGATGGAAGGGGGTAGAGAAAAGATTTGATACCTATCTCTAAAAAGAATAATTCAAAATCAGGACATTTCTTATTTGGAGATTTTCATATTCAGAATGTCTCTCTGTCTGTATCTTCTACGAGAAAGCTGTAAGTCACATTGGCAACATGGAAGGAACTTAGGGACAAACGGCCAAATGAATTAATAGAATCTGTCAAGATTATCCATACACTTTAACTGGAAACCTGAAGGTCTGTTAGGTTTAGTTGGCAGAGGGTAAGGCAGATAATGGGTTATTTTAACACTGAATTTAATAACACTGAATTTAACCAACTGAAGGCAGTGAGATGGAAATGCTCTATTTGCTGTTAGCATCACTTAATCTTCCTCCCCAGGTCTTCGTTGCAAATTAGAAGACAGATGCCAATTCATTTTTTGAGCAGTTGCTACAAAAAAGAATGAATCTAGTTTAAAGCAGTTTAAAGTTTAAGTAGGATAGGTTCAGGTTGGCCAAAAGAGGAATATTGACCGTGAACGCTGCTAGCATTCCTCTCTCTGGAAGCTTTGAGAATATGGTAGCATAATTCTCCAATTGTCTCACAAGAAAGCCAGTGCTACCTTGGCATTTCTTGACCTCCAGCTTCTGAAGTCTTTGCAATGACTGTGCTTTGTAGAGGAGAGGACATGCAAACCTTCCGGGGAATTTCGCTGTAATAATCACCACTGTATCCCTCTTCGCTGGAGGTGTGATGGGCACGATGACTGTGGAGATCACTCAGATGAGGAGAACTGTGGTGAGTGTTCATGGTTCTCCTGTCTTTATGTGCTGCCAGAGTTGTGCTTTTTGTTCTTTGTCCATAATTCAGTTCTCTATGCCATTCATCCTAAATGGGTAGGATGACCTGATCTCTTGCATTCTGATGACTGGTACATTTCCACTTTTTCTTTGACTAAAGACAGAAACATCTCCCTTTAAGATGAAGTTTTGGGAGAAGGGTAGTTACCCAAGTATATGTTTTGTTTGTTGAATTTGTTTATATCTAGCCTTTTTTCTAAAAAGAGTGTGAGGCAACTTGTAATACAGAACAAATACAGTAAGATAAAGAATAGAAACAAAAAAATAAGGACCAAGAGAAGTTCTAGAAGGAAAGGTGCTAACCAAAGACCTTGCTTCTTAAGTGCTTGCCTCAAAATGGTTGTAGTAGCAGAGGAAAGAGATCTTGATTTAGGATTGTCCTCCCCTCCCCGCCCACCCCAGAATGGCTGACTGTTTTAGGAGGGCTAGTGGTTAAATGGCAGGTCAGCTTTTAGTTTCTTTCTCCCAGTGAAGGTGCTGATTGTAAGGAATTGGACAGGGGGGTCAAGGAAAAGAAGCCGAAGATTTGGGTCCCATCAAACTAGATAGTCCTGAGTAATTGGATATATTACCCTGCCCTAAACATACGTCACTGATTCATGTATATGTCAATTTCAGATAGATTAATATGGAATACATTCTTTTTTGTTTTTAAGTAGGCTCCCAGTGTGAGGCTTGAACTCACAAGCCCAAGATCAAGAGTCTTCGTTCTGTACCAGCTGAACCAGCCAGGTGCCCTGTAATGGAATACATGCTAACTTTAGTTACTTTTTGGAAGTAAGAAATGATTGCCACTTTCCATAGGCAGTTGAGAGAATCAGGACACTGATTAAACCTGCAAATATCAATTGGCTAAAACTTAAGACAAAAGTGTGATCCAGTGGAATTTTAAATTTGAGAAAGTTCATGTTTAATCCTATAGGAGGTTATCTAGACTATCATGAAAGCAACAATTATCTTATAAGTAAATCACCTCTGGAGAAAACTCTTAATAAATGCCCTTCTTCACATTCTTAAAATTGAGGTAGAAGGTCTAGTTTTGGAGGACAGGCAGTCTGCCTGCCCAAGCAGATGGCTAGGACTCGGGACACGGGAGTGACAGGCATGCTGAGGATACTCAGGCCCTCACAAGTTTGTCTTCTGTGTATGATTCCTGGTTCCCACTGATGGCTGGGTGGCTTTCCTTTGCAGTCCCCCGGGAGTGCTCGGAGAGTGAATTTCGATGTGATGATCACAGCTGCATTCCCTCTCGATGGGTCTGTGACCATAACAACGACTGTGGCGACCACTCAGATGAGCGGGACTGCGGTAACTGTCAGGGGTCTTTCAGAGGCTTACCATGGGGTGTAGTACCAGAGTCTGCATATTTGACAGAAGAAGGGACTTCAAGTGAGAGTTCGTATGGTTTTTTAGAATAAAACAATTTTTCTATATTTTATGTAATACATAAGCCTTAGCATAGCACAGTACCTTCCGCTCTGTATTTTCTTTTTTTTTTTTTTAAGATTTTTTTTAATTTATTTATTTGACAGAGAGAGATCACAAGTAGGCAGAGAGGCAGGCAGAGAGAGAGGGGGAAACAGGCTCCCCGCTGAGCAGAGAGCCCGATGTGGGACTCGATCCCAGGACCCTGAGATCATGACCTGAGCCGAAGGCAGCGGCCTAACCCACTGAGCCACCCAGGCGCCCCGCTCTGTATTTTCTATGCTTCATTCTTACAGTACTCTTAATTTGTAATAGGTGAAAAGGGTAAGAGATTGTTGAAAATCTCATTTTAACTTTAATATTTCCTAGGAGCAGACTTTAATCTGCATTGTTCTTATAAGCAACAACAACAAAAGCATTCATTTTTCCTCCTGTTCCCCGGAAAGTGTCCATGAGGGATATATTTCTGTAGCTCCCTGGTGTAGAGGTCAGGGGCATTAGACCAGGAATCATAACCCCCAAGTGACTCTTATAGCTCTTTACTCATTAAGGGTTGGATCTGGGAATTCAGATTTCCAAGAAAATGCTAGAGATTATGTAATAGGGGAGAGAGAGGTGCTTCCATTTTCATATGTTGAATGAGGAGAATGTGTTTTGGGCGCATTTATTCCTTTTCTAGCCACAGCTGTGCATTTGCCGTGTGCTAGTCATAGGGTTTGGATAGGAATGGGATGACGTCCTTAGTCTGTTCCCCGGACCTGTCTGAGAAGAACGAGACCTTTTGGAATGACAGTCTTTTCTCTCCAGAGATGAAGACGTGCCAACCTGGGTATTTTCAATGTCAGAGTGGACACTGTGTGCCTGAGCAGTCGACTTGTGATGGAATGGCTGACTGTCTAGATGCCTCCGATGAAGCTGCTTGTCGTAAGTGTCTGGGCCCCCGTGGCCCTGCTCATCTGAAATGCAGCAGATGGCCTTTTAGACCCCACCTCTCCAGCAGCCACCACTTCTTAAATGGCTAGGATATAGGGATTTTCTCTTTGGCACTCATTGGTAATTACCAGTTCACTTAGGGGTCTGAGTCATCATACCCAAATATTTCCTAGTAGTCATTCAGGTGCATTTCATTAACCATATAATAGAGAATATAGTAAATATCTGCGCTAACAAAAATATTATCACCTGAGATACAAATTCATTAATTGAAAAAAACCACCTCAGGTAAACGAGAACATTCGAGCAGTGAATAGATGGGTATAAAAACCTTGGATTGGGTGTTAGAACATGCTGAATTCACAGCATTAACATCTTTCTGAATTGCGTGATGGCATACAAAAAGCTTAAAAATGAAGGTCAGTATGATCATTCACAGTTTAGTCTTTATGAATCACTGAATAAATATGGACTGTTTTTGATTATCTGTGATGGGTATTGTTAATGATGTAGTTGCCACATCTTAAAACCTGGTTTCAGAGAAACTATATAAATGGATGATGGGTAGGGCCAGTGCTGACACAGCTGAAAAGAGTTGCCATTGCCAATGAAGAGAAAGTCCGGTGCCATCCGCAGAATGACTAATGTCTTTGAAAATGGGTGGGACAATGGTCCTGAAGAGGTAGTTCATCACAATTTCAGGCAGTGGAAGGTGACAGTCCATCTTGAATAAGGAAGACAGGCTGTCATGGAAAGAGCTACAGGACAAATTACAGCCTACCTTTTAAAAACTTGTAGCTTTTTCTAACAATTGGAATCTCTCCTCTCCACCAACAGCCACTCGCTTCCCCAATGGTGCATATTGCTCAGCGACTATGTTCGAATGTAAAAACCACGTGTGCATCCGGTCATCTTGGAAATGTGATGGCGATGACGACTGTGGTGATGGTTCTGATGAAGAACTTCACCTGTGCCGTAAGAGGGAGATGAAGGGCGGGTTTGGGAGTGGTGTCGTCTGGCAAAATCTCAACGCTTTTTACGTGGGGTGTGTGATGCCGGAGGCCAGTTGAACAATGTTTGAAAACTGGATGCATTTTACTTTGTCTTCTTTCCCAGTTCGTTGTTTGGAATGTGGGAATGTTAGACAGACATTCATCCCTGTTCCTTTTTAGCCCAGGGATTGGACAAAAATGCCATGTCAGTATTTCCTTCCCTTCGGAGCACTTTAATTAGGGTACATTATATTTTCACAGTGGCATCTCCACATTATCTTGCCACATCTTTTCTTGTTAAGAACTAACGCTGTTTGGGGCACCTGGGTGGCTCAGTGGGTTAAAGCCTCTGCCTTCAGCTCAGGTTATGATCCCAGGGTCCTGGGATCGAGCCCCACATCGGGCTTTCTGCTCAGCAGGGAGCCTGCTTCCTCCTCTCTCTCTCTCTCTCTGCCTGCCTCACTGCCTACTTGTGATCTCTGTCTGTCAAATAAATAATAAAAAATAAAATCTTTAAAAAAAAAGTTTAAAAAAAAAAAAAAAAAAGAACTAACGCTGTTTTGTTTTGCTTTTAACTTGATGGATCTTGAAAAATACCTTAACCCTGTGGAACTTTCAAATAAGTACTTAGGAAGTCACTCCCTCAATGAGATAAAGTGCCCGCAGCCCCATTAAAAAGTGGAGAGGCAGAGACACAGCCCCATTAAAAAGCGACCAGTACTGTTTCATAATGTTGCACATCTTTCACAACAAAGAATTTCTGCAACAGTTCTGTTAACAGAACTTCTAAGAATCAGCTCTTGGGTCTGACTTTTTTACCCCCAGCCGACCTTATCATGAGTTTCTGCTTTTGTTCCTGTCTGTGATGCAAAGGCAGAAGGAGAAATCAGACAGCCAAAGCCTTCCATGTGGAAGAAAAACACACGTGTGTGTTAAGATTACCCAGTCTCTGGGGCCTGCACAGAGGGCCATGCCCCTTTACCAAACAAGTAAGGGACCTGGGTTCTACCTTTGGGTTCCTCACAGGTACATAAGCGTCAGCTAGAAGTCTAACTCTGGGCAACAAGATGAGTCAGAGGTCAGTTGTGAAATAGTAACTTTTAATGTAAGAGGTGAGGACATTCAGGAAGGAAAGTCTGTCACCGTGTGAAATTTCATGCTCTGGAGCATCAGTGACAACTGCCGTCAGAAAGACACACAGCAGCCTCCTTAATATTAGGATAAGGGTTCATGTGTGGTCCTGCCAGCCTCTCCAGCCTCATGGCTTATAATTGTCCCCCTCATTCTGTGCTCTGGCTACAGGGACTGTAATTCAGGTCCAAACAGGTGCTGTGCTCCTTCCTGACTCCAAACCTTCCCCCAGCCTCTTCTGATCTGTATCAGCTCCCCCCCCCCCCCCCCCGCCACTCCCACTCCTTGCCACCATAGATGCCATGATAGCAGGTCTGGTTTGTGGCTCTTCTCAAAGTTATAATTGAATGGTTAATTGGCAAAGTCTGTTTTCCTGTTAGAATGAAAGTTCTGTGAGTCCCAGGACTCTGTCTTTCTTGTTCTGCATCGTTTCTGGCTCCTAGCACAGTGACATGGTGTGTGCTGGATCCTCAAGGTGTATTTGTGGATTGGTTCATTGAATGAACAGATGAATGGATGAATGCGGCGAGCCTGGTGCTGGCCCGGGAGCATTTTAGATACTACATTCTACTCTCAGCTTGAACTTTTGTTTGTCCATCTTGCCTTCCAGTGGATGTTTCCTGCGAGTCACCGTACCGGTTCCGATGTGACAACAATCGCTGTATTTATAAGCATGAGCTGTGCAACCATGTGGATGACTGTGGAGATGGGAGTGATGAGAAAGAGGAGCAGTGTAAGCAAAGTGAAAAAGAAGGAAAAACCAAGGGCCCCGAGTCGGCTGCAGTTTGCAGAATGTACCTCTGGGATTTCAGTTTGTATGGTAGAGGCTGAGCTGGACCTGTGGCTGCAGATCCCCTTTGACAGTTGTTTCCAGACCATATAAACACACTCACTACTCAGATACATCCCTCCCCTGCTTTTTCCCATCTCGTTGGAGCAAGTCGTCTAATTTTTTAGTCTTCATTTAAATAATCAATAAGGTTTTTTTGAGACATTGAGAAAAACACTAAATACTAGTTGACTCACGCTTCACAAATTAATGGTTTATTTATTTTCAAAAATGAGTTTTGTCACTCTTCAGCCTCGAGTTACTAATTGTTAATCTAGGCACGTGAGCTGCTGAATGCTCAGCTGAAATGATCACGCTCAAAAAGGCAGCACCAGTGTTAACAGAGCTGGTCTTATGTGCATCTTTAAAGTGGAAATTCATTTCCCAGAAGAGAAAAATTATCAATTATTTTAAGATAGAAGTTTCAAACCAGTGGTGTTAAATGTTATAGATACTGAAAAAAAAAATCTGTGCTTTCCCCTTGTGAGAATGTTTTAAAATCTGTCCATTGAAGGGGAGAGTTGATTAATTTTGGGGGTAATTTATCTAGAGAAAAGTCAGCAAGAGAAATGATTTCCCCTGACTCCAATTACTTTTTCTTCCTAAAAGGATGCTCTTTGGGAAAATTTAGATAAATGGCTCCTTTTTTCTATTTTCCATCCTTTGTATTGCTGTGGCCTTAGAATGCTCACTGCCAGCTCTGTGTCAGAGAGGACGAGGACACTATGGCAGCACTCTGGCTTGTACTTATGTGCTTAGCGGTTTCTTGCTTTTTTGGCAGAGGTGACCCTGTGGTTATAATGTTCCTAGGTTTATTTGAGGCCTGGCACAAATGGATGAAAACCAAGAAATAGGACATTTTAAAAATTTTGAGCAGGTTTTCCCTTCTCCCCTTCTGTTTCCATTTCCCTTACTCCTATTGCCTTTTCTTTCTTTCTTTTTTCTTTAATGGAGCAAGACAATTGGAGCATGTGGTCAAATTTGAAAGTGGATCAAAGGGGCAGTAAGCTTACTCTTCCCAAAGAATTGGATGTTAGTTAGAGGAATCAAAATAGACAAACCACAACAATTCAGTGGCTTAAAGTAGCAGAGGGTGAATTTTTTTTCTTAAGATTGATTTATTTGAGAGAGACCATGAGGCAGAGAGGGGCAGGGGACAGAGAAATCCCAGCAGACTCTGCGTTCAGCACAGAGCCCAATGCAGGGCTAGATCCCACAACTCTGAGATCATGACCTGAGCTGAAACCAAGAGTTGGATGCCCAACCGTCTGCACCAGCCATGCGCCCTGGGAGGCAGAGGTTGATGTAAAGTTTGATGAAGGTCAGGCAGTTCTCTGTCCTCTAAGTATGCCACCTGCGACACATAGTCTTCAAGGTTGCCGAAGCAGGAGAAGAGAGAAATGAAGGAAGGACGCAGTTTTGTATTTTCCTGGGCGTGGAAGTGATAGATCTTGCTTGTGCTTGTGGTCCTTTGGTTGGAACTGGTCACAAGGTTCCAATATAACTGCAGGGAAGTGCATGGGTGTTTAATGAATACCAGTGGTTTTGCCACAATTTGCCCCTGTGTCACTAAGAATCCATTTATACTTTCCTTCCCATGCATAGAACACCCTGAACCTGTTCCCAAGGGGCATGACTCATAGTCCCATTCAGTAACTGAAATCCAGGAGTCCTGGGTGACAGGCTTCAGTCCTGTTGTCAGTTGCATACAAGGTTCCTCTTGGTTTGAAGAAACATAAACTAATAAATAAGTTTTATTTATGCCCCTCTGCCCCTAAGAGATAGTGGTAGATCAGGGGAAGTATAATAGAAACAGATTCCCATTGGGCAGAAAGAAAGAGAGACTCATTGCATTCACCAGCCTACAGCAGTTCTAGAGGACCAGTGGGCTCCAGTGTTTCTTTTGAGACATAGCTTTCGAATCTGCTTTATATCTTTGTTTTTCTCACGCACCTTTGTCTCAACTGATCATTGGTTACATTCAGCCCATCTAGAAAAATAGATGGGCCGGTATTTCATCCAACTCAGAGGTTTTACTGGTTATTTATGTTTCAAAGCCTTCTAAACTTCAGAATCTCACTGTTCAGGATCTAAATGGAGTCAGCTTTTCCCACACATCAAATTGCTGGGCTTTATTTCATTTCTGCTTATAAATCAATCAGCTCTTCCCTGAACTTTTCTCTGATTGATACTCCCCTGCCAAACTCAGGTAATGGCAAGCAGTGTACACTGCTAACATCCCGTTTTCTTACCTCTTTCCCTAGTTTGACAGGTTCAACAAGCAGGTGATCTGCTTTCCAATTTTTCCAAAGTGACACTTTCACCAAAGGCTTTGCCTTTGCATCATATGGGTCTCCATCTTTCCTATCTCCAAAATATCTTTCCTCATTGCTTGCCTCCTGACACTGAAGACAGTGTCCCGTAATTTAGCTTTTTATTACGAAAGTACCTTACATTTTTACTATTCAGGGTATCTCATACCACCACTGCACCCAACAAATTTGCAACTCTCAGGGGTGATACCTTATGAAGACTTACTTCTCACCCAAGTAAAGGCCAGTGCAGGTTGCCCAGCCCCTCCAACTTGTAGCTGGGCCACCTGAAACCTATGGCTTCCAAGGTTTCCAAAGCAGGAGACACGGGAGCTTTAATTGCTTCAGTCCGGAAGTGACACATATCACTTCCTACTCATAGCCCATTGGACAGAACTAGTCACGTGGTCCCAACACAACTGCAAGGGAGACTGGGAAATGTAGGGAAGCACAGGCTTACCTGTGAGCGATAACTATTTGCCACACAGGGAAGCATCTTGTTCCACAGAAGAGAAAGTTTTGACTTTGACTTGAACTTTTGTTCTTAAATTATAGGTTTGGCTTCGACCTCCAGACCTTGTACAGAAAACGAATTTAAGTGTAGCAATGGACATTGCATTTCACAGTATTTTGTATGCGATGATGTTGATGACTGTGGTGACCATTTTGATGAAACGGGTTGCAGTAAGTAAATACTGATTATTGTATTTCATTGTAATAACTCGGGTTTACCTAATGAGAGTGTGCAATAACATAAAGAACATGATAACCACGTATTTCTCTTTATTTTGTGCTCTGAATTGCAATCAAGCCTGTAGCTATCTGTTATTGAGCATGTACTCTATACCAGACATTATGCTAAACACGACAAGGATTATCTCATTTTATCCTTGTAACAACCCTATGAGCTGGGTATGTTCACCAAATTTTTAAAAAAGATTTGTTTATTTACATGAGAGGGAGAGAGAATGGGGGTGGGGAGGGGCAGAGGGAGAGGAAGAGAGAAACCCAGGCAGACTCTGTGCTAGGTGCAGAGCCCGACATGGGGCTCCATCTTACGACCCTGAGATCATGACCTGAGCCAAAACCAAGAGTCAGATGCTTAACCAGCTGTGCTAGCCAGGTGCCGCTCAAGTATTATTTTAATGAGGAAATTGGCTTGCAGGTATGAAAAACCTGCATGTCTTTTTGCCATCAGGAGGCTGAGGATCTAAACTCTGATCTACCTAACTCCAGAGCATCTCCTCCCAGTTAACTAGGTGCCTCCCAGCACCTTAAAGCTATGTATTTTGTTCACTAGTCTGCATATTTTTTTCACCTTAAGCCAAATGCAGTATCCTTTGGCACTAAGGGGAAAAGCTTCTAAGGGAATTGATAAAGATGGGGTTGTCTCAGGGGACCTCAGGAGGAACATTTATTTTTATTTTTAAAGTAGAGGGACTACTTTGTGTAGGAAAAAGATAAGGAACACAATCAAGGAGTGGTTCTAGTTCAGTATTGTGATGGCAGTGTTGGAATGGCATGTTAATAATTCACACCTTTTTAGTCCTTTAGAGCTCTTATGAAATCCTTGCACATACATTATCTAATTTGTCACTCAGACAAACCCCACTGGGTTGCTACTATTATGTCTTATCTGTATAATAAATCTCAGAGAGCTTAAGAAGTTGCTTGAGGTCATACAGAGTGGCAGAGGCAGAATTTGAATAGTCCTGTGACTCCAGATGACGAGAGCTGGCCTCTAGTTTCCTTGGCCACTACCTGTGTCCCTTTGGGCATCAGCTGACCTCTCCTGGCCTCAGTTTCTTCACAGGAAAAAAAAAAGTTCTTCAGACTCTAGGAGCCCATGACTTAGTCATCTTAGCTCCACATATTTTTTAACTTCTTGGGCTTTAGTGGTTTTTTTTCCTGAGGCTTCCCAGTGATTTCCAGGCAACTTTTCTCCTGTGTGATGTACAAAGGAGGGTAAATAATTGATCATTAATGCATTGATTTGTCCTTTATTTCATGTACTTGCCTAGTGGGGCTTGGAATTTTTGACATAGCAATGTGACTTGATTAAATATTTTAAAAAGCGTGATCATGACAGGATTTGCAAAACTGGGTGTTAGATTTGAGTTCTAGTGCTGAGACAGATAAGTAAGCTGTTCCAAGAGTTTGGAGTATTTTCTAGTTGGGCTTGGGTCAAACCTTAGTTCCTCTTTTAGTTAGCCATTTAAAAAGCTTACAATTGACTACAGTCCTTTTAATTCAAATAACATTCGATTAAAAGCAGGGTTTATTTAAAGAAATAAGTAGCATAGATATTAATTTAAAGTACAGAAATAGCATCTGTTTTTAGGTATTAAGTGAATATGTGATAGTGTATCAGTCTTACTGCTGTGGGTCGATAATTTGAGACATAATAATTCTTATTCAATAATACCCGTTCTTGGGGCGCCTGGGTGGCTCAGTGGGTTAAAGCCTCTGCCTTCAGCTCAGGTCATGATCTCAGGGTCCTGGGATCGAGCCCCATATCAGGCTCTCTGCTCTGCAGGGAGCCTGCTTCTCCCCTCTCTCTCTGCCTGCCTTTCTGCCTACTTGTGATCTCTGTCTGTCAAATAAATAAATAAAATCTTTAAAAAAAAATAATACCAGTTCTTGGGGCACCTGGGTGTCTCAGTGGGTTAAGCCTCTGCCTTTCGCTCAGGTCATGATCTCAGGGTCCTGGGATTGAGTCCTGCATCGGGCTCTCTGCTTGGCAGGGAGCCTGCTTCCCCGCCTTCTCTCTGCCTGCCTCTCTGCCTACTTGTGATCTCTCTGTATGTCAAATAAATAAATACAATCCTTTAAAAAAAATAAGATATCAGTTCTTGGGTGCTACTAATCCCCTTGCCTTTCTTTTCTTTTCCCTTTCTCTTCTTTCTCCTATTTAAACAGGATCTCTGATGTTCCGTACATATGTTTGCTTTTTAAAAAGTATTTTAAAATCAGGAAAGGAAAGATACTAATATTTTTAGAGTGTCATATGTTTGGGTTTGTATATGATCTGTTTGTGGATTAAGATGGTGATTGTTATTGAAATAAGTTATAAGTTCCTCATATTTGAGGAAGAATCTTACGATGTTACATGGTTTCTGCTCTTGTTTGAAGGACTCTTGCTTCATAAGAGTATAACTCAGAGGGGCACTTGGTCCAGAAATGTTTATTTCCTGGGATCTTTAGTCATGTGTAGATTTTAGAGCTGGGAGAAGATTATGAAGTCTAATTATACACATGAGACCCAAAGAGGTTATGTGACTGTCTAAAGGCTATCCAAGTTAATAAAACAGGTCATATTTATTAACATTATAGAGGAGACATCACTACCAACCTTACAGAAATTTAAAAGATTATAAGGGAATAGTATGAGAAACTTTTTTAATGTCAACAAATTAGACAAATGACCAAATTCTTAGAAAGACAGAAAACAGTGAAACTGACTCTGGAAGAAATAAAAAATCTGGATAGACTTATTTAGCAATGTGTAGTTCTTAAGGGCTAAACTAAGGTTTTCATGTATATGGCTTTGAAGTTTGAGCTCCAAGGGCAGCATTCCATTGAATGCTCTTGTGCTTTATTTTGTGATTATTTTTCTTTTTTGAAACTCAATGTTTTTAGTCTATTCAAACCATATATACTTAAATAGTCATCATATCCTTAAAGGATCCTCATTTCCTACTGTAGGAGACAGATAGATATAAATCTGTTTTGCTTTGGAAGAAATGAGCAGGAGATACTACAGTCTCATTGGCTAAAATATTCAGAAGCCTGTGACCAAGAGATCTTTCATTTGAAACGCAGATAAAGCTTAAATCCTTTATGGGGATAATCACCACCCTTCCCATGCCTTGGCCTCCATTATCACTCATTAGGTATGTTCATCTTTGTGTGCTTCCTTGTAAGATCTAGGTTTGAGGGTAGATGGAGAATCAGGATAAAAGAAGCAAACTTACAATAATAACAAAAATGAAAGCCAGATGGCTTTGACAGATATTGGCAGAGATAAGAACTCAGGGCAGTGATGAGCAGTGAAGTGTGAGGATGGAGTCTGAAATGTTAAAAGTCTGCCCTGGAGTATCTGGACCCCAGAATAGCACAGATAATAAGGGTCATTCATATAAGCCCCATAAAAATGAACTATTGTTGAATTTTTTCTTTGTATTATGAAAGCTATAAAATACAGAAAATATATTAATGATCAAAAGTAAAAATCACTTGAATCCCATAACTAAAAGAGAATCTTAAGTTTGGTGTACTTCATTGTGTTTTTTTGCACATAATATGTGCAAAAATCATTTCTTAATATTAAAAAATTTAGACATATTCTATATTTAGTATTACTATCTTTCCCTCCATTTTTGTTATAAATATTTTCCATGTCAAAGTATCATTTAAAATCATAACTCATTGATTGTAAGATGCATGTTTATTTTCACATTTAAACATCTCTGAAACAAGAATAATTCTTCAGGTGATAACATGCCAGAGTGTAAGTCCCAGAGTTTTTCTATTTTAGCATTATGTAAAATAGGGCATCAATGGTGTCTTACTTGGGTTTGATAAGACAGTGAACTGTAATTGTTTAAGTTGTTTTCAGAATTTTATCAGCAGTTTATAATCCTTAAACATAAATCATAGTACACATTTTTTATTCCTTTTTGAGGGAAAATGTATTAATTTGGAATAACTAGATAATAGAGTGAGTATTTTTAAAAGTCCTTGGTTCATACACATTGTTGAAAAATTCCTTTCCATGTGTGCCACTTTATGGTTCTTATAGCATAGCAGTTGGATGACTGATAACTAAATGCATTTTACTGTGCCCTGGCCAACACTTGATATGTGTACACATATCTCAGTTGGTCTTCTTTTAACATTATAATTTCCTCCTGTTTGTTATGTTGCTCTAAACTGTACCATTGTTCTTTATTACACACATAACAGGATATATATTATATATATCTTAATCCCTATTTCATATATATATATATATAATATTTATGGAGCAGATGGTTACAATTGTAAAGAGCCCCAGACTTCATAGTTCTGGACTCTGGAATTGGATGCTCTGGGAAGCCTGGCAGTGCGGAGTATAATGGGAAGATTGCCTCAAGGATCTGACATTATATACAATTATATAAATGGCATTTGCCCCATTATCAGATATCTGAATATACAGAAGCCTTCAATCTTCTACAAAGACTTACAGGAAGGGATTATCTTGAGATGTCTTACAGTAGACTATAGGTAGATTTATACCTTTTATTTGTAATGCTAAGATTGTTTTTCCAGATACAGGAAAAGAAAGATCATGTGCAGAGAATCTATGTGAACAAAACTGTACGCAGTTAAGTGAAGGAGGCTTTATCTGCTCCTGTAGACCCGGGTTCAAAGCCAGTATGTTGGACAGAAACTCCTGTGACGGTAAGTATATTTCCTCCAATTTTCATTAGGAGATGCTCATACGTCAGGTTCTCCACTCATTCCCTTTTATTAAACTACTGTTTAATTCCCTTAATGGGGCTAAACTCTTAGTTCTAGTTCATTAAAATACTTAAGTGCACAAATAATTATACTGTTAGAGGGTGATGATCAGTTCTGAATGAGAGTGTAAGCTGTAATTCAAGATGTATATAACCTGTGATGACAAATGTAAAGATTTTGCATCTTAATTTCTTGAGTCATGGAAAAACAAAAAGCAATACTCAGGGATGCCAGTTTCCTTTTTTCCATGCTCTCTTGCCAGTCCCTAGCAGATGGCTAGGCAGTAATGTCTGCGGAATTGATAAGATTCACAAAGTGTTAAGAAGTGATGACTGCTTATTTTATCAGTGTGGGAGATCAGATTCTTAAAAAATAAAGTTTTACTTTCTTCATCAAAGTCCAATAGCACATATATATTACACACCTACTTAGGCCAGACATAAGTAAGATCTCAGGTATGGAGTTGGAAGGTAGCTTATCAAGAGGCTAAGGAATGAGTAGGATTTCATTATTTGAATTTGCTCTTGCTAACTCATGACGTGTCATGCTCAGATGACTGAGAGAGTTCTTTGGGAAGCTGAAGCTTAAGAACTCAGTGAAGAAACCGAATGAGCAAGTCCCTTTCCTGAAGCTAGTGAGGCCAAGGGAAGTGGTATACCAAACAACACCAACATCCAGCTGCTTTCCAAAAGTGAATGTTTTGCTTTGCTATTGCACAGTCACTCTGCTGTAGTTGAACCCTGTCTTTATTGCTTATTAGCTTTGGGACTTTGGGTTTAGGCATAGTCCATATTGCAGAGTCATTTTGGAAAATTGAATGAGGCACAAACATGAAAAGCATGTGAAACAATGTCTGAAGCTTAGGAAGTGCTCCACAAATGATCGCATCATTGCCTGTCTTCATCTGCAGCCTTCTCCGGCTTCATTGCTTTTGACTTTGGATTTAAGTAGAAGCAGGGCCTCGAAGGAATGGTTGGGAGCAGATGTTGCATATTTGCTTTTATTTTATCTGCAGACATCAATGAATGTGAGCAATTTGGGGTTTGTCCCCAGAACTGCCGGAATACCAAAGGAAGTTATGAGTGTTCCTGTGCGGAAGGCTTCAGGTCTGTGAGTGACCAGTATGGAAAACGATGCGCAGCTGATGGTATGATGGGTTCATGTTGGGATTAATCAGTTGACTTTCAGAGAACTAAATGCTGATGAGTACAATATACCAGAAAGTGAACTTCAGACTCCCAAAAGTCTTATTTTTAATTCACCAGCTACTTCTCTTCCAATGCCCATCCAGGCTCTTCTCTCTCCTCTCCTGCCAGATTAAAACAATAACTGCAATACCACAACAGATATGCAGGAATTAAAATAGGAGTCAGTATTGTTTGTTATTCTGGACTTAGGCTCTTGTCCGCCTTGATAAAACTTCAAAAAGTGAACAAGATATTGCCTTCCAGAATATTCAGACAAAAGCTTGCCTAGAGGGTGGTGGTCAACAGAAGGAAATTAATGAAGCCCTCCAGCTCCCACTCCAAGATCAAGGTTTGAGGCCCTGTGATTCAGGATGGATCACTAAAAACAGTCACATTCAGTCAGGGCAAATCAAGGACATTCTGTTGATAAATCTTTTTTATTGTTCATGGGCTGCCGATCACAGATGGAGGGAGTCTCGCTCATTTATAACTTCAATCACTAGTTCTGCATTTTAGGTTAATGCTGGTATCTGAGAGTCAGGCCTGATAGAAGGCAGTAGTAAGTACTAGATAGAAATGACAAAAGAGAAAGACTACGTGGCAGAAGTATTATATAGTCCAGATTTCCAGGGGTCTCATCTAAATCAGGATATCCCCGTCAAGGGGTATGGGTCTTTATGAGAATTAGAGATTTGAAGTTTGTGCTAGAGTTTAAAGAACATGATATGGAAGATATGGAAATAACATTTTACTTTGCAAATTAAGGGTAAATGGGGGTCCAATTTCTTCATACAAATTGGGTTTTAAAGCATACTACATCTGACTAGCATTCTTAAATTGTTTTACCCCCCCAAACATTTTGACAGTGAATGAAAACTAGGGTAAAGGCATTTGAGCACTTGGTCTGGTAATTAGGCAGCAAATTAAAAACTAGTTAACTAACTCCTTTTAACTAAGGAGATGACTGAAATAAATGCTCATGGTCATGTAAAACACAACGCCAAGACAGAAGGAATATATAAAGTGAACTTTCAAAAGTTAATTATAGACCGTGCACCTCAGAATGAGTCACCATTGAAATAGGTGCTTTGGGTGAGAACAAGAACAAGCTGTTTTTGTCATTAGCTGAGAGATAAATTGAGTTGTGGGGCCGATTACCTGCTAAAAGAATCATCAAATCTGTCAGTAAAGAGTAAGGAATGAGGACATCCTGGTAAACTTTTAGTATCACTATACATACTGTGTTTCTTCCATGAGATTGTCTGCAATCTTGTCTGTTTTATTGTCAGAGAATAAGGGCAAAAAATCAGGGGAAAAGAGGACACTATCTGGGGGTCTCAGTCCTGTCTTGTTCTAAACCATTACCTACAGAACACACAGAATAAAGAAGTGATAACACCCCTAACAGAAATACTAGCTTTCCACCTGAAAATGGAGACAAGAATGTCCAGTCACAGATTTTGTACCCCATTTGGTAGTCGTTAGTTCTGTTGATTAGCAGAAGTAGTCAGATTCCTATAAAAACTTGTGTTTTTTTTTTTTTTAAAGGTGGGAAGATACTTACTATTTTATATCTGCTTCATTTTAAAAAAGAGTTCAGATAGAATTCAAAGAAATATAACAGTCCTTGTCTTTTTTTACAGGTAACCCTCCTTTGTTGCTACTGCCTGAAAACGTACGAATTCGAAAATACAATCTCTCATCTGAGAGGTTCTCAGATTATCTTGAAGGCGAGGAACGTATTCAGGCTCTTGATTATGATTGGGACCCCGAAGGCATAGGTCTCAGTGAGTATGAACTTTGACAGCTGCCACTGATATTAATTGAATTAATTGAATTATAAGGTGTTAAACTTTGGGGCATCTGTTTTTTAATGAGTGAATTTTGTTGCATGAGTGGTGGATAGAGCTTCTCCTATCCAGCTTGTTCAGGACGCCTTAATTTGGCCATGTGTCCCAGCGAAACTTTCTCAACTTTCAACCAGACCTTCTCCCATCTCTGGGGACTATCCTTTTAGGACCGCCTCATGTCCCTTTGTTTAATATCTCTTTGTCTCTGCTCATGAAGGGATTGTTCTCCCCTATCCCTGCACCCTTCAGAATTTCTACTCAAACTTCAAAGACTCAGTTCTGATATCTTCTGAACTCCTCTGATATCTTCTATAACCCTTCCTGGGCACAGTTCCATAATTGCTCATTGGGTGAGCCTGTAGGATTTTATACATGGCTTTCACTAAAGCACATGTTACATTGAGTTATAGGCATCCACAGAATTTTCTCCCTGTACCTTAATCATGAGCTCTTTGGAGATAGGATTGAATCCAGTTCAACTCTGCAGGGCTACCAGCTGACCCAGCATCTGACCCAACAGTGTATGTGCTGATTGCTTTAGGACTTTAGTTCAATGAATGAAAATATGAAAAATGTTTATCATTGAGTCTCTCATGGCTCTCTGGTGTGTATGGGAGATGGTAATGGGGCAGGAATCAGAAAACTCATCTTCGATGCCTGTTTCCCTCACGTACCGAGCTTTATAACTAAATAATTATAACGATGATAACAATTCTCTGGTTCTCCATTTCTTAACTATAAAATAAGAACAGTAATCTTGTCTGCCTGCCTCCCTGGAGAGTTCTTTGAAGATCAAATGAGATAACAGGTGTGAAAATGTTTTGCAAACTATCAGTAACTATGCTATGTAAGATTTATTATGGTTGTGTTTTCACACTCATTTACATGATACAATAAACTTTTCAGGAATGGCAAACACCTAGGAAAGTATATCTTTCCTTAAAAAGTCTGCCTTAAAAGTTGCAGTCCTCCTGTGCATTTTAAGATGTCTGCTGTCCACTGTCCTTTGGTCTATACGCAAAATAGGACTTCTCATCTACATAGCTCCTTTACTGCAAGTTTTTGACTAGCCTGGCCCTGGCTTATCTATACATTTCATTTTGGGAACTAGAACTTGATCCTAATGAGAGTAAATATAGGCTCTTGGCTGAAATGTATTTTAGTAAGTTACCTTTGAAATAGAGACACCCAAGTCAGTATCAATAAGCTGTCAGTTGAAGTATTTGTAGCTAGTAGCTCAAGTATGATGTTCTGAGGTTTGTTCAGATCAGTATAATTGAATTATTTGTCTCACAGGAACAATGAGGAAGTAGAGATGTCAGTAAATGAACAGTAGTTGACCTGCTTAGACCCCAGTTTCCTCCCTTACCTGATGTTCTTAACATGAAACTCAATTGAGTATCTTGCCTTGCAGGCGTCGTATATTATACTGTGCTAGGGCATGGCTCTGATTTTGGAGCTATCAAACGTGCCTACATCCCCAACTTTGAATCTGGTACTAATAATCTTGTGTCGAAAGTTAACCTGAACCTGAAATCCATAATGCAACCAGATGGATTAGCAGTGGACTGGGTTGGAAGGTAAGTTTAGTGGCATTCCCTTCTTGTCTCTTCTGTTACCTTGGCCAGACCCCTTACAGCTTGTCATGGTAATGAGTTAAGCTGGTCCAGCTAAGGGTAGCCCTCAGTGCTGGTGCAACTGTGTGATGCCTGGGCTTGCTGTATCTAGCTCCCTCAGCCACCTCTGCTTATCCCAAGGTGTCAAATGAGCATTTATCATTTCCTATATTCTGTGGATGCCATGAAAAGGTTTGGGAGAGCACCAAGGTCAAGATCTCATATTATATCCAGGAGAGCATTCTTGCCAACAGAGTTTTGGATTCCCAGATCAGAACCCTCAGTATGGCAGCACTATTCATTTTGTGAAGAAGTAGAACAGCCTCCAGTCCTACCAGCAAGGCAGTTGAGATGAAACATTTTTCTCTATGGTAATTATTTTGAGGGGCAGCAATCCACATCTTGTGTTTTCAGCAGGGCTGTTTTGTCTAAACAGATTGGAAATTTGACTTTTCCTCTTAAATGTTTGGTTTTGAGTTCATAGTGGTGTCAGCTTTGTTCTGCTCTTTCAGATTTTCTAGAACCCCAGGGACCAGAGCCGGACATTTTGTGTGATCCCTAAATATGAACCTTAAGTAGGATACAGGAGATGTAAACTGATGTGGAAAAGTTCATAAGCTCCTTCTTCAAGAAAGAGCCTTGCATCAGGAGTGACATTTGTGGGAAAGGGATTACATTAGGATCTGAATTCAAACATTAATTGAATTCCCCATGTCCTTGAAAATGAAGGAATAATGAAAAAATGTTTGAGAGGAAAGGCTCAGGGGCTTATTGCCCTCTGGGATAATGGAGAGTCATTTACAGCATAAATTAATTTTCACCTTTTAACAAACTTGTCTGGTGCTTTTGGAAGACTTGAGCATCTCTGAAGAAGTTAATTAGGTCCCTGCTGTGCCCACAGGCTATCAGGGCACTCATTTCAGCATTTTCTGTCAGGAATCAAGGCCTTGGAGAGTCAGTAACTTGAAACTCTAGACTTTAGCACTTCCTTCTGAAAATCAACCAGGCAATTCATGTTTGAAGTTTCACTTCTTTCTTAGCCTTCATGAGTGAGTGCGTGAAGAAACTGATGGAAATCTTTCTGCTCGTACAGGACTGAGACCTGCAGGATAGTGGAACAGGGCAGGATGGCCATGCTGAGTTTGTTATTTTGGAAAGGCTATTTCCACTCATCCTTGGAGCTGATGCCGGACTGCTGTTGATGCCAGTGGCACTCTTCGCAAAGCAGAAGCAGGCTCCCGGGGCAGTCGGAATTGGCCAGCTCAGCAGTGCCTTATGACTTCCACCTGGCAGTGCATGTCTTGTAGCAATGTCAGATGTGAGTCCATCATCATCACTGATGCTGGCTGATTAGGCAGGAGTCCCCCCTCTACTTCTTAGGATTCCACTCATAACTTTCCAAAGACCATTGGTGGAAGATATCAGGGCATTCCCCAGAGAAGGAAACTCTGCTCTGACCACTGGTTATCTAAGTAGTTGTCTTGTTGGCCCCAGCTTCCAAACTGAAGGCTCGTTGAGACTTTTTTAGATGATTAACTTTGTTCCTTTAAATTCAGGCATATTTACTGGTCAGATGCCAAGACCAAACGGATCCAGGTGGCTAAACTTGATGGGAGGTACAGAAAGTGGCTGATTTCCACTGGACTGGATCAACCAGCTGCAGTGGTTGTGAATCCCAAACTAGGGTAAGTACTTGGAGGGGTCCTTCATGTTCTAGATGTTTTCCAGTGGATTGTCAAAAATTTATATCTCAATTATTTTTTCCTAATTGGACTGAAATTGTCCTTGGACTATTTGGAATGGCATCTCTTACTAACTTTAAAGAATTACAGTATTCCCTAAAGATAATTTAGAACCATCCAAGCCTCAGACTGATACTGCATAAGGGGAGGGCCTCTGGTCCCATTTTTTCCATAGCCCAGTTTGTCTAAAATTCACACATTTCTCAATAGAATTTAAGGGTCAGTCTTAACCTGATGATTGAGACTAGAAACTGCAAAGGCTGGTCACCTAAATATGGCCTACAGACAGATTGGACTTGAACTAAGCAAAGTTTTAGGGTTTTTAAAATTTAGTTACTAACATTAAAAAAAAAATGTTTAAGCTATGTTTTTGGCTTGAAAAATCAGAACAACTGATAACACTATGTAGGTAATGACTTCTTTACCTAGAGGGGGAAAGGGAGAGGTTTCATGCCGAATGCGGAGCCTGATGCAGGGCTCGATCTCATATCCCTGAGATCATGACCTCAGCCAAAGTCTATAGGTGGACTCCTAACCAACTGGCCACCCTGGTGCCCCAGTAGGGATGCCTTTCTTACTGCAGCATTGCCTGGAACTTCTAGACAGGGCTTTGTTCTCACCATCACTTGATGTTTGTAACTGCAGTGCTCCACTCATTTGCGTCTCCTGCCTGGTCCTTCCAGGTATTTCAAATAGTGCCATCCCTGGTCTGTGCAGTTCTATAATTATTAATTGAATGCCAAATAATCCATTTTAAAATTGGAATCCTTATTTTATTCTCTGATACATCTCAAACACAGAACAGTGCTGCTAACACAGAAAGCATTCAATAAATATTTTATGAAGAATGAACAGCTTTTGCGATTATACATTTTAAAGTGTCTGAATATATATACTCAAACAGGGCTGGGCAATCTCTATGGAGGAAGTTTTCAAGAAGGATAGACCACAGATACACTGGCTCCTCCTTTTCTCACCCTGTCTTCTAAAGTAAAGTGCAAAAACTTAGCACCCAGCTCTCTATGACACACAGCAGATTTCCCTGCTGGAAGGTCATGCTCTGCTTTGGTGGAGAAGCCTCACTAGATGAAATATTAAAAAGAAAACCTTCTGTTACAGGCTTATGTACTGGACTGATTGGGGCAGAGAACCTAAAATCGAGTCTGCCTGGATGGATGGACAACATCGGAAAACCCTGGTGCAGGAGGACCTTGGTTGGCCAACAGGTCTTGCCATTGATTATTTGAACGATGACCGGATCTACTGGAGTGACTTCAAGGAGAACAATATTGAAACTATAAAACATGATGGGACTGATAGGAGAATCGTTGCAAATGCAGGTTAGAAATGGGTTAGATTTTAATATGTTCTGTAATCAAGAAATATATTTCTAGTGTCTGCCCGTTTTTTCTAGGAGTAACCTGATCTTAGGTTGATAGTTTCTTAGCTATCACTCCTTCCAGTTCCCCAGCTGCTCATTTAAATGCAAATGAATCCATTAGCAATGATTAAGTTTTTTTTTCCTTTTAACATAATTTTTAAAAGGTGTTTTTAGCATCAGATATTGAAATAACTGAATTTCCTGTTAAGTTGGCCTGATAGAGTGGCATTTCAGGTGTACCAGTGGAAACTCATGTCTAACCACTTCTAGACCCATTTGTTTTTATTATGCTCAATTGCTTATTTTGTACAACTGGAAACATCTAGAAGGAGGGAAGCATTTTGTTTTCTTCTCCAGATTTCTACAGAATTGCAGCAATCCAGTACCTGTTAGCTCTGTGTGATAAGCGGTGTCTTATGTTCAGAGGAAAAAAAAAAAAAAAAGAATCTCTGCCATCCAAATTGTTGTCCAAACATAAAATTAAATCAGCAACTTGAAAGTGGGCAGGTTTCCTGTAATTGCCATCAACCAGTAGGCATTAATCTAGTTCAACATCTGTCATCTTGATCTCCCAACATTGCACACTTCTGTGGTCACAGTACAGAAAGTCTGCCTGAATGTTGTATTAGGGATTAATTCAAGCATAATGACATCTGATATAAAAGAGGGGTAGGGTATTTTCTATGCAATAACCTTGTTTTGCTTTGGCTTTCCTCTGTGGGTAAACAGCAATGAACCCATATAGTCTGGACATCTTTGAAGGCCAGTTTTATTGGATATCTAAGGATAAGGGAGAAGTGTGGAAGCAAGATAAATTTGGGCGAGACGAGAAAGATAAAATGCTGATGGTGAACCCGTGGCTCACTCAAGTTCGAATCTTCCATCAACACAGATACGATCGGTCAGGTAACACCAACCTTGGAATAAGATGTTCCTTATTATCTGGAAACTTTATTTCAAATTAATGGCTATATTGTTGGAAAGTGGTAGTGGATTATAATAGTCTGATCTCTTGGTATATGAAAGGGGGGGCGGTGTGTGTGTGTTAACCATTTTGACCAAAGAAAGATAAAATTGGAGGTCAGATGCAATTATGTACATCACCAGCAGACATGAAGTAAAAATATTTCAGTCCTCATTGGAATTGCAGGTTTATACTTCTAGGCCACAGAATCCAGCAGGCATCAAAGTCCTGCTCGGTGGGTGTCAGGTGGGTTACAACAGGTTTCCTGGATATGGTCAGTGTTACACACCCTTAAAATTCCAAGGCTAGGTGAGTCACGTTATCCTGAGCTATGAGAGCCTAGTTTAAAATTGTCAGTCGTATGCTGTCCCCTCCTGTCTTCCCCATTTTCTTAGTTGTGGGTCCTGTTTCATCAGGTTAGCTGTGTTCTTCATCCCTCACTGTTGAATGGAGTAAGGTGAAAGGGAAGGGAAGTTCTTCTTCTTCTTCTTTTTTTTTTTTTTTTTAAGATTTATTTATTCATTTAGGGGCGCTTGGGTGGCTCAGTGGGTTAAAGCCTCTGCCTTCGGCTCAGGTCATGATCTCAGGGTCCTGGGATCCAGCCCCGCATCGGGCTCTCTGCTCAGCAGGGAGCCTGCTTCCTCTGTCTCTCTCTGCCTGCCTCTCTGCCTACTTGTGATCTCTGTCTGTCAAATAAATAAATAAAATCTTAAAAAAAAAAAAGATTTATTCATTCATTTACTTGAGAGAGAGGGTGGAGAAAGAGAGCAGGAGAGCGGGAGGGTCAGAGGGAGAATCAGACTCCCCGCTGAGCAGGGATTCCCACCCCGGGACTTGATTCCAGGACTCTGGGGTCATGACCTTAACTGAGGGCAGACGTGTAACCGACTGAGCCACCCAGGTGCCCTGGAATGGAAATTCTTGAAGAGAGGAAAGGAAATCAACTTTTATTAAGCTCTATAAGTCAGATTCTCTCTTCAAGTGTTAATTCTGACAAATGTTTACCTCAGTTAATCTCCAAAACTGTATAAAGAGGTTTTATTTTCCTCTCACTTGTAAGGAACCCCACTGATATAATAGTCCTTAAGTCTTCCATGTGGCTGGGGCTCTCATCCTGGGCAGTTTTGAAGACAGGAGGGGAGAGCACAGTATGCATGGTGAGCCCTCTCTCTGGCCTTTGTAGAGAAGGCTACTTAGGAGTTAGAGGAAAATCTGGAGTCAGCTGGGCCTCCTTAAGGGAGGGCTGATTACTATGTAGGCCGGGGACCTAGCACAGCTGTGTCAGATTAGCATTTACTCGGCACCAGTAGTTCTCACATTTGAGCATGTATCAGAATCATCTAGAGAGCTTGTTGGGCCCCACCTGAGGGGTTCTGATTTAATGGACCTGAGGTGGCCTAAAAATTTGCATTTCAAATAAGTCCTCAACTGATGCTGATGTTGCTGGTAAAGGAACCACATTTGAAAAGTCCTGTTCCAGGCCCTACACAAGAGTGGGCATGGACCAGTTGCACTGGTATCTTACGGGAGTTGGTGAGACTGTCAGGCTTCACCCAACCTTTTGGAGTCCGATTTCCTAGGTGATTTGTATTACATTCAAGTTGGAAAAGTTCTGCTCTAGAGAGCTGAAGGAATGGGCAGATTTTGAGTGAGTCTTCGGGAAATGGTTTACAATTTTATAGCCATGCTTTGTGTGTGATTCCATATTGAATGACAGTGAATCAGGATCACAGAATATTAGTCTGTGAAGGAATTTAGAGATCATCTATTTCTTGGAGACATCATAATATAGGCTAAGGTAGAGTTCAGAAGACTCCAGAATTACTTGAGAAGCTTTTAATGGTAACACTTGTGTTGTATCCTAGGCCAATTAAAATCTGAATTTCTGTGACTGGGCATCAATAGTGGTGAAATAGCTCCCAGGTGATTCTGATAATCACAGCTTTAAGTTCCCTTGTCTTGCAAGTAGGAGAACCAAAGAAGTCCAGAAGAAAGTCCTCCTATGAGGGTGGGGTGGAAACCATATCTAACATTTGATCTGGATACATTATGATCTATGGTAATGAGAAATCTTGACATAATAATAGGGTCTTACTGGTCTTTTGAACTATCTCAGATTGCTTTGCATTGACTAGGTTTTGAGGTCAAGCAGTGGACTAGACACCTACCTTCCACACCTGCCAGGGCAGGGGCAGAGCTAGGTAATGCCAGGAGAAATGTGAGCGGTACAGGAGTAGGATGGAAGGGCCACAACTCAGTTGATGAGCAGATCCTTGGTTGGCGTTCTCATTTCCTCCTCGGACCCTAACCTCTGTTTTCACGTGCTTTCCAGTGCCCAATCGCTGTAAAAATGTCTGCAGTCACCTCTGCCTCCTGAGACCTGGAGGGTATAGCTGTGCCTGCCCCCAAGGGTCTGCCTTCATCGCAGGGAGCAGCACTGATTGTAATGCAGGTAAGGCCACTGCCTGGGCAGCCACAGGGGGCTTGGGAACACTCCCCTGCTTTCCTCAGTAGGTTCCCTGCCAGCGTTTCACCTGCAGAAATCTGAAAAATCCCTGTGCTGGGTCCTTTGCAGGATAGAGTAGGGATGGCTTGAAGGAGGGAGGAGATCAGGGAAATATGAACAGAACTGAGTGGGACTTAGGGAGCCCATCAGAACTGGTATTCCAATGATTGCTGAGAATTATTTGCAAGGATCTGAATAGGTCCAGCACCCCCATATCTACAGTCGTGTTGTTTTGTAGGTATTTGGAAGAGTGGGTTTTCTATAAGGCTTCCACCTCCTTTCTCTACCCCATACCGGATGTCAGTTGCTCCAGAATCCATTCAGCCTTAACTGGAGTTCAAGTGGGGAACTAGGTTTCTGTGGTGGGGGGGCCTTACCCAGTACAGATGGGAGGGCAAGAAGAGGATCACTGTTTTCCTCTCATGCTCATTCCAGAGTTTAGACAAATGAAAAAGGGCCACGTCTTAAAAGCCACTGTACACTGTTGGGAGACGGAGGACAGAATAAGGATGCAGTGGTTTTTTCCTCATCTGAAATACTGCGGGTGACCTGTGCCTGGCAAGACCTTTCTTCAGTACCTCTCAAATTAAGAAGAATATCAACCATGGGTGTCCACTAGTGATCCTAACTAGTGTCCAGTTCTTAATACACACATTTAAACCATCATCCTGCAGTTCACCAGTGGCCCATTTTGTGGCTCACATCCTTGTTTTTATGTTTTAGTGACCATTTTATGGTTCCCATCCCTCAGTTTTAGCTGATGGGGAGGTGCTTAACCACCTTTGGCCACCAGGGGGAGCAAGTGGTCAAACAATGCACCACCTTTTGGCTCTTCCCAATCAGGCTGAAAAGTTGGCAGGTTTAGAGAATGCATTCAGGGAGAGAAAACTGCTTCCCCCGGTTCCCTTCCCAAATCCCCACTTTCATCCCAAGGCTACTGGAGAAATATTGGCAAGCTTACAATATTTAGCAATATTTTGAACCAAATGATTTCAGGCTTTCGACATTTGTTCTCTGCTGTAGATGGACGGTTCTGACATTTATTGCGATTTCACACTCAGGAGTGGTGTTGTCCAAATTGTCACCCTGTCGACTACTTTCCTCATTTACATTTTCTGCCAAGTGCATTATAGTAAGATTCTTGTTTAAAAGAACTTAACCAAAGTAAGCACGCTAATGGTGGTAGTTATTCCATATAGGGTCTTGGTTTGGTATATTAATTAGTTAATTTAATAAGTATTTGAGTGCCTACTACGTGCTAGGCATTAGTGCTGGATGTAATGGAAGTGAAAAAACAGAATCTTTGCTCTTGTTGGGTTTCTATTCTAGTAGGACAGTAAATAGAGACCCACCCACCCCCAGTATATAATATCAGGTCGTAAAAGCAAAAGGAGAAAACTGAAGCAAGGTAAAAGGGATGAGGATGGGGTGGGAGTTGGGTTGCCTTTAGCTAGAGTTCCGAGAAGACCTCTCTGATAAAGTGAATTTTAAGTAGAGTTTCAGATTGAGGGACTGAGCCAGGAGGGCATCTGAACTCCTTAAGTAAGGGCACAAGTAATAAATACTCACTGAGTATCCTCTAAGTATGAGACATGGGAACACTAACAAGCCCATCAGGCACATCCGGGAAGTACGTGGGCACTGAGCTGGAACAGGCCCAAGGCGAGGGCAGTTTTGAAGGACTTAAAAAAATAGGACAGCTCTGACCTATAAGACAGCTGTCTTATCAGGCATCTGTGCCCCTGCATTGTGTGTCTGTCAGTTGCTCGATGGGTCCCTGATGCTTTGGGGCCTTCAGTTCAAGTCCAGGTGTCCCCAGACTGAGCTCTTGTGTTAAACTGGGTTTGCAGAGGAGAATTCTAAAAACTTCCAATGAGAACATGAATGTCCTAAGAGATCCCTTTACCATAAGCTTCTTTTAAACATTAATGTATGTTCTGGAGTGTAGTGTCTCTCCACTGTTTGGAGGGGAAATGCTATAAATGGCTTCTTTCCTTCCACCAAATGTGCATTCCTTTGAAAAACCTTTTATTAAGGAAATTTATCTGTCTCCAGGGGAAGGTAACATTTTGAGAGGGAGGCTAAGTAGCTGCCCTCCCCCTCACACTCCCCACCCCAACTCTGGGCCTGAACAGATCTGCATGGTTTGGGTGCTCTGCTGAATGTGGCTGACTAACACATGCATGGCTTTCCCTTTCTGCAGCCATCGAAAGTCCTATCAGCATGCCCCCCCCATGCCGGTGTATGTATGGAGGAAGTTGCTATTTTGATGAGAACGACCTCCCCAAATGCAAGTAAGTCGAATCTTGAGGTCCAAGCTGTAGGCCTTGGGTCTCCTGGAGGAATTTTAGACCAAGTGGCCAGAAAAACAAGTACAGGAACCTTGCCACTTCACTAATTTTCTCATCTTTGCCAGCTTGCCCTCCCTTGGGAGAGTCCACAGAGAACTAAGGCAGTGTTTCTCCAACTGTATACTGTTCATAAGAATCTTCTGGATCAAATGCCCACCTCCTTCACAGGGATTCTGCATTTCCCATCCCCCCTCCCCAGGAGATGCCACAGGCGTGTGGGCCAGCTCTAACAAGGGCTTAGAGAAGTGAGCCCCATTTTTTCCCTACTCATCTGGAGGTGGTAATGACACTAGGATTGTGGGAGACCAGGTGTCAGCAGTGGTGCTCCAACCCAAGCCCTCGTGATGAGCAGAGACTGGGCCAAAAATGTGGAAAAAAGAGAATTATGGAGAAAGCTCTAACACGGAGCAAGATAAATGGAGGTCTCTGAAAGTACTTAATGAATACGTGTCAGAGGAAAGAACACAATCCTGGTTTCCCGTTTCCTCTTGAAGGAAGAATTCCGTAGGGTAAAGGCAACACCATGAGGTTTATTTGATGTCAGGGTCACACCACCAAAAGTGAATTTCAAAGTTGGGTTGCCGTTCTTTCTGCTCATCACCCACTGGCAGAGCACAGGAAAGTCGTGCAGGACACATTGACTGTTCTGCACGTGATTTGCTCGGTCCAACCTCTCTCTACCCGAAGACGGGCTTGTAAAGAGCTACGGAAGCCTAGGAAGGCCACAGCTTGTGAGCCATTCTTCTTTTACTTCCAGGTGTCCCAGCGGCTACATGGGAAAGCACTGTGAAATAGGGCTTTCTAAAGGTGTCCCTCCAGGAACAAGTAAGTTTTAAGGACACGAGCAGCCTGGAAAGGCCGCACCGCTCCTAAGTTTTGAATGCTGTCTAGATTCTGTTTAACTCCGTCTTGGGAGAATGAGTGGTTCTACCCCCTGCTTCCACCATGAAGTCTCCAGTGCTTTTCCCTTTCCACCTGCTGATACGGTCCCTTCTCCCCTCTTTGACGGCAGCAGTGGCTGTGCTCCTGACCATCATCCTGATCATCATCATCGCCGCTTTGGCGGCATTAGGATTTTTCCACTACCGGAGAACGGGCTCCCTTTTGCCTTCTCTGCCCAAGCTACCAAGGTCAGTTTCAGTATGGGGGATATTGATGTTAGAAGCCTGGGTGATGTGACCGTGTGAATAAGTTAGGTGTTTTATTTATAGATATATTTTAAGCACAGTGTGCAGCTTGCTTTTTCTGCAGAAACAAAAAGTAGTGACCTTAAAGCCATCATTTCAGATCCCAACTTCTGAATCAAGTGCTTCTTTGGAAGCCTGGGTGCAGATTCTATTTTATAGTTTAAATGGTTGTGCCCACTGGTGGGCGTTTGGGTCAGACTGGAACTCTCTCTGTGGGATGGACCGGGCTTTATTCCTGCAAGTGCCCGGTTGGCTCTCTCTCAGATCTCCACCATTCGGGAATGTGCTTTAACACTTCATGTAGCTGAGGCAACGTCCTACCATATTTGAGGTGCAAATTCATAGTGGGACTCGAGCCCTTCATTTAAGGAAGAGTTTGCAATATAGAGGAGAGTGCACTGTTTCCAAAGGTTGTTTAAAAAATTGCACATTGTTTCAATTACTTCTTTTCAGCTTAAGCAGTCTAGTAAAGTCCTCTGAAAATGGAAATGGGGTGACCTTCAGATCGGGAGCAGATGTTAACATGGATATTGGAGTATCTGGTTTTGGGCCCGAGTCTGCTATTGACCGCTCGATGGTGATGGTGAGTGTGGTTGCAAATGACAGTTTGAAGGTTGTCATTTTTACTGTTTTTTTTTTTTAATAAAAGAAACACTTTTATAGAGAATAAAATTAACCTAGTAAAAAAAGATGAAGCAGTATGCCTCTCAAAATAGTCTTTACAAAATTAGGAAACATTGTTTGTTGCAGAAAGTTCTCTAAAAATACTAGTAATAAAATTGAACTCTACCCCTGCTCTAAGTCACAGTTGAATCCTGAACAGTGTTGAGTTTAATGGGAATCTTAAGCAGTCTTGTGTTTTTTGGGAGGGGGAGAGAGAGAGCATGGTGTTGTTTTTATTTGGTGACTCTTTGTATGTGAAAGGAAGGAGTAGGGAAATACGTCTCCTAGTCTCATATATTTTCCCACCAATGTAAAATATTGACAGAACAAGCAGTGATTTTTAGAGTCAGTGGTTGGTTCAAATCGCAATTCTGCCACCTTCTAAGGATGTTACAGTAGGCATGAGCTTGATCACTCTGACCCTCACTGTCCTCATCTGTGAAATGGGTACAGTAATACCTCTTGTGAGGATCAAATGGCTACTTTATAAGTAGACTAGTACAGTCTCTATAATCAGTACTGGAAAATCATTTTCGGTATTCTGCCTTTCCCCCAAATCTTTCATGTTTGCCCCAGCATAAAAGTACAGGGTGATCCATTCTTTCCTCTTTGCCATCTCCCTCTTCTCTTAGCTCTTTTTCCGTCACCCACTCTTTTCTCTGTTGTACAAACCCAATCCCCAAGTGAGTTATTTGTATTAAGGAGCCAAAGATAATGTGAGTATAGGGAGAATGTTTGTTTTCTTGATCTGATAAACGAGTGCATTTGTTAACTTTGTGTAATGGTTTGCCATATGGAAGCCTTGTGTCTCCTGCCCCCCTCCGTTTTTTTGGGTGGGGGTAAGTTCTTTTTGGGTATATTTGGCATAGTACCTGATATTTCTTCAGGTATGAGGAGGGCACCTTCCTTTGTATGTAAACCATATATATGTGTATATATATATATATATATACACACACACACACACACACATATATATACATATATATATATTTTTTCTCTATCAGAGTGAAAACTTTGCCATGGAGATGGGGAAGCAGCCCATAATATTTGAAAACCCGATGTATGCATCCAGGGACAGTGATGTCAAAGTGGTTCAGCCAACGCAGGTGAGAAATCAGCCCTTTCTTTGAGGTGCTGCTGTTGTTGAATCTTGTTCTATTGAATAATACCCTCTTAGGGTTCTCCCAACTTACCTTCGAAAGGAAGGAAACAGTGTTCATTCTTCCGCTTGACTATATGCAGTCACGGGATGGACCCAAGGATATGACACCAATTTGTTGCATAGTTGCTGGGGTTTAGTGGCCCTTCTTGGGGTGCTGACCAAGAGTCTTTTCATTCTGAGTGGTCAGGGCAAGAATTAGGAGTCCATTCAAGGGCGTGGCAAGCAGTGCCAGGCACACACAGGCGCTCTGTAAGTATTTGTGAAATGGACAAGTGATTGATTGTCAGGTCATTATGTAGAAATTTTGGGGACTGGATATATTCTCTGGGTTCTTACTGATAGCACAAGGGTATTATTTGAGGTGACCTCCCTATACTTGCCTTCCCCGTACTTCTCTGAAAAGTACAAAAGTCTCCAGAATAGATAGGCAGCTCTCTCAATTTCCTGTGGTGCAGCCCTATTACTCACTCCCCTTTAAGAGGAGCAGGGAGACGACATAGGTGTATAGATGAGGGGAAAGAAGTTTTCACGGGCTTTGGATCAATAGCTCCCATACCATTTCTAGTGCCTGTCAACTCTTAGTCTGTCCTTCCTTTGTCCAGAAAGGTAGAGCCTTTGTGAAATACGGTTTCATCGTTAATACCTAAACTTCTTTTGAAATCATAAGATTTCAAATATACAAGTGTTTATTTTATGAATAGCTTTCCTAAGATCAGAAATAGTTGCATCTTGAAAGCATTTTGTCTGATCCTTTGATATCAGATAGCAAAAATCTAATCACATGATAAAACAGATGTGACATCTCATTTGGCATTTTCACTTGAATTAAAATAAGGCCATGTCTACAAACATACCCACATTTGAGAAGAAATGAAACAGTGAATGTAAAAATAGAGGAAAAAGTGGATTTTTTGCCTTGTAATTTGTTAATTATATATTCATAATAATTTGGGCTTAAGAGGGAAACTTGGAATCACATGAATGTTACAGAAAAATGTCTAGAGGGTTATTAATTCCATTATACCTTAGTTTCAAATATTCAACCTCTTACAAGCAGTCCTCTCAGATTATTAATTTTACTCTAAATATCCAAAGATAAGATTCTCAGTTCTGATGAGTTTGGGAATAATTCATGCTGTTGCTCTAGATTTGGTTGCCAATGTACAGCCAGAGTTGTTTATCGAAAAATATGGTCGGCAGTGGGAATACAGGAGCACAGACGTCACAATAAAATTGTCATTACTGAGAGTGTAAGCTGTGATATATGTTTGCCTCCCAGGATTAAGGCATGACATGGATGACATAGTGTTGGTGCTCCTGATTTGGGGGATATGGGAACAGTGTTTAGTTCTGGGTGATGGGGTTAGTCTCATGTAAGAAAAAGAGTACTTGACCATGTCTGTGGGAAAGCAAGACTATGAAGAGAACCAAAGAGTTGATGATAAACTTCACAGCCAAGATTATTTCAAAACTGGATAATGTGCTTTAATATGCACACAGGTGACTATATCTGGAAATGTGGATAACCAGAACTATGGAAGTCCCATCAACCCTTCTGAAATAATTCCAGACACAAAGCCGACCTCCCCCGGTGCCCATGGAACTCAGGTAACTGGCTGTCTACTGAAATGACGTGGGATTTGCAAAGGGCTTCAGAATTGCTGGGTTTACTAATGCTAGGGAAACTAGGGAGACCCTGATATGCTCATGGAACCAAGATATGTAGGCAGTTAAGAAAGATAATTTTTAAAAAATAGTGAATTGAAAAACTTTCCACAGCTAAAGCCACATTTCTGAAACAGGAATGATATTCCTGGTGACATGAGAGACCATATAGAAAAGAAGGGCAACAGACTTCCGGATCTAGTCTCTTCAGACCAGAGGTGCTTGATTTTAGAGAATGACTTCACTGTGTCATTGTGTCTTTGTGTCAAGGATACATGTAGAAGACCCTTACCTTTTTTTTACGTAGTGGAATTTTTCTACAGTGTACATCTTTGTTCCCTGAAACATGTGCTGTGTTCTTAGCTCCTCTGCTGTTACCTGTATTCACCACGAGATGGCACTAGTTTATACTCTCCATCTATCCATGTGTCTGTCCAACCAACCAGTGTTGTCGCCCTCAGTGTGCCAGGCACGGTGTTTAACACCCAAAAGTAAAAGAAAAAAGACCCCTAATCATGCCTTCAGGCACTTTCAAATTTTTAGACTATTTGGTCTACAGAGAGAAAGTCAATAAATAAATCTGATAGAAAATTTTGTGTTAATGTATAATCGATCCCTAGTTTTAATGGCTACATACAAAGCTAAATAAGATCTAGTTCTCTGATCCTGGGCAAACTATTTTACCTCTGGGTTCTAGAGTCTTCATGCTTCTCCTTAGGGCCACTGTTGGCATATGAAGTGAGATACTTGTGGTACAAAAGTTTGTCTCTGCGTTCCAGGACATTTTCCTGTTCTGGGCCCTGTCCATGGAACATCTCCCTGAGTGCCCTGTGGTCCCACAGATCCTCTTCCACTCTGCCTCCCCCCATATTCCCAGTGGAGGACAGAAGGATCTGGCATATCTCTGTCTTAAGGTTCTGTGACTTCTTCTGTGAAGTAATGTAAAAAATCAAATTCAAGGGTAGTTAGAAATCTGGCCACTTATATCATCCTTATTTCTCAAATTGCACGATCTCTGTGCATAATTGGTATCTGCCGAGTTAACTTGGAAGTCTTGTTGGATTTCCAGCACCTCAGATATTGGTTCCTGTTCAGCTTATTTGGATCAAAATAAAAGTTAAACTAAATTCATGCTGATGAGGAGCTCCTGGGTGGCTCAGTCGGTTAAGCCTCCCTGACTCTTGTTTTTGGCTCAGACCATGATCTCAGGGTCTTGAGATCAGACCCTGCGTTGGACTCCTGTGTGGGCATGGAGCCTGCTTAAGATCCTTTCCCGTCCTCCCTTCATGCCTCCCATTCTCTCTCTCAAAAAAAAAAAGGGGGGGGGTGCTAATGAAGAGCTTATAACATAGCTCTCTACTTTTTTTTTTTTTTTAAAGATTTTATTTATTTATTTGACAGAGAGATCACAAGTAGTCAGAGAGGCAGGCAGAGAAAGAGGCAGGGACGCAGGCTTCCCGCTGAGCAGAGAGCCCGATGCGGGGCTTGATCCCAGGACCCTGAGATCATGACCCAAGCTGAAGGCAGAGGCTTAAACCACTGAGCCACACAGGTACCCCTCTCTGTCTACCTTTTTGTATTTCATATACTAATTCCTTCTTCTCCTGACACACACACACACACACACAACGAGACACATACAAATGTTGTCTTAGAAAGGAAATTTCAGTTTCATATTTTTCAGGGGACTGAATTTCTTTCTTCAGGCTACATTTAAAAGTGGATTTTGGAGATTAATTTTCCACAGACACCAAAATACTTGAATGTAACAATGCCATGTATCTTGAATGTTCCCAGAGCCTGACTCAACCCCAAGGCAGTGCCAGATTTATTTTGTATTCTCCACTTACTTTTCCTTTTCAGCCCATTTCAAGTCTAGTGATCTCTTTGCTACACCGAGCTTTCTCCCAGTCTGAGCTGGAAATGTGGGGTGGGGGGCATGCTGCAGCCTCTGACCTGCACGCCTGTCATCAGAAACAAAATGAACATGGGAAGACTTCAAATGAGAGTAGATCTTCACCCATTATGGTCCCTTCTTTCTCATCTTCCTCTTTGCAGTATGTCGGCTCTTCCTCTTACTTCTCTTTTTCTTTTTATCGGTTGAGGCTGAGACTCTAAGGTCTCTTCTGCCCGGTATACCTGGTGATCTCCCCATATCAGTTGTGCCCTGGGCACTGGAAGGGGCAGCCAGTGTGGCTTGAAGCCATAGAGGCACTTGGTTAGGATCTCCCTAGGTTAACACTCATGTGCCGGAGAGGCTCACAAATCTATCCTTCATCGGTAAATTGGCTCAATGGACTCAAATCTGAATTCCTGTGACTCCGTTCTGTCATTTTCTAAAAGTCACGTTGATATGCATTGGGTTTCCCAAGGAGATAGCTGTGGAAATCACCATGGTTCCTGTGGTTAGTAATTGCTTAACCCCAGGTAGCCCATTCCACAGGTGTAAGTTTTCCAAGGCCAAGCTCTTGACCTGAACGAGTTCATCTTTCCTTTGGTGGAGGTCATGTACGGAGTAGATGCTCACTTACATGATTAGCTACCTGCTGGAGTTAGGTATCTGCTCCCTTGCTTTCTCTTCCCTTGTTGGCCTCCATCGGGTAGCCGGAGCTGTGTCCAGCAGTGGCGCCACGGACAGCTTTTCAGCAGGCCCCGGGCTACCCATCATCGATGGGCTTCTTCTGTCTGTGGGCTTCGGAGTCCTGTAATCACTGCCTACTCTTCCACCTACAATTCAGTTATATGAGCTTGCTGGGACTCTGTTTCCTCATCTGTAACATAAGAGCACCCACCTCACAAAGCTGCTGGGAAGGTAAATTGGGAAACTTGCAGGCTAACCCCTGATACCTAGTGAACTCTCAGTAAAGGCTCATTTTTGGTATCACTATGGCTGTTTTGATTACAGGAAGAAATGACGAAGGGAGAAGGGATATGCTTGCGTTGACCAAGGATCAAGACCCCATTTTAGGAAATGGGAGTTACCATCTGGCTTTCTTTTTACATTTTCGGCAGCCCCGAAGAAATCTCTAGCCTCTCCCAGGGCTTCTAGATTCTAGAGGCACAGATTCTGTCAACTCTACATGTCAAATCAAGGAAATGTTTTGAAATTTATTAGATGAAAAGAGCCAGAGACTTCTCAGTTTCAGTTTGGGGAGCATCTGAGGAGGAACTGAACAGTTTACCCAAGGGGCAGGTCTCATGGTCCTAGGTCCAAATTTGCTTTGTCCTTCACTAAGAAGGCATTTTAAAACTTACGTGAGGGGACCAAATCCACGCCAGAGAATTCCATTACTGAAGGTTTTCCATTTCCCCTTTTTCATTTAGGCAACAAAATGGAATATCTTCAAACGAAAACCAAAACCGGCCACGAACTTTGAAAATCCGATCTACGCAGAGGTAATTGTTGACAATTTGTCTTAGCACAAGCATTCAGCATTCTTCCTTAGCAATCCCTTGCTTGATTCACCGGGATGTATGCTCAGATTATCTTGAGCAAACTGGCAATGATTTGTTTTCTTCACACGAAACTGTTTCTAGTCCTCTTGGGGGAATAAATGGCTGATCGTGTTTCATTGTGGCCTTAGATGGAGAATGAACAGAAGGACAGCGCGGCTGTGACTCCACCTCCAACGCCTTCTGTCCCTGCTAAAAGTTCCCCGAGAGGCCCAGTGCCAACCTATACTGCAACAGAAGACACTTTTATAGACACTGCGAGCCTTGTTAGAGAAGACTCTGAGGTATAGCCATGCCAGCTATCTAGGGAATAATTAGAAACACACTTTTGCACATATATTTTTTACAAACAGATGAAGAGAAAGTTAACATTCAGTACTTTATTAAAAAAAATATATATTTTTTTCCCAGTTCGCCTATAGTTGGAAGTGTCCATGGAAACTCTGCCTTGAGTGTCTTTTTTTTTTTTTTTTACTTAATGCTGTCTCCTGTTTTTACAGATAATTATCACAATGTACTATATGTATATCTTTGCACTGAAGCTCTCCGAAGGTAATTCTATAAATATATTGTACATTTGTAAATTTCAGAAAGATTATCACATCATTAAATTTGCTGATAAAAGTATCTGCTGAATTGGTTGGTGATCATTACAGTAAATGATCCAACAAGGAAAGGAATTGACGGGGCGTGGGGTGGTTTAGCCATGTCTGAAGAAGGGGTACCACTCCTGTTCTCTATAGGATTATCCAGGAAAGAGATCCAGGTCCCACTCCTGGGTCCGTTTTTACACCTTGGCACTTAATGAATGTTCCGCATTTGTTCAACATTACCTGTAACCTGATCAGTAGGCGTATGGACAGAGGGTGCGGTGTGTTGTGCAGACATTTGGATCTGCCTGTTGCTGCCTCCAGTAGCGCAGAAAGTAGAAAACCAGCTTGGTGCTGCCCTTCTGCATGTCTGTGCTGTCCAGCCAGAATGCTCTCACATGTCGTTACCTCGCTAGCTGCCAAGTCAACATTCTAACCTGCGACATCTGTGAGAAAGTCGCGTGTCCTGAGGTACAAGTGTCCTGCAAAGAGTTTGTTACCAGATTGAATCAACCCTTTTGCCCGATGGATCCTAGGGTGATTTCCGTCCTTCCGTGCCTCTCAGGCGGTTACCTACCACGGACGCTAGAGCTCAACCGCTGAATTACTAAAACCAAATCCCTGTCTTCATCAAGTATGGTGCAAAACAGATACCAGTTAAGCAAAGCCTCAGCTGGGTTTTCATTTCTGTGTGTGAAAATATCATTATAATGACTATTTATTTCCTCAGTTGAACGTGAATAGAAAGGGAAACTGTTCTTCTTGAGCCTTTTTTTTTTTTTTTAGGTCCTTTTGGCTAAATCATACATTTGTATTGGAATGTACTGTAGAGCCTAGATTTTTCTCTTTTGAGTAGTGGGTATAGAATCCACAATGGGAACCATGGCAGGAATATACAGTTTCCGTACTACGTAGCATTCCTGACTCTGTGCTAATATTGCACATTTTTAAAACCATGAATGAATGGATGGATGGATGAATGGATGAAACATGTACTACTGATTATTTTATTACTGAGTTCTCAAAATATTCGTGGCTCATATTTTGGGAGCTTATTATAATTTTTTTTGAAATGTACTTTGATTAGAAAAGCAAATGGAAATGATGCTGCTGAGAAATTTCTAATAAATTTGTATTTTATCAGACTTCTTTGGTGTGCTTCTTAAGACCAGCTCACGAATCTGTTGTATTTTTCTGCTCAGAGAACTTGGGGCTTTTAGTGCTAGGCCACCTGAGAACTAGGGGTGCCCAGAGTTCAGGAGGGAGGAGGGTGGGGAGGAATTCACAGCACATCCAGCCCTGACAGGCCTGGTGGGATAATTAATCTCAGAGAAGAGTAAGCTCCTTAAGTTCCCACCTGAACTCTGGGTGGGCAGCCCCCTTAATTGCCTTTCAAAGTCAATTTCCACCTCTTCTTTTCCTTCCTTACATTCTAGGCTCTGAGCCAGATCCCCCTTTTCAAGTCTAATTGTGCTCCCGAGCTCAGTGAAAGTACCCACTGCTGAGGGGTCTCAGAGCTCCTCACGCTGAGACGGACGGAAGAGCAGTGAGGATGGTTGCAGCTGGAGAGGGTTTTGTTCCAAATTGGAATTCAAGCTTCAGTGGGGTGTATTTGGATGCATTAACTCGGGGACAGTGGCATCAGCCATCAGAAAGCGCGGATACAAGAGTGAGAGGAAGCCGTGAGAACCTGCGCTTGGAAATGGCTTGTAATTTCCAGCTTTGGTTTTTGTCTTGGGCATTAAGCTCAATATGAAATGAGTCTTGGGCATTTCTTTTACGAAAATTTGTGTTCTGCTCACCTTCATTTCTGAGGGTACCCCAGAAAGGCATCAGAAAGCCTGCCAGTGCCTTCGGGAAGTCGGCCTGCTTTGGCCCTCCCATTGCCCCTCCTGGGCCGTGGCTCTCTCGGTGCCCAGTTCTGACCCCGCCTCTGTCTCCAGCCCAGGCAGCTGGTCGGAAGTTGGGTCGGGGTGGGAGTGCCTGGGGGACAGGGTCCTACTTACGGGACTGAAGTTGGTGTTACTGATCATTTCATCACGTGAAGCAGGGGTCATTTTACTAGCAGGCGTGTACTTACACTGCACAACACAAGATCGCAACCATAGCAGGTGTGTTCACAGCTGTCAGGTCATACTGGTCACCCATTTTTAGGGTTTCCCAGTGAGTTTTTTATTCGCTCGCTCGCTCACTCACCGTGGGTTCTACCAGCATTCAGTTGCAGACAAAGTTTGATGCAGAGACCGTGGGTTTCAGGAAAATAGGGGAGAGGAGAACTTTAAATTGAGAACTCTATCCATTAAGTTGTTTTATTTTCTCTGGAATGGAAAAAGACCATTATTTGATTTTTGAGGCGGTGTATCTCGGGGTGGCTCAAAAACTGTGACGAACTAAGTAGGCCCTGGGGTGAGGGAGGGTTCTGAGGAAGCCGGCTGGAGATGTACAAGCTTTCCCAGGGGTCCTGGAAAGAGCCTTGAACTTCGGCCTGGAGCCCTTGACTGCCCTAGACCTGTCATCCTCTGTTCTGTCTTTCCCCTGCACTCATTGTGGTCACAAGCCTGATGGGGATAGAATAAAACCATGTGTTTCCTTTTTGGAAAGCTCTCTTAAGAGCATAAAGCATAAAATTGCTCTCTTCACTTCTGCAATTTGCTTTGAAATAAACTGGTGTGTGTGCTGGGGAGAGAGGGAGGAACAGGACAGAGATGCAAAGAAATTGGCTGTGAGACGATTCTTGTTGAATCTGGGCATGGGGTCCATGATGCTTATCATACTGTCCTCTCTATTCCTGTGTATGTCTCAAACTTTCCTGAATGAGCTAAGAACTCAATTCTTCTGCTGTACTTGGTGTCCTCTCCAAATAATACACATTCATGAATTGTCCCCATAGTACCCAGTGTTTTAGGCACTAGACCTATACTAATAGCTCGTGGAACATTAATGTGGCAGGTTCAGGTGTGAGTACCTTACGTGTTTTACCTCATTACATCCTCATAACAATCTTTTGAGGATTATATTATTATGCCCATTTTTCAGATGAGGCACAGAGTGGTCGAATCCCTTTCCCAAAGTCACACAGTCAGTAAGTGACAGGGCTAGAATTCAAACCCTGCTCTGTCTCCAGAGCTTGTGCTCTTCAAGACACTGCTGTGGCCACTTCTCTCAGGTGTCTGTGTTCACATTGTGTCCATGACATTCTGGAATTAGTGATAAGAAACAAAGCAAACTGGTCGCTAGAAACTACTAGATGCCATTGAGTCCCACCTAGATAATGATACTGCCAGTCACCGAGTGCCTTCCCTACTTATGCCAACCAGAGACAAGGGGCACAGATTTCTGTTCCTTTGGTAACTAGTACCCCCTAGTGATCGTTGCTTGCCAGGAGGACAAGTTCCCAACCAACGCTTTAAGCACGGTTTGGTGGTGACAGGGGGGTGGGCGGCCGGCATCCTCCTGCTGTTAATATCAGCCCCAGAGCCTGCTTCTAGAAAACCATGGGAATCCAACATGTATTGTGTGTAGAGAAGGTGTTAAGCCCACTGGCTGGCACAGAGTCAGCCCTCCGTCCACAGTAGACATGCTTATGGTTGTTTATTGAGTGAGGAGAGGAGAAGGACTTTTTCTTAGAAAGGAAATATATTTTTAAAAGCTCGATGGGGGATTTTAATGTGCAGCTGGCATTAGAACTACTGATCTAAATAGAAGTAGCCGATATTTCTTTTTTTCTTTTAAAAGATTACATATATTTATATAAATAAATATAAATAATTTATATAAATATATTTATATAATTTATTTATATATAATATATAATATATATAATATATATAAATTTATTTATATATATTATATATATTATATATTATATTATATATATGTATATATATAATTTCTTTAAAGAGCGAGTGTTGGGAGGGACAGAGAGAAAATCTCAAGCAGACTCCCCACTCAGTGCAGAGCCCAGCACGGGGCTCGATCTCAACCCCAAGACCATGACCTGAGCTGAATTCAAGGGCTGGATGCTTAACCAACTGAGCCACCTAGGCGTCCCCAATTTGTTTTTGTTTTGTTTTTAATAAAGGATGTTAGGGGGGTGTTCAAGATTTTATCTGGGCCTCTGGAAGAATTCACATACCTTGTCTTTAATGAGGCTGCAGTGGAGATGATAAAATTTGGGATCTCATTTTATTGTTATTTAAGTGTAATAAGAAGGCAATTAATACCCTTGGTCATGAAAGACGGGAAAACCAAGGCTGAGAAAGGTAAAGTGCATATTCACATTGCGATGTTCATAGCCACATTTCTTGTTCCAACAAGGCAGGGGTAGGGCCTTCCACAAAATTCCTGTGTCTAGCACCCAGAACTTCACCAGATTAAAGAACAAGTTGACATAGAAATTTATTCTTTTATCCCTTTCCATGTTTCCAGGCTTAGCTTCAAGGGACTTTTCTTTCTTTAAATAGACTTTATTTTTTTTTAAAGATTTTATTTATTTATGTGACTGACAGAGATCACAAGTAGGCAGAGAGGCAGGCAGAGAGAGACAGAGGAAGCAGGCTCCCTGCCGAGCAGAGAGCCCGATGCGGGGCTCGATCCCAGGACCCTGGGATCATGACCTGAGCCGAAGGCAGAGGCTTTAACCCACTGAGCCACCCAGGCGCCCCGTAGACTTTATTTTTTAAAAACATTTTATTTATTTGACAGAAAGAGCGCACACACACAAGCAGGGGGAGCAGCAGGCAGGGAGGGGGAGAAGCAGGCGCCCTGCTGAGCAGAGAGCTCCATGCGGGACTCAATCCCAGGACCCTGGGATTATGACTTAGGCTGATGCTTAAACGACTGAGCCCCACAAGAACCCCTCCAAGGGACCTTTCACTGTGTTCTATTTGTTAGTTTTCCTCAGCTCTAGGGTGGCTGTGATTTCCACAAGAGGCCTCTTAGGGGCCAGGGAACAGGACACTTCAGAAAGCCCTGAGCCGCCTTGACATGAACGACACTTCTACCACAAGTCAGGTAGGACGTGGTCTATTTCCAAGAGTGCAATTGTGTGTTTACTGCTTCTAGGTTTCCATGGTCTTATTTTTGGGCAACTTCTAAGAATAAAGCATTTTAGAGCGATACTTCAATTTTTTTAAAGGTAAGTGACCTCGTGTTCTTGGCAAGGAGCTTTGCTGCCGTTTTCTGAATCTTAAAGCGACCAAATGCATTCGTTGGAGGGCAGTGGAGACTTACTTTGCAGTAGAAACCCACATTATGAAGGTAGCACTTGGGCTTTGGTGGGTGTGGGGGGGTTGTCAGTTTATCTGTTCTTGACCCTTGTTAAGGGCCTCATGTGTAGGGCTGACACAGACCTCAGTCACACCGGAGAGACGGAAGCTCTGACTAACTGGCCATGCGACCGTGGGTAAGTCTTTTCACCTCCCAGCCGATTAGTGGCTATCTCTGGAAAGTGAAGAGGTTGGACACAGTTTTCTAAATTCTCCTCTAGCTTTCAAAGGCCATGGTTTCAATGATTTATCTGACTTTGAGCCTTCATGTGGAGTTGAGTTCATTTCAAATTCACTGCAGCTGTTCTAGTAAGTTCTAAGCTTGTTACAACAACTTCAAAGAAGACAGATTCAATAACAGTGTCTTAATTTTTACCCTCAAATGCTGTCTCTCTCTCTAGGTGAGCTATCAAAGAGATGCATTGTGGAATACTTTTTTTTTTTTTTTTTTTTTTAAGTATCTGAAAGCCTGCCTGTCAGTTTCAGAGCTGAAAGTTGCCACGAGGGGTTCCTTTCTGTAGGAAACTCCTGCAATCCTTTATACATCCAAAGCTGTGGGGCCCTTTCATGGGACCCCGGGTCCAGGCCAAGTTTCCTAGGGCACACGAAGGGACCCTAGCCAGAATGAAGCTGCTGGTGGAGCAGGCAGGCACCTGTGAAGAACCAACGGCATCCGGCCGACTTCTGAGGAGATTCGAGGACCATGGGTGGTCTCTGGATTAAGGAACAGATGAACCTGAAAATGAAATTAATCACGTGATTTCCATTCTTTGAAAGTCAAACTTGAATTTATTTCTGAATTGTGGTAAAATACACACGGTAAAAATTTAAACTTGAATTTGTAATCATCAGCTTGGTATCTGGGGCCTTGTTTTTGTTTTCCAAGATGGCCTTAGAAGGCTGTCTATAATGTCTGAAAATCCCAGAGTCATGATCCTTCCTTCTACTGTTCTGTTTCAGAACCCATAAAAAGATGGCAAGAGACATAGTTCAGCCCAGGAGGAAATGCTCTAGTCAGCTATGATGGCCACCTGGGTTAACACTCAGAATGGGTTAAGCTGTGGTATTTGGAGTATAAAGCCACCGATGTTAAGCTGCAGTGTAGCGGTGAGATTTGGCATCTCAGAAAGTAGAGCTGGAGACACGGCTCTTTCCCTAACTCGCTCGTGGAAACTACTGAGCTTCACTATACCTCAGTTTCTGACCTAAAACAAACAAACAAAAATCATGGAGATGATAAACTCCACAGGACTCTCAGGCTAATACTGACTCATTCACTCAACAGATATTGAGTGAGTCTCTAGTAGTTTCCAGGGCGTGGTATCAAATAGGAGCAGCTCTCATGTCCTCGTCACTTCATGTGAAGGATCTCACTGAGTTCTCCTGAGAGCCTTACACGGGAACTACTGTTGTTACCATCTTACAGATCAGAAAATGGAGAGACCACAGATAGGAAGATGCTTTCTAGATGATAACACGACACAGTGTGCTTCGGCACAAGACTGTGACCCAGGTACAATTTCCCTTGACTTCCCCTACTGGAATCATGTGGATTCTTGTATCCTATACCGTCTAGCAACAACAGCAGTAACAGCAGGTTTTCTAGGTGCCAAGACTTCTTCTAGGCACTTTCCAAGCATGAAATCATTTAATTCTCCCAATGACACTATGAAGTGGATTATTATTGTCATCTCCATTTTATAGATGAGGAAACTGAAGTCAGAAAGGATTAAATAGCTTGCACAAGATCTTACAGCTACAAAATGTTGGATCTAGGACCCTAGCTCGGTCTGGCCCCTCGGTCTGCACTCTGCACCATTTTGCCTCACTGAGTTCTAACATAGGTTGGCAGGGAAATATCCCGTCCTAAGCCACTTAGACCTGATTCCTCTCTGTCTCCGCTCCCTTACAGCTTCCCTAGCTCCTAGCCAAACTTCCTGTTGCAAGGAAGCCTTCAGGGACTTGGGTTCTACTGAGGGCAGAGAAATCCATTCTGCCCCTGTGTGTTACTATCTTGTCTTCAGTTAACGCTAATGTGATTTAATAAAAGCCCTTGGAAGAGAGGGCTTCAGTCACACAAGGGAACTCCTTGTGCTGGACAATCTCTCGGGGTGCTCCTTCCCCAGGCGGGTGCTGGCTTCTCTCCCTATGAAGGGCCAAGCCAGCCCTGACTAGCTGTGCCAAGCAGCATTAATCCTTTCCTCGTGCAAGTCACTAGCGTTTAAATATATAATGAACCAATGCCATGATTTATTTTGTGAAGGACAGGCTGAATATTCATGGTATGACTTCTTCTGTGTCCCACCATGCAAGGTGGTTGTTCCCGGGGAACCAAAGACACAGGAAAGTGTGAAAAGCAGCTGCAGTGATTTTTCTGAGCTCTATCTCAAAGCAGATGGAGGAGTCCCACAGCTCAGACACCTAACGCTAGACTAAATTCTATCTGTAATTTCCTGGTGGGTCTCTCGCTAATCAAGTGGGATACACAGCCTTTACCTGTACTGTCACGGCCTTCCCGGCTTGCCTCCATGCTGCTCTTGTGGCAGTAACATTACAATATACTTTATTATAATCGGTCCTTTCTACATCTCGCTCCTACTCTGTGTGAGTATCTTAGGGACGACGGCTAGCTTTCACTCCATCCATAGCCCCTCACATGGAGCCTGGCACTTAGTATAAATGTAAGCTAAGTAAATACATGAGAAAAGTTAAAGGTGAAGGCGAGAGAGAAATCTGCTGAATTCTGTAGCCCCAGTGAAAGATAAATCATTTCACGGTACATACTTATCCTGCCTACCTCACAGGCTGCTTCAGAGGACTTCAAGCCTGTGAGGGCACTCTGGTCACGATAACATGCCTCTTTAAATTAACATCTTGACTTTTTTCTTCTAATGTCCTGATAAAAGGTTTTTAACTGAATAGAATGGCCAAATGTGGTTTAAAAGACATCTGAGGAGTTTATGCAACTGCGGCAGGTTACAGGAAAGGAAACAGGCTGTTACTACAGGTTCACCGGACAGAGGGAGAGAAGCTCAGTCCCTCCTGGGTCCCCAGATTCCTAAAACTTAACAGTGCCCTTCTACAAAACAGGAGTTGGAGCACCACTCATGAAACTGCCCCGGCTTTCTGGCCTTTTGAGACCAGGCTCTGGAGGAACTTGGGTCCACAGCTGGTGCCTACGGAGCGGTTAGCCTATGCTCTTCTGTACCTGGTTTTTATACATAGCATCTCATTTAAAGAGTCTAACAATGGGAGGGAGGTACTATTAATAACATCCTCATTTTCCCCAACGAGGAAACAGGCCCAAAATTAAAACAGGCTGCTCAAAACTACACAAGGAATAAGTAGCAGAGCCGGGCTTTGAACCAGGAGGGTTCAGTCCAGAGCCACATCTCTAACCAGGGCCAGCCACATTTCTGAGCCCTCTCTGTGATTTGAGACATGATGCTAATGGAAAGATCTCTGTTCTCAGTAGCAGAAGACTCGGGTCTTGATCAGGTTGGCTGGAAATTAGTAATTGATCTAGTTGCCTGTTTTTTGTATTTCTTAAATGGGGGGATTGAGGATCAGTTGTTTATTTTTTTTAAGTTTTTATTTATTTATTTGACAGACAGAGATCACAAGTAGGCAGAGAGGCAGGCAGAGAGAGAGGGGGAAGCAGGCTCCCTGCTGAGCAGAGAGCCCGATGTGGGACTCAATCCCGGGACCCTGAGATCATGACCTGAGCTGAAGGCAGAGGCTTAACCGACTGAGCCACCCAGGCACCCCCTGATGATCAGTTTTTAAAAAAATCTTTCATGGGTGCACCTGGGTGGCTCAGTTGTTAAGTGTCTGCCTTTGGCTGGGGTCATGCGCAGGGTCCTGGGATTGAGCCCTGTGTCTTTAAGCTCCCTCTGCTGCTCCCCCTGCTGTGCTCTCTGTCAAATAAATAAAATCTTTTTAAAAAATTAAAAAAATAAAAATCTTGCATAAAGGAAGACCTTCTTTTATTAACTCCATGAAACTTGTGCTTTGAAAAGTATCATTTATTAAAAGAATTATATTTTACAAACAATTACTTTGTTTTCTAGTTTTTGTTAATTAGGTCCCATCAGAGCTATCGGTTTCAGTGAGGGCCCATCTGTCCCACTTATCTGGCTTCTACCTTCTGTTTTTCTGTGTCACCTCACCAGTTGTTTTTATTTCTTAGTCCCGGCCACTGTATTTTATGTACTAAATCTGTTTACTGATTCTGTCTCTCTCCCTCCCGAATGTAAAATTCTGTGTGGGCCCACAGTTCATCTGTTTGTTTACCTCAAGAGCCACCTGCTGCAGGCAGGGTGACCCTCAAGGCTGGGTAATGCAGCAGACCTGTGTTCATGGGGCAGAGACTTCTGTGGAGCAGAACTTCTCTAAAGATCCCTGATACCCCTTCTACTTAGTTACTGGACAGGTTGAAGGAGTTGAAGAAAAGACTCTCTTCATCTATCTATACATCTATGAAAGATACTTGGATCCATCCCTTTAGGAAACTAAATATTAATATGGGACCTCAAGAATGTTCTGGAAAGCTATTCATGTAGCTATAAGGACAGGTGGGACAAAAGCTGGATGGGGCAAAGGGAGATGAACGCTGATGCAACGGGCATGAAGGCCTCAGTCAATCCTACAGAATGCTCTGGAGCTGGGAATGGTCCTTCTAAGTTGTCCCTAATCGAGACTGGGACAAGCTTTTGAGGAGCCAGGCATGGGCCACCAGCCTCCTGTGCTGGTCTGTTTGGGCTGCTCTAACAGAATACCAGAGACCATACCACATCAACCACATCATAGGGTGGTTTATAAACAATAAAAATTTATTTCTCACAGTTCTGGAGGCTTGGAAGTCCAAATCAAGGGGCTTGGAATGTTGGTGTTTGGTGAGAACCTACTTCCTGTTTCTCAGACAGCTGGCTATCTTCTTGCTGTGTCCTCATGTGGCCGAAGGGATAAGGAAGTTCTCTGGAGCTTGTTTTAGAAGGACATTAATCTTATTCACGAAGTCTCCACACTTGTGACAAAATTACCTCTCAAATACCATACCTCCAAATACCATTACATCGGGGATTAGGTTTCCACACACAAATTTTAGGGGACACGAACATTCAGTCTATATCACACCCTATGACCTTGGGTGGGGCAGCATGCTAACTGAGGGCAAGTCTGTCAAAGGGCATGGCTGTGGGAACTTAGCAGCTGGGGGATGTGTCCTTAGGCCTCAAAGAGGGATCTGGAAGCCATTCCACGCAAGTCTTTAACTTCCATCTGATGCTGTCACCATTACTTAGTGTTAGGTCCGTTATTAAACAAAATGAGATTGAGACAAAGTGAAAGTTATTTAAAGCTTTGTTTTATGCCAAGTATTAGAAGTCAGACTGATTGGTCAGGGGGACGAGACTGAGACAAGGTGAAAGTCATGCAAAGCTCTATTCTATGCTAAGCATTAAAAGTCAGACTGACCGGCCAGGGCCGTCTCTGAAGAGAGAGACCACCCCCAGCTTACAGGCTTAAGAATTGACTGACTGACCGGTCAGGACTGCCTCCAAAGAGAGCGACCCCTCCCAGCCTCACAGACTAACTTTTATAGAGCAAAACCTGGCCACACATAGGTGGCCAATGAGATTGTAACATTGCATAGTCATGTTAGGCCACGTGCAGGAGGCCAGCTGAATTACAATTTACCCTTTAGTAGCTGTTTGAACTAACCTATTACTCTGGTCAGAATTGGCGCTCAAGTTTGGCGCCCAAAAGGCAGGGTTTACATTCTTTGGTGGTTAGGGAGATAATATATGTGCTTTTTACTGATTGGATGTCTCCACCTGGCCTGACTCGTCCTTGTATTCTGGGCTCTGTTATCAGGAACTGGCTGACCATATTTTACTGGTTTCTCAGACTTGCTTCTAAGTAAGTTTCTCTGGGGGGGGGGGCAGGGTCAGTTTAAGTTTTACTGCATAAACAACAAAACGGCTTTTAACAAGATGGAGTTGCTCTGGCTAAATAGGCCCTTACACTTAGCATACTTGATTACCAGAATGGAATGGAACAGAAAAATGTGCTCAGCCAGGACTGTGTGGCATTTAGCAAAGGATGAATCAACCTAAATACAAAAATGGCCCAGGCTTTCATTTGCCAGATTTCTAGAGAGAGCAACCATCCCCAGTAAGCACTAAAGGAAGTTTCCTAACCCTCCTCTCTCCTCACCTGTTTGCTTCCCCTTTCCCTCTTCTCTCTTCGCTTTATTTTCCCACTAAGCTGACAGAGGCAGCCTTTGAGGGGCATGAAGTTAGTCCTCTTGGGCTTGTCCTGGAGAAGGAGGCTTAGGGGATGGGAAAGGAAGAGGCTCACCTCCATGTGGGAAGGTAGGAACATGGCAGGGGTGAAGGGAGGGGAGTAGAAGCCCTCCTTCTGGGTCAGAATCCTTTCGCTGACCAGAACGACACACGTCATAGCTGTTCTAAATGGAAGGAGATGGCCAACGGTTTTCTGAGAATATGCAGCTAAAACTGAGCCAGGTAGAACCAAAGTTCTATATTGCGCAAGAGACGTGTTTTGAGCTTACAGACATGAAAGGCATTTCTTGGAGATCGAATGTTAGCAGAGGAAGTGTGTCCCAGGGTTCTGTCTCTAGTGACCCTAAAGCACTAAACAGATATTCAATTTTAGAAAAGTCAGGGGTGGTTAAGACTGCTCGCCTTGACTTAATGCACCTACCCTCAGACCTCACGGGAATCCCGGCTCCTATAGAGACCTTAATTTGTTTCTTTAGCTCATTGACGAGTGAGTATGCATATCTCACGCTGGATTGCAGAGAGAGTTTATGTTTCTAAATTTTTTTTTGGTGATAAAATACACCAATCCTTTAGATCCCAGGTAACAGCTTTTGAATGAACCTGTTATTGTTTATGTTTTAATTCAAGAAGAAAATATCTAGACAATGACTCACTCCTTTGACAATGACCTGTTCTTGAGGCTTCAAGGAGGCTTGAGAACACCTCTAACTAGACCCATGAAGGCTGTGGCCATAAAGACAATCCCCAATTCCCAGATGACCCATGGCTCCCACCTTCCTATCTGCTGTCCCCTTCCCTCAGCTTGGGGGAAATGTGCAGCCTCTTGAGAGTATGTGGGTTCAGAAGACAGGAAAAGGGAGAGGCTGACCAAAGCAACAGCCTGGGGCCCCTGAGCCCAGTTCTTGGCCCTATCTGCGGTGGGGCGAGGAACTGGGAGCTCTGGCTTCTAGATGGCTGGGCCCAGCAGTGAAGACATAGACACAGGCGTCACAGAGAACCTGGCTTGCAGGCCTAGTTTCATTGCCTAAACCAGCATGTTCTTGTGGTGCAAATCAAATCTCCAGGCACCTCAGGGTTTTTTTTAACTGACTAACATGAGGATATGACAGTTTCAGGCTTCTAGGTTATTATGAAAATGACATGAGATAACAGATGAGACTGTAAGCTCCATGAGGACAAAGACATTTGTTTCATCTGTGCTGTCCCCGGAATGCTCAGGCTTACACCATTGGTCCTGGCGCTCCAGTATTCGCTGGCTAAAGGAAGGAGGCAAACCACTCTGCCTGGGGCCTGCAGCGTGGCCAGCGCCCGGGGCATCACAGCCACTGTGACTCTCCTGGGGATGCTGCTTCCTGGTCGGAACATCTACCAGGAGTTCTTGTGCGGGCTCATGGGGCCCCCACACTCCCTTGCTCTGCCCTCCCACTCCAGCCTAAGTCGGTTTTGCTGGTTCCCTTGTATGACTCAGCAAGACAGCAGATCCACGCAGCAGGACCTGTTGGCTTGGGCGGCTGGTCTATCGCTGGTGCCTTCGGCCTGTGAGGATGGGGCCAGGCCTAGAAGGGTGCCAAGTTGATGCCTTTCCAACAGCAGGAGTCCTGGAATGCTCGAGGCCAGGCTGTTAGGTGCTGAGCAAGGGGTCCAAGCGGGGAGTTGCAGGAAGCCACAGGCACAACATCTCTGGTTTGTTTTAAGAACTTTCCCAGGACCAGTCCTGTACCCAGAAAAGCAGAAAGACATTTTTCTTTTCTGCTTTTCTGTATTCTCCTCCCTCCTGATTGTGTGAATTCTGTCGTCCAAACACTTAAGCAAGCCTAGCACCCTTTGCGCTACAGCTGAGCCTCGGTTTAGATTGCCTGGACTCCTGCTCTTAGGAGAGAAACCTGAACCACCCATTAACCCATTGTTTCCATGAGACACTCATTCCCAGTTGCACACAGATGATAAATGGTGTAGGTCTCAGAAGGAAACCCCTTCTATACCCTGTCCTGGAATCCTGACAAATCAGGGCTTGATTTTGGTGGCAGACCCTGGGGGGTGGGGGTGGGGGTTGTGTTAGCATAATAAAGACTTTGCAGGGCCCTGGGGGTGGGGGTGAAGGCAGACAGGGGTGGGGTGGGGCTATCAGCTCCAGACAGATAATTCTTGGATAAACTGAAATGGTCAAACTGGAGCCTTCACATACTAGAAAGTGCTCTAGTAGGGTAAGAGCTCAACTTGAAGAGAGAGCCCAGATGTATCCACTGGTCGGGAGGGCAGCTGAGTTTCCACAGCAAGAAACATCTTGACCATGGCCACCTAAGTGTTGTTCAACGTCTCTCCCATCCAGATTCCTAAAGGGAGCCTGGTGGGCCCGTTTCTGGGGCAAGAAACTTAATGAATGAGCAGAGAAAGCCATGGAAAAATGTGCACCACCAGGAGTGTGATGGAAACCCAGAGAGGGGAGTCCTTCTGGAGGTACCTCATCAAAGATTTATCATGCTGGTGAGAGAGCCATGACTGAGGCCATGCCGGGGCGGGGGGTGGGGGGAGATGACCAGATCACTCTTTGGCAGCCAAGGACTGACCTGTCACCCAGAGGGACAAGGGGTGCTGTGAGAGGAGTCCATGGGTAGCCGGCAGGACTCTTGGTGCCCACAGCCTCCCGGCTCCTACAAGTGCCCCAGGCCCCACTCTGCCCGAATGCACCCTTCTTAGCTATGATCAGAACCAGAGTTACATTTGTAGAAACTTCTGGAATACACAAGGTTTGAAATTAGGGGATTCAACCTATGGATTTCAGCTTGGGGTCTCCTCCCATCTTCCCTGTAATGAGCAAGTGGAAGGAGGACTCTGAGGAGCCGGGCAGACGGGTGCAAATGTTACTGGACCGAACAGATTACCTAACTTGTTTCCGGTTAGCTCCCTGACACCCCTTACCAGCTACAGCAAACTGATTTGACAAATCTTCACCCAAAGGGCATGCAGATCGTTTCCCGCTGCCTCCTTCCCCTCTTCCTGCCCACAAGAAGAATGCTGGGAACTGTTGCCAAAGGATTGGGAAAAAAAGAAATAGGACATTGGGGGCTGGTCCATTGCATCAGAGCTTTTCACATGCCATCCAGATGCTGTGTTTCTCTGGAACACTGCTGTGGCTTTCGCAGCTTATAAAATAGGATGGTATGTCCAAATTACACTCAACAAGAAGGCTGAAGGGGGAAATATGCCTAAGGGAAGTTAAAAGGGGATTCCTAAACCTAATCCTCACCCACACCCCTGCCGCCACCCCATCCCGGAGAGTTGCCAGAGAGGACCCAAAGTTTCTACTCCCCAGTAGAAGCTTCCAGGCCCTGAGAGAACTCAAGGGATCTGCAAGGGGAGGGGGAAAGGAGCAAAGGTGGGAAACATAAGGGGCTGGCGGAGGAGATGGTTATGCTTCAGGGCTGCTCTAATACTCTGTGCCCTGGGGTGGGGCAGGGAGGGCATCTGTGGATCACATTCCCGTCTAAAAAACACGCTTCCTAGTACCTGTTTCCATCTCTGTAAGAAGATAAATTCCAAGAAACGCTAAAAGGTGTTGAAGGCTTCAAGCACATTTCCACAGAAGGGGCAGGCTCATAAGCATTTGTGTTTCAGGCCACAGGCAAGGACAGTCGTCACAAATGGAAGGGAATTAGGAGCTCGGGGGCTGGAAACTGTTATTGGGCGTGGAGGTGTGGGGTGCTGGTAGTCTTCTGCTGGTCTGCAGCGGTGAGCCTGGGAGAACTCTTTCAAAAGAGATGTCCACAAGCGATTCCTCTCCAAGGGGGGCAGGAATATGGAACTTGGGTGTAATTCATCTTCTAAAGACTGAATAAGTTTTTGTTTGTTTGTTTTGTTTTGTTTTGTTTCATTGCCATTCAGCTTTTGGTATTAGGTTTGATTTGACAGTCTTTTCAGGCTTTATTGAAATTTGTCCCCTCCCCCCAGGCAGGGTGGGTCAGTCAGTCAACACCTGCTGTGCGTGCTGCCACCAGTCCTCAGAGGGGGAGGGACCTGAGAGCCTCACCGCTCCTGTTCCTGTCTCAGGAAGTGATGGATAACGATGCAAAATTCTTCTTTATAATTATGCCAGCAAATTCCCCAAACCCGTTGTCACATTTAGTTATAAAGACATGCCTGCCTCTGAGGTGCCTCCCTCTGGGCCCACCTCCTGGGAGCGGGGTGAACAAAGAAAGAAGTATGGAAGCCAAAGTGATTATTGGGACCAGAGTGACAGGATGGAGAGACTGTAAGGAAATGATACACACAATTAGTGGGCTGGCAAGTTTACAGACATTACTCAGTAAGCCCCCCCATGAGTTCCTTGAATGCACTGATGGGGGCTTTGTAGCAAATGTTAGCTTTTTCTACCTCTTAGTGGCAATGAAAATAGAGCAAGTACAGTTGATTGACGGAACTGAGTAGACCCTATTTATCCATTCCCAAGCTTTTGTTGAGAAGGGAGGTGAAAATGTCTTTAGCGCTCCGTGGTCTCCGCTCCTTGCGGAGACCCCCACCATCTTTCTCCCTCCTCTGAAAAGTGCTTTGGCTCTGGCACAGGGAGGTCAGTGGGAGAAACCAAGTGAAGGTCAACCTTTTTCTTTCTCCTTTATTTTTTGTTAGTCATGGTTAGTGGCTGATTTAAAAAAAAAAAAATCCAAAAGCACGAAGTGGACAACTTGAGGATTCTCATTTGCATATTCATGCCCAACCTGTGTCACCCGCACTCAGTTATTTCAAAGGCTGTTGCCAAGGGCCCAGCTTAGAAGGGCCTCTGCCTGTAGGGGGGCACCTGTTCTCAAGATGAGAATATCCCGCCACTCCCCTTCTTTCCGTGGTGCTCTGGGCTTCCCCCAGTGGAAGGAAGAGCAGCTTCTTCAAGTGGCTGGCTTCACCCATCCATGCTCCTTTCTCCATGAAGGCATTTAAGTGCAGTGAGCTGTGGGCACAGCATTTTGGAGATGGGGGTGATTTTTCTTTTATGTCTCTGTTTTTAATCACCTGCTTTTTTTTAAAAAAAAAATACATTTATTCATTGATTGTGTTCGGTGTTCTTCTGGGTCATGCTAGAGGCTAGCAATAGCGGGGAGCAGGATGGTTTGCCGTCAGACCCAGGGGACCTGCTCTTCGCGTTCTCATAGCAATGACTAGAGCAATGAGTCATTGAGACGGTCTGAAAGGAAGAATTCTAGAGCAAGAGAAAGCTACCAAATAAAGAAATGAGTTTGTTTTGAAGCATGGTAGATTTCGATCCATTAGAAATAAAACTTCTAATGGAGGGACAGATGGTCCTTGCCAGTCAGAGCAAACAGAACAGCGGGACCCTGCCTGGAATCTCAGGGGTTTTACGAGCATCCAGTGCCCCCTAGCGTCCAAATGGCACCACTGGGTTTGCAGACTTTAATCTTGACAAAAGTGAATTAAGAAGGGGGAATCTCACTCCTTTTCCATTTGTTCTCTGGGGTCTGGGGTGTTGCAGGGGAGGAATAGTGGAAGGGAGGGGACCGCCTTCAGGAAGCAGCAGTGTCTTGCCCCGAAACCACTTGGAGAACGGGCCGACCACGTCTAGGGCTTCCTTGCCAAGTATCACCATGAGAAGAACCAGTCCATGCAGTGGAAAGATGCTGGATGTGGGAATCGAACACACTAGAGCTCAACTCCTAATTTAGCCACTAACCAACAGTGCGACCTTGGACTAAGTGCTTTTCTTTTTGATGGTGACACCTTCTTCGTGGTGGCAGGAATTAAGTGTATTTCAAGCTTAGGAGGAGAATGAGACCAGTACGCATGGCACGTGCTGCCTCTCAGAAACTTCTGGCCCCCTTTGCGTCTTGCCTGTCCCTCCTCCCCAGTCTGAAACAGCTTCCCAGGTCCAATTCACTTGACACACAGGTACATGGGTAAGCCTCATGAATATGCTCTTTCTATCTATAATAATATTAGAAGGGTTTGTGGGTTTTGTTGTTGTTGTTGTTGTTTTGCAGTTTTAATTGATTTTGAAAAATAAATCTTCCTTAAACTTGGCCCTAAAAGAGCTCAAGCAACCATTTCCAGGTGAGATGTAGCCATTTGCTCTTCGGCAATTAGAAGAAACTGCTGAGCGTTCGAGCTTGCACCACCTGCTGGCCAAATGAGGTGATCCACTAATGGGCTGCCCTGCAGTGGTGGGCCGGGGACCTCCAAGCAGAATTCTCCTCTTCCTGATAGAGAGCTGCTGGTTTCATTAAAAGTCGGAAATACATTTTCCTAGCGATCCACTCCAGTGTGATATAAAAATATTTTCCTAATAAATCTTGAATCTTCTTAGGTTCTAATTTTCCTTTATCTTGGTTTGGGGAGCTTTATTATTATTATCACAGAAGAGTTTAGATTAATTAGAAAACACTCTCCTGCTTTTTATTTTTACTATGGAGGAAGAAAAGAAGGGTACCTAGGCTACCTACCCTAGTCTAGATAGCATAGGAAAACGTGAAAATATTTTACAGGCTAACTTCTCTTACCGTAGTCTTAAGTTTTAAGTCTTACTCCCCTAGAAGAAAGGGGAAAAAATTAGAACACATGAATAAGTCATTTTGAAAACTTGCCTTGTGTGCGAGAGGAAGGGACAGGAGGAATGGAGACATCCGTAGGTCATCCATAAATGTCTAATGAACCAGGATCGAGTTCCACATTTGTCCGTGTGTGTGTGTGTATGTGTGTGTATGTGTGTGTGTGTCCTTGGGCATAACATTCAAATCTTTGTTTTTCTCATCTGTAAAATGATTCATCATAATAGCACCTGCTATAAGGTTGTTGAGAAGATTATATCCGATATTACATTGTAACACACATTCATATAAAAAGTGTTCAAGGGGCCCCTGGGTGGCTCAGCAGGTTGAGCCTCTGCCTTCTGCTCAGATCTGGGATCGAGCCCCGCATCAGGCTCTCTGCTCAGCAGGGAGCCTGCTTCCCTTCCTCTCTCTCTGCCTGCCTCTCTGACTACTTGTGATCTCTGTCTGTCAAATAAATAAACAAAATCTTTAAAAAAAAAAGTGTTCAATAACTGGTAGGACTTTCTACAATTACTCATTCACTTTCTCTCTGCACTAACTCATTTTGGGTTCATAATATACCTTTTGCAAGCTTCTTTGGCAATTTGCAGAAGGAACAGGTGGTCTTACTTCACTTCCTGCTGAAATGGAAGAGCAGTTGCTACTTTAACCATCTAGGGATGAAATGTAGAGGGAGAGTTTATGCAATCCTGCAACAGGACATTTTGCCAGTCCTTGACTTGGCTCTGAAAATAGAAGACACGGAGGAAATGCTCGTCACCTAACTTAGAGCCGAATACAACGCTAACCACTAGGAAATAGGCTGGTACTTACACACCCCAGCCATCCTCAGATGTAGCCTCTTGTCTGGGAGCTAAGGGGGTAGCCCAAGTGGAGGCCCCGCCCCCCGGTTTGTTCTTAGTTTTGGGTTTAAATGGAGACACTCGTACCAAAGAGCCATAAGTCAGGTCCCCTAAATGGTGTTTCTGTTGTCATCCCCAGGCTGTTTTGTCACCTAAAGAAGGATGGGGACCTCCCAATGATGTCACCCCCTCTTTCTCTTTTTTATTCCACAGGACCCTTGTCACGGTGTTTGGGTTGAGTGTGATGGCTCAAGTTCAAAACCCAACCACAATATTTCCTGTGCTTTCCACTGCATTTCATTACACAGTGCTAAAAAAGTTCGCGGGGGAAATGCTGTGTCATTACCTAGGAGAAGAGCAACGATCTCAGCTAATTTATGGTAGCACAAAGGATATTAGACCTAAATTCACCAAAGATTTTTGTCTAAGAACCTGCTCTCACATCAAGATGATTGTGGTGGTGATTTTTGATGATAGCTTTCAATAGTTCAAAACTCTGTATGGAAGACCAAGGGAATCTACTTCACTCATGAAAGGTAAGACTTCTCACTGCTGTGGCTTAGATGTTCTAAAAATGTATAAGCAGAGAACAAGATGGACCCTGAGCAGCGTCTGTGGCTGGTGGCTGCCTCTAGGAGGGGCTGTCCAAAATGGGAGCAGATTGTCCTGACTGCTGGCCCCTAGCTCGGGATTATCCAACCTGAGCCCTACTCTGCTTCATAACCATGGTGCAAGCTTGTTGTGTGAGGATTAAGTGAGCTACTCATGCATGCAGAATAATTAACATGGTGCCATGTGTGTAGTGGTTGCTCAATATTTGGTAATATCACTATCATCATCTCATTTCTGCAACTCTTCAAGGATGATGATGGTGGAGTTCTTCGATCTCTATAGCTCACTCTCTGGGGTCAGTCTTCCTTCTCTTATCTTTCTCACAAGAGAAGAAACCCATGTTTTATCTGAGCCTTGCTCTATTGGGCAAATGACAGATAATCTTGTTGCAGTCTCCCTCTCTTTCCGGGCTTCTGGTCCTTTAAAAAAAAAATTAGAAGATGGGTCAGAGAGATGAAGGGCCTCGCAACTCTGCTACTCCAGTTCTAACACATGTTGGGTAACTGGGGGCCTTGTCGGGCCAGTCCTCTATCTTTGTCACAGTGCCTCAGGCAGGCAGAGTGCGTAGGAAGAAGATGGTGACCAAAGGATGTTTTGTGTGACTGTTTTTCTCCCCCACAGGTCTTGATTCTTCTCCCTTTCATCATTCTGAGTGCTCTGCTGTGAGTCCAATCCCTTCTTATCACACTTAACTTATAAAACTGGGAAGAAGAAAAATCAGAATATTGCTCTTGCCCTTGTCTTTGGCCAGTCCATTCAAACCACAGGCCAAGATGGGGCTGACCTACAGCTAGGATCTGCCACGAGCCTCAGCTCATTTGAGAGGGTGCCTACGAAGTAAACAATAACAACAGCTAACATTTATTGAGCACTGTGCTACGCTTTGACCTGTATTCACTAATTTAATTCTTGTAACTATCTGAGGCAGGTACTCTTGTCATCCCCAGTCTACAGATGGGGAAACTAGGATTTAGAGGAGTTAAGTACCTGCCAGTGGTAAAGCCAGTGCTATGGGCAGAGCTGGGTTTTGACTCCAGCTGCTTGATCCAAGAGTCTTTGCTCTTAACCACTGGTAAAGCACGTCTAGGCAGATTTATCACAGTTTTTAAAAGGTATTCATCTGGGAAAGATGCTTAGAAGCAAGAAGGCGGACTAGATGAGCTCGTAAGGATTGCTTTACTCCATGAGCTTGCCCAGACAATACCATGTTAATACCATCATATGGTTCTGTAACAAAGTAGCACAGACTTTGGCTTAAACAACAGAAATTTATTGTCTCCCACTCTGGAGGCTAGAATTCTGAAATCAAGATGTCCACAGGTTTGCGTCCCCCAGAAGGCTGTGAGGGAAGTCTCTGGTCCCGGCTTCTTTCCTTGGCTTATAGATGGCTATCTTCTTCCCGTGTCTCTTCACGTTGTCTTCCCTCAAGTTGTGCTTGTCTCTGTGTCCAAATTTTCCTTTTTATAAGTACACCAGTCATATTGGATTAGGACCTCACCTAGTGACCTCACTTTAGCTTGATCACCTCTGTAGAGACCCTATCTCCAGAAAAGGTCACATTCTGGGGTCCTGGGGCTCCAGCATATCTATTTTTGTGGGGGGACAAAATTTAATCCATGACAGCCCCCTCTGTCATTCCAAAGTGATGATCAGCATTGTGACTCCATTTCAGGCAGTGGTTTGCTTAACAGAGAACTCTCCAGGAGGGTTAGTTTTGGAATCCAACAGGGCAACTTTGTTAATGCCTCATTTGCTACTTTTAGCCAGTAGTCAAGTAAATAGATCTCTGGGTACTCATCCACGAAAAATAGAAAGGACTGGTTTAAGACATAAAGAAATAAAGGAAAAGAATTTCAGTCAGTGGCTAAATTTTAGAAGCCCTTGACTGTTGATGACGTGTAAAAGACTCTCGGTGAATCAAAGACCATTTGGGAATCAGATATCTCCCTAAAAGAGGCTGCAATGTTTTCTAATTGGTTTCCTACAAGAGTTAATTAACCTCTCATAGAGGAGCAGCTTACCACTAGTATTGATAATTAACATTATACTCTTAAGAACTGCTTATAATCAATATAATCATCTCCTTTTTTCTTTTATCCAGGGCAAGGATCAATCCTGCATTAAATTAGAGAAGAAACAAGGGTGTAGGAAATACAAATTTTAAAATATATTTAATGAATGAATAATAGCACCATGATTTAATGACATTATACACTAGTTAGGTCAAGGGATGATGAAGTAAAATGATGCAATCACAGCTGTCTATTGCCTCAGGCTGGGCCAGATATAAGAAGGAAACTGTAAGCATTTGTTTTAAATATTGCTACTCTCTTGTTCACTGAAATTTGAGCATATTATAGGGAAAAGTAGAACAAAAATCTGTAGAGTCTAACACTGCTATCATTTGTTTAAGAATGAGGGCAAGGAGGATATCTATGTATTAATATTTATCTACAGGTCCTAGGAAAGATACACAAGAAGCTCCTAGCTAGGGACTAGAGGTGTGGTGGGAGGAAAATGAGGTTTTCACTATGTAGTCTTTGCAGAGCTTTATTTATTTAAGCTATATCCATTTCTAAAAATCAGTCCATGTTTCGGATAACTGCACATGCACAGCTAAACTAGTCAAGGACACACAGTTTCCAAGCTCCTTCCGGCCTGCCCTTCCCTGTGCTGCCTCTGGGGCTGCCTCTGGGCAACATCTGGAGTATAGTCCAAGTTCATCTGGAAGTCTATAAATGTGGCTTTGAACTCCTGTCTCCTTCGTCCTTGTGAGGTTAAGGTGAGCTTTCAAGGCTTGAAGAAATGAAGTTTCAGGCCTTCTATGAAGTGGGGGTGAGAAGCATTAGGCTTGTTGCTCTGTCAGACTTTAGGGACTGGAAGTTCTTAGCGGTCCATGCACTTGTATGTGTCATATCTGGGGAAAACCCCTTGGCCCAAGCATAGAATCTTAAGTTTGTGAGAATCTTGAGATGTCAAGAAAGTTAGCCACCCTGGCCCTCCTTGAATCCCTTCTCCAGCATCTCCATCCCAATGGCTGTCCTTCCTGTGATTGTCTACCAGCCATGCTTGCTCTTCAGTCAAGCGCTCCTTGGCAAAAAAAAAACCAAAACAAAAAAACTCTCCCTAATACTGTGGTGAACTTGAACGCTACATAATTTCCACCCATAACCCTAGCCCTACCATTCTATACTTCCTGGAATGAGGTTAATTTCTGCTTCACAGAGAGGATCCTTCAAGTGTCTGCCGGTCTCCTATTTCAGAGAGTCTCCTTTCAAGTAACTCCAGAGTCTTCAGCTCTCCTTCCGCTAAGCTGGCCTTCAGATAACCTTGATCTCCTGGCCACCTTCTTTGGAATGTCTGTGACTGTAGGAGGCTGGGGTTCCCAACAGTGACGGCAACATTTTCCCACGGCTCTGAGCAGTTGAGAGTACACAGCTATCACCAACCTTCCTCTCTATGTTGCAAATTTAAAATTTAAACCAAGATCAAGGCATCATTTACTTATTTTTTCCCTGCGGGAGTGGCAGGTGGGGGTGAGCAGTTTACGTCATATCATTACATCACACTGTTGACTCTCTTTGAGCTGACTATTGCATAAAACACCTTAGTATTTCCACAACATGGCTCTGAATGCCATGCTTGCTTTTTATGGAACCATAGCAGAGCCCTGCATCTTTCCCTATATCATTTCCTGTATTAGCCCATGGTTAGAACTCAGATTTTAAACCCAGAGTCTATCTTCTCAGGTATTCATTCCCCTGGTGCATTAACAAACCTGCCTCTGTGTCTTCATCTAAATCGATGATAAAAAGTGCTCCTCTGGGGGACAGAACTCAGATCAGATTCAATTCTAAATTGGAAGTGAGTGGCCAGTGTGGGGAGGGAGCCCACACAAAACTTGAGTACTTGGAGAGTTTCCCAATCAGATACTTAGGTTTACCTCATTCAGAATGAGCACTGGAATTTGTAAAGCATGGAGATAATTGTTCCTATTTTAGCTCATGAAGAAAAGCCCTGTTTCTAGAAAGGTGTTAGCAGTTAATGGTGGAGAGTGTGTAGAAGAATGAGAAGAGCCTGCAGACCCCTGCCTCTCATTTCTCTCAAGGCTTCAAGAACAGAGCAAGGGGGCATCAGGGTCCTTGGCCAGGAGGTTTGTCTTGTGCTTTCAGCATGCAGAATTTTAGAGTTTTTCATTTAGGATGGCTTCAGAGTTACAGGAAGAATTTTAAGTTTGAAATTTTAATTTCAAGTTTTAAAATCCACTAACTTTTCTTTCTTTCCTTCATTTTTTTCTTGGGAACTCATATTTAAGGACTTCGGGAGAATTTAGGAATCATAGGTTATTAGAGTTGAGGGAATCTTGACTATTAGGCTCATTTGTGAAACGGGACCGTAAAAGTATGTGTTGTGTGAAAGTTGTAAAGACATGAGAAAATGCATGGACAGTACTCTGAGTGGATGCTGGCTCATTTAAGAGGTTCAGTGAACATGAACTGTTATTATCATGATGGTTTCAGAACCAGCAGCCCTTTCTCCCCTCTCTCCTCTCTCATGACAGTTTTTGGCTCAAAATTAGTAAAGAACATTCTATTAACTACAGCTAATCAACAAGGTAATTAGGAGGTGGTGACCTTACCATTCTTCAGTGGTATTGGAGCAGAAACTTGTCATACTGGGAATGTTGTTAGTGGAAACATCTCTTGAGACATACTGGGCTGCATGTCCTCTTCCAGCCAAATTGGAATGTCTGGCTATCTATGGTATTATCTTGGATCTCAGTGTATTAGCACTAGGAGGCCCTGACCCCCATCAGCTAAGATCCCCTTCTTTCTCTCATTAGTATTTCCAGGGCTAGCTTTAGCCATGGTGACTAGGACAGTCCACCCCATTACCTCCCAGTGGCACTTCTGGCATCACTTCTCTGCACTGGCAAAAAAAATACAGCCATAGGGAAACAGTATTTGTGGGATCCTGGCCTTCTGTCCTTTTTCCTTCTGATCTTAAAAGTTAAAAGATTCAAAGAGCTGGTCTTGGGTCAAGACAGGTGATGTAAGTCCTTTATTGAGATTAGCAAAAGCTGATTACATATAAATTCTTGAAACAACCAACAATAATATTAACAATAAATAAAATCAATAACAACAAAAAAGAAAAAAAAAGAAGGAAAGTAAGAAAATCTAGACAGAAAACTTCAAGGACCTGAAAAATGGTGTATAAGTGCTCCAGTTATTTTATTGTGAGAAAAGTTTAAAATTAGAATGGGGGAAAACAGAAAAGTCTATATTTATATAGGCTCAAAATCAGGCATCATTTTTATGCATAATATTATTTTTTTAAGATTTTATTTATTTATTTGACAGAGATCACAAGTAGGCAGAGAGGCAGGCAGAGATAGAGGGGGAAGCGGGCTCCCCGCTGAGCAGAGAGCCCGATTCGGGGCTCGATCCCAGGACCCTGAGATCATGACCTGAGCTGAAGGCAGAGGCTTAACCCACTGAGCTACCCAGGCGCCCCCTTATGCATAATATTATTGCCTAGGCAAGAGTCAAGTTAGATTAGTAAAGTTTTTTTTTTTTTTTTTCCTAAAACAGGCCCAGAATTGAGGTTTAGAAAAGTACCCTGCTTCTATATAGTGGAGCTCAGTGGTTCTGAGTGTAAGCTGTGGTATCAGACAGTCCAGGTTTGAACCTTGGCCCACACTTACATGGAGTATGAGCTTGTGCGAATTGTCCACCTCTCCGTGACTTCATTTCTTCAACTCTAAAAAACATATCTAACATCCAAAACATATAAAAACTTCTTCACCTCAATAATAAAAAAACAAGTAACCTGATTAAAAAATGGGTAAAGACCGTGAATAGATGTTTCTTCAAAGAAGATATTCAAATAGCCAACAGGTAAATGAAAAGATGCTGAATATCACTAATCACTGATGATCAAATAATGCAAATCAAAATTACAGTGACGTATCAACTTACACTTGTTAGGATGGCGATTATCAAGAAAGCAAGAGGTAAGTGTTGGTGAAGATGTGGAGAAATTGAAACCCTTGTGCACCATTGGCAGGAAAACGAGATGGATCAGCTGCTGTGGAAAACAGCATGGAAGGTCCTCAAAAAATTAAAAAAAGAAATATATCATCCAACAATCTCACTTCTGGGTTTTTATCCAAAAGAATTAAAATCAGGATCTCAAAGAGGTATATGCACTCCCATATTCATTGTAGCATTATCCATAATAGCCCACATATGGAAACAACATAAATGTCTACCAACAGATAAACCAACAAATAAAAGGTGATATATAAAGACAATGAAAGATTACTTAGCCTTAAAAAGAAGATATTTCTTCCATATGTTACGACATGGAAGAACCTGGGGGACAGTATGCTAAGTCAAGTAAGCCAGTCACAGAAGGACAAATACTGCATGATTACATTTACATGAGGTATATAAAATATTCAAACTCATAGAAGCAGAGGGTAGAATGGTGGTTTCTAGGGACTGAGGGCAGGGGAAATGGGGAATTGCTGTTCAACCAGTATGAAATTTCATTTATGCCAAATGACTAGGTTCTAGAGATCTGCTGTACAACTTTGTGACTACACTTACAATCCTGTGTTGTACCCTTCACTTAAGAGAATGGATCCCATATTAAATGTTCTTACCATATTAAAAACAAATAAATGAAACAATAGTCACAAGAGCAAAACATACCTGAGAAATGGTTAGGGTTAGATGAAATCATTTGTATGATATCCAAATGCATTAAGAACCTAACACACACTAAGTATTAAATAACCATCGATAATATTTTCTTATTATACCTGTGGGAAGCTGGTTTGCTTGGATTACTGATCCCAAACCCAGGCACCACCATTCACTGGGTGGTATCGTACTCAAGTTCCAGCTGCCATATCTAAGAGCAAAAACAGACCCAGATGGCTGAGAGTAATTAGCAACTCCCCACCCCTGCCTCAGGATAGGACTGAATGGTTTTTGCCCAGGACTTATGCTATGTATCTATAGTGGAACCCTTTCCATGTCCAGTTTCTCGAAAGGGACTGAAATGGAACCGTTCAGGGCAGTTGCTGGTTGTAGAGTGTGACAGAATGCTACGTTGCCTTGCCTGACCCATTTCAGGCCAGAGTGCTATTTATTTCTAGGGACTAATCAGCCAAGAGCTGTGATCTGGTTCTTTCTCGGGCAGGTGCTGTATGCAAAAAGAGCTCGAAGATTCAGCTAAACTAGAATCTGCACCAGAGCCCTGACTATTTTAGTGCCTCATATATATAGTAGGATGGAAATTATTCATATTTTCTTTTTGAAAATGAGTCACAGGGTTGAGGAAGAATGTCAGTATTATGAATATCAACAGAATTGTCTTATTTTTTAACAGGCAAAAATCCATGAAATTGTCGACCAGCATTGTCCTTATAAACTGTGGCTTAGTTTAGATTGTTACAAATAATTTTTATACATTACACAGCTTTCCAGTTTGAGACTGTTTAACTATTTCCTCCATCCTGATGGGACTCTGATCTCTCACATTCCTGAGAATTATTGGGATTAATAGAGAATAAAGCCAAAAGTCATCATTTTTCTTAGAAGCTCCTGGCTATTTTCTTTATAAAAATTGGATGGGTTGCCCAAAGAAGTTATGGGTTTCTGAAAGGATTTAATTTAGTATATTATATTATATTTTATTTTTTTTTAGAGGAGGGGAGGGTCAGAGAGAGAATCATAAGCAGACTCAATGCCCAGCACAGAGCTCCACCTCATAACCCTGAGATCATGACCTGAGCCAAAATCAAGAGTCAGACACTTAACCAATTGAGACACCCAAGCACCCCTAGAGAGATTTTAAATTGAAGTGGTTCTCTTTAGCCTGGCTGGCTTGGCCATATCATCCTACAGGCAGAGAAGTGGATGAAATGATTCCTGATGCTCCCTGTTCTGTGACCACTGAGTTCAGAACGGCTCAACATGGACGGAGGTTCCTTCACAGTGTCTCGGGACCAACAGACCATTGGTGACTAGTTTCCAAAGGGAGGCTTACAGAAAAACAGGAGGTAGGGAGCTCTTGTGGAAGTAGTCAAAGACTTAAGGAAGTTATAGGATTTTAATCAAACTGATTCTTTAATAGCACAATCAATGGGATTGGCAAGCCCTATCTTAAGTGATAGATTGCCCCCTAGTCAGAAAGGCTCATAGAGGCTGATTTCTAAATCCATTCAATAAATATTTTTGAACAGTGGTCTGTGTGCCAGCACTGTGCTAGGCAAGGGAATACAAAGATAAGCGAAGGGTCATGGTTCCTGATTTCATGAAACTTAAAGTCTGGTTGGGGAGACCCATAGTAATGAACTAGTTATACAAATATGTAATGACAGATTGTGATAAGGGTCCTGTACAGGACAGAAACCAATTTGGGATACAAAGACTGTGGTCAGAGTTTGGAACTGTACAGGCTTCCCTGAGGAAGGGTCTGAGATCTACAAGATGAGGAAACTAGATAAGCAAGAAAAATGGAAACTTCCTGGGCAAGAGCATGGGGAAAGGGTCTGAGGGGGCTAGCTGAGGAGGAGGATAGCCTCAAATGAGGCTAATGAGAAGTGCTGGTGCAACATCTTTTATGTAATGCATTTTCGTCCTTAGCCAAAATGCAATGGAAACCCATTGAAGGGTTTAAGAAAGTGGTGGTGGGGAAAAGAGTAGAATAATCAGATTTGAATTCCAAGTAATTCAGACTGCAGTGAGGAGAAATCATCAAAAGAATACAAGGGTAAATATACTGCCATTGAGATAAGGGATGATGAAAGCTTGAACAGATGATTTCCCTTGGAGAAGAAAAGCAGTAGATGAGGTATCGCCTTAGGAGATCAAATTGATAGGAGTTGCTGCTTGCCTGGGAAAGGGTAGGCGGGGTGAGAGGGTTAGGAACTCCAGATGTGAATACCTCGTGGATATCCAGATAGAGCTACAGAGGACGTAGTGGGATTTTTAAGGTCAGATCAGAGGAAAAGTCTGGGAGGTTCTCCTTGTGCCTCCAAACTAAGTGGGGAATGGGTCCCCTAAACGAGAGGTGGTAGAAAGACAACATCTCACTTTAGCTTGACCACAGATTCCTGGAGAATCTCCTCTAAGGCATCCCGAGTGGTAGTCTCAGCTTTTGGATTATAATAAGCTCTACGAAGGAAGGGACCGTGTCGTTCCTTACTGGCCAGGACTTAGCAGAATGCCCAGTATATGTCCTCCCAAATAGTATAGATAAAAAATATATTATTTTCCTAAGAGCACAGAGAATATCAGAAGGGATGGTGAGATGGAGAGAGTCGAAGCAGTCATACCTCAGACTCCTGGTGAATGACCTTCTTACGCCCCTCCCTTCCTCTCTCCTCTTTCTTCCAGGTCTTGTGCTTTTGTTGAGACTATACCTTTATACTACAAATACTGCCATCTTCTCATTTAGTTTTAAGAGCTTTCAAGGTTGCTTGGGTGAATATATTTGATTTTGTTTTGAGATGATACCGTATTTGGGAGCATTCATTTAAGTAGAACACTTTTTGGATGGAATGAAACAGGGATTTGCCAATTGTAGTTACTTGGAGAAATGAGCAAAGAACTCAGGTCCAGGTGAAACAAAGGAAATAACACCATTAGGTAGACCCAACAACACAACTGGAATGGTTGGACGTTCAGCAAAGCAGGTTCCTGCAGATTTTAAAAGTCCTGGCAGCAGCGGAGGCCAGGAAGATCGGGGAGCAGCGGGCCCGACATTTTTAAAACAGTGTGACGAAGCCAGGACCTGGGAATTCAAGGTGAGAAGGAAGAACCTCAGCAAACAAGGCTGATGAACTTCAGCTCCAAGGACAAGCTGCGCAAGGGTTCCCTAACCCGCGGGCGGTTACTGGCACCAAGAAGAAATCAGAGATCTTAAAGGTGAGCGTCAATGGGACCCCGACTGAGATGGAGATGACTTCCCAGGTTGGTAGTGACAATAGCTTAGATAACTTTGCCTGAGAATTCTTCTGATTCCTGCTGTGATTTTCTTCATTTTCATGCAAAAAGGATGAGTGTATTTTCCCTTAAAATAATGACATATATGTCCAGGTGGACTGACACCATTGAAAATTTGTTTTTTCGAAGTCATTAATACATTGTAAATGTGAGAAGAGGAGACTACCTCATGAACAGATGTTTCCAGAAAGGTGAATAAAAAATGAATAGCATTACTAATCTCTTCAAATGGGTATGGTTTCATGTAGCAGATATTAAATACTTTCTTCACAATAAGTGTGTGTGTGTGTGTGTGTGTGTGTGTCTGTGTGTGTGTGTGTGTGTGTGTGTGTCTGTGTGTGTACATGATGCAATTTTTCTGGCTCTTTCACCCTATATCATTTAGCCACAAATATTGAATTTTGACACGTCAGGCTTTTCATGTGAATCATCAATCAACCTACATGAGTGACACTGGGTGCTGCTATCTGGAGAAGCAACCGTGTAGAGAACTTGTTTTTGGAGGAGGTGTGGGGCCAGGGTCAGTCCAATCAGGACCACGAATATGCGCAAGGAGCAAGTTACAGCTGTCACTGTAACCGTAGGCTAGAGTCTTAATTTAGCTCGATGTCTTCATGGGGCTTCAGAGACACCTCAAATACAGGCTTTGCAACCATCTCGGGTGTAAGTTGTTGCAGATGTTCTGGGTCTTGTTATATTTACAGTCATCATAATTACATGAATACCTTCTGTTTTTCTTCTTTGGAGCGAGTGGCTACTTTTGTTACCAGCTTTCCACAGACAGCTGTGTGGGCATCCGTGTTCACAACCGCCTTGAAACGGCTGTTCAGCCTCCACAGCTCCCTCTAGAACAGGCAGGCTTGTCTTGGACTCTCCCTCCCTCCACTTCCATACTTGTTTCTTCTTTTCAGTCCTCTTGTCCTTCTGCTCTTCCCCTATCCTCCTACTTGCAGTCCTCTAGTGTTTCTCTGTTCCCCTTAGTTTGTATGAGTCACATGGTGCTTCCTCACCCCTCCTTCCCCTGACCCACCACGGGTTACAAAACTGAGTTCCAGTCTTTCTGAGTCTTCTTCTCGGCAAATAAGACGTCCAACCCACTCATGAAAGTATTCTACTTCTCTCTGAACATTTTGATATGGGACAAATAATTAACATTCTGGAGTTCAAGGCGTGGGGGCTAGAGGCAATGGGGCTGGCAGTGGCAGAGATCATGTTGGATGGGAAAGGCTTTCAATTTCCCTTACATCATATAAAGCAGACAAAACCTAAATATTGGGCAGGTGCTATCATGGCCCTTTATGGGATAGGTCATTGCTGCCCTTCTTCTCAAAGAAGGCTTAAGAAGGGGCCCTGGGACATTCCCAGTGTGGGAAGAACTCCCCGGTGTATCAAAAGAAGCGCATCTAAATGATCTAAACGAGTCTGGGTTGGATTAAGTAAGGAATGAGACCAAAAAGGAGATATGCCCTTGAAAGCAGCCAATCTCATAGCCTGGGGTAGGCATTTGTTGTCTGCTGAGTCACACCGGTCACACCGCCTTGGGATTAGCCAGCTCTACTTTCTGTTTCAACAATAAAAAGTCTTGCAAAACTGCTGGCATGTGAGACAGAGGTATCCAGAAGGTCTTGGCATCTCTCCCAGCAACATAATGGGTCTTTGGGAACAGACTTGTGAGCGCGTGGTCCATGCACTCCACCACCAGGGAGAGGTCCATGTTCACAAAGGAAGTTGTGCCTTTCAGCTTGTCTAGGCCTGTAGAAAGAGACAAAAGTACATGTACTCTTTGGAAGAAAGGGGAAAGGAGTGTATGAGGCCGGGGTGTAAAGGGGAGGATGCGTGTGTGCGAAAATTTCTTTTGAATTTGCTGTTATAAATTGAGGCCCCTGTGGTGGGTTTCTATCTATTCCTTAGAAAAGGATGCAGCAATGTTTTCGCTCGACTGCTGGCTCTCAAACTTGAGTAGGCAGCAGAATCTCCTAGAGGGCTTGTTAAAACCCAGTTGCTGGGTCCCACCATCAGCTTCTGACTCAGTAGGTGTGAAGTGGGACCCAATAATTTGCATTTCTATCAAGTTTTCAGGTGATGCTGATGGTGCTGGTCCAGGGAGCAGACTCTGAGAACCACTACCTTAAAGCAATGAGAGAAAGATACTTTATAAAGTCCATGAGGCCTCCAAGCCCAAGAAGTTATGGGTTTGATCCTAAATTTGTTTTAAGGGACTACTATATGTTTAGGAAATGGGGAGGGGCTGTGTGAGTGTGCATGTGTGTGCACGTGCGCTCACATACCATGTGTCTCTCTAATTCGGTGAATAAAGAGGGAATCATCCCCAAAAGTCTTGACTCAGAAAGCTAAACATATCCTGGTGATCAGGCAGCTGAAATGCTTGAGTAACGTTCTAGGGTCGTTTTAAAGAAGCAGGTATTTTTATCAGAAGATTGGTAATGGCTCGGAGCATTCCTGCAGTGTTCTTAAAACATACCTGAGTTATGTCTTCCTAAGAAAAATCTATGATTTTAAATCTCTTTTTCAAGTTAAGGCTCCTGTAGCCACAAGTTGTTCAAAGAACCTGAGATTACCTAACAAGTCTTAGTGGTTATTTTAAACTTTCACAACTATAGTGTAGGAAATGAAGAAGGGTGAGCTTAAATTCGTGGTCTGCTTGGGAATTATGAGTCTGGCTGAAGTTCAAGTCCTAGTTTGAAAAACTAATAAAAACAGCCAGTGCAAAACTGTGCTCAAAGACTTTTGGTATTTCTGAGAGGGGACACCTGAGCGAGGGGCCAAGTCAAAAATAATTTTGAGATGGAAGTTGATGACATATTCATAGGCACTTAGAAAGTATCAGTGTTAATATCAAATAGAGAAAGCTCTTTTAAATGAGGTATTTTTTAAAAAAGATTTTATTTATTCTTTGAGAGATGGAAACAGCACGATTAGGAAGAAGAGGGAGAAGCAGGCTCCCTGCTAAGCACAGAGCCCTATGGAGGGCTCGATCCCAGGACCCTGGGATCATCACTTGAGACAAAGGCAGATGCTTAACCGACTGAACCACCAGGTGCCCTTATTTCTGAACCTACTTAGAATTTTCAGAGTTGATAATGAGTGAGAAACACAAGCAGAGGTTCTCAGAATCTAGTGACATGATAGCACTGGGAGGTTTGCGAAACCAGACATTCTCCGTACGTGTGTGTGTGCATGCGTGCGTGCATGTGCAGTCGGGTCAGGTGGCTGGGGGAGTCCGTCATTCTAAAAACCTCCCAGGTGGATCTGACTTGGCTCTTGGCTCCCTCTTGAAAACTTCTGGCCTTGAACCTTGCCACAGTTTGGCTGTCTCACCAAACCCACCAGGTGAAGGAGCAGGACCAGAGTTTCGAGGTTACAGTGACACAAAGTTAGGTGGGGCCCTGTGTGGCTTAAAGCAGGAGACCAGTAAGTGTTTGAAGAATGTTGACTAAGCTTTAAACATGACCAGGAAGTTTGAGGTGGAGGTGGAGACCTGGTACAGGAAGTTCCACCAGCTCCTTAATGCCTCGTTCCCATGATCGCGCAGGGCCCAAGACTAAATGGCAAAGTCAGGCTGTCTGGGTTCAAAGCCAGCCCTTCCAGTTACTAACTGTGTGGCCCTGGGCAAGCAGCTTCTCTGTGCCTCTGTTTCTAGACAATTCAGGGAATATCTACTTCACAGGGTTTATTTAGGCATTTAAAATGAGGCAGTCCATGTAAACCACTTAGAATGGTGACAAGTACCAAATGTTCACTATATGTTAGTCATCATACACTAATCTATTCTTTCTCCATCCCTGACTCAATCTGACTTACGCAGCTTCGCCTTCCTCTCCACCCCCCGTGCATTCCTGCTCTGGAAGGCTTCCACCCAAAAATTCCTTCCTGGCCTTTAGGCCTTACTCAAACCTGACCTGTCTCATAAAGGCCACTGGCCAGCAATGCTTTCATCCAGTTCTGAATTCCTTTGGGCAATTAGAGACTGTACTGTCTAGCACCCCTTCTGGGCTTTTGGGGTCTAAGAATTACAGGATCAATTTTCTTCCATTCTGCACAGTCTCATTGTTTTACAGTCTCACTGGTTACTTTTTCTCCTCCACTAAACTAAGCTGGTTAAGGGTCAGAGTCTGAGTCTTGATATTTTGTAAGCTCCATAAATCCTTGACCAATGTTTAGTGAGTGGTTGGTGTTTCCCAAAAAGAGGAGGCTTGTATAGAAGTGAAGACTGTGGGCTCCAGTCTAGGCATGACCGGGAGGAGTTGTACAGCTCTGTGTAGAACATTCACCTTTCCAAGCCTCTGTTCACTACTCCTATGGTTCTTTTGAGGAGTAAATGATAGAATTCATAAGGTAGGATTTGGCACTGTGTAAATGCTCAGTAAATGTTTGTAAACACTTGAAGTAAGACATGGTACTGGAATTAATAGGGATCTTTAATCCATATGTTATCTCCCTATTGGTTTATCATTAACAAAACCTTGTTTTTTCATTTGTATTTGAGTCTCCTTCATGTTGCCTAGGACAATGAACTCCAGAGGAACCTTGGGCCCACCCAGAGACTTACTTTTTTGAATGTAACCTTCTCCATACTGTTGTTTGATATCTGGAGACAGATGCTTCCAAATTGCGAGTTTTTTTTCAGTGGCTTTTATTGGATCTGATAATCCTGTTTTGAATAATCCTGGTTCAATACATGAAACGTGTACACCAAAAGCTTTCATGTCCCGTCTGTGAAAAGAACACATTGATGATGTTTAATCCAAGTTTGTTTGGAGAATGTTTGCTATTTGGGTGATTATTTTCGAATGAATTTTTTCATGGGATCACAGAATTGCATGGGTTGGAAGGAAGTATTTAGTTCTACACTCTCAGTTTGGAGTGAGGAAGCTGAAGTTTGCGTGGTGAAGGCTGGTTTAATGGCAGAATGGGAAAGGGATCTGGGCAGACCTCCTCCTGGACTAGTGCTCTCCACTAAGTCATACTCTCTCATTAAATTGACAAGCAGTCGGGTTAAGGACAGGTTTCTTCTCAGTACGCAAAATACCTTATGGGGAAATGGAATGATGATTGGCCTGGATGGACAAGTCTACTTCCATTTTAGAAATGCGAGGACATTGCGACACAAATGAGGACAGGCTGGGGACACAAGCGTGACAATCTCTGATGTGGCTCACCTGCTCCCTATGCTGCTCAGTGAGATCTTTCATTATGTGGCCTCAGAAAACCAAAAGTCTACTGATTTACCGGGCAACAAGGTTTTAGGGGAATCATGATGCACTTCCCCCTTTTAAAAGCAAAACAAAGAATTGCAAACTGTTATATGAACAATTATTTCCTAAATTTAATGTATATTTCCACCAAGGATCTACGAGGAAGTAATTACTCATTTTATACAAGTCTTTACCACATGATTTTTAAAGAACTCTACCAATGAACTTAAAATGTGAATTATCTTGGGTTCTGCTTTCAGCAACATGCCTGTTGTTTAGTTTGCAGTGTAGTTTACTAAAAATGCAAATTAACTTGATCTTGAAAGATTTTGAAAAGTATGTTGCTTGCATTAAAATTATTAAAAAGTTATTTTCTAACTTAATTTACTTTACTCACCTATCTTCTGTGCTCCTTTGGGTTTTGGGAAGTATTTGGAAAGATTTGTCACCCCATCTACTAATGAAATAACATACAACCTAGGGACAAATGGCCTTAAGTCACCCAACTAAGTTTAGCAGGCAAGTCAAACAAGTATGAACCCAGTTATGTGTGCTGTGTTGGGCAAATACAGCTTTGAAGAGCCCCAGCCTTCTCCCAGTTGGACCATTGTCCCTAAATCCTCCTATATATAGAAATTCTGTGGCCACCACTGGACTGAGACCTGCGTGCACAATACCATTTCCAGTACCAGCTCCATGATTTAGAAGAAAACAACAACAGCAACAACAACAACAATGAAACCATTCTTTACTGGGTAATTTCAGGCATGGTATAGTACATTGCAAACACACAAGTCCTTCAGATGAAATCCCTTTTTAAAAGTGATTATTAGTCTCCAAGAGGGTGGGAAGAACCCCTGGTGCTTTTTTTCTCTCTCTCTTTCCTCCCATCATGTGGCCCCATGCCCAGCATACATGTGTGAAGTAGTTGGCAGAATGGAGTAACTTCCAGCAGGAGGGCAGTCCCAGGAAACAAGAGAGAACTAGAAAGATGACAGAGAGAGGAGCTCAGGAAAGTGAGCCTCTAACGTTGTTTATGCACTGCACACGTGCATGTGTGGGTCTGACTTAGAGAAGCGAACTCTGGGACAAGCATCTTCCATATCCCAGATGGTTACTGTGTAGTACATCTGCAGAACAGATCTGACTAGCACAGCAAAGTCTTTAAAAATCAAGCAAACATTGAAATCTCAAAGTACAAAATGATGGTTAGCAATTGTGACCTGAATGCAACCTCATCAACTGTCTGCTAAAACAAAAATACTGGGGCACCTCGGTGGCTCAGTCATTTAGGCAGCTGCCTTCAGCTCAGGCGGGCACCGTCCCTCCCTCTACCCCTCCCACCCCACTCATGCGTGCTCTCTCTCTCTCTCAAATAATAAAATGAAACAAAAATATCAACATTCTCCATAGGACTTAAATAAGACCCATAGTCTCATATCATTCCAAATACTCAGCATAAAAAGAACTGGCACATTCCAAATGTTCAGCATAAAAAGAACTGGAAAATCTCAACTCACATGGGAAAAGACAATGGCAGATGCTAATGCCGAAGGACACAGATGTTGGAATTACCAAAATCTTTAATGCAGCTATTATAAAAATGCTCCAAATACAAAGGAAAATACTCTTGAAGTGAATGGAAAGTTAGAATGCTTCCCAAAGAAAAGAAAAGACAAAGAAGAACCAAATGAAAATTTTATACTTGAAAAACACAATAACCAAAATAAAATATTTTTTGGTTGGATTCAATAGCACAGTGATGATGACAGGAAAGTCAGTGAATTTGAAGGTAGACCATTAGGAATTATCCAATCTGTACAGCAGAGAGAGAAAAATGAGAAAGTGAACAGAACCTCAAAGATTTGTGGGACAAAGTCAAAGGTCTAACATTTGTGTAATAGAGTCTCAGAAGGAGAAGAGAAAGACTGGATTGCAGAAAAGAATGTTTGAAGAAGCAATAGCTCAAAACTCACCAGATTTGACCAAAGACATAAACCTACAGATTCAAGAAACCCAGTGAATATCAAATGTTAAAAATCCAGAGAAATACATGCCTGAGGGCACTGAGTTGGGGTCTTTATTTGCTAAATAGATTCCCTGATAACACACAGCAAAAAGATGTGGTCAGTACTTTCTTGTGGGAGCAAAATCTTCACCTCTGATTAGTAAATGCCCCTTTTTTTGGAAATGGAAGTATCAGAGGAAAACTGTCTTTCTTGTCTTTGTGAGGTGGGGTGGGGATGGGAAAGTTATCATCCATTTAGCTGTAGTGTCTGAAATGTATGGAAATTTGAATCCAGAACTTGCAACAAGAGGGGGACAAAAGCTGCATAGCTGAGTTATTATTTTGTGATAATTACATTTACCTTATCAGATAATTTTCTACTGAGGTTTTAAATAAGATGGTACTATTGTTTCTGCAAATGACAGTTATACCAATGGAGAGTTCTACCCTGCCTTAGGTTTTCTATATGATTCCCTGACTATATAACACACCGACCTGTAGAATATAAATTTACCATCACTGTCAGAATCATACATTAATGCAAAAAAGTAAAAAAGACTTGGATAGACTTAAGTTCAAATCTCAATTCTACCACTTAGCAGCTGGGTGACCTTGGGCAAGTTGCTTAATCTCTTTGTTTCAGTGGTATTGCCTACAAATTGGGAATAATTTAAAGCACTAAATAGAGTGTTTAGTACATAATTAACATTCAGTAAACATTAACAGCTATTATTTCCTAATATGTCAATGTTTGCTTTACCTTAAGCTGTCATTGAAGCCTTCTACTGCGTATTTGGATGGATTATAGCCCCCTCCACTGAACGCCAGCCGACCTCCAATGCTGGAGATATTGATAATCCTTCCTTGAGCTTTTTTGACCAAGGGAAGCAAATTTAGAGTCACATTGATGAGGCCAAACAAGTTTACTTCAATAGGTTCTCTGTAGTCCTCCACTGTCAGCCAGTCGGTGGGAGCCAGCACGCCGAGAACACCAGCATTATTGATCAGACCCCAGAGACCTAGATCAGAGTGGAAAGGAAGCAGGTGTGATGGAAAATGGCACTTATATGGGCATCCTTGATGGAAATACAGCCCCTGCTTTACACAACTCTGCCATTTCCTCCTTGTAGACACATTCCTGCTCTGAAATGCTTTACAGTTTTGGGAAGGAACTACTCTCTGAGAGGGTAGGTAGGTGAAATTAAAACATTTGGAGCTCTGTTACTGGAAGCCAGTCTCACAGTAACTCTATTTCTGGTTCTGTATGTAAAATACTGACACTGTCTGAATGCGCCTTTTGCTTTTTCGTCTTTTTTTAAAATAATTTTTTATTTTTTTATTAACACGTAATATGTTAATAGCCCCAGGGGTACAGGTCTGTGAATTGCTAGGTTTATACACTTCACAGCACTCACCATGGCACATACCCTCCCCAGTGTCCATAACCCAGTCACCCTATTCCTATCCCCCTCCCCTCAGCAACCCTCAGTTTGTTTTGTGAGATTAAGAGTCTCTTATGGTTTGTCTCCCTCCCGATCCCACCTTGTTTCATTTATTCCTTTCCTACCCCCCAAACCCCCCACGTTGCCTCCCAAATTCCTCATATCAGGGAGATCATATGATAATTGTCTTTCTCTGATTGACTTATTTCGCTATTGCTTTTTCATCGTAGATGCAGAGTAAATTGGTCTATTTTTTCCATTTGCTAGATCGCAAAGCCAGAGATTACTTATTTATAAACTACTTTTTACAAAGAGCAATACAATCTACTTCATATCTATTTTTAGTAAAAAAAAAAATCTAGTCATCAATTGTTTTATGATGGAAAGCATTTAATATTGTTAAAGTTATTTGGAATTCAAGCATTAAAAATTGTCAGGAGCATTATTAAGCCATTGCTTTTGTGGTTTGGAGTCTCAACTAAATGATGAAGATATGATAGAGAAAATTCACATACACTGATTGCTTGCATGATCTCCTGTAGCTTTTAGCCCCTAGTTCCTTTGCTGTGAATGTAGCTAAAATGTAGCTAATGTAGCTAAATGTAGAATTTTATGTAGCTAAACTAGAATTTTATGAGAGAAGTGCAGGAAAAGTCAATACCTCAAACTCACTTCTAAATTCACCCACTGGGACTTAAGACTGAGGATAATGTGGGCTGTGTCTCTCATGCAAACAGTGAGCTTGCAGCTCAAAACTACTGAGGGCTTTATCCTAAGATTTTTCCAAGATTCTCCAGTACCATAGCTGATATTTAGGAGACATTTTCTTGAAAGGTCATTTAAGATCCAAACACATTTTATTTAGCTGTAGCTAATTTACAACACCCCCTCCATTCTTCCCACCCCCACATCACTCACCTTTCTCCCCAACTTGATTTTTCACCCACTGGGCAGTCCTCTTGACATTCTCCGGGTCGGTGACATCCAGAAGCACAGTGTGAAGCCTTTCTGAGGTTTCTGCCTTTAAAGCTGTTGACTGTGATTCAGTCAGACAGGCAGCAATTACACGAAATCCTTTTTTATCAAAAGTTCTGGCTGCCAAATTTCCAAAGCCAGTGTCACAACCAGTTATGAAAATATACTTATCTGTGATGTCTGCAATCTTTAGTTGTCTTTTATAATTCCATAGAAAACCACAAAGGATTAGGAGGGCTAACACCCAGAAGAACATTTTTTTTTCCCCTCTGTATAGGATAGGGACTCTCCTTTCTGGAACAATAAAAGAAGACAGTGACCTGAGAGTTCAAAATTAGAAAGAAAACTCAAATTAGAACCATCAAGGTGCTATAACCCAACACTGATGAACTTCAGATATTTTAATGCATTTGAGTGAATAGTTAAAAAAGAAGAATAACTATTATTTGGCGAGGAAGATGACCTTTTAAGTGCTCAACCATTCCTCTAAAGTAATGCAAAAACTAACCAAAACAGCCAGAGAAAGTGAACAGGAGAGAGGTTCCATGGCAAAGCTGATGCAACTCTTGTGTTGACGTGAATGAATGTATGAATTCATTCATCCGAAACAAAGACTGTCACGGCAAAATCTTACCACTTGCAACCTCGTGAAATTCAAGAGTAGAAGAGGCGAATCTATTAGAAAATGTTCGATTCCAATTGATTGATTAGATTCTTAATTATTTTTATACTGTCAGGCAAATTAGTTGCCACTATGAAAATATTTCCAAGTTGGTTTCCATTTTCTTATTTTCAGTGGGTTATTGTCATTCTTCAACCCAACTCTGAGATCGTCCCAACTCCATGCAGAGAGTATGCAAGTGCATGGCCACCAGGGAGCGCCTCGAGAGAGGGTGAGATGAATGAAAAGAGACTGAGGGATAATGGCCAAAGGCACAGCATCCCAAACAGAATCAAGAAGCCTCAGATTCTGTTCTCTTTGCACACTAGTTTCTGTGAGAAAAAGAATCACATGACATAGGGTAAAGGAATGCAAATTCTTTCTGGAAAATCATGAGGCTTTGACCATAAGTGCAGCAGGATGACCTAGAAAACTAATTAGTCCAGACTAGAGGTGGCCTAGGGGCAAAAAATCAAACAGGTGGAGGGTTTCAGAAGACTACCACTTGCATTTTCCCTCAGCATGTATTACCTTTTTATCTTTTCCTAAATAAAAAAAAATTACTATTTCATGTAGGGTGACTGTACCAATTTAGAAATATCACAGTTGTTTTGGAAATGTTAAAGAAAGAATACTATGTTAATTTTATAGTTTTTTTTTTTTTAAGTAGGACTTGATTTCATGACCTTGAGATCAAGACCTGAGCCAGATGCTAACCAACTGAGCCACCCAGGTACCCCTATTAATTTTATAGTCTTGACCATTTACATGCATATGCCATCTTAAAAGTTGTTTGGCTTAAAAAATGTTTGGCTGCAAAATAACATTTGTGAATAAATCAAGCAATTGTATTATTGAAAACAAGTGTGATACTAATTTGGAAGCATAATATCAAAAGTATCATGGAGTGAGACTTCAAACTATTTGGGATATAAAATCCCATATATATTGCAATGTTTGTCATTTACAATGACAGCCTATGCTATCACTTTTATTGTGGGTACTGATTGCTCGGGAAGAGCAAGCTATCCCGTAGTGGAAGTGAACAAGAACCAGGTAGAGATGGAGGTGGGGGGTGGGGGGTGGGGCGGGGGTGTGGCATTTGCCTGTTTGCCTCAGGTCTGAGCATCATGGCAGCTCAGACTGCCTAGGTCAGTCATAGGCAAACCAAAGGAAGGAGATCATTAGGTCTCATCCCACATAGGAGCAGCACTGGGTCTGCATTGTCTCTCTCTGCCTTTGGAAGCAAGAGGAGTCACTGAGAACATCACCTGCAGGAGAGACCTTATTTCCTTCCCTTTCGATGCAAGAAGTTTCCTTGTTTTGCCCTGTGTTCACACATATCTTTGCTCTTGATCTGGATCCACCCTTAAAATCAAGAAGGGCTTTGAGTGCTTCATGGAGGACAATGGATAAGCCTGGAGTTGAAGTTTAGACCTCACAGATGCTTTGGGAATCATGACTGTTCATGGACCCTATGTTCAAAATGCTTGCAAGGCCAAGCAATTTTATAAAAGTGGGCTTTCTTTTTTTTTTCTTTTTTACAGATATTTCCTGGTTTTTCATTTGAACCATTAAAAAAATTGTTCATCTTTTTTCTGTTTGTAAAAGTAACTTATGCTCAAGGTGAAAAAAAAATTGGCAGAACAGAAAAAAAACAAATGGAGTAATGATTATCACATTTGACTCTTAATATTTTTGGTACATATTTTCTTCCAGTTTTTTTCCTGTATATGTAAATATTTCTTTCTCTAATAAGGAATAGAAACATACACACAGAATTATACACATACACTCACGTACTCACATTCATGCAACTTTGTTTCTACTGCTTTATAAGGAACAGATTACTTCAGATAAAAAAAATCACTTGATATAATATATCATCTTCACTTCTCAAGGAAATTTTGGTCTCTGATTTCATTCTTCTTCCCAGCAAAAAATCTTTAGCTAAAGAGAGAAGAGGTAAGAGACTGTCCTTTGATAAAACGAAGTCAGAGGTGAATATTAAAATATAGTGGGTTTAAGCAAACTGGCCGATTCTTTTGATATGGCTGTGTCTATTTCTAAAGCCATCAAGTTTTTAGACGATCATGCCTTAATAATTTGGGTTAGTTTCCCAAATCTTTCCTGTGTAGGAGTTACTTATTTATGGAAAATTAATGCCCAACTAGTAGAATTTTCCCTTCTTAAATATATAAATACATTAAAAAGTGTATAATTTTGAGGTAAGGTGTTGGTGTAACTATCTCTTGGGAAATTTCATTTTTAGAAATTTTAAGGAAATTTTGTATTTATAAATTCAATTAGTATAGTGTGTTGTTCAACTCTAGCCTCAATAAATTGAATAATTGAATAACTAAATGTTGAATTGTTTTCTAAATGTATTCTGTAGCCTTCATTGCAATCCAAATTTCATGGAGTTATTTGAAGAAGGCAAATGTTCATGGGGTTTAATGTGTCCTAGATTGGGGAGTGGAAACTTTGTATGTCATCACCATGTTTTGCTGGGCAAGTAGAAGGGGAGGAATAGCAAAAGAATGGTTTGCATTTGTGAAGCATTCTACACTGCACTTTTAAATATAGATCTCATTTGATTCTCCCAACAACCTTTTGAGTTAAAGGGAGCACGTTATTTGCCTCATTTTATAGAAGAATTAATAAGCCAACTAATAAATGTAAAAGAAATGATAGAATTAGAAAAACCACCATTTGGCAACTGTAATAGTAACAATTACATCAGGCAAGAATGATCAATGGATGCTCAAATTATTAGTGAAATTCTGATAAGAAACAATAATTATAGAATCTCAAAATATCTCCCCATGAGAAATGTACTAATTAAAAAGAGAGCAATAATAATTTCACAGCGGAGAAATCTGACAGATACCACCTTAATTAAGTAACAAAAATTCACACCACGAGTTGTGGGACAAACCAACATCATGGGCCTCCTGGTACTGTGCACTGGGAAGGACACAGCAGCACTTTCCTGCATAAGTGGAAGCTAATCCTGCATGAAGACATATCTCCCAATTCTGCACAATATATGGCCTATACTCTTTAAAAATGTCAAAGTCATGAAGGAAAAGAAAGAGTGAAGACTGCCCCAGATAAATGGGAACTGAAGAGGTATGATAACTCATGCAATATGTGATACTGGGTCAGAAAACTATTTTTTTTTCTTTTGCCAGAAAGAACATTATTTGCTCAGCTAGTGGAATTTGAGTAAGATTTATTGATCTGATAAATAATATTGCATTCTCAATAAATATTCATTTCTCAATTTTTATAATTTATTATGATTATGTAGAAAGTGCCCTGCTTTTGGGAAACACACACTGAAGTATTAAAAGATTAAGTAGCACCGTGTTTGCAACTTACTCTCAAAGTTAAGAAAATAATAAGTATATTTATATAAATAAGTAAACATGTTACGGAAGCAGTCTAAGTGTTCATCAGTAGATGAATGGATAAGGAAGATGTGGTTGCCAAGCCACAAACAGGCAGTTGCTGGGGCAGTGGTGGTCGGGGGGTAGGGGTGGGGAATGGGCAAAACAGGTGAAAAGAATTAAGAGTTACAAACTTCCAGTTAGAAAATAAATGAGTCCCAGGGATAAGAGGTAGAGCATGGGAAAAATAATCAATAATAACATAATAACTTGTATGGTGATAGGTAGTGAGCATTTTGTAATGTATACAAATGTCAAGTTACTATACTGTACATGTGAAATTAATATAATATTGTATACCAATGATACTTCAATTAAAAATAGAACAGCAGCAACAAAAACCCCCCATAATATGGATATAAAGAGAGAATGACAATACAGATGTGGTAAATGTTAATATTTGGGGATTCTGGGTTGTATCATTCTTTCAACTTTTCCATAAGTTTGACATTATTGCAAAATAAAAAAGTAAAAATTTGACAGGGGAAAATAAAGCATTTTTTTTTTTCTAAAAAAGGCTTCTTTTAATCCAAAGGAGTTTCATGCACAAATCAAGAACTCCAGCACTTCAAGATCTAGTGACCTTGGACTTCTAATCTTTGGTAAGTTCACCTTCACAACCACTAGAGAAAAGCAAAAATTCAAACCAAAACCGTCAGGCTCCCTCCTCCCTCCTCATGCTCTCCATTTCCTCCTTACTTCCTCTTTCATAAGCCAAACTCATTTTTTCCTTGGTGACAGGCAACAGAGAAGAGCTTTTTAGTTGTTAAGGATGGGCTCACATTAAAATGTGTGATCTTCATTATGTACCCCTCTGGGCTGAGAGTCATTTCAGATGCTGGTGTCCCAGCCTGCAGCCTGAATCCAGGGGACTACCAACTCCGACCGAGAGTTTTGTATAGCCTGTTCTTACCCCAAGTATTATTGTCCTAGAAATAGCCGTTCTTCTTCATTCCTAAGGTTCACATTCCTCTAGGTCATTGGATTGAGTCAATCACAAACCAACACACACAAACCTTTGACCTCGATCTTAGCCAGGATTCCATGTGTGGTCGTGTTTCCTAGCAGCAGCCCTTGGTCGGAGTCCTTGGGAACGCGACGCGTACGCAGAAGCTGATTGATGTCCGATTGGTTCATCGACCACAGAGAAGTAAATGAATGACTGTGACTACTATGGCCGCCTCAACCATATTCTGCCAGCCTGGTTGCCTCCGCATGGCCCGTTGTTCCCGATAATTCAGACTGGGGGCACTGACCGTAGTTGCTTGGGTTGTTTGCTTATCAGCTTTGTCTTCCAGTTTATCTCACAACAAAGCGCTTAGCAGGCCTACGCACCACTTGGCTGAAGGCAAGAGCCCCTCATCTGTAACAGTCTTCTTAGGACCCAGGGGCTGTGAGCCCACGGGCTAGTCAAAGCTGAGGACAGAGTGAGGGGAAGCAGATCTGCAGCCCCACACGGATGCTAGGACTGGCGGAATTCTAAATATGCATCCTCTGAACTGGCCTGGAGATTTTCCCTAAGCTAGTAAAAATAAACCTGGGAAGCGAGGACTGAGGCCACACACACACACACACACACACACACACACACACACTCGCACAAGCCCCGGCAGGGCAGAGGTTCAGAACCCAGGTCTCAGAATCAGGCAGATAAAGGTCCAGTGCTCGCTCCTTGATCATCAGAGGTCTTTGGGGGAAATTATTTATATTTTCTTAGCCTCCATTTTTCTAGCTGCAAAATGGAAATAATCACTTCTCTGGTGGAGAGTACCTGGTAAAGTAAAGGGACCAATGCCTGCTGCACAGGAAGAACCTCCTCATTAGGGCCGGATCAGTTGTGTTCACTGGTGAGGGGCCTGCTCTGTGTGCTGCTCAGACCTCGGCAATGGGTACTTTTTGCTCTTTGGGGTGAAACAATTATTTGTTGTGGGGTCTGTTCTGAGTATTGCAGGATGTTTAGCAGCACCCCCTGGCCTCTACCCCCGAGATGCCAGGAGCACCCCCTCCCCAGTTGTGACAACAAACAATGTCTCCAGACATTGCCAGATGTCCCCTGGGGGACAAAACAGCTCCCAGGTGAGAACCACTGGTCTGGAGCTTCCTTGTGTTGGGGGTCCAGAACCACTTTTCTGGAAACTCAGTCATTAGTTCCTTGGTAGGGCCACATTGAGAGTTATTTTTTATGGCCTTACCAGAAAAGTTTTATTACTTATAAATATTACTTCTAGGCTGCTACTCTAAGCATTAGTTTTTATGAAAGTGCCTTTTTAAAAAAGTACCTTTTTAGGGATGCCCGGGTAGCTCAGGGTTTAAGCATCCGCCTTCGGCTCAGGTCGTGATCCCAAGAGTCCTAGGTCAGCCTCCCAGCTCTGCAGGGAGTCTGCTTCTCTCTCTGCCCCTCCCCCAACTTGTTCTCTCAATCTCTCTCTCTCTCTCTCAAATAAATAAAATAAAAAAACAAGACTTACAGTAAAATTATCTCCATTATATAGAGTAAGAAACAAATTCAGAAATGCAGGCTAATTGTCTCAAGATAGAATCGTAGCGCTGTTTTGAAGACTGATACCCGGGCCACTCACGTCTGGTTATTCACCCTTTCTTCCTCTGCTTCACTGCCACCTGGTTTCCTGCTCAACCCCGGGAGTCGGGGCTATGTGTACACTTCTCTACAACCACCAGTACTTGCATGAGCCTTGCATTAGGTAAAATAAATGCTGTCAAAGGAAAGAAGGAAGAGAAGAAGGGAAAAGTTTCAACTCTAAGCCCAGGGTTCCGGTGGTGACTGGATTAGTCTTCGAGCCCTCTGAATCATCAGACAAAAGGGTAATAATAGCAACATAATATTCACACTTCCAATTTAGAGACTTTAAGAATTTTTGAAAAGTGTTCGAGGAGTATTTATCTCATTTAATTGTCAAAATATTTCTGTGAGCTAAGTAGAGCAGGTATCATAACAGAAAGTCACTATCCAGAGAGTGGCTAGAGCTAAAATTCGGATCTCTCAACTCCCAAACCGTGTAGAAGGAGCAAAAAGAAGTGCAAAGAAATTAATGCAGTATCAGTTAATAGGAGGAATAAACACACTTTATCCAAAGTCTTGATCATGCCACAAAGATTGAAAAGGAACCAAGAAAGGAGAACTAATTGTCTCTTTCATTTGCCATGCAAAGATGCTTAAGTGTAAGCACGTGTTTGCAGCTGTAGGAAACTATTGCAACTTGATTGCTGTCCTTTCTCACTTCTGCTTTTTTTAAACTTTCTATACCTGGGTGTCTTTTCCCCGTAAAAAATAAAAAAATAAAGATCCTCTGATTTCACTTCTCTTACTCACATTCCTCGCCCTTTAAAAATAAATGACAGTTACAGACAAACAAAAAGAACTGAGAATAATGTCTCTATGTCTCAATGTCATGGTGAGCCCCACTTTTCATAAGAAATAGAGAGTTCTTTCTAAATACTCCCTCCCACGCGACTTGATTTTTATTTCTGCATAATTCCACGAGGGGCTTTGTTTTAGAAGGCGATACTACAACTAGTCAGTTACACTGACTGATTGGAATATGTAGAACTTTTATTTACTTTCAATTTGTTATAATCACAACGAAAGCTGAATCAACAACTAAGTAGTTTCTTTAAAAAAATCAAAGAGCATTTAGCAGCAGCTTTCTCAAATGTTTTCCTTTTGAAGTTCTCTTTCACAACTTTCTTAATACCCATGGCATTTAGGACAAGTATGTCCTTAGTACACTTAAATTTTGTTAACGTAGCTATGTTATACCAAATTCCTTTTTTTTTTTTTTTGTTCAAAAGCTGATTTTTTATTTTCATCATATTGTCCTCTAACAGAAAATGTCCAACTGTACCTCATTATTTTTTTTGCCCAAAATAAATATTCACAGAATGACTATTAGATCAATTTAAAATTCTGCCATATTAATTACAAAGCTTGAATTTGTGAGAAAAAATATTATTTTTTTTTTAATTTTTGATTTGATTTTTTTTTCTTTTTTTTTTTTAATTTTTTATTTATTTTCAGCGTAACAGTATTCATTGTTTTTTCACCACACCCAGTGCTCCATGCAATCTGTGCCCTCCCTAATACCCACCACCTGGTTCCCCCACCCTCCCACCCCGCCCCTTCAAAACCCTCAGGTTCTTTTTCAGAGTCCATAGTCTCTCATGGTTCACCTCCCCTTCCAATTTCCCTCAACTCCCTTCTCCTCTCCATCTACCCTTGTCCTCTATATTATTTGTCATGCTCCACCAATAAGTGAAACCATATGATACTTGACTTTCTCTGCTTGACTTATTTCACTCAACATAATCTCTTCCAGTCCTGTCCATGTTGCTACAAAAGTTGGGTATTCGTCCTTTCTGATGGAGGCATAATACTCCATAGTGTATATGGACCACATCTTCCTTATCCATTCATCCGTTGAAGGGCATCTTGGTTCTTTCCACAGTTTGGCGACCGTGGCCATTGCTGCTATAAACATTGGGGTACAGATGGCCCTTCTTTTCACTACATCTGTATCTTTGGGGTAAATATCCAGCAGTGCAATTGCAGGGTCATAGGGAAGATCTATTTTTAATTTCCTGAGGAATCTCCACACTGTTCTCCAAAGTGGCTGCACCAGTTTGCAAAAGCTGTGATCACCAAATTCCTTTTTATTTCGACATTTTCCTTGAAGTAAGAAGTTCTGTTTGTATTTTTAGCCCAAGTGAGCTTTCACAGATTTCTGCCGTATCTCTAAGAAAAATAAATAGTTCGACCTAATGCAAAACTAATTTATATTATGAATAAATAACATTTCTGTGAAAAAAAGTGTTCAAGTTGGGCACCCAGAAATCTAAGGAAATTTTTTTCAGCAGAGCCAAGGGATCCTATATGAAATATGCTTACATGAAGCAGCAAAGGCTTCTCCGAGGGTCTGATTAAAATAATAGTAATAATAATAATAATGGTTATGATGCTGCTGCTGATACAATTGAGGTGGTTTTCATTGTCATGGAAACAGTAAGTTCTCTCGCCCCATGGAATAAAGAAGTTCCTCCACCAGTTACATTCCCTTGAATCCTGCTTCCTTCAGGAGGGAGTTAGTGTGTGATACCCAGAGTGTTATTTGTGTGGTGGGACCAGTGAGGCGTGGAAGAGTGTGTGTTTCCTCTGCAGATTCATTCATTCAGAAAGTCTCCTAGGAGAGGGAGGGCAGCCACTCCTAACAGAGGGAAGGCCTGATGGGCTTACACTGGTATTTTTAGTTCTAAGGATAAAACTACTCTAATTTTCTTTTGCCTTCTCAAACATTTTAAATTATAATTCATCATAATATCCACAGTTATTAATTAGCAAATTATTCCCCATCCCCCTCAGGTTGATTACTTTGCCAATAGGCTTCCTGACAGTATTGGCAGGTTAAGTATTATTGTTAAAGCCATGGTTGCTTTACTTAAGAGATGATATACTGTATATGGTTATAGCTTGTCATTACAAGGCTTCAAAGAAAGCTTAGACGGGTGCCTGGCTGGCTCAGTCAGAAGAGCACGTGACTCTTGGTCTTGGCGTCATGAATTCAAGCCTTATGCCGGCTATAGAGATTACTTAACAACAACAACAACAACAACAAACTTAAAAAAAAAAAAAAACAGGAAACTTAGAGTACGGAGACAACGTTACGTATAGACGCTGAAAGTGTGTTCAAAACTTCAGTGTATTTCTTTTGTCTGCACTTATCTTTGAGCAGAAGGAAAGCTCTGAGGTTTTAGTCTGTACCTTAAGAAAGTGACATTTGTTATAAGGATTTTACGACCAATTCCCCCTCTCCTCATTTAAAATGTAGGAGATAACTGTTGTTTTTTTTTTTTTTTTGTATTTAAGCACTGGGATTTGTTCTAAAAATTGGACACACCTTTCAAATCTCAAAAACACAATACAAAGATGATATGACATTTAAATTTCGTTTTATGCAGCATCTAACCAAGGACATTCTTAGAGCATCTAACATATGCCAAAGGATTCTAAGATAAATAAAACATAATCATTACCCTTAAGCTAGTAGTGTAGGGGGACATTTCAGAGCTATTTGTACAACCCAAGTTGATTTTTAATTTAAAAATATGTTTTATTTAAGCTTTTTCTGCAACTGCTAAAAATCAACCTACTGAGGGAGTGCACCACACACCATTTAAATCCTAAAGCCTTTAACAGGGGATGCTGGGATTAAGTGGCAGCAAAGCCACTAAACTACCCACTGTATTTTGGGAGTCAAAGTGAAAACAGACTTGGACTTGGGGGAAAGCTCAATGTCTTCTTGGTAAAACACCAACCACAGGATCACACATCTGAAGCAGGTTTACTGCTGTCATCTTAGTATCCAGGAATCCAATATTGTGCATCATATGCATTGTGAGGAAGTTCCCTGATTCCTTCTGACCTAGAAGGAATTTTTCTCACTCACTGAGCATGCCTGTGTGCATTCGCCTCAAGGGACGTCTGGTAACACTGGCAAAGCAGGTGGACAGACAGATCATACCCATAGTTTGTACAGAACCCCAGTAGCACATCTGTGGTTCCAGTAAGAAACTCAACTAAGATTCCTACTCCTTTCGGAGCCCTTCCCCCATCCAATTTCCAGTTAATTGTAAGATTTACAGATGGTGTCAAATAGGCACAGAGAGAATAACTAGATATAAATTTGGTTGTAATTCTAAGGTGCCAAAGAACATTCAAAGAGAGACCTGGCGGGGGGAGTTCCAGGCAAGGACCCGGGTGACACTGGGGATCACGTCTATGGTAAGATGGACTCAGTGTCCATCACAGCCTTCTAATAGTAATATTATTATTACTATTATTACTTCATAGCATGAAAAACAACTTGATTAGTTCTGTAAGAGTGAGGAAAATCAAAGGCAGTTTGAAGACGGACACGAGAAACGGAGGGATAAATGACAGAATTGTCACTGGTTACCTTACTGGAGATGAACTGGAGTAGAGACGCTGTTGGGGACCGGCTGGGCGGAGGGTGGTTCTGTCCACTGTGCTGAGGAAGGAAGGATTGAGCCACCTGACCACACCGGTCCTCTGGAGGAGGAGATTCCCCGGGCTTCCGTCCAGCTCCGAGTACACACATGTGTGAAGCGCCCTCAGGTTCCCTCCTCACTCTGAGTCATCCTTTTGTGACACCGGCTGATGACTAAATCTCTCTCCAGTGGCTGAAGGAAGCCAAACAGCTGTGGGTCATGTGTTTTTGGAGGAATTGGTAGTACCTTCAGTAACTTAAATTCAACAACTTTCAGGAGGCACTTAAAAAGGATGAATGACATTCCTTTATCTCTGAGTGCAATCTCTTGACCAGATTCAGCAGTTGAAATAAGGTAACGTGGGAGCATTTTGTAAACTGTCCCATGCACATTGTTTTAATCAATTAATTTTTTTTGAAGATTTTATTTATTTATTTATTTGACAGACAGAGATCACAAGCAGGCAGAGAGGCAGGCAGAGAGAGAGGAAGGGAAGCAGGCTCCCAGCCGAGCAGAGAGCCCGATTCGGGACTCGATCCCAGGACCCTGGGATCATGACCCGAGCCGAAGGCAGAGGCTTTAGCCCACTGAGCCACCCAGGCACCCCTCATCGATTAATTTTGAATTATGATTACTGTTCATAGTCTCTAGGGTTTTTTTGTTTGTTTGTTTTTTCTTCCTGTTAACTTGTCTATTCTGATTTAGTACTCTTTGCCTGCTAAGAGAGTAGGTGGGGGACACCAATCTTGGAGGATTCTTTTTCTCTCAGTTTTTCAGCATTGATGAGCAAGGAGATGAAAACAATTTAATGCAATGAGGTTCTGTACTTATTTATGAGTTTTAATTGGTGTTTGAAGACATGACAAGGAGAGCTTACTGAAATGGTCCCTGGAATGGAGATCCCTGCCCAGAGCTGGTCTGTTTCAGAGCTTGTCACAATTGACCTGCCATATCCTGGGACCACAGGTGAAGAGGAGGAAGAGACAGTGCTAATCTGTAAACTCCCCCCCCTCCCCAGGCTACCACCTCCCCCTTAAGCACATAGCTAGGTACAAACTCCATGGATTGCTTACTTTCAGTTTCCCTATATGTCAGTTTATTGCTGTAGGTCTCAGGTTTCCCAGGCTTCTCTCTTCCCTCCTTGAAAATGCAATTTATTATGGTTTAGCTGGGATGAGTGAATGAATGGCTGTATCTGTCTAGGTAGAGTTTACACACTGCTTTCATCCTGTAAATTAAATGGGGATCTTTTTTCTCCAAAAGAACAAAAAAACCAAGACTGAAATTTACAGAGGTAAGGATGCAAGATGCCAAAAATATGCCAGATATACTTCTCCATTATCTTCTGCAAGTCAAAGTAAAGCTTAGATAGAGAAACCTCTTAGGGAAGTAATACATTGACTCCCATCCACATGAAGAAAGGTATGAATGATTGATATCAGACCCTTCCTGTGTGCAAGTTATTGTCACCGAGAGACGTAGAGAGCCATAAGAACCTGGGTGGTCTGGAGGAGAGAAGGGAAAGGAGCAAAGAAAAAGCTATCATATTAGGTCATTTCTATTCTTTTCAGGTGGTCCCATATAGAGGTTCGGTTAATGGAATCGTATGTCAGCAGTGCCTTGTCTGGACTACATTCAAATTTACATCTTTTTTTTTTTTTTTAAGATTTTATTTATTTATTTGACAGAGATCACAAGTAGGCAGAGAGACAGGCAGAGAGACAGAGAGGAGGGAGCAGGACCCTGGGATCATGGCCTGAGCCAAAGGCAGAGGCCTTAACCCACTGAGCCACCCAGGCGCCCCCATTCAAATTTACATCTTAAGAGCTAAATTTTCTTTCATTATATTCTTTAACAAGGCAACCTATGAAGGCCTGCTTGTTCAGAACTTTCCCTATATTAGATTTCTGGTCATCAAAGTTAACGTAAAAATTACAGAACAAAATTGCCATTCTATTTTTTCCTAGTTCTTTTTAAAATCGGAAGATTGCACTGTGGATTTCATTCAGCTGTAGAAAACAAAACACTAAGCATATGACTGTCCTTTTTCTTTTAAATTTCTATGTTATGAACAGACATTTCTACAAAGCAGACATCCAAATGGCCAAAACACATAAAAAAGTGCTCAACATCACTCAGCATCAGGGAAATACAAATCAAAACCACAGTGAGATACCACCCCACATCAGTCAGAATGGCTAAAATTAACAAGTCAGGAAACGACAGATGTTGGCGAGGATGCGGGGAAAGGGGAACCCTCCTACACTGTTGGTGGGAATGCAAGCTGGTGCAGTCACCCTGGAAAACAGTATGGAAGTTCCTAAAAAATGTAAAAATAGAGTTACCCTATGACCCAGCAATTGCACTACTGGGTATTTATCCCAAAGATACAAATGTAGTGATCTGAAGGGGCAGCTGCACCCCAATGTTTATAGCAACAATGTCCACAATAGCCAAACTATGGGAAGAGCCCAGATGTCCACTGACAGATGAATGGATAAAGAAGATATGGTATATATATACACAATGGAATATTATGCAACAACCAGAAAATGAAATCTTGCCATTTGTAATGACATGGATGGAACTAGAGGGTATTATGCTAAGTGAAGTAAGTCGATCAGAGAAAGACAATTATCATATGATCTCACTGATATGTGGAATTTGAGAAACAAGGCAGAGGATCATAGGGGAAGGGAGGGAAAAATGAAACAAGATGAAACCAGAAAGGGAGACAAACCATAAGAGACTCTTAATCTCAGGAAACAAACAGGGGTGCTGGAGTGGAGCGGGGTGGGAGGGATGGGGTGGCTGGGTGATGGACATTGGGGAGGGTATGTGCTATGGTGAGTGCTGTGTGTTGTGTAAGACTGATGAATCACAGACCTATAGCCCTGAAACAAATAATACATTATATATTAATAATAATAATTTAAAAATCTCTATGTCACCCATATTTCCCCCAATTTCTGCCCAAGGGTGCTTTTTCCACCTTTTCAGACACCAAAACACAAGAACATCCAGATTTAAGGCTGCCTCAGGCGACATGTCTCGCGTTTCTTGCAACTGCACTGTGCTAGGTTCCAAGCTAGAGATAGTCTTGAAAGGAGATCAGATGAAGAACAGCATGTAGGCCAGCACTGCAAGCTGTAATGGATCCAGTCCTGGAGCCTGGCTGCAGTCACTCTTGTAAGGGGGCCAGTGGGGCAAGGCTGTTTATGGAGGGTGCATGCTGGCCTTCTCCTTCCTGGTGTAGCGGAATCCTGTCTCCAAGGTCACTCTCAGTGCAGTGTGTCTCTCTGCATGATGATGAATTGGTATTATGACTTTGCATTTTTACAAGTGTACATTGCAATTTGTACTTCTTCTCTTTGTCAACAGACAACTTTCTTATTTCCAGCATAAAGATCCCCCTTATGACACCAACAATGACTTTTCATTCGAGCAGCTTAATGCTTCCCATAAATGCATAGCTAGACTTGTTCAAAACTAGGAGCTTTGTTACTCATTTGGCATTCCCTGATTCTCCCAATTGTAAAATGAAGCTGGGCTAATTTTTTGTTCCCCTTCACTGTAAAGTCCTTAGCTAAACTAATAGTTAAGGACTGAATTGTGAGAACATTTGGTAGATTCTTTGAAGAAAGATCTTTCTCATTTGCAGAAGGCACAACCTTTTAGCTTATTCAAATAAGAGGTCTTGGCTGGAAAGGTGAGGTAAGGAGTATTATATTAGGGAACATTGACCTGGAAAGGCAAATGAAGCAAGAGAGATGAATGAAGGCTTAATAAGAAAAATGTGACTCTCACAGAGGAAGGGAGATGGGTGTTCCTTTTGGTGTGACCATCACATGCAGAACATTAAAAAAAACAAAAAACAAAAAACAAAAAACAAAAAAAACCAGAACGTTCCATGATGTAGGAATGATTCACTTGCCAAGTTTCCTGGTTTCTTCCAATCCAAGACAAATTCTTTTCCCCAGAATTTTAGCTGAGATGGAGAGACTCAAATGAGATTAAGGGCAGATGCTAGATACATTCCATCATGTAATATGCAAGTACCACCTAGTAGGAAAGAACTCCCTGGGATCCATGAAATGGAGAAGAGTTAGAGGCAGCTCTTAGCAGTTAGAGATAACTATTTTCAGACCCTGTTTGAGGGTACTCAGAATTTTTTGTTCTGTGCCAGGCCTGTGCTAGGCTGATGAGATACAAAGATGAATAGGATCTTTTTTATTGAAGAACCGTTTACCATTAGCTCATTCATTGCTGATGAGGGAATCCCATGGAGCTTTTCCTGGCCTTGAATGACCCCTGCTCCTTGCTGGCTCCCAACATGTGATTCTCACTTGTGACTATTTTTTCCCCCAACTCCTTGAGACTGTTTTAGATTGTGGAGGAAAGAGTGACCTCCTCTTCCGCTGGTGGATATGTGAACTGCTACAACCTTTCTTGAAAGCGATTTGGATACATCCATTAGAATAAAATGTACAGAATACTTTTGAACCCCACAATCTCTCTTGGGAAATTCATCCTATAAAAACGAAAGCCAGTATATATGGGTATATGAACAAGATGTGGCAACGAGATCTAAGAACAAAGTATGTGCCACCTGCATTAGGATGGCTGAATAAATTGTGGCAAATACACCCAGAGAATATCATTTTGGAGCCGTTAAATGGAGCTCTACTACTTGGTTTGGAAGGCTTTTCGAGATGTCTTTTTGTAAAGCAAACAGAGAATCTCTGCACATGCATGAAGATATTTAAGTGAACATGGAGAAAATACGGAGGGATATGCATTGGATTGTAAATATGGGTCATGGTAGTTAGGTGGTGTAGGTGAAACGAGAGGACAAGGCAATACAAAAAGGAAAGGATTTTTTTTTTTTTTTAAGACTACACTGAGAATGAAATGACCCAACACAATGGCAACTAGGGAAAAGTCCTGCCCACTGCCATCGACCCCCAGAAAATCACCAAAACCTACAAAACTTGAATCTAATGGAGCCTTTACATCCCAACACTAGTGTACAGGAAATACAGAGAAAGGAGGAAACAGAATAAATTATACGCCGGAGGTCCCATCAGCAAACCAATGGAGGGAAGTCGAAGGACAAACAACTTTATATATTCCATAGAAATAAACTGCACACATAAAAAATGGAGAGGAAATCTGTTGATTAAAGGAGTCTTAAATTAGATGTAATAACCGTGTGCCATATACAGGACTTATTTGGATCCTGATTCAAAGGGACATACTTTAAAACAATAATAAATCCACTTACAGCAATTTTTATGACACAATTGACAATTTAAATAATGGATAGTTGATTCTATTAAGTAATTATTGTTAATTTTCTAAATGTGATGACGGTATTAGGGTTATCCAAAAAAGAACCTTTGCTGTTTAGGTTAATTACTGAAATATTAATGGAGGAAATTATAGGATGTCTGGGAATTGTTTCAAAATACTACAGTAGTGGGAGGAATGGTTATGGGTGTGGTTGGGCCAGGATTAGCCATGGGTTTAAGCTGGGGCTGGTGATGGGTTCCTAGGAGTTCAGGACAGCAACATGTCTACTTTTACGTAGATTTGAAATAATCTTTTATAAAAAGTTTAAAATGTAATATAACCATACTTTTTTATTTTTGTAACTTTTTTTTTACAAATGTGTGTAGCATTAGACTGATTTTATGTATGTATGTATACATGCACATATAATCAATGTTCTTCTGCACTGAAGTTCAAAATTGAATTAAAGTATTATTGGGGAAGAGAGAGGCACACTGAGATTAGCTTCAGCCTTCATAATCTGTGCTTGGAATGAATACCTTATTAAGAACAGACCGGTCCCTTAATGGAAGGTATAGGTTTGCTGTAGGTTTTTTATGCTTCTAAATATGCTTTCAAATTTTCCCTACTTCTTTGTCATAATGATATTTAAAAAGTAACATACCTCACTAATATTTTATAAAGTACATCAGACGCTTCTCTTATGGTCATGGAGTTGAGACTGCATTTACAAGCACTCAAATGTCAATTCAAGTGCTTTGACTATTAATCAGCAAACCCAGGTAGGCCCCATGTATTTCTCGTGCAAAATACTTTGCCAGGTGTTATGGGAAATATGAGTAATAGGGAACAAACTTAGCCAGCAACAAGCTTACTTAGCCAGCAACAAGCTTGCAATGTCTGGAACAATCATTGTTTTTAAACCTAAATATCTTTATCATCTAGACGCATTGGATTCATTTAGTTTGCAAGATTTATGGACACTATTAGGGTGACTGAGATTTGTGAAACGCTATTAGCTTCTCTAATTTTCCCAATATAATGTTCTTTTCTTGCTGGAATACAGTTACGTAAACTTGGCTTTTTGGTGGTTGCTTCTTTTGCAATGTGAATTATTAGTTTCACTGTGTTTGAAAGCAAACTACCTGTAAGCTGATTTGAGTGCAAAGCCTCGCATTCTGGGAATGGAAATGTTGTTATTAACGAAATCTACCAAAAATAAAGGACATGTCCCTTGTTTTAATAGCTGAAGTTGATGGGCTGTAGACACAGAAAATGACCCACAGTGATGTCCATCTGGCCTAATATAGGCTAGCTTCCGGTGGCTGTTCGTGCATCACCAACATTGTTGAGCAAATGTCCCAGGTGAACTGTTTCTTACCTTTACAATGTACTGGAACTACTGCCTGACAGCTTCTCAAAGCACAGGGGCTGGTTTCTCTAGCTTTTCCCTGAATGAGAGAGAGCCTTTCCTTTGCTGAACTGGGGCTACAGAACTTGGGTTTTGGCTCTGTTCCATCTGTATGGAGGCTTGTTTAACATTTAAACAAAATCCCAATAATTCCAAGAATTTTTTTTTACTATTCCTTAGTTTTGTTATTAAATAAAAGTAACTTAATCTCATCAGAGAAAAATCAACAGAAAAATCATTCCTTATTTAGCAACTCAGAGTAATACTAACAAACTTCAGTTTAGTTGGCCAAGCACAGCACTCCAAGCATTAGCTTCTTTAATCCTTGTAACAACCCGATCAGTTGTTAGACTATACACTAATTTGTAGTTGAGAAAACTGAGACCCAGAGAGGTTAAATAATTGATCCAATGTACTTACCTAGTTATTCAGACCCAGATCTGTCTCACTTTGGAGTCTGTATCAGCATACTCGAAATCACTGTCATAATTTAGAGTACATTTATTTAGTCTTTTTCTTGTATGATGTGTGTCTCCATGTGTTTTACCAAAACAGCCTCATATGTATTGTTGGCTGCTTTTTTTTTTTTTTTTTTTTTTTTTTTGAGAGAGAAGGAGAGAGAGCAGTAGCCGTTGCGGGGCGGTGGGAGGGGGTGGGGCTGTTGGGGAGCAGCAGAGGAAGAGAAAGAAGCGGACTCCCAGCTGAGCAGGGAACCCCATGCAGGGCTCAATCCCAGCACCCAGGATCATGACCTGAAACAAAGGCAGCTACTTAACTAACCCAGGTGCCCCTGTTGGTTGCTTTCTAGAAAATTTACCCTAAATTTATCCAGAACACTTTCTACTATCAATAAATATTCTTCTGTTCAGTGATTAAAAAAACAAGAAGTTGTATTGTATCCCATCATATGGGTTGTTTCCCAACCTCCATAATTGTGCATTTAGAACATTTCTGATTTTACATTACTATGAATATTCCTTTGAAGAACATTTTTTTAAAAAGATTTTATTTATTTATTTATTTTAGAGAGAGAGTGAAAGAGAGAGCATGTGAGAAATGCAGAAGTGGGAGGAGGGAGAGGGATCAGCAGACTCTGAGCTGAGCGCAGACCCCAATGAGGGGCTTCACCTCACAACCCTGAGAGCATGACCTGAGCTGAAATCAAGAGTCAGGTGCTTAACCAACTGAAACACCCAGCCGCCCTTTAACAACATCTTTAAACAAACATCTTCGCACACATCTGATGTTACTTAGAATAAATTCCTAAATGTGTACTGTTAAGCATGTTTATATGGTTGAACCATATGGTAGACTATTGCAGTAATGGACAAGCCTTTCCATATCCATGTTCATGTGTGTAATCCCTTCCTATACTGACTGGCCGTGTGAATTATTTTGGACAATGAGGCATCAGCATAAGCGATACAAGGACAGGTTTAAAACTGGCACATTGGAGCCTGCCTATTTGTAATGCTGTCACCATATAAAATCTGGGCTAGGTTGCTAGAATCCTGTGAATAACTGTCTGCTGGCACCAAACCACCAAACCTGTGAGCACACCACCACAGACCACCAGTCTGTTGGTACATGAGACCGTGGGTTACCAGATGACAGCAGCTTGGTGCATGACCCTCAATGAGACCTCCCTCCATCCCCACCCCAACCACGCCCAGGTCAGCAGACCCCATCGCAATGCTTCCCTCACAGAATTGTCGGTAAATAAAATGGTGTTTTAAGCCACTAAGTTTTGGGATGGTATGTTATATAGCAAAAGCTAACTGATACACCTTTGAATAGCAGGTACTTATTTTTACGCAAGGTCATCTGCAATTCCCAGATGGAACATGACACTAGGAGGGCTTGATAACATCACGCCTGGCAGTAAGTGCTTTCTTAGTCTTTTCTAATTATCAGGTCATTTAATATGGATTTTAAATATGCAAAACATCTTTTAATTTCCTGTGCATTTCCATTAACTTTGTGGGAAGCAACAGTTTATATGCTTACCTGTTTGAAAAGCAAATTATTTGTGGTTCTCTGGACAAAGGCAATGTCCTATATTTGGGAAGAGTTGAAAAATTATTATTAATCATTACTACAACAGCACCAATAATTTTAAAAAATGATCATCAGCCATGGAAAACAATCCCACTCAATGATTGTCTTAAGGCTTAATCTTTTTTTCAGCCTGGAAGCTTTCAGGACTTTTCCCCTCTGTCCTTGTACTTTGATAATTTTTTTTTTTTTTTGGCCAGGAACTAACCAGATAAAGTTCTGCTTTTATTGACCTTCAGTCTTTACACTTCAAAAATTTTCAACTCCCGATGTTAATTTATTTCAATGATGATGGCCTCAGTGTTCTTTTTTGTTTGTTTGTTTGTTTTTTGTTTTTTGTTTTGGCTTTGTTTCTTCCACGGAGAGCCTTACAATTCTTTTCTTGTCTCCATTTCCTATCATTTTATTTATAATATCTATTTTATCATTTTCATATTTTTGCTTTCTTTCTCTACAGTCTGGAATAATTCCCACATTTATGTAATATGTCACTGATTCCATTTCCTACAGTGTTGGTTCTTTGTTTACTGTTTGCAATGAAGATTTTAATTCTGATAATACATTTTTAGTTCCTTAGTTTCTTGTTTTTCTTCCTTATCTCACTCTATTATCTTTCCATGTCATTGTTTTGTCTCCTCATATATCTCACTTCCATTTCGCTTAATCTGTGTCTTCTTATTTCTTTTCTTTCTACTCAAATTGCTAAACAGTATTCTAAAATTTTGTGTGTGTAGATTGTGTAGAAAGTCACTTTCAGATCTGCGTACCTGTATTCATTTGCTAGGGCTGCCATGACAAAATACTACAAACTGGGTGACTTCAACAACAGAAATTTATTTTTTCACCATTCTGGAGGCTGGAAGTCCAAGTTCAAGGTGTTGACAGTGTTCATTTCTTCTGAGGCCTCTCTCATTGCCTTGCAGGTGGTCACCTTCTATGTCTTCCTATGGCCTTTCCTCTGCGCTTGCTCAGACATGATGTTCTGAGTGTCCAAATTTCTTCTTTTTAATAAGGACATCAGTCAAATTGGATTGGGGACAATCCACCCTAACAGCCTCATTTTAACATAATACTTCTTTAAAGGCCTTATCTCCAAATACACTAACATTCTGAGGTACTGGAGATGACAGTTTCAACATGAGTTCTGGGGGTACACAATTCAACCCATAACAATACCTCAGTTGTAAAGATGTTCTTCCTTTCTCCTCAAAGCTTAGCCAGGCAATTTATAATTCTGAATTGGCCTTCATCTCGTGCTTAAAGTCCAACTAGAAGTGAGGCACCTGAGTGGGTCTGTGGTGAAACATCTGCCTTTGGCTCAGGTCATGATCCCAGAGTCCTGGGATCAAGCCCCACATCAGGCTCCCTGCTCATCAGTGAGTCTGCTTCTCCCTAAGCCTTTGCCTCTGCCTCTGCTCCTTCCCTCACTTGTGCTCACACTCTCACTCTCTATCTCAAATAAAATCTTAAAAAAAAAAAAAAAAAGATCAACTAGAAGTGAAAGCTTATTGTCTTCCCTAGTCTTCTCTGAGCATGTTTGCTGCCCTGGACATGCACATCGTTTTCTAGATGAGCTAGTATACTCAGGAGATTTTCAAAGCTCTTATTCACCAAAGAATCTCACTCTACTTCCCCACTATTTCTTCCTGGCTTTTGTCTTGCCTACTGTTTGCTTCAATTGTTAATTTTGGTGCCCGGTGGCAGTACTAAGCTGTCAATATTTCCATCCTAAGAGGGTTACAAGTTAGGTGAAATTAGGTGAAACAAAGGCCCACTTCTTGTGTTAGTTCTTCAGGGAAACCACGGACAGGTTAAAACAAATGTAACTCCTTGGGAACAAGGTTTTCTCTCTTCCCTCCAGTACCATGTATTCATACTGAGGATTCAAGTTGCCATCTTGAAGACTGCCACCACACTGGGAAGGGGATGGGATGAGGCTAAGTCAAAATGCCACAGAATTCTCTTACTGTGTTCTAGGAGTCTTTCTCCACTTAACTGCTCACTTGATTGCTATAAACACTTCCATCTTGCAGAGTTCCAATAAGGTTGGTTTTTAAAGTTTTTGCCAGATTATTTGGGGTTCCTGGGGAAGCATAAGCCCCTTGAAATCCCTACTCCTCGATCTTCACTGATGTTATCAATCCACTTGGATGATGTTTGAAGCCCTGGATGGCAGTTTGATCCAAATACTACGAATTTAATTTCTACTGTCTAGCATACTTTCTTCTTTGATGATTGTGGAAGACAATGGCAGATTTTTTTTTTTTTCCCCCTGGCTCAATGTCTGGAGCCAAAGGATGGACATTCTGAAAAGCTTGGTTTCCAGAATCTGCTACTAGAGACCCTTGTGGTTTTTAATCTATATTTCTGGTAGTCAGTTTGTAATCTCTTTTGCTGATTCCCCCTTCTTTGGCCCAACCTTAAATGATGGAGTCCTTCAGGGACCAATTGCAGAAAATTTTTTTTTTCATTTTATGCTCTTCTGGGGGTTTTTGATCCTTCCAAGTCCATAAATATCCTGGAAATTCCAATTATTCCAAAATCAACATCTCCAGTCCTGTTACATGTTAAATTCCAGACCCAGTTGTTACTCAATCTTTCTCTTAATATCTCACAATATCTCAGAATAAACATATTAAAAACCGAACACTTAGTTCTAACTCTTGCAACAATTTTTCTCCTTGGTTCTTCTCCATGTCACTAAGTGACATTTCTACCCATCTAGTCATTTTTTCCAGGGATTTTGGAGTCATCCTTGACTTAACACTCCTGACTCCCCAAAACTGTTAAATTTAATACTTAATAAATAATAATCAATCATATACACACATATTTCTTGAAAGTGGCCAATTTTTGAGAACTCTACAATCAGTACCATAAGATAAGCTGCCATATCATACTTTTGTTTGTATTCCTCCAATAGCCTTCGACCTATGTCTCTGCTTCCAAGCTTGCCACCCATGACTCAACCTGCAATCACAGTGAATGTTTAAGAGCACAAGTCGGATCACATCACTCTTCTGTTCAATCATAACTCATTAATGTGGCTTACAAGGTCCTTATATACCAGCCTTCCACATACCTATCCAGCCATAAGTATGCCACCCTCTCCTTTTGTCACCACTCTTCAGTTGTAGTGGCTTTCTTTTAGTTACTTTAATCTACAAATTCTCTCCTGCCTTAGGATTTTGTATGAGCTGTTTTTCCTCAGCTCTTGTCCTCTTCTTCCCACCCTTTCACTGGCCAATCCCTCTGGCCTCTCTTCCTCAGGCCAGCCTTCTCCAAATTCTCAATCTAAGTTAAAATGCTCTGCCTGACTCTTGCACAGCCTCTCGAACTCTGCCCTAATAGATCTTATGACCTTGTCTATGGTTACTTGTATGATTATTACTTATTATTGGTTATTACTTATTATTAGGACTATAAGCTTCATGAGACCATGTCTGTTTTCTCATCATCTCTATCCATAGTGCCAAGTTAGTAGTCACTGATAAATATTTATTGCATAAATAAATGAAAGAATGGGTGTGTCATGGGTCAGAAGCTGTCCTATTCTGGTTGTTCCCAAGGAGTAACAAGCATTAAGTATTTCCTGTGCACCTGCCTACCTTCCAGTAATGAGAGTAAACCCCTAATTTCCCTTGTTTCTCTCTCCCCTTATAGGTGTTAGGAATGCGGTTTGCTTTGTTCAAAGACTTTGCCCTGGGATGGAGGAACTGAACACAAAGATGAGCCAAGGGTGAGAGAAGGCTCAAGATGCTCACGATGAACTGGTAAGTGCCAATGAAGAAGGAGAAAAGCCATTGGATTGTTCAGGAAGTTCACAAAGCCATGCATTTATACAAATGATTTATCAGAAATGTTTTACTAATATAAATAAAACAGAGTGAGAGAAAAGGACTCTAGAGTTAAGATAAACTTTAATAACTGTGTCCAAAAACACAGCTTCAGGTCCTTACAAGGGGAAAGGAAAAAAACATATGAATCCAATGGGAGTGTGAAGAAAAGAAGTGGTTTCTTACAGTTGGAGGTTATCAAGAGTTTTGGGGCTTCGAGCTTTAAATGCCACAATTGAGAAGTAACACTGGAAATCATAAGGAAGTTTATGCAAACAGCATTGCTGTGTATTTTACCCCTATTACATTTAAATGGGAATATTTTGGAATTTAGGATATAGTAGGAGATATTAGAAGTTAAAAATGGGGTTTTGTGCCTGAAAAAGGTGTTTTATTCAGATACCAGTGTGATCACACATGGTCCAAGAACACTCAAATAGTACATGACATATGATCAGATGTAAAGATTGGTCCACAGACATCATCGCCAATGGTGCCGTGCTTGCCCAGGGTCTCACTGATATGAAACCTCACCCATATATCAATGGCCACCAAACCACTCAGCCAAGCTTCCTTACCTGTGAGCTCTTTGCAGCTACCAGGTTGAGCACTACTGATGATTATTTTTCAGGTTCTAAGTACTTACAGATATCTCAGCAGGGGTTGGAGAAACCAGCTCAACCTTGAAGTTGTGCCCAAAGGTGGCTAATCCAGGCTTTGAGTGAGTCACAGCAGCATCTATCAGGACCGGAGCCTTCTCAGTGAGGTTATGGACAAATAGCACCATGGTGCTAGGATGGAAAGTTTGTTACCCTGAGTGGCTGGCTGAGTTAGGTCTAGATATTTTCAAGATTAGATATTTTACAAGACTGATAATAAGAAAGGGCTCTAGGAAGCAGAGGTGTGGAGGAGAGAAAAGCTTAATGCTTCAACAGTAAACTTGAATTTCCAGTGTCACATCAGGAATAAAGGTGAGGGATGAGGAGAAAGTCAATAATCACTTAGGTGGGGGAATCATGGGGAGAAGCCATGATAGGATTGGAATGAAGATTTGAGATCAATCATCAAGGAGCCATTTAGTTAGACTGTTTTTCCCTTATTTACTCTTCTTACTTAATTTCTTGTGGCATTTTCAGAATTTTCCTTGATAAAATCTGCAGAATGTATAGACTTGTGTGTGTGTGTGTGTGTGTGTGTGTGTGTGTGTGTGTGTGTATGCGCATGCCTATACATCCTTGAGAAGTGAAGTAATGATGCAATGTAGTTTCTGGAGCTACCTAAGAATGTAAGGAGTATCAGTTAGCATGTGTCTAGCTGCATATCCTAGTAATGGTGATGTTAGTAATAAGAACCATTATTTCACATGATGTGAAATCTGGAGGCATTGGATTTCAGGGTTTGTTCAGTGGCCCAATCCTATCATCAAGGCCCAGCCTCTTTCTTTCTCTTTGTCCCAATATTCTCAGCATGTAGCTCTTCATTTTTTGATATGTCACCTCACGGTCACCAGATATAATTCCTTGAGGTCTGACTTGGAGAGAAATACTATAACTTCATCTATGAGGTGTTATGAGTTGTGCTCTGCTTGGCACACTTACATACACACACACACACACATACCATTCTGTACACACTCATTTATACTAAAAATCAAGACATATACAACAGTCCAGAAAAGAAAGGAACTAGCGACTATCATTTGTACATGCCAATAAATGACAGGGGAAATCCCAAAATAAATTTCTGAGAACTTAGGCAGCCACCCTTCCATACTCAATAAGGAAGTGAAGATGTGCCAAATCAGCGAACGTGGGATGGACTGTGGTCTGAAGGTAAACATGACTGTCTACATCCTGGGAGAGATAAGTCTGGACTCTGACATGAGGGCTGCTGGAAAGTCTGGCCTGAACTGGAAGATCCCCTAGTACTATGGCAGCAACCTCAACATTTCCAGGAGAGTCTGATGCAGGTGTAATTTGGCTTCATGTCCTTAATCTTATCCTACTTTAGTTTGAGGTTTGATGCTTATGACCAGGGTCCCTTAATTCAACATTTTTAATCATTATTATTTAAAATTTGACATTTTCTTTTTTTTTCAAGATTTTATTTATTTATTTGACAGAGAGAAATCACAAGTAAGCAGAGAAGCAGGCAGAGAGAGAGATGAGGAAGCAGGCTCCCTGCTGAGCAGAGAGCCCGATGCGGGACTCGAACCCAGGACCCTGAGATCAAGACCTGAGCCGAAGACAGAGGCTTTAACCCACTGAGCCACCCAGGCGCCCAAAATTTGACATTTTCAAATGTATGCCTAGACAAGTGTCAGTGAGAAGTAATGAATCAGTGAATCAGGTCTCGAAAGCTTCCTGCTTTAAAGCAGCATTTCACAAACTAAGTTTCCTGGTGTAGTCAGGAGTCAACCGGAGTTAGTAAGAGTAGAACTGGGGAGCTCTGAACAGCCACTGGCAAGAGAGCAATAAAAATAAAGTATCTTCAATTTTTCTCCTCAAAGCTAAAAATATTAGTTTACCCACATCCAACTGGATTGAAAAATGTACTGAAAAGAGAATTGGATTTTGGTTTTATGAGGCTATTAGATTGCTGTCCAAAGATAAGATTGGCTAATTTGGTAAAACTGGTTCCTTGTTGCCAAGGCATGTTGCATTTAAGAATGAATTGTCTTGGAGAAGGAGTCAAGATGGCGGAGAAGTAGCAGGCTGAGACTACATCAGGTAGCAGGAGATCAGCTAGGTAGCTTATCAAACCATTGCAAACACCTACAAATCCAACAGGAGATCGAAGAGAAGAAGAACAGCAATTCTAGAAACAGAAAATCGATCACTTTCTGAAAGGTAGGACCGGTGGAGAAGTGAATCCAAAGCGACGGGAAGATAGACAGTGGGGGGAGGGGCCGGCTCCCGGCAAGTGGCGGAGCAACAGAGCACTAAATCAGGACTTTTAAAGGTCTGCTCCACTGAGGGACATCGCTCCAGAGGCTAAACCGGGGTGAAGCCCATGCGGGGTCAGCGTGGCCCCAGGTCCCACAGGGTCACAGAAGGATCAGGGGTGTCTGAGTGTCACAGAGCTCGCAGGTATTAGAGGAGGGAAGCCGGCTACAGAGACAGCTGAGGAGTGAGCTCTCAGCTTGGGGTTACTTTGAACCGGTTGCAGGCTGGGTGAGCTCAGAGCGCGGCCAGAGGCCAGGGAGACGGGAGTGATTGGGCTCTTTTCTCTGAGCACTGAGCTATGGGGCCCTGAGCTCTTGGCTCCTCTGGGCTGGAGACTGGGAGGCCGCCATTTTCATTCCCGTCCTCCGGAACTCTATGGAGAGCGGAGAGCGTTCAGGGGACAAAATCTCCCGAAAGCGAACCCAAGCAGATTACTTAGCCTGGCCCCTGGTAAGGGCGGTGCAATTCCGCCTCAGGCAAAGACACTTGAGAATCACTACAACAGGCCCCTCCCCCAGAAGATCAACAAGAAATCCAGCCAAGACCAAGTTCACCTACCAAGGGCAGCAGCAGAATTCCAGAGGAGGAGAAACCAAAGCATGGAACTCATGGCTTTCTCCCCATGATTCTTTAGTCTTGCGGTTAATTTAATTTTTTTTTAATTTTATTTTTTTCTTCTGCTAAATTTTTTTTAACTTTGACCCTTTTCTTTTTTAACGTTTTTTAACTAGTTTATCTAATATATATATATATATATTTTTTTTTTCTTTGTTCTCTTTTTTTAATTTTTTTTTTCTCCCTGAACTTCTTTTTATCCCCTTTCTCCCCTCCACGATTTGGGGTCTCTTCTATTTGGTTAAAGTGCATTTTCCTGGGGTCTTTGCCACCCTTTCAGTATTTTATTTGCTTCTTCATATACTCTTATCTGGACAAAATGACAAGGCAGAAAAACTCACCACAAAAAAAAGAACAAGAGGCAGTACCAAAGGCTAGGGACCTAATCAATACAGACATGGGTAATATGTCAGATCTAGAGTTCAGAATGACGATTCTCAAGGTTCTAGCTGGGCTCGAAAAAGGCATGGAAGATATTAGAGAAAACCTCTCTGGAGAGATAAAAGCCTTTTCTGGAGAAATAAAAGAACTAAAATCTAACCAAGTTGAAATAAAAAAAGCTATTAATGAGGTGCAATAAAAAATGGAGGCTCTTACTGCTAGGATAAATGAGGCATAAGAAAGAATTAGTGACATAGAAGACCAAATGACAGAGAATAAAGAAGCTGAGCAAAAGAGGGACAAACAGCTACTGGACCATGAGGGGAGAATTCAAGAGATAAGTGACACCATAAGATGAAACAACATTAGAATAATTGGGATTCCAGAAGAAGAAGAAAGAGAGAGGGGAGCAGAAGGTATATTGGAGAGAATTATTGGAGCAGAAGGTATATTGGAGAGAATTATTGGAGAGAATTATTTCCCTAATATGGCAAAGGGAACAAACATCAAAATCCAGGAGGTACAGAGAACCCCCCTAAAAATCAAAAAGAATAGGTCCACACCCCATCACCTAATAGTAAAATTTACAAGTCTTAGTGACAAAGAGAAAATCCTGAAAGCAGCCCGGGGAAAGAAGTCTGTAACATACAATGGTAAAAATATTAGATTGGCAGTGGACTTATCCACAGAGACCTGGCAGGCCAGAAAGAACTGGCATGATATATTCAGAGCACTAAATGAGAAAAACATGCAGCCAAGAATACTATATCTGGCTAGGCTATCATTGAAAATAGAAGGAGAGATAAAAAGGTTCCAGGACAAACAAAAGCTGAAAGAATTTGTAAACACAAAACCAGGTCTACAGGAAATATTGAAAGGGGTCCTCTAAGCAAAGAGAGAGCCTGAAAGTAGTAGACCACAAAGGAACAGAGACAATATACAGTAACAGTCACCTTACAGGCAATACAATGGCAATAAATTCATGTCTCTCAATAGTTACCCTGAATTTTAATGGGCTAAATGCCCCAATCAAAAGACACAGGTTATCAGAATGGATAAAAAAACAAAACCCATCAATATACTGCCTACAAGAAACTCATTTTAGACCCAAAGTCACCTCCAGATTTAAAGTGAAGGGATGGAAAACAATGTACCATGCCAATGGACATCAGAAGAAAGCTGGGGTGGCAATCCTTATATCAGATCAATTAGATTTTAAGCCAAAGACTATAATAAGAGATGAGGAAGGACACTATATCATACTCAAAGGGTCTGTCCAACAAGAAGATCTAACAATTTTAAATATCTATGCCCCTAACGTGGGAGCAGCCAACTATATAAACCAATTAATAACAAAATCAAAGAAACACATCGACAATAAGACAGTAATAGTAGGGGACTTTAGCACTCCCCTCACTGAAATGGACAGATCATCCAAGCAAAAGATCAACAAGAAAATAAAGGCCTTAAATGACACACTGGACCAGATGGACATCACAGATATATTCAGAACATTTCATCCCAAAGCAACAGAATACACATTCTTCTGTAGTGCACATGGAACATTCTCCAGAATAGACCCACATCCTGGGTCATAAATCAGGTCTCAACTGGTATCAAAAGATTGGGATCATTCCCTGCATATTTTCAGATCACAATGCTCTGAAGCTAGAACTCAATCACAAGAGGAAATTTGGAAAGAACGCAAATACATGGAGACTAAACAGCATCCTTCTAAAGAATGAATGGGTCAACCAGGAAATTAAAGAAGAATTGAAAAATTCATGGAAACAAATGATAATGAAAACACAACGGTTCAAAATCTGTGGGACACAGCAAAGGCAGTCCCGAGAGAAAAATATATAGCGGTACAAGCCTTTCTCAAGAAACAAGAAAGGTCTCAAATACACAATCTAACCCTACACCTAAAGGAGCTGGAGAGAGAACAAGAAAGCCTAAACCCAGAAGGAGAAGAGAAATCGTAAAGATCAGAGCAGAAATCAATGAAATGGAAACCAAAAAACAATCGACCAAATCAACGAAACTAGGAGCTGGTTCTTTGAAAGAATTAATAAGATTGATAAACCCCTGGCCAGACTTATCAAAAAGAAAAGAGAAAGGACCCAAATAAATAAAATCATGGATAAAAGAGGAGAGATCACAACTAACACCAAAGAAATACAAACAATTATAAGAACATACTATGAGCAACTCTACGCCAAGAAATTTGACAATCTGGAAGAAATGGATACATTTCTAGAGACATATAAACTACCACAACTGAACCAGGAAGAAATAGAAAGCCTGAACAGACCCATAACCAGTAAGGAGATTGAAACAGTCATCAAAAATCTCCAAACAAACAAAAGCCCAGGGCCAGACGGCTTCCCAGGGGAATTCTACCAAACATTTAAAGAAGAACTAATTCCTATTCTCCTGAAACTGTTCCAAAAAATAGAATGCTACCTAAAGCAGTCTACACATTTAATGCAATCCCTATCAAAATCCCACCCATTTTTTTCAAAGAAATGGAACAAATAATCCTAAAATTTATATGGAACCAGAAAAGACCTCGAATAGCCAAAGGAATATTGAAAAAGAAAGCCAAAGTCGGCGGCATCATGATTCCAGACTTCAAGCTCTATTACAATGCTGTCATCATCAAGACAGTATGGTACTGGCACAAAAACAGACACATAGATCAATGGAACAGAATAGAGAGCCCAGTAATAGACCCTCAACTCTATGGTCAACTAATCTTGGACAAAGCAGGAAGGAATGTCCAATGGAAAAAAGACAGCCTCTTCAAGAAATGGTGTTGGGAAAATTGGATGGCCACATGCAAAAAAAAAAAAAAAAAAAAAAAAGAATCTGGGGCATTTCCTTATACCACACACGAAAATAGTCTCAAAATGGATGAAGTACCTCAATGTGAGAAGGGAATCCATCAAAATCCTTGAGGAGAACACAGGCAGCAACCTCTTTGACCTCATCCACAGCAACTTCTTCCTAGGAACATCACCAAAGGCAAGGGAAGTAAGGGCAAAAATGAACTATTGGGAATTCCTCAAGATCAAAAGCTTTTGCACAGCAAAGGAAACAGTTAACAAAACCAAAAGACAACTGACAGAATGGGAGAAGGTATTTGCAAACAACATATCAGATAAAGGGCTAGTATCCAAAATCTATAAAGAGCTTAGCAAACTCAACACCCAAAGAACAAATAATCCAGTCAAGAAATGGGCAGAAGACATGAACAGACATTTCTGCAAAGAAGACATACAGATGGCCAACAGACACATGAAAAAGTGCTCCACATCACTCGGCATCAGGGAAATACAAATCAAAACCACAATGCGATATCACCTCAAACCAGTCAGAATGGCTAAAATTAACAAGTCAGGAAATGACAGATGCTGGCGAGGATGCGGAGAAAGGGGAACCCTCCTACACTGTTGGTGGGAATGCAAGCTGGTGCCACCACTCTGGAAAACAGCATGGAGGTTCCTCAAAAAGTTGAAAATAGAACTACCCTATGACCCAGCAATTGCACTGCTGGATATATATCCTCAAGATACAAACGTGGTGCTCCGAAGGGGCACGTGCACCCGAATGTTTATAGCAGCAATGTCCACATTAGCCAAAATATGGAAAGAACCTAGATGTCCATCAACAGGTGAATGGATAAAGAAGAGGTGGTATATATACACAATGGAATACTATGCAGCCATCAAAGGAAAGAGGGTATCATGCTTAGTGAAATAAGTCAATCGGAGAAAGACAACTATCATATGATTTCCCTGATATGAGGAAGTAGAGATGCAACATGGGGGGTTTGGGGGGTAGGAAAGGAATAAATGAAACAAGATGGGATCGGGAGGGAGACAAACCATAAGTGACTTTTAATCTCACAAAACAAACTGAGGGTTGCTGGGGGGAGGGAGGTCGGGAGAGGGGGGTAGGGTTATGGACATTGGGGAGGGTATGTGCTATGGTGAGTGCTGTGAAGTGTGTAAACCTGGCGATTCACAGACCTGTGCCCCTGGGGATAAAAATACATTATATGTTTATAAAAAAAATTAAAAAATAAAAAAAAGAATGAATTGCCTTGCATTAATCTAGGGAGTAGTAGATACACCCTCCCACACATGCATTATTTGTAACCACTTGGCATAGATCATTATGACCTATGCTTGACTATAGTTTCCAAGACTGATACATGACTTTAAGAAGGGAGGTGTTCTGGGTGAAGCTGAGACATGAAAACCCAATCTTCCCAGAGCCTCAGCAGGCTTGTCCCTTCCCAGTGAGAAATGAATTCATTTTACAGTTTAAATGACTACTTGATGCCATAGGCACAATCACTGGGTAACAAATGTTCCATAGCAGGATTGTCTCTAATTTTCTTCCTCTTTTTTTTTTTTCATCTATTCTTCTCCCTTCTCCAGGTACTAATATTCCTTTGTAATTTTTATGAGTCTTCAGGGCAAGATGAGAACTAGCCCACTTGAAGGTATGAAAAGATCTACTCATGAATAAGGTTTACATTTTTTTTTTTGTGAGTTTTCCTCATTAGGGAGGGAATCAAAAATAGAAATTCTGGCCAAGTACTGAGAGCTAAAGAAGATAAATAGCTGTGTATTTCAATATATTTCATCAGATAATTGTAAGCTACAACTTGCTGAGAGTGTGATGAGAAAGTCTCATTTGGTGGTGTTAGTTCTATAGGGGCAGCATAAAACATCTATAAATATACTGAGGTGGCCCAATTCACTATTTTTAACTTTTATCTCCATAACCATCTTGAAGGAAGCATGATTTGAAGACCATCATGAAGTGTTTAATGTGCCAAGTATTGTACTCTAAATGGCCAGACAAGTGGGAGTCTGGACGAGTCCCAGGAGCCAGAGCCAGCCACAACATGGGGTTGGGACAGGCTGTATGAGGAGCCAAAGGGGAACCCAAAGGCTGTTCAGATTAGAGCCGGCTTTGGGGAGAAGCGGGCCCAGGGCACAGGTCTGGAGTAGGATGGGGCTGTTTCTAGATTTAAGACCACTGGGCCATACACATGAGTTTGAGCCTCACGTACCCCCACATGGAACTTGTCTGCGTTAGAATAAACCAGGATTGCAGTGCACATGGAGCCTTCAAATCCACAGAAATTTTGCCTGTGATATCCAAATGAGGGGGTCCATATTTTTTGCAGACACTAGAGCCTTCAGGAAGAAAAGCATCAACTGAACCATAGCTAATATTTGGAGAGCATTCAAAACCTCCAGATATACTTTAAAAAAGTGTTAGTAGCATAAATTTTATTAAGCATCCTTATAGGCATTACTTTTGTCATATATTTTATTCTTTTCATTTAATAAATCATACATTAAAAATAGTCTGCTTTCATTGTATACAGTTTAGAAGCTGCAGGAAAGCATGAAGAAGATAAAACTCATCCACACATTGTTATAACTTAGAGATAATCACATTTATATTTTTCTTCTAGCCTTTTTTACATGTCTACAAAACAAAAGTAGGAATATACAGATTTTGGTAGGCAAAAACTGTACAAAATTCACCTAACTGCCTGCCTAGAGAAGAATTACAGGGTAAGGAAAGGGGAAGAGAAAAATGCACAGGTCATTGGTTCACAGTGTTCCTACTACACTAACACTGAATCACTCCTTGATGGGCACAACCAGAGGGCCCCTCTCTTTTTGGATACCATTGACTTATTTGGAAGGAGTTCTGGGAAAATATGTGCTATTAATATCTTATTGTGGATATCAATTGTGGACACATTTGACTAGGAGGAATGAGACTGAGAAAGTACATTTAAAAAATCTTAAGCTTGAATTTTTCAGGGCAGAGCCAGCCAGACTCACGGTGCTGTATGATTAAGGAGGGTACCTAATCATTAGCTTGAGGCATGTTGGATCTGGGGTGAATATCCACATGCCATCCAGATAGACTGACATCTCAGACTCAAAATTAAAACTTATCCATTTTAGGGCATAATCCTTGGTTGGGGGGTGTTTCAGATCAACTAGTGGTGGGCACTCCTTCTGGAGGATTCCTTTGAGGATTAGGTGAAAGGATGCCCCCGCATTCAAAATACATTCTTTCCCACATGCAGCATGTTTGCCCAGGCTCTATGGCACAGGAAAGTTCAGGCCGACTTCACCATGTAACGATGCTACTAGTACTTCCATTTTACTGATGAAGAAACTGAGGCTGGTGGAGAATAAGTAACCTGTCTAATGTCACATGTTTGGGAAGTGAATTCAAATCATTGTGATTCCAAAGCCCATCTCTTGAGATTGGCTTGTTTTTGACCCCACCTCCTGGGTGCACAGCTAAACTTCATCTCCTAGTCTCTTTAGCAGTTAGGTGGGGCCAAGAAACAGAGTTCTGGCCAATGGCGTATGGCTGCTGCTTCTGGGTTTGGCTTGTGGACTCTGTCTGTATGCAGTACTCCATATTTTCTCTTCTGCTGTTGGATGACTAGATGCCAATGTCCAAGACCTAGAAAGTCACATGTTGAGGATAGCAGAGGCTCTGTCACCTTGGGTCCCTGAGTGACTTGTGAAACCAAGCACCTTCTCTGGCCAGCAACTTCTCTTTAATTAAAAACTGTTGAACTTTATGTGAGGTGGAAATAATTAGTAAGTATCATTACCTTAACTAAAATCACATCACAAGTAAGTGACAGAAGCAGGACATGAGCCCAGTTCTCATGACTCCATAAACCGATGCTCTTTTCACTGTACTGTCTATTTTGCCTCCCTTTGCAGTGAACTAAACTATGGAGACTGTATCCTTCCAGATGGCTTGCTTTAGAAACAGAAAGCTACCCAAGGAAGCTCTAATTCCGACATTTTTCTCTCTACTCATCTTTATGCCACAAAACACAGCTAATTATATTGTGTCAAGCTGGATTTTCACAATTTATATTGATCCTTTGGGGTGGTGATAATGAAGCAAAAGAGCCTATCATTGGTGTACATGGGTAAGACTTCTTCTGGACTGAAGTTCCGGTTTTACACTATCTATAACTCATCTTACTGGCATTGAAAACTTTTCTTTGCCTGTCTTCACCTACCCCAGCAAACATAGATGCCACTGTTGGCCAACAAACAAACAAAAAAACCCCCATTATTTTCAAGCCTCTTCTCTCATCTGGTTCTTCCTAATGTTGCCTGTGTGTGTTCTATGAATTGCTCATGCTGTATTCCTGACTGGGTCCTCCTCGTACTCCGAGACGTAACTCCAATTCCCTTTCCTCGGAGACTCTTTCCCTAGAGATTCCTGTCCCCACTGATGTGTCATTTTTTAAAAAATATGTAAGAGATGCATTGAATGTTTTGACACTTGATGTTGTTCTGCCTTATTTTATTCTTAGTTGCTTTTTAAAATTTTTGTTTTATTTTTAAAAATTTTAAAAAAGATTTTATTTATTTATTTGACAGACAGAGATTGCAAGTTCACAAGTAGGCAGAGAGGCAGGCAGAGCGGGGCGGGGGTGGGGGGAAGCAGGCTCCCTGCTGAGCAGAGTGCCCGATGTGGGGCTCGTCGATGCCAGGACCCTGAGATCATGACCTGAGCCAAAGGCAGAGGTTTAACCCACTGAGCCACGCAGGAGCCCCTCTTAATTGCTTTTTATGTGGAGCTTTATCTTCCCTTTAAGATTTATACGTTCTTGAGGACACTAACTCTAAAGTGTGCAAGTGGGCAACCGGCATAACATCTGACATGACATCTTGCAAATAGAAGATGCTCAATGATTTGTGTTTGAATGATTCACGTATTGAAAATAGTACTGATTTATTTTGTTTCTTCCACAGTGCCCAGAATGATCCTCAATAGTTTTTTGTTTTTTGTTTTTTCCCTAGTACAATTTTGGGAACAATTAATTGCTGGCTGAATTCTATCTTCGCATTTGGGCCTTCCTTGAGGCATTTTTGGGTATGAGTTTGAACCATGGTCCAAACTGGTCTAAAGTGACCTCTTTTTTTATGATAGTGGTTCTCAAACTTCAGCATGCTGAGTTCCACCCCAAGAGTTTTTATTCAGGACATCTAGGGTAGACCCCAGTATTTATATTTCTAACAGCTAATGCTGATGCTGCTGGTCTAGTAATCACATTTTGGGAACCACCACTCTACTGCCATTACAATGATACCATTTACTACCGCTCTCTCTCTTACTCTCCTCCAGCTCTACAGACTTCCTTGTGATTCCTTAAACATAGCAGGTGCTCCCCTGCCCAGAGCTTTCGCACTTACTGTTCCTCCAGATCCTCATGTACCTGCTCCCTCACCTAAGATCATTCCTCCTACGTCACCTTCTCCAACCACCTGACTTAAAATGGCTACACTCCTGCTCACCTCGCAAACACACATTCACACATACACATACTCCCTATCATATTCCTTTCCTCTAATGTTTCTCTCCATAGCATCTCTCACCATCTGCACATATGTTGTGCTTGTTGTTTACTATCTGTCTGCCCTTACTCCCACCAGAATATAGGATTCCTGAGGGCAGGAATTCTCATCAGTTTTGCCCATACTGTATCCCAGAGGTTAGAACAGTATTTGGCACACAGGAAACCCTCAAAAATGTTTCAGTTGGTGTTTTAACTGGAGGACAGCAGGCACCACAGCTCTACCTGTTTTTAGACTCTAGACCATAAAGAAAGCTCACCTACTGCTGAAACACAATAGGAATGGTTAACTTGGTATTCATCCTGTCCTGGCTGCTCAAAGGGCCAGAGTTGAAGGAGCAGAGGAAGATGTTATTAAACCTGGAAGGGGCTCAGGACAGGTCATTGCTCTGCCCTCAGTTTTTGTATCTACAAGATCAGGTGGTATCTGCAATATTGTTTCTAGCTCTAGAACTCTCTTTCTTTTTTAAATCTTCCCGTACATCTACATGTCACACAAGGGGAAAGCTTAGGACGCTAGGACTAGTGAGCAGCTCCTTACCATCCTGTGACTGTTATCAACAATTTCACCAGAACGAAGGGCACAAAATTCTACAGAGGCTCTTCTCCCTATCAAGGCTACAATCACACAGCTGTGCTGTCTTTTTGGTTTTGTGTAGAGCAAATTTCTTTTTCCTAGGTCCTAACCAGTGCCAAACCCAGTATTACTACATTTGCGTTGCCTCAGAAGTCAACCTGTCCCAGGGCTTCGCAAACCAGCTCGGAGAGGGGAACGTCTTACAAATCTTCCTTATGTTTGCTGACCTTGATATATAGAAAATTTAACATATACCTTTAATAACATACAAAATTTGGGGCTAAATTATAAATCATCATATATATGGATTCCAGTAGAAACAAACAGTAGTGGATGCTGGATTTTTTAAAAAAAGATTTTATTTATTTATTTGACAGAGAGAGGCAGTGAGAGAGAGAACATGCCGGGGAAGCAGGAGAGGGAGAAGCAGACTCCCTGCTGAACAGGGAGCCCAATGCGGGGCTTGATCCCAGGAGCCTGGGATCATGACCTGAGCCGAAGGTAGCTGGTCAACCAACTGAGCCACCCAGGTGCCCCTGCTGAATTTTTTTTTAAGGATTTTTAATTACTTTATTTGAGAGAAAGTGAGAGAATGAGAGAGAGTGTAAGCAGGGAGGAGGGGCAGAGGGAGAGGTAGAAGCAGACTCCACACTGAACAGGGAGCCCGATGCCCGGTTGGATCCCAGGATCCTGGGACCATGACCTGAGCCGAAGGCAGACACTTAACCGACTGAGCCACCAAGGTGCCCTGTGGATGCTGAATTTTAAAAAAGTTCATGACTGAAAACTTTAAATTGGGAAAACTTGACCTTATTATTTAATCTTCCTTTCTGTAAATGGAGAAGCACTGACCCACCTGCATTTTAGAGTGTGGGTGAGAGGTTAGCAGAGAGTGGTTAGGAGCATAGGCTCTACCTCTTAGTTGTAAGACCTGGGATGGGTTATTTATCCCCTCTGTGCTTCCGTCCCCTCCAGGATACAATGGGGATGATGATGAGAGCATCTAACCCCTATGCTTATTGAGAAATCCAAATAAGGGGGTACAAATAAAACTCTTCAACTGAGCCGGGTACCCAACAAGGGCTTGACCACCATTGGCTATCATTATTCATCGCTGAAGGCCAGAGTGAGACACACTTAGCAAAGGATTAACTTAAGCAGAGAAAGAAAAAATAAGAGCATTTGAGAAAATGGGAAGAATTCACAAGAAGGGAGAGGAACAGATCCAGACCACACAAAGGCATTGGAGAAGCTCTATGAATTTATTTGACTTGGATTTCTGTTCATTTAAACCTTTAAAAAAATCATTTATCTCTCCTTACACAAGGCTTCCTCTGGTGGGTAGAGCCTGAGGTCGTTGACTGTGGAGGCCAGGGTGCAAGGGTCATGTGAGCACACAGAGTTTTGAGCAAAAGGCTGGTTCAGGAGTTCTTCCAGGTTATCTATCTCCACACAACTCCCGGGCGGGGGCAGGAATATCAGGGGCCTGCCACGTAAGGAGTTTCCAAGAGTAATCTTTCAGATTGAGGGGAAAAGTTTCAAGGTTTTTTGGTCTTGGCTTGTTAGGTTTTAAAGTAACTTCTTCAGACCAAGGACCTGTGAACGGAAGAGGAGGACCTCTTCCGCAAGACAGCGCTCTTGTGGGGCGGGGGTGGTGCCACGGTCTCCTTTCCAGGGGATCCTCACTTTCCGATGCCTGGTGGCACCCTCAGATGGCTTCCCAAGCATGCTCTGGGTCTGAGGTTATTGTTTCCAGTGTGCTCAACCTTTCCGCAGATGTCACTGAACTGTGTTTCGCCTGGCCTTCAGGGCATTGACCCGTCGGCAAATAGATAATGTTTTCAAAAAAGCTTGAATCCTGTTCAGTGTTTTATAATGATGAAAACTGAAGTTGGAAAAGGTGGTAAAACGCTTTGACTCTCCAGAGTAGAGTCTCTTGTTCTCTGGCTTTCTCAAGTTCACGCTCACAGGTAAGTGACTTCTCCTGTCTAGAACATTTGAGGACTACGTTCTTCAAGTCCGTGGCTTCTGGCTTCTACTCTGGGGGGTGTTGTGTTTCTGATTTACTCAAGGCTGTCCTCTTGTCATGCGATAAGCAATACTGTAATGCTTGGATAGGAACTTGTAGAATACATTGATAATTTCATAACAGGATGTACAATACAGATGGCTCTTGGTCACTGTTTCATTTATAACTTTATGCATCAGCTCTCTTGAGAATGTGTGTGTGTGTGTGTGGTGCGAATGGGTTAATGGATCGAATAATCTGCCCAAAGTAAAAATGCTAGTGAACTTTTAAATCTTGGCTTTATGAAAGCCAATGCTGTTTGCACAGATCACCACAAATCCCATCCCAGAAAGCTGGTGCTGGTTTTTAGAGAACTATACCAACTTTCTCTTTTCTCCAACACCATGCTCATTTCCTAATTCTCCCAGTTTTCAGTAATTAAGGTACTAAAAAATATGAGCTCCGGATGCATGGCTAGAGGGAGAAAGGTTGGTTTCTAGAATCTAATTTCCCTTTTTAGGTTTCGCTAGCTAGTAGAAATCACATGTTGCTGATAATTTGAACACATTGGTCAAATACCGAATGATGTCTGGGAATAAAGTGTGATATTTCCAAGTGTTTTGAGGGAAGACTAGCTTACTAGACATATTAGAGACAAATTATAATGACTGCATCCCAAACTCTTAATATTGGGATCTAATAGTGGTTATCAATAAACTTGTAAAGCATTAAGTTATTTACAGGGTCTTGTTTAATAAAAGTTCTTTCTCTATGCAGCGATACCCCCCATCTCAGCCCCACACACCCCCTACCCCTCCAGACTTGGGTACCCTCTTCCTCTGCTCTGTAACCTTCTGGTATTTTCTCTGGAGACTCCATTTCCCTGCCTGGGAGTTACTGTTTACATGCCCTGCCCCCCACTTGATCGTAAGCCCCTTGAATAATTTGTGTGTCCTCCTACTAACAGAAAAGGTGACAAATATTTGCTGATGGTTGCTGGAAATAGATTAGGAAGTAATGTAGGAAAAACAAAAATAAAAACAAAAAACCCTGCTCATTCCATGGTTTTAAAGGACACTGAAATTGCTAAAAAAAGAAAAAGAAAAAAATGCCCAAGTTCCATTGCAAGAATCAAGTGTTAGGGTTTGTGTGTTGCTTTGAGTAGACGGGAGAGCTATGCGTGTAGAGACCAAGATAGGCTGGGAGTAATGTTGACCTTAAACTCTTGTTTGAGAGCAATTCTTTAGTCCTCCATTTCATTTCATTCCCTTGTCCATCAGCTGCAGCCCTCAGGCTAAAGGTGCCTCATTTTTATCCTAGCCTATCTTCCACATTGTTGACTCACACCATCACACCACAACCTGCTTATCTACAAGGCAGTGTTTTTCTATTTTTCTTGCTTCTTAGTGTAAACTAATCTTTCTTCCTTTTCATGATCCTTGGGAAAAACAAATCATTTGCTGGGAATAATAATATCAAAAGTGCACTATCTACATTTCTGCATGTCAACAGTTGAAAGGCATTTTCAGGGCTTAAAAAAAAAAATCAGAATTTGTGGCTGGGGAGACAACTTTCAAATTCCAGAGGACCAGGAGCCATTCTGCATTTCTCCCTGAGCAGCCCAGGGAAGGGGAGTGTGTGGTCCTGGAGGCCTGGAGAACTTCTACGAAGGGAAAGGCCTCATAAGAGAAACACCAAGGAGAATATTCACAGTGGGCTGTCCGGTGGGATGAAGACCATTGCACTCCTGAGCCTGGCCTTGTACCCCTCGCTGTCCCTCCAGCTCCTCATTGACCGTTAGGGCATTTAGATCCTCCTTATTACCTTGGCCTGGATGTAGGAAAACCCCAGCCTCTTCCTCCTAAATTCAGTTGAAGCAAGGTCCAACATGTTTCAAAGGTAGTATTTGGGAGAAAATGAATTGGAAAGCAGAACAAATCTCCCCAGAGACAATTGAAAACCTGATGAGTAGAGAAGGGACAAGAGCCAAAAGTGACAGGAGCCTGGGCACCAATGGCCTATCTGTCTGGGGATGAACTGTGTGGTCTGTGCCCTGCTAACCAAGGGTGCCCGTTGCCTGGCCTGGCAGAATATTTGTCCTTCCCAACCGGATTTCCTAGTCCCTCTGGATGTGGGCTCTGAAATTCCAAGCCTTATCAGAGTGTTGGCATTTTTATTTTTATTATTTATTTATTTATTTATTTATTTATTTTGTGTTGGCATTTTTAAAAAAAATTTTTTTTATTTTAATAAACATATAATGTATTTTTATCCCCACGGGTATAGGTCTGTGAATCACCAGGTTTACTCATTTCACAGCACTCATCATAGCACATACCCTCCCCAATGTCCATTTCTTTACCACCCTCTCCCATCCCCCCTCCCCCCAGCAACCCTCAGTCTGTTTTTAGAGATTGAGTCTTTTATGGTTTGTCTCCCTCCCAATCCAATCTTCTTTCATTTTTTCTTTTCCTACCTCCTCCCAACCCCCCCCCCCCGCCTTGCATCTCCACTTCCTCATATCAAAGAGATCATATGATAGTTGTCTTTCTCCGATTGACTTATTTCGCTAAGCATAACACCCTCTAGTTCTATCCACGTCATCGCAAATGGCAAGATTTCATTTCTTTTGATGGCTGCATAGTATTCCATTGTGTATATATACCACCTCTTCTTTATCCATTCATCTGTTGATGGACATCTAGGCTCTTTCCACAGTTTGGCTATTGTGGACATTGCGGCTATAAACATTCGGGTGCACATGCCCCTTCGGAGCACCATGTTTGTATCTTTAGGATATATACCCAGTAGTGCAATTGCTGGGTCATAGGGTAGCTCTATTTTCAGTTTTTTGAGGAACCTCCACACTGTTTTCCAGAGTGGTTGCACCAGCTTGCATTCCCACCAGCAGTGTAGGAGGGTTCCCCTCTCTCCACATCCTCGCCAGCATCTGTCATTTCTTGACTTGTTAATTTCAGCCATTCTGACTGGTGTGAGGTGGTATCGCATTGTGGTTTTGATTTGTATTTCCCTGATGCCGAGTGATGTGGAGCATTTTTTCATGTGTCTGTTGGCCATCTGGATGTCTTCTTTGCAGAAATGTCTGTTCATGTCCTCTGCCCATTTCTTGATTGGATTATTTGTTCTTTGGGTGTTGAGTTTGCTAAGCTCTTTATAGATTTTGGATACTAGCCCTTTATCTGATATGTCGTTTGCAAATATCTTCTCCCATTCTGTCAGTTGTCTTTTGGTTTTGTTAACTGTTTCCTTTGCTGTGCAAAAGCTTTTGATCTTGATGAAATCCCAATAGTTCATTTTTGCCCTTGCTTCTGTTGCCTTTGGCAATGTTCCTAGGAAGAAGTTGCTGAGGCTGAGGTCAAAGAGGTTGCTGCCTGCATTCTCCTCAAGGATTTTGATGGATTCCTTTCTCACATTGAGGTCCTTCATCCATTTTGAGTCTATTTTCATGTGTGGTGTAAGGAAATGGTCCAATTTCATTTTTCTGCATGTGGCTGTCCAATTTTCCCAGCACCATTTGTTGAAGAGGCTGTCTTTTTTCCATTGGACATTCCTTCCTGCTTTGTCGAAGATTAGTTGACCATAGAGTTGAGGGTCTATTTCTGGGCTCTCTATTCTGTTCCATTGATCTATATGTCTGTTTTTGTGCCAGTACCATACTGTCTTGATGATGACAGCTTTGTACTAGAGCTTGAAGTCCGGAATTGTGATGCCACCGACTTTGGCTTTCTTTTTCAATATTCCTTTGGCTATTCGAGGTCTTTTCTGGTTCCATATAAATTTTAGGATTATTTGTTCTTTTTCTTTAAAAAAAATGGTTGGGATTTTGATAGGGATTGCATTAAATGTGTAGATTGCTTTAGGTAGCATAGACATTTTCACAATATTTGTTCTTCCAATCCATGAGCATGGAATATTTTTCTGTTTCTTTGTGTCTTCCTCAATTTCTTTCATGAGGACTTTATAGTTTTCTGAGTATAGATTCTTTGCCTCTTTGGTTAGATTTATTCCTAGGTATCTTATGGTTTTGGGTGAAATTGTAAATGGGACTGACTCCTCAATTTCTCTTTCTTCTGTCTTGCTGTTAGTGTAAATAAATGCGACTGATTTCTGGGCATTGACTTTATATCCTGACACTTTACTGAATTCCTCTACAAGTTCTAGCAGTTTTGGAGTGGAGTCTTTTCTGTTTTCCACATATAGTATCATATCATCTGCAAAGAGTGATAGTTTGACTTCTTCTTTGCCGATTTGGATGCCTTTAATTTCTTTTTGTTGTCTGATTGCTGAGGCTAGGACTTCTAGTACTATGTTGAACAGCAGTGGTGATAACGGACATCCCTGCCGTGTTCCTGACCTTAGCGGAAAAGCTTTCAGTTTTTCTCCATTGAGAATGATATTTGCAGTGGGTTTTTCATAGATGGCTTTGAAAATATTGAGGTATGTGCCCTCTATCCCTACACTTTGAAGAGTTTTAATCAGGAAGGGATGCTGCACTTTGTCAAATGCTTTTTCAGCATCTACTGAGAGTATCATATGGTTCTTACTCTTTCTTTTATTAAAGTATTGTATCACATTGATGGATTTGTGGATGTTGAACCAACCTTGCAGCCCTGGAATAAATCCCACTTGGTCGTGGTGAATAATCCTTTTAATGTACTGTTGGATCCTATTGGCCAGTATTTTGGTGAGAATTTTCGCGTCTGTGTTCATCAAGGATATTGGTCTGTAATTCTCTTTTTTGATGGGATCCTTGTCTGGTTTTGGGATCAAGGTGATGCTGGCCTCATCAAATGAGTCTGGAAGCTTTCCTTCCATTTCTATTTTTTGGAACAGTTTCAGGAGAATAGGAATTAATTCTTCTTTAAATGTTTGGTAAGATTCCCCTGGGAAGCCGTCTGGTCCTGGACTTTTGTTTGTTTGGAGATTTTTGATGACTGTTTCAATCTCCTTACTGGTTATGGGTCTGTTCAGGTTATCTATTTCTTCCTGGTTCAGTTGTGGTAGTTTATATGTCTCTAGAAATGTATCCATTTCTTCCAGATTGTCAAATTTGTTGGCATAGAGTTGCTCGTAGTATGTTCTTATAATTGTTTGTATTTCTTTGGTGTTAGTTGTGATCTCTCCTCTTTCATTCATGATTTTATTTATTTGGGTCCTTTCTCTTTTCTTTTTGATAGATCTGGCCGGGGGTTTGTCAATCTTATTAATTCTTTCAAAGAACCAGCTCCTAGTTTTGTTGATTTGGTCGATTGTTTTTTTTAGTTTCTATTTCATTGATTTCTGCTCTGATCTTTATCATTTCTCTTCTCCTGTTGGGTTTAGGCTTTCTTTGTTGTTCTCTCTCCAGCTCCTTTAGGTGTAGGGTTAGGTTGTGTATTTGAGACCTTTCTTGTTTCTTGAGAAAGGCTTGCACCGCTATATATTTTCCTCTCAGGACTGCCTTTGTTGTGTCCCACAGATTTTGAACCATTGTGTTTTCATTATCATTTGTTTCCATGAATTTTTCAATTCTTCTTTAATTTCCTGGTTGACCCATTCATTCTTTAGAAGGATGCTGTTTAGTCTCCATGTATTTGGGTTCTTTCCAAATTTCCTCTTGTGATTGAGTTCTAGCTTCAGAGCATTGTGGTCTGTAAATATGCAGGGAATGATCCCAATCTTTTCATACCGGTTGAGACCTGATTTATGACCCAGGATGTGGTCTATTCTGGAGAATGTTCCATGTGCACTAGAGAAGAATGTATATTCTGTTGCTTTAGGATGGAATGTTCTGAATATATCTGTGATGTCCATCTGGTCCTGTGTGTCATTTGAGGTCTTTATTTCCTTGTTGATCTTTTGCTTGGATGATCTGTCCATTTCAGTGAGGTGAGTGTTAAATTCCCCTGCTATTATTGTATCACTGTCGATGTATTTCTTTGATTTATTATTAATTGGTTTATATAGTTGGCTGCTGCCATGTTAGGGGCATAGATATTTAAGATTGTTAGGTCTTCTTGTTGGACAGACCCTTTGAGTTTGATATAGTGTCCTTCCTCATCTCTTATTATAGTCTTTGGCTTAAAATCTAATTGATCTGATATAAGGATTGCCACCCCAGCTTTCTTCTGATGTCCATTGGCATGGTACATTGTTTTCCACCCCCTCACTTTAAATCTGGAGGTGTCTTCAGGTCTAAAATGAGTTTCTTGTAGGCAGCATATTGATGGGTTTTGTTTTTTTATCCATTCTGATACCCTGTGTCTTTTGATTGGGGCATTTAGCCCATTAACATTCAGGGTAACTATTGAGAGATATGAATTTATTGCCATTGTATTGCCTGTAAGGTGACTGTTACTGTATATTGTCTCTATTTCTTTCTGATCTACTACTTTTAGGGTCTCTCTTTGCTTAGAGGACGCCTTTCAATATTTCCTGTAGAGCTGGTTTGGTGTTTGCAAATTCTTTCAGCTTTTGTTTGTCCTGGAAGCTCTTTATTTCTCCTTCTATTTTCAATGATAGCCTAGCCAGATATAGTATTCTTGGCTGCATGTTTTTCTCGTTTAGTGCTCTGAATATATCATGCCAGTTCTTTCTGGCCTGCCAGGTCTCTGTGGATAGGTCCGCTGCCCATCTAATGTTTTTACCCTTGTATGTTACAGACTTCTTTTCCCGGGCTGCTTTCAGGATTTTCTCTTTGTCGCTAAGACTTGTAAATTTTACTATCAGGTGACGAGGTGTGGACCTATTTTTATTGATTTTGAGGGGTGTTCTTAGCATCTCCTGGGTTTTGATGTTTGTTCCCTTTGCCATATTAGGGAAATTCTCTCCAATAATTGTCTCCAATATACCTTCTGCTCCCCTCTCTCTTTCTTCTTCTTCTGGAATCCCAATTATTCTAATGTTGTGTCGTCTTATGGTGTCGCTTATCTCTCGAATTCTCTCCTCGTGGTCCAGTATTAGTTTGTCTCTCTTTTGCTCAGCTTCTTTATTCTCTGTCATTTGGTCTTCTATGTCACTAATTCTTTCTTCTGCCTCATTTATCCTAGCAGTAAGAGCTTCCATTTTTTATTGCACCTCATTAATAGCTTTTTTGATTTCAACTTGGTTAGATTTTAGTTCTTTTATTTCTCCAGAAAGAGCTTTTATCTCTCTGGAGAGGTTTTCTCTAATATCTTCTATGCCTTTTTCGAGCCCGGCGAGACCCTTGAGAATCATCGTCATTCTGAACTCTAGATCTGTCATGTTACCAATGTCCGTATTGATTAGGTCTCCAGCCTTCGGTACCGCCTCTTGTTCTTTTTTTTGAGGTGAGTTTTTCTGCCTTGTCATTTTGTCCAGATAAGATTTGCTTTCTCCTCCTGTGGAATTCCCTGTTCTTGGTGAGTGAAGTTGGTCTTGGCTGGGTTTCTTGTTGATCTTCTGGGGGAGGGGCCTGTTGTAGTGATTCTCAAGTGTCTTTGCCTGAGGCGGAATTGCACCGCCCTTGCCAGGGGCCGGGCTAAGTAATCCGCTCGGGTTTGCTTTCGGGAGCTTTTGTTCCCTGAGTGCTTTCTGTAGAGTTCTGGAGGATGGGAATGAAGATGGCAGCGTCCCAATCTCTCAGCCCGGAGGAGCCGAGAGCTTGGGGTTCTGCTCCTCAGTGCGCCCTCAGAGAAAAGCGCCCAACCACCCTGCCTCCCTGGCCTGTGGTTGCGCTTTGAGAAAAGCAGTCAATTGCTGGAACCTGGAGAAAAACGCCCGGTCGCTTCTGTCTCCGTGGCCTCCAGCCGCCCTCTGAGCCCACCCAGCCTGCAACCGGCACAAGGTAACCCCGGGATGAGAGCTCACTCCTCGGCTTTGTCGCTGTAGCTGGCTTCCCCGCTCTAATACCTGTGAGCTCTGTGGCACTCAGACACCCCTGGTCCTTCTGTGACCCCGTGGGACCTGGGGTTATGCTGACCCCACCTGGGTTTCCCCCCGGTTTAGCCTCTGGAGCAATGTCTCCCAGTGGAGCAGACTTTTAAAAGTCCCGATTTTGTGCTCCGTTGCTCTGCCGCTTGCCGGGAGCCGGCCCCTCCCCCCGCGGTCTATCTTCCCATCGCTTTGGATTCACTTCTCCGCAGGTCCTACCTTTCAGAAAGTGATCGATTTTCTTTTTCTAGAATTGTTGCTCTTCTTCTCTTCGATTTCCCGTTGGATTTGTAGGTGTTCACAATGGTTAGATAAGCTATATAGCTGATCTCCTGCTACCTGATGTCATCTCAGCCTGCTACTTCTCTGCCATATTGACTCCTCCCCCCTGTGTTGGCATTTTTAAACAAGTATAAAATGACCATATCTTTATCTTGCCTAAAATTCTTTCTCAGTTCCTTTGCAATTGGGTCAGGTCCCAAGTCCTCAGTGTTAAAGATGAGGCTCAGAAGACTCCAGCAGCCATGTCCTTCAGAGATGTCCATCCACTTTCCTTCACACTCACTGGACATTCTTCTGTCCTTGAGCCTATGTGCTCTCTCTTGGATCTGGGCCTTTTCATGTGCTCTTCCCTGCTAGGGATGCTTTTTTGTCTCCTGTTTCCTTGGCTAACTCACTCTCATCTCCTATGTCCCACCCTGAAAATGCTCTGGCTCCAAGGCCTTTTGGCACTCTCTAGACCAGGACAGGGCCTCTGCTGGAGGGTCTAGGAGATGCCCATGCTTCCTCTTCACTCACAGTCATATGCTTGTCATCTCTTATGTGGCACCTGCCTTCCCTGCCACACTCTAAGTTCCATGAGGATAGAGCAGGTTGGAGGGCTGGGGCTCCATATGATTTTTAGGTTGGGTAAATCAGGCAATATTTCTCCCTAGGCACCAGGCTCTCCTGAACTGGCCCCATAATACAGGAGTCAGCAAATATTTTCTGCAGAAGACTAGAAAGTAAATGGTTTAAGCATTGGTGGGTGGATGGGGGGTTGTAAGGATAGTCTGTCACAATTTTCACCCCTGATCTGTTTCTTTTCTCTCTTCTTTCTTTCTCTCCCCTCTGTTCCTCCCTTTTGCCCTCCCTCTCACCCTCCCTTCCTCTTCCCTCCTTCCTTTCTGCCTGCCTGCCTTTCTGTCATTCTTTCCCTTTCTCTTTTTTCAGTTTTCCTGCAGCATCAATAGTCAGACTAGAATCTTGAAGTCACACTTAGCAGCCTTGATGCAATGATCCATCGTGGGCACTGACATTTTGTATTCTTTGGATTTTTGGGTTGTTCCTGACATAGCTTATAGAACTTTATCTCATCTAGTTTTGACAGCCTCAACTCCCCATGGCCCTGCTTATTTATTTCCTTTCTGAGGTTTGTCAGTGTCCTAGGTTCTGTCAGGCAACCCATCCAGGTGTTACTTTCTGTCTTCTCTCTCTCCTCCCCAGCAGTGGTCTTCCAGAATATTGTTGCTAGTGTTTTAAAGTAGAATTATCTGTGATGTGTCTACCAGTAAAGGTCAAGAGACTCTCCTCTGTGTTGATAAGATTACACATCTTATCAAAGAAAAGAAAACTTCAACCCTGGATAATTAAACAGAAGTACAGATAGTCTGCACACGGACCACATGTCATTTAGCAGAGAAGGACGGTAGAGCCAGCATGGACAATTAAAAATTCTTGGGGGTTCCAAAATTAGGTGGCCAAAGTCTGCCAGCCAGTGCTTAGGAATCTTGATTTCTGACTTTTGACTCCTAGATTTTCTAAGTTTATTGGAAGACCATCTTCCTGGAAGATTTGAAAATTCTCAATTTGTGTCCAAAGAGACTTTTAGGAGATTAAAATCATTTACTTTATGAAAAGGCAGAGCAAAAAGGAAATAGCATGGTACCTCATTTTCAATTCTGAGTTCTTTTGTGTGGTTAAAGTAAAATTTTGTTATTGTAAATTGTTAGGAAACCTTAATTAAAGCTTCCTGCAATTTGTGATACCCAAGAAACCTTCACACACTTTAGGAAGCTCAAGAGCAAAATTGTTAGCTAGGGTACTATAGATAACAGCTGAGAGAGTAGAATTAGATGACATTACATATGCTGATATTGATGGGGGAAAAAATGTGACAACACACCAGAGTACGCTTAAATCGTGGAATGTACCAGGTGAAGAGGAGACACACTCTTGTGACCCTGTGAAACAAACCTGTCGACCACCCAAAACTAGATTCCCACTATGTTCCCAGGGTTTCAGAAACTATCAGAGGTACTCTCCAGCATCTGCTATGTTTCCCAGAATCTCATCTAATAAAAAGGGAACTAACCTGTGGAAGAAAGCATGGTCTAGTGATATACCAGAATTTCATTCTATGCTTATAATGATATGAGGTAATCCATCTAACATCCAATTCTGGAAATATCACCTTTCCTGGAAAATATCATAGGCAAGGCTTTTGCTTATTTATTCTAGTAATTTTGGTATCTCGTTGTCCTTTCCCAGACTCAACATTATAAAATTGCCACTGTCTTTGTGGATGCATGCAAGTCATAAACTTTTCCAACACCATGGCCTTCAAAAGTCATCACTGCCATTTCTGAGCTGGGCAGAGATAAGGGAACTAGCTTCAGTTTCTGACTGAGCAACCAACCGAAGGGCCAAGAACCAGTAGCTCTGATGTCTAAGGGCAGGAAAGGATGCATTTCCTTCCTAAAGTAAAAAAGCAAATTCATCCTTTCCTGACTTCAAAAAAATTAATTTTTTACTCAGATGTGTTTGACATATGACATTGTGGAAGTTGAAGGTATACAACTTGTTGCTCTGTTACGCTCATATATGGCAGTATGGTCACCACCAGAGCTTTAGCTAACACCTCTATCATGTCACACAATTATCATTTCTTTTTTGTGGTAAGAACATTTAAGATACAACCTCTTAGCAATTTTGAAGTATGCAATATGGTACTGTTAACTATAATCACCCTGTTGTGCATTGGATCTCCAAAACATGCTCATCTTCTAGTTGCAAGTCTGTATCCTTTAATGTCTCCCCAGTCCCTCCAGCCCTCAACCTCTGGTAACCACCATTCTACTGTTTCTATGAGTTCAGCTTTTTAAGATCCCACATATAGGCAACATCATATAATGTTTGTCTTTCTCTGGTTTATCTCATTAAAAATAATGCCCTCGAGGTCCATCCATGTTGTCACAAGTGGCAGGATTTCCTTCTTTCTTATGGCTGAATAATATTCCACTGTGTGTACACACACATACACATATGTAGTTTTTTATATATTCTATATATGGGTGTGTATATATATGCCACATCTTTTTTTTGTTGTTTTTTGTTTTTAAGATTTTATTTATTTGAGAGAAAGAATGAGAGAGAGAGCGTGAGAGCGGGGAGGGTCAGAGAGAGAAGCAGACTCCCCTTGAGCAGGGAGCCAGATGTGGGACTTCATCTTGGGGCCCCAGGATCATGACCTGAGCTGAATAAAGGCAGTCACTCAGCCAACTGAGCCACCCAGGCACACTATGCCACATCTTTTTTATCCATTCATCCATTGATGGGCACTTAGGTTGCTTCTCTATCTTGGCTATCATGATTAATGCTGCAATAAACAAAGGAGTACAGGTATCTCTTCAAAATCCTATTTTAATTTCCTTTGGGTATATACTCAGAAGTGGGATTGCTGGATCATATGATAGCTGTATTTTTTATTTCTTTTTTTTTAAAAAAAGATTTTATTTATTTATTTGAGAGAGAAAGAGAAGGAAAGAGAGAGAGAATGCACAAGCAGGGGCAGAGGAGAAAGAGAGGAAGAAGCCAACTCCCCACTGAGCAGGGAGCCTGATGTGGACTCAATCCCAGGATCCTGAGATCATGACCTGAGTCAGTGCTTAACTGACTGAGCCGCCCAGGCACCCTTGTATTTTATTTCTTAAGGAACCTACATACTGGTTTCCATAGTGGCTAAACCAGTTTATATTCCCATCAACAGGGCACGAGGGTTCCCTTCTCTCCAAATGGTTATCAGTACTGGTTATTTCATGTCTTTTTAATGATAGCCCTTCTAACAGATGTGAGGTGTTATGTCATTATGGTTTGGATATGCATTTTCCTGATGATTAGTGACGTTGAGCATCTTTTCATGTACCTGTTGGCCATTGGATGTCTTCTTTAGAAAAAATGTCTATTTAGTTTCTCTGCCCTCAGTTTCTCTGTCTCTTTTCTCCATTCAGGCCTCCAAAGGACTGAATGAATAATGCCCATCTGCACTGGTCAGGGCAGTCTTCTACAGATTCAAATGCTAATCTCTTCTGGAAACACCATCACAGACGTTCCCAGAAATAATGCTTTACCAGCTATCTGGGCATCCCTTAGTTCACTTAAATTGATACATGAAATTAACCATCCCATCAACCTCAGACAAACTCGCTCTGAAACCAGGATAAAAATGAAACAAAGGCGAATCCATAAGTTTGCCCAAACACAGGCAAAAAGAAGTTCATTGTGCAACCTTCAAAAACATCAAACATCCCTTTCTCTTGCTATGAGTGACTATTTCTGCACCCAATCATGAAATTGCTCTGGCTTTCTGACAGTATCCAATCTGGAGCAAACCCCGGCTTTCTTAGATCCTCTCGCAAAACACACAACTGAAGCCCAAGTCCTGCAATAGTTTCTTCCTAACCCCTCTAACTGAGACCCCCATGGTCCCCACTGGGTGTTCTCCCCTACTGCAATTAAGTAATAAATCCAGATTGTTCCACTACAGTTGTGCTCCCAGTGGTCTTTGGTTGAAGGGCACTGTCAGTGCCACAAGGGTGGAAATCCATGCTATGCATGAATTTTGGTGTTTGAGAATATTACTCTTAAATAGTAAAATAGATATCCCAAAAATCGTTGCATTCAGAAAGAAGTGAAATGTAAGCAAACCCAGTGTAAAAACAACTGTACAGAATTGCTGAGGGCATGAAGAGAGTAGGTTGGTTGATCATCATTCTCTTTAATAGAGGGTGGCTTACTGCAAGTGACCCCAGTGGGAGGGGTAGGGAGACAGTTTCTAGGCTTGAAGGCCAAAAGGAAAGTTAGCCGTCTTCTCCTTTTGTGTCAGTTGATGTGCAAACACAGTTTCATGTCATTTTCACACTAGTCCTCCAAGGCAGATTTTATCACCATCATTGACTTGAGTGATGGAGAATCAGGGCCTGGAGAGAGGTTAAAAAGCATATGCAACAACATGGAGTGATGTCACAGGATCTATGAAACTCTGAAGTTCATGGACAAGACACTACACAACTGGCCTCTAAGTGCTGCCAAATATTTGCACACCAATGGAAAGAAACATTTTTTTAAAGATTTTATTTATTTATTTGACACAGAGAGATATCACAATTAGGCAGAGAGGCAGGTGGAGAGAGAGGAGGAAGCAGTCTCCCCGCTGAGCAGAGAGCCCTATGTGGGGCTCAATCCCAGGACCTTGGGACCAGAACCTGAGCTGAAGGCAGAGGCTTTAACCCACTGAGCCATCCAGGCGTCCCAGAAAGAAACATTTTTTTTAAAAAATTTATTTATCTGACAGACAGAGATTACAAGTAGGCAGAGAGGCAGACAGAGAGAGAGGAGGAAGCAGGCTCCCCCCCGAGCAGAGAGCCTGATGTGGGGCTCAATCCCAGTACCCCGGGATCATGACCCGAGCTGAAGGCAGAGGCTTAACCCACTGAGCCACCCAGGTGCCCCAAGAAACATTTTAAATGAAGAACTAAGCCAGGGAAAAAACCATTGAATACTGAATTTTTTTTTTTTAAAGTCTTATCTAAAAATTAGGAGATGTAATATTACAACTATTGTTAAAGTTTTATTTTCTCATTATGAAAGTATTTCTTTCTTTTCCTTTTGAAAAACAAATTTTTGGTTAAAATTTCAAAAATGTCATAACCCATGAATGTTGCATTCTCTGAATGCAATACTGTTATAGTGAAAAAATTTTGTTATTGAATAAGAATTTTGAATCTAGTTCATGTACTTTTTTTTTATTTTACTGACCTCCTAAACTGCTTAATGAAAAAATGTTTCTCACTTTACTTCTTAATAATGAGTTTATTTTGTAAAATTTATTTTTTATAAATCATGTTGATTGGCACTATTATGTTGATAATAACGTTTGATAAAATGTAATGAGAAGGGTACTTTATCTCTGTGGTTTTCCTTCCTAAAATACACAGTCCCTGTCTAATCCTGAGAAAAATCCAGAGAAAAATATCAGGTAAGTCCCATTTTAGGGGACATTCTACAAAATAACTGCACTCCTCAAAACTGTCAAGGTCATTGAAAACAAGGAAAGTGTGAGAAATGGTGAGAGCCAAGAGGAACTTAAGGAGACAGAATGACTTAATATAATGTTTTCCCTCTACATCTTTGCAGTACTTTGTACTACTAGATATTGAATCTTTGCCAATATTTCAGTTAATGGTTTTAGTATTCATTGCTGATCATTACCCAAAATCTATTCATCGGAGTGCCAGATAATGATTTCTCTAATTTTATGAGGTTTTAGAAATCAGTAATGGATATTGATTTTTATTGATACCTTTTCTGCATCTATCAAAATGATCAAAGTTTTTCATTAAATGATGATTGCATTCCTGGGACCAACATTGCTCATTATATTTTGTTCATGAACTGCTGAATTATACCTAACATATGTAGCAATTTTGGATCTATTTTCAAAAAGTCATTATAATTCTATTTTTTTCTTATAGCATTCTTGTTTTTTTTTTTTTATGTCAAGGTTATACTTGTTTTCTAAAGTGAGTAGGTAGCTCTTCCCCTGGACTCACCATATTCTCGATATAGGAGTTGCATTTACAAAGGAGCACTGCAGGCTACCCACCAGTGATAGGTGTTGTCCTTCCAGACATTGACCCAAAAATGTCACCAGTTGGTTGTGCAGCTCTAGTGGTTTTTATTTTTACTCATGGAAGGAGGGAAAGAAGGAAGGAAGGAAGGAAGGAAGGAAGGAAGGAAGGAAAGAAAGAAAAAGAAAGGATGGAAGGATAGACAATCAGAAAGGACAAATAAGTAAAAAATAACTATCCATTCATCAATTAGAGAAAGCCATAATCAATGGTTTGACTTTATCTTTTCTAATAATTAGACTCTTTCATGGAGTTATTGACCAACTAAAAAAAATCTGCTTTTTAGTGAAAATTGAAATTGTTAGTGATTGTACCAAACTGTTCTTTCATTTGACTACTTTGTTTAAAGAAGAGAAAAGAAATAATTGCAATGCTTATTTTATTTTATAGGGCTATTGGTTGCAGATTGCAATGTCTGACTCAGTAATTCTTCGCAGTGTGAAGAAATTTGGAGAGGACAATTACGGTTTTGAGTCAGACAGATTCTGTAAGTGGTCTTTTTCTTTTACTGTCTCTTAAACAAAAAGAGGTTAGAGCAAAAGTGGACAAGCTAATGAACTTCCAAGGGGCAGAGGAAGACCAACAATAATATGAAGAACCATTACTGGATGTATTTCTTATTGACTAATGGGTGGTTCTATCCAGAATCCATGTAATGGAATGTTTGAAAATGCTGGGTAAAACCATACGAAGTGTGGGAGAATGTGGGGTGGCTGCACACATTGAAGGACACAACCAGTGGAATTGGTACATTTTGCAAGACTGAAATCATGGCAGGTCCAGAAATTGATGCCCAATTCCATTTCACTGATATCAAAATATTTTTCAAAAGCACCAGCTGTGAAAGCAGCATAAATGGATTTTAAACTGTACCTCCTCTGTAAATTTCCAATGCCTAGGGAAGCTAATGTCAACTCATCATGTAATACTCAACCCGTACAATAAATTAAGAACTTGGAAAAAAAAAACTGCACAAAGTGTAGGTGAATGAAAGTATCTCATCTACAAAATCTAGTGCAGGTTATTATTATTGCCTTTATCCATCTATTGTTAAAATTGATTATAGTAGTAATTATTTAGTGAGAAACAGCAAAGACTATGCTGGCCAGAATGAGATAATGGGAAAGAGGGCCCATAGCATTAGATCCTAACATCTAGTGAGCACAATTGATTCCAAGCAATTATTATTGTTATTTTAAAAAATATTTATTTACTTATTTGAGGGAGAGAGAGAGAGTGCCCAAACAGGGGGAGGGGTAGAGGGAGAGGCAGTGGAAAAGCATAGGGGAAGCAGACTCCCCACTGAGTGCTGAGGGGAGCCTAACTGAGGGGGCTCCATCTTAGGACCCTGAGATCACGACCTGAACTACCAGACACTTAACATTTTGAGTGACCCAGGTACCCCACAATTATTAGTTTTTTAAACAAATTCTATGATTTTACAACTTACAGAGGAAGAAAATGAGACTTGAATAAATTGTTTAAACTTTGGCAAAGATTTCATGACCAGTAATTATGGAGCCATCATCCCAATCCAGTTCTGATTTCTTAATTTTTTTAATGTTTTATTTTTTACTAACATATAATGTATTATTAGCCCCAGGGGTACAGGTCTGTGAATCACTAGGTTTACACACTTCACAGCACTCACCATAGCACATACTCTCCCCAATGTCCATAATCCAACCACCTTCTCCCTCAGCAACCCTCAGTTTGTTTTGTGAGATTAAGAGTCTCTCATGGTTTATCTCCCTCCAGATCCCATCTTGTTTCATTTTTTCCTTCCCCACACCCCAAACCTCCCCACGTTGCCTATCAAATTCTTCATATCAGGGAGACTATATAATTGTCTTTCTCTGATTGACTTATTTCACTCAGCATAACACCTTCTAGTTCCAACCATGTCATTGCAAAAAGCAAGATTTCATTTCTTTAGATGGCTGCATAGTATTCCATTGTATATATATACCACATCTTCTTTATCCATTCATCTGTTGACAGACATCTAGGTTCTTTCCATAGTTTGGCTATTGTGGACATTGCTGCTATAAACATTTGGGTGCATATGTCCCTTCGGATCATTACATTTGTATCTTTAGGGTAAATACCCAGTAGTGCGATTGTTAGGTCGTAGGGTAGCTTTATTTTCAACTTTTTGAGGAAACTCCATGCTGTTTTCCAGAGTGGTTCACCAGCTTGCATTCCCACCAGCAGTGTAGGAGGGTTCCCCTTTCTCCTCATCCCCGCCAGCATCTGTCATTTCCTGACTTGTTAATTTTAGCCATTCTGACTGGTGTGAGGTGGTATCTCATTGGGGTTTTGACTTGTATTTCCCTGATGCTGAGTGATGTGGAGCACTTTTTCATGTGTCTGTTGGCCATCTGGATGTCTTTTTTGCAGAAATGTCTGTTCATGTCTTCTGCCCATTTCTTGACTGGATTATTTGTTCTTTGGGTATTGAGTTTGATAAGTTCTTTATAGACTTTGGATACTAGCCCTTTATCTGATATGTCGTTTGCAAATATCTTCTCCCATTCTGTCAGTTGTCTTTGGTTTTGTTGACTGTTTCCTTTGCTGTGCAAAAGCTTTTGATCTTGAAGAATTCCCAATAGTTCATTTTTGCCTTTGCTTCCCTTGCCTTTGGCGATGTTCCTAGGAAGAAGTTGCTGCGGCTGAGGTCGAAGAGGTTGCTGCCTGTGTTCTCAAGGATTTTGATGGATTCCTTTCTCACATTGAGGTCCCTCAACCATTTTGAGTCTATTTTCGTATGTGGTGTAAGGAAATGGTCCAGATTCATTTTTTTTGGCTTGTGGCCGTCCAATTTTCCCAACACCATTTCTTGAAGAGATTTTTTTTTTTTCCATTGGACATTCTGTCCTGCTTTGTTGAAGATTAGATGACCACAGAGTTGAGGGCCTATTTCTGGGCTCTCTATTCTGTTCCATTGATCTATGTGTCTGTTTTTGTGCCAGTACCATACTGTCTTGATGATGACAGCATTGTAATAGAGCTTGAAGTCTGGAATTGTGATGCCACCAACTTTGGTTTTCTTTTTCAACATTCCTCTGGCTATTTGAGGTCTTTTCTGGTTCCATATAAATTTTAGGATTATTTGTTCCCTTTCTTTGAAAAAAATTGATGGTATTTTGATAAGGATTCCATTAAATGTGTAGATTGCTTTGGGTAGCATAGACATTTTCACAGTATTTGTTCGTCCAATCCATGAGCATGAGATGTTTTTCCATTTCTTTGTGTCTTCTTCAATTTCTTTCATGAGTACTTTATAGTTTTCTGAGCACAGATTCTTTTCCTCATTGGTTAGGTTTATTCCTAGGTATCTTATGGTTTTGGGTGCAATTGTAAATGGGATTGACCTCTTAATTTCTCTTTCTTCTGTTTTGATGTTGGGGTAGAGAAATGCAACTGATTTCTGTGCATTGATTTTTTTTAATTAATTAATTTATTTTAATAAACATATAATGTATTTTTATCCCCAGGGGTACAGTTCTGTGAATCGCCAGGTTTACACATTTCATAGCACTCATCATAGCACATGCCCTCCCCAATGTCCATATCCCCACCACCCTCCCTCTCCCATCCCCCCTCCCCCCAGCAACCCTCAGTCTGCTTTTTGAGATTGAGTCTTTTATGGTTTGTCTCCCTCCCAATCCAATCTTCTTTCATTTTTTCTTTTCCTACCTGCCCCCACCCCCCTCACATTGCATCTCCACTTCCTCATATCAAAGAGATCATATGATAGTTGTATTTCTCTGATTGACTTATTTCGCTAAGCATAACACCCTCTAGTTCCATCCATGTCATCGCAAATGGCAAGATTTCATTTCTTTTGATGGCTGCATAGTATTCCATTGTGTATATATACCACCTCTTCTTTATCCATTCATCTCTTGATGGACATCTAGGCTCTTTCCACAGTTTGGCTATTGTGGACATTGCAGCTATAAACATTCAGGTGCACGTGCCCCTTCAGAGCACCATGTTTGTATCTTTAGGATGTATACCCAGTAGTGCAATTGCTGGGTCATAGGGTAGCTCTATTTTCAGTTTTTTGAGGAACCTCCACACCGTTTTCCAGAGTGGTTGCACCAGCTTGCATTCCCACCAGCAGTGTAGGAGTGTTCCCCTCTCTCTGCATCCTCGCTAGCATCTGTCATTTCTTGACTTGTTAATTTCAGCCATTCTGACTGGTGTGAGGTGGTATCTCATTGTGGTTTTGATTTGTATTTCCCTGATGCTGAGTGATGTGGAGCACTTTTTCATGTGTCTGTTGGCCATCTGGATGTCTTCTTTGCAGAAATGTCTGTTCATGTCCTCTGCCCATTTCTTGATTGGATTATTTGTTCTTTGGGTGTTGAGTTTGCTAAGCTCTTTATAGATTTTGGATACTAGCCCTTTATCTGATATGTCGTTTGCAAATATCTTCTCCCATTCTGTCAGTTGTCTTTTGGTTTTGTTAACTGTTTCCTTTGCTGTGCAAAAGCTTTTGATCTTGATGAAATCCCAATAGTTCATTTTTGCCCTTGCTTCTGTTGCCTTTGGCGATGTTCCTAGGAAGAAGTTGCTGAGGCTGAGGTCAAAGAGGTTGCTGCCTGCATTCTCCTCAAGGATTTTGATGGATTCCTTTCTCACATTGAGGTCCTTCATCCATTTTGAGTCTATTTTCATGTGTGGTGTAAGGAAATGGTCCAATTTCATTTTTCTGCATGTGGCTGTCCAATTTTCCCAGCACCATTTGTTGAAGAGGCTGTCTTTTTTCCATTGGACATTCCTTCCTACTTTGTCAAAGATTAGTTGACCATAGAGTTGAGGGTCTATTTCTGGGCTCTCTATTCTGTTCCATTGATCTATATGTCTGTTTTTGTGCCAGTACCATACTGTCTTGATGATGACAGCTTTGTACTAGAGCTTGAAGTCCGGAATTGTGATGCCACCGACTTTGGCTTTCTTTTTCAATATTCCTTTGGCTATTCGAGGTCTTTTCTGGTTCCATTTAAATTTTAGGATTATCTGTTCTTTTTCTTTAAAAAAAATGGATGGGATTTTGATAGGAATTGCATTAAATGTGTAGATTGCTTTAGGTAGCATAGACATTTTCACAATATTTGTTATTCCAATCCATGAGCATGGAATATTTTTCCATTTCTTTGTGTCTTCCTCAATTTCTTTCATGAGGACTTTATTGTTTTCTGAGTATAGATTCTTTGCCTCTTTGGTTAGATTTATTCCTAGGTATCTTATGGTTTTGGGTGCGATTGTAAATGGGACTGACTCCTCAATTTCTCTTTCTTCTGTCTTGCTGTTAGTGTAAATAAATGCGACTGATTTCTGGGCATTGACTTTATATCCTGACACTTTACTGAATTCCTCTACAAGTTCTAGCAGTTTTGGAGTGGAGTCTTTTCTGTTTTCCACATATAGTATCATATCATCTGCAAAGAGTGATAGTTTGACTTCTTCTTTGCCGATTTGGATGCCTTTAATTTCTTTTTGTTGTCTGATTGCTGAGACTAGGACTTCTAGTACTATGTTGAACAGCAGTGGTGATAACGGACATCCCTGCCGTGTTCCTGACCTTAGCGGAAAAGCTTTCAGTTTTTCTCCATTGAGAATGATATTTGCAGTGGGTTTTTCATAGATGGCTTTGAAAATATTGAGGTATGTGCCCTCTATCCCTACACTTTGAAGAGTTTTAATCAGGAAGGGATGCTGCACTTTGTCAAATGCTTTTTCAGCATCTACTGAGAGTATCATATGGTTCTTACTCTTTCTTTTATTAAAGTATTGTATCACATTGATGGATTTGTGGATGTTGAACCAACCTTGCAGCCCTGGAATAAATCCCACTTGGTCGTGGTGAATAATCCTTTTAATGTACTGTTGGATCCTATTGGCCAGTATTTTGGTGAGAATTTTCGCGTCTGTGTTCATCAAGGATATTGGTCTGTAATTCTCTTTTTTGATGGGATCCTTGTCTGGTTTTGGGATCAAGGTGATGCTGGCCTCATAGAATGAGTTTGGAAGTTTTCCTTCCATTTCTATTTTTTGGAACAGTTTCAGGAGAATAGGAATTAATTCTTCTTTAAATGTTTGGTAGAATTCCCCTGGGAAGCCGTCTGGTCCTGGACTTTTGTTTGTTTGGAGATTTTTGATGACTGTTTCAATCTCCTTACTGGTTATGGGTCTGTTCAGGTTATCTATTTCTTCCTGGTTCAGTTGTGGTAGTTTATATGTCTCTAGAAATGTATCCATTTCTTCCAGATTGTCAAATTTGTTGGCGTACAATTGCTCATAGTATGTTCTTATAATTGTTTGTATTTCTTTGGTGTTGGTTGTGATCTCTCCTCTTTCATTCATGATTTTATTTATTTGGGTCCTTTCTCTTTTCTTATTGATAGGTCTGGCCAAGGGTTTGTCAATCTTATTAATTCTTTCAAAGAACCAGCTCCTAGTTTTGTTGATTTGGTGGATTGTTTTTTTAGTTTCTATTTCATTGATTTCTGCTCTGATCTTTATGATTTCTCTTCTCCTGTTGGCTTTAGGCTTTCTTTGTTGTTCTCTCTCCAGCTCCTTTAGGTGTAGGGTTAGGTTGTGTATTTGAGACCTTTCTTGTTTCTTGAGAAAGGCTTGCACCACTATATATTTTCCTCTCAGGACTGCCTTTGTTGTGTCCCACAGATTTTGAACCGTTGTGTTTTCATTATCATTTGTTTCCATGAATTTTTCAATTCTTCTTTAATTTCCTGGTTGACCCATTCATTCTTTAGAAGGATGCTGTTTAGTCTCCATGTATTTGGGTTCTTTCCAAATTTCCTCTTGTGATTGAGTTCTAGCTTCAGAGCATTGTGGTCTATAAATATGCAGGGAATGATCCCGATCTTTTCATACCGGTTGAGACCTGATTTATGACCCAGTATGTGGTCTATTCTGGAGAATGTTCCATGTGCACTAGAGAAGAATGTATATTCTGTTGCTTTAGGATGGAATGTTCTGAATATATCTGTGATGTCCATCTGGTCCTATGTGTCATTTAAGGCCTTTATTTCCTTGTTGATCTTTTGCTGAGATGATCTGTCCATTTCAGTGAGGGGAGTGTTAAAGTCCCCTGCTATTATTGTATCACTGTCGATGTATTTCTTTGATTTATTATTAATTGGTTTATATATGTTAGGAGCATAGATATTTAAGATTGTTAGGTCTTCTTGTTGGACAGACCCTTTGAGTATGATATAGTGTCCTTCCTCATCTCTTAATACAGTCTTTGGCTTAAAATCTAATTGATCTGATATAAGGATTGCCACCCCAGCTTTCTTCTGATGGCCATTGGCATGGTACATTGTTTTCCACCCCCTCACTTTAAATCTGGAGGTGTCTTCGGGTCTAAAATGAGTTTCTTGTAGGCAGCATATTGATGGGTTTTGTTTTTTTATCCATTCTGATACCCTGTGTCTTTTGATTGGGGCATTTAGCCCATTAACATTCAGGGTAACTATTGAGAGATATGAATTTATTGCCATTGTATTGCCTGTAAGGTGACTGTTACTGTATATTGTCTCTATTTCTTTCTGATCTACTACTTTTAGGGTCTCTCTTTGCTTAGAGGACGCCTTTCAATATTTCCTGTAGAGCTGGTTTGGTGTTTGCAAATTCTTTCAGCTTTTATTTGTCCTGGAAGCTTTTTATCTCTCCTTCTATTTTCAATGATAGCCTAGCAGGATATAGTATTCTTGGCTGCATGTTTTTCTCGTTTAGTGCTCTGAATATATCATGCCAGTTCTTTCTGGCCTGCCAGGTCTCTGTGGATAGGTCCGCTGCCCATCTAATGTTTTTACCCTTGTATGTTACAGACTTCTTTTCCCGGGCTGCTTTCAGGATTTTCTCTTTGTCGCTAAGACTTGTAAATTTTACTATCAGGTGACGAGGTGTGGACCTATTTTTATTGATTTTGAGGGGTGTTCTTAGCATCTCCTGGGTTTTGATGTTTGTTCCCTTTGCCATATTAGGGAAATTCTCTCCAATAATTGTCTCCAATATACCTTCTGCTCCCCTCTCTCTTTCTTCTTCTTCTGGAATCCCAATTATTCTAATGTTGTGTCGTCTTATGGTGTCGCTTATGTCTCGAATTCTCTCCTTGTGGTCCAGTATTTGTCTCTCTTTTGCTTAGCTTCTTTACTCTCTGTCATTTGGTCTTCTATGTCACTAATTCTTTCTTCTGCCTCATTTATCCTAGCAGTAAGAGCTTCCATTTTTTATTGCACCTCATTAATAGCTTTTTTGATTTCAACTTGGTTAGATTTTAGTTCTTTTATTTCTCCAGAAAGGGCTTTTATCTCTCCGGAGAGGGTTTCTCTAATATCTTCTGTGCCATTTTGGAGCCTGGCTAGAACCTTTAGAATCGTCATTCTGAACTCTAGATCTGCCATGTTACCAATGTCCGTATTGATTAGGTCTCCAGCCTTCGGTACCGCCTCTTGTTCTTTTTTTTGAGGTGAGTTTTTCTGCCTTGTCATTTTGTCCAGATAAGATTTGCTTTCTCCTCCTGTGGAATTCCCTGTTCTTGGTGAGTGAAGTTGGTCTTGGCTGGGTTTCTTGTTGATCTTCTGGGGGAGGGGCCTGTTGTAGTGATTCTCAAGTGTCTTTGCCCGAGGAGGAATTGCACCGCCCTTGCCAGGGGCCGGGCTAAGTAATCCGCTCGGGTTTGCTTTCGGGAGCTTTTGTTCCCTGAGCACTTTCCATAGAGTTCTGGAGGATGGGAATGAAGATGGTGGCCTCCCATTCTCCGGCCCAGAGGAGCCGAGAGCTTGGGGTTCCGTTCCTCAGTGCACCCTCAGAGAAAAGCGCCCAACCGCCCTGCCTCCCTGGCCTGTGGTTGCGCCGGTAGGAAAGCAGTCATTGCTGGCACTTGGAGAAATGTGCCCAGTCGCTTCTGTCTCCGTGGCCTCCAGCTGCGCTTCAAGCCCACCCAGCCTGCGACTGACACAAGGTAACCCCGGGCTGAGAGCTCACTCCTCGGCTTTGTCGCTGTAGCCAACTTCCCCACTCTAATACCTGTGAGCTCTGCGGCACTCAGACACCCCCTATCCTTCTGTGACCCCATGAGACCTGGGGTTACGCTGACCCCGCCTCGCCTTCTGCCCGGTTTAGCCTCTGGAGCGATGTCCCTCCCTGGAGCAGACTTTTAAAAGTCCTGATTTCGTGCTCCATTGCTCTGCCGCTTGCCAGGAGCTGGCCCCCGCGGTCTGTCTTCCTGTCTCTTTGGATTCCCTTCTCCGCAGGTCCTACCTTTCAGAAAGTGGTCAATTTTCTGTTTCTAGAATTGTTGCTCTTCTTCTCTTCGATTTCCCGTTGGATTTGTAGGTGTTCACAATGGTTAGATAAGCTATCTAGCTGATCTCCTGCTACCGGATGTCGTCTTAGACTGTTACTTCTCCACCATCTTGACTCCTCCCCCTGTGCATTGATTTTATAACCTGCCACTTTACTAAATTCCTGTACAAGTTCTAGCAGATTTATAGTGGAGTCTTTTGCGTTTTCCACATAAACTATCATATCATCTGTAAAGAGTGAGAGTTTGACTTCTTCTTTGCTGATTTGGATGCTTTTAATTTCTTTTTGTTGACTGATTGCTGAGGCTAGGACTTCTAGTACTATGTTGAATAGCAGTGGTGATAATGGACATCCCTGCCATGTTCCTGACCTTAGCAGAAAAGCTCTCAGTTTTTCTCCATTAAGAATGATATTCGTTGTGGGTTTTTCATAGATGACTTTGATGATATTGAGGTATGTACCCTCTATGCCTACACTTTGCAGAGTTTTGATCAAGAAAGGATGTTGTACTTTGTCAAATGCTTTTTTTTAGCATCTATTGAGAGTATCATATGGTTCTTGTTCTTTCTTTTATTAATGTATTGTATCACATTGATTGATTTGTGGATGTTGAACCAACCTTGCAGCCCTGGAATAAATCCCACTTGGTCGTGGTGAATAATCTTTTTAATGTACTGTTGGATCCTACTGGCTAGTATTTCAGTGAGAATTTTTGCATCCATGTTCATCAGGGATATTGGTCTATAATTCTCTCTTTTGATAGGGTCTTTGATTTTGGGATCAACGTAATACTGGCCTCATAAAATGAGTTTGGAAATTTTCCTTCCATTTCTATTTTTTGGAACAGTTTCAGAAGAATAGGAATTAATTATTCTTTAAATGTTTCATGGAATTCCCCTGGGAAGCCGTCTAGCCCTGGGCTCTTGTTTGTTGGGAGACTTTTGATGCCTGCTTCAATCTCTTTACTGGTTATGGGTCTTTTCAGGTTTTCTACTTTTTCCTGGTTCAGTTTTGGTAGTTTATACATCTCTAAGAATGCATCAATTTCTTCCAGATTGTCAAATTTACTAGTGTATAGTAGCTCATAATATGTTCTTTTAATTTTTTGTATATCTTTGGTGTTGGTTGTGATCTCTCCTCTTTCATTCATGATTTCATTTATTTGGGTCCTTTCTCTTCTCTTTTTGATAAGTCTGGCCAGGGGTTTATCAATCATTAATTCTTTTTTTTTAAATTTTTTTTTTATTTTAAAGATTTTTATTTATTCATTTGACAGACAGAGATCACAAGTAGGCAGAGAGGCAGGCAAAGAGAGAGGAGGAAGCAGGCTCCCCACTTAGCGAAGCCCGATGCGGGCTTGATCCCAGGACCCTGAGACCATGACCCAAGCTGAAGGCAGAGGCTTTAATCCACTGAGCCACCCAGGTGCCCCCTCAATCATTAATTCTTTCAAGGAACAAAGTCCTAGTTTAGTTGATTTGTTCTACTGTTTTTTTGGTTTCTATTTCATTGATTTCTGCTCTGATCTTTATGATTTCTCTTCTCCTGCTGGGTTTAAGCTTTCTTTCTTGTTCTTTCTACAACTCCTTTAGGTGTAGGGTTAGGTTGTGTATTTGAGACCTTTCTTCTTTCTTGAGAAAATCTTGTATTGCTGTATATTTTTCTCTCACGTCTGCTTTTGCTGTGTCCCACAGATTTTGGACAGTTGTGTTTTCATTATCATCTGTTTCCATGAATTTTTTCAATTCTTCTTTAATTTCTTGGTTGACCCATTCATTCTTTAGAAGGATGCTCTTTAGTCTATGTATTTGGGTTTTTTCCAAATTTCCTCTTGTGATTGAGTTCTAGCTTCAGAGCATTGTGGTCTGAAAATATGCAGGGAATGATTACAATCTTTTGGTACTAGTTGAGACCTGATTTGTGACCTAGGATGTGATCTATTCTGGAGAATGTTCCATGTGCACTAGAGGAGAATATGTGTTCTTTTGCTTTGGGGTGGAATATTCTGAATATATCTGTGATGTCCATCTGGTCCAGTGTGTCATGTAAGACCTTTATTTCCTTGTTGACCTTTTGCTTGGATGATCTGTCCATTTCAGTGAGGGGAGTGTTAAAGTCCCCTGCTATTATTGTATTACTGTCGATGTATTTCTTTGATTTTGTTATTAATTGGTTTATATAGTTGGCTGCTGCCATGTTAGGGGCATAGATATTTAAGATTGTTAGGTCTTCTTGTTAGACAGACCCTTTGAGTTGATATAGTGTCCTTCCTCATCTCTTATTATAGTCTTTGGCTTAAAATCTAATTGATCTGATATAAGGATTGCCACCCCAGCTTTTTTTTTTTTTTTTTTTTGATGTCCATTAGCATGGTATATTGTTTTCCACCCCTTCACTTTAAATCTGGAGGTGTCTTTGGGTCTAAAATGAGTTCCTTATAGACAGCATATTGACTGGTTTTGTTTTTTTATCCATTTATCCATTTTTTATCCATCTGGTACCGTATGTCTTTTAATTGGGGCATTTAGCCCATTTACATTCAGGGTAACTATTGAGAGATATGAATTTAGTGCCATTGTATTGCCTGTAAGGTGACTGTTACTGTATATTGTCTTTGTTCTTTTCTGGTCTACTATTTTTAGGCTCTCTCTTTGCTTAGAGGACCCCTTTCAATATTTCCTGTAGAGCTGATTTGGTGTTTACAAATTCTTTTAGTTTTTGTTTGTCCAGGAAGCTTGTTATCTCTTCTTCTATTTTCAATGATAGCTTAGCTAGATGTAGTATTCATGACTGCATGTTTTTCTCGTTTAGTGCTCTGAATATTTCATGCCAGTTCTTTCTGGCCTGCCAGGTCTCTGTGGATAAGTCTGCTGCCAATCTAATATTTTTACCACTGTATGTTACCACTGAAAGCAGCAACCGGGCTGCTTTCAAGATTTTCTCTTTGTCACTAAGACTTGTAAGTTTTACTATTAGATTATGGGGTATGGGCCTATTTTTATTGATTTTGAGGAGGGTTCTCTGTGCCTCCTGGATTTTGATGTTTATTCCTTTTGCCACATTAAGGAAATTCTCTACAATAATTCACTCCAATATACCTTCTGCTTCCCTCTCTTTCTTCCTCTTCCAGAATCCCAATTATTCTAATATTGTTTCATTTTATGGTATCACTTATCTCTTGAATTCTCCCCTCATGGTCCAGTAGTTTTTTGTCTCTCTTTTGTTCAGCTCATTATTCTCTGTCCTTTGGGGTTCTATCTCACTAATTCTCTCTTCTACCTCATTTACCCTAGCAGTAAGAGCCTCTATTTTTTATTGCACCCCATTAATAGATTTTTTTAAATTTCAGCTTGGTTAGATTTTAGTTCTTTTATTTCTCCAGAAAGGGCTTTTATTTCTCCAGACAGCATTTCTCTAATATCTTCTATGCCTTTTTCAAGCCCAGCTAGCACCTTGAGAATCATCAGACTGAACTCTAGATCTGACATATTACCCATGTCTGTATTGATTAGGTCCCTAGCCTTTCGTACTGCCTCTTGTTCTATTTTTTTTTTTTTTGGTGAGTTTTTCTGCCTTGTCATTTTATCCAGATAAGAATATATGAATGAGAGAATAAAATACTAAATGGGTGGCAAAGACCCCAGAAAAATGTGCATTAACCAAATCAGAAGAGACCCCAAATCATGGGGAGAAGAAAGGCAGTTAAAAGAAGTTAAGAAGTTAAGTAAAAAGAAGGTTTTTTTTGGAAAAAAAATATATATATTTATATATGTATATGTATGTGTGTGTGTGTGTGTGTATATATATGTGTGTGTATATATATATATATATATATTAGACCAGTGAATAGAACAGAGCCACCCACTTGATTTTGGGTATATTTTGGTCTCTTAGAAGAAACTACCTCCCAAAATTTTAAAGAAAGAAATATATATGTATATATATATATATATATATATATATACACACACACACATACACACACACACACATATATATATATACACACACATATATACACACACACAAAAATAAGGGTAATAAGGGTAAATATGTTGAAAGGATGGAATGTGACTGTAAAGATGAAAATTTTAAAAAATTCTTAAAAAGGGGTTGATAAGATAAGTTGGTTTGGAAAAGAAAGAAAAAGAAAGTGGAGAGAATTTGCTTAGACTGGAGACTAGAACAAAGCCTTGTGCTACATTTAGGGTATATTTTGATCTATTAGAATAAGTTATATCCAAATTTTTTTAGAAGAAAAAACCCTATATGTATACAAAAAATAAAGTTAGTTACAATGAAGGATAAAATATGACTATAATAATGAAGGTTCAAAAAGATTTTTTTTTAAAGAAAGGTATTGTTAAGATAAACTAGTTAAAAAACGTTAAAAGAGGAAAGAGTAAAAGTTAAAAAAAATTAGAATAAGAAAAAAATAAAATTAAAAACGTTTATTTAACTTTGCAAGACTAAAGAATCATAGTGTGAAAGCCATGAATTCCATGCTTTGCTTTCCCCTCCTCTGGTATTCTGCTATTCTCCTTTATCAGTGAGCTTGGTCTTGGCTGATGTTCTTGTTGATCTTCTGGAGGAGGGGCCTGTTGTAGTGATTCTCAAGTGTCTTTGCCCGAGGCGGAATTGCACTGCCCTTGCCAGGGGCTGGGCTAAGTAATCTGCTCGGTTCACTCTGGGGAGCTTTTGTTCCCTGAACATTTTCTTTTCCGTAGAGCTCTGGAAGATGCGAATGAAAATGGAGGCCTCCCAATCTCCTGCCAGGGTGAGGGGGCGAGAGCTCAGGGCCACACTCCTCAGTGCATCCTGGGAGAAAAGCACCAATCATTCCCATCTTCCTGGTCTCTGGCCCTGCTCCAAGCTCACCTGGAATGTGACCGAGCATTCCTCTCTCTAGCACACAGCCCCATCTTGAATCTCCAGACCCAGCAGATTCCTGCCATTCTGCTCTTCCGGGGGGAGTCTCCCTGGATCTGCCACTTGTGGGGTCCCTGCTTAAAGAGCAGTGGCTTGACTGTGTCATGGATCACAGTTTAAGGTAACCCCAAGCTGAGAGCTCCCTCCTCAGCTCCATCTCTGTAGCTAGCTTCCCCATGAGCTCTGCTACACTCAGACACCCCGATCCTTCTGTGACCCCACAGGACCTGAGACCACGCTGTTCCCATGAGGACTCCACCCCCACTTAGCTTCTGGAGGGATGTCCCTCAGTGAAGCAGACTTTTAAAAGTTCTGATTTTGTGCTCCGCCGCTTGCCGGGAGCCAGCCCCTGCCTCCATGGTCTATCTTTCCTTCCCTTCAGATTCACTTCTCCACAGGTCCTACCTTTTAGAAAGTGGTTGATTTTCTGTTTCTAGAATTGCTGCTCTTCTTCTCTTCGATCTCCTTTTGGATTTGTAGGTGTTTGGAATGGTTTGATAACTATCTAATTGAACTCCTGTGACCTGATGTCATCTCAGCCTGCTCCAGTTCTGATTTCTTTTTTTTTTTTTTAAAGATTTTATTTATTTATTTGACAGACAGAGACCACAAGTAGGCAGAGAGGCAGGCAGAGAGAGAGGAGGAAGCAGGCTCCCCGCCCAGCAGAGAGCCCGATGCGGGGCTCGATCCCAGGATGCCAGGATCATGACCTGAGCTGAAGGCAGCGGCTTTAACCCACTGAGCCACCCAGGCGCCCCTCCAGTTCTGATTTCTAAAGCCCAGATGTTTAATCTCTATCTATACTACAATGCCTCTTTACTCTTACTTAAATTAAATTAATTAAAATGCCAGGGATTCAGGATGTGCTGTCTCATGGCAGTGGTTGACATTAGCACCCTGAAATTCCTTTCCCTGTTGCTTCCCTGTACCCATGTCCCAGCCCCCCCCACCACCACTTTCACTTCCTATCTCCATTTGCTCTCACCTAGGCTGGGGAAAATAATATCCAGCTTAATCCAGTGGTTTCTCCTGGCATGTGAAAGTCAACATTACCTTAATTAATTTGTCATCTCAATTTTAAATAGATAAATTCTGATGTTTCCAAGGAACAAAACAATAAATATTCATTTTACTTGGTAGTTAAAAGAACTAAATTTTCTTATGCTAATTTAAAAATGTTTGTCTCCAGTTGATGTTCAGGAAATACAAATACTTCATATCCTGTAGAAGTAACAAAAATATGTAGTCAATCCAGCAGTCCTGAACCTGACAGGGTGTCTTCTTGTGTAATAGGAGAGTCAGAGAGAGGGAAGGAGAGAGAGAGAGAGAGAATGAAAAAAAAAAAAAAAAGAGAGAGAAAGAGGCAAATAGTCATTTTGCTGTGTTCCATGAATAAAGCTAACTTATGGGAATGTTTTCCCAGAGCAAAATTTTTAATGACTGTGTTATTGTGTCATTATTATTAACTGCTTTGTGCATTGTTTTTATCCTGACAGATAACAATGATAAGAATTCAAGGTAAGTGACTATTTCAACAATACATCATCTTTTCTAGAATAACTCCCTAATATTCCTTTTAAAGGCACAAAGCAGAGATAATATTTTCATGCATCTTGTATTTCCCATAAAATGACATAGGTATTCCTTTTCTCTTTAAAACATTGCTGTAATTTGATTTCAAAAATCGTTTGACATTTCCTTTCTGGATTGGGTATATTCAGCAACACCACAGAATTTCTAACCTAAATGGGCAGAGGAAAAGGTGAACAAGTATGATTTCATGAGCATAGGGGAGACCCCTCAAATTCTTCCCACAGGCAAATAGTAGAACCCTAAAATTTAATTATTAGGTATTTCTCTTTAGCTTGAGAATTTAAATACTCATATAAAAATGTCAGTTACTCATACATTAGTAAAAAGGTAGGACTAGACAGAGTCTAATCTGAGAAGACAGAAGGTAGGCATCAGGCAATTTCCTAGAGAGAGGTGGTGGAAAGGCCAAGATTCAAGTTGTATAGGAAATTCTAAGTAAGTCACAGTAGAGAGGGGTGTTGGATGTGGTAATATAAGTTTTAGACTGGGAGTGCTAGTGTCAGCCTGGACCTAGAAGAACCACGCTTTTCTCACTGGGTAGAAAAAAGATGAAAATGGGTATGGATGTAGATGAATGACAATGAGAGAATGAATAGGAGGGTTAACTGTATTCAGTTATTAGAGGAGATGAATCTGTCTTTTGATACATGAGGTAATGTAGAATGAGAAGATCATGGTGAAAGTTTGAGAAAGCTGTGGAGGAAAATGGGACAATCTGTAGACAGATGAAGTACAGTGCTGTAGATTGAGCGATGACTAGAGACCCTAATCATTCATTCATTCATGCATTCATTCATCCAATCATTTCACAAATATTAATTAAGTGCCTACCAGGTATCAGGCACTATTATAAATGCTTAGGATAAAGAAAAGAACAAAATGGGTCAAAATATCTGTCCTTGAAGAGTATATATAGCATGGTAGCTAGTAATATCTATCACTTCTTTTTCTAAGAAAAAAAAAAAAAAGCAAACATGGACTGGAGGTATGGAATGATATGGGGAGAAAGTTGAAATTTCTAAAGGTTTTAGCCAGGGAAGATCTCATTGAGAAGGTGACTTATGAAGGAAAATCTGAAGGAGATGAGGGGGTTGACCATGCTGGTATCTGAAGAAAGAACATTCTGATGAGAGGAAATAACAAGTGCAAATGGTCAAAAGTGAGAACAAATTTGACATGAACGAAGTCAGCAAAGAGGGCCAAGTGGCTTGGGTGCTGAGAACTGGAGTGCAGTAGGAGGAGACAAGGTCAGAGAGCCAATTGGCCAGACCGTGGAGGGACTTGGGCATCTCAGCAAGGACTTGGGCTTCTACTCTGAGCTGGAGGGGAAGTTTAGGGCAGTTGACTGCCAGGAGTGGCATGTGTTGGCATCAGTTCACATGTGTCTCCAGCAGGCCCCACACCCTGGCTTCGGGAGAAGGGGGGCAAACAGATGCATGGATGTGGGGACGGAGTTTCCAAAGATGGAGGTGGGGAAAAGGATTAAGGTTGATGGTAAGAATGTAGTTCAAACGGCTGGTGTGGGATCTGGGACACATGTGGAAGGAAGCACAATCTTGATGGGGTTTTAAGAATTATAAATTAAGGAGGGTTTAAGGGACTGCAGGTCTCAACTGAGATGACAAATACGTGGAGAAGGAAGAAGGAAGTGACAAAACAGGATGCATAGTCAGTCTCAGAATGCCATTGGAGTAGAGTAGTTTCTGGTGAAAGAAAGGTCCAGGGTGTATCCATGAATGGATGACTCAGGTGAAGTAGAGATCCCTGGAGTTGAGAAGGTCAAAGATGGGTTACATGGTTACATACAACTTTATGGGAAATGAAATGAGTAAGAAATAGTGAGGAAATACAATATTATGGGGAGTATGAGAGTTTTTAAAAACTTTTCCATCATATCAATACTGTTAAATGTAGTTGTTAAATTTTTAAGTGCTGGAAGGAAGCTTTAAATCAGCTAATCCAACCACCTGAACTTACATTACAAGTATAAATAGAAACAGGTTGAGGGTCAAGGTTGAGGCCCAATAGTTTTATGTTAGTATAACTGGGAATACAGAGCACCTTTTATTTCCTTTCAATACCTCTCAGAAAAACTGCACTGAATCTCTGCTAAACATGAGATATAGCTATACTGAAATCTCTGAAAGAGGTAAATCTGAAAAATAAGAGCTTGTTTTCAAGATGCCAGATTTGGCAAGAATTTCTCAGTCAATGGGGACTTTATTTCTTACTAAAGGATGACTCATAAAATCATTATCTAGGGAGAATTTCTCTTTGTTTTGGAAAGGATGGTCTATAAATCCATTATGTTTTTTTCCTCAGGTTACAAGATGAGAGGAAAGGTGACAGCAGTCAAGTTGGCTTCTTTCAATTGGTAATAAAACTGTGCTGATTTTTGACATAGATTTTGCAACTGCAAATTGTTCAGATCATGGAGGGAGTGTTAAATCTTAAGTCACTGGCAGGTTTTTAAGAACAATGTTCACTTTTTCAGTCGCAAACTTTGTCTATGTAATAACATGCTAAATGGCAGTTAGAAATATATTGGTAATTAAACTTAAATCCTGGGTGCCTGGGTGTCTCAGTCAGTTAAGCATTCAGCTCTTGATTTCAGCTCAGGTTGTGATCTCAGGGCTGTGAGATCAAGCCCTGTGATAGACTCCACGCCGGGTGTGGAGTCTGCTTAAGATTCTCTCTCTCCCTCTGTTCCACCTCACACTCTCTCTCTCTCCCCTCCCCCATTATAAATAAATAAATTAATAAATAAATAAATAAATCCTATCTGGTAATATTAAACACATAATCCTATCTGGTAGATCAGAAAAGTGTCCTGGAAAATAATCAGTAAGTCCATAATTATTTTGGTAAAGAAAATCATCACAGTAATCATATGACATATATTTATCCTTATGGATAATTTGGAATTTGGAAATTCCATAGTGTGGTATTTTCCCCTAATTTTCACAAGGCTGAGGCATTTCTAGACACTAATAGGCACTCTTGTTTGTCAATATCAGTTCTGGGATACAATTTATGCTATTGCTGAATTCTTCACACAGTATTTCTACATGGCAATGGCATCAATGCCGTGACCACTTCCCACTGAAGTTGTGAATCAATGGCTAAGAAACGAAGTCAGTTCTTGAGGTAAAGAGAATGAATTCAGACTAGGAAAGAAATAATTTAAACTAACAATGTAAGAGTCCAGTGTTTTAGATAATTAATATACCACTTATATTTTCTTAAGATTTTATTTATTTATTTGAGAGAGAGTAAAAGCAAGAGAAATCACAGAGGGATAGGCAGAGGGAGAAACAGATTCCCCACTGAGCAGGGAGACTGATGCGGGGTTTGACCCCAGGACTCTGGGAACATGACCTGAGCTGAAGGCAGATGCTTAACCAACTGGGCCACCCAGGTGCCCCAATATACCACTTATTTTGATATAATTAGTGAGAACTCTACTGTTCAATTAAGACGATTCCCATAAAATTTGGTGCTAAATGATATTTATCAGAATCTAGTAACTAAAATTAAATAGTCCTCCTACTTCTCCTGCTTTTCACCCATAGATGATCTCTGAATCCTTTGTTTTTCAAGTTTCGATTTTCTTCAACGACTGACATTTGGCTGATGTTTGTGGGAAGTTTATGTGCATTTCTCCATGGACTATCCCATCCAGGCGTGCTGCTCATTTTTGGCACAATGACAGATGTTTTTATTGACTACGAGACTGAATTACAAGAACTCAAGATCCCTGGAAGAGCATGTGTAAACAACACTATAGTATGGATCAACAGCTCCCTTAACCAGAATGTGACCAATGGAACGCGGTGTGGGTAGGCTGCTATTTTTTTCCCCCTTTTTTTGCTCATATATTAAATTGTAATTCAAAATGTGTAAATGGGATTTTATTAGCTGAACTGGAGTGATATCCAACAGAGAGCTAACAGAAACATAAATTTAACCCATATTTCTGAAAATTACTCTGCCCTGATGTTCTTCCTATTTTACCAGGTTTTTATTTTTTTATTTTTGTTTATTTTTTTATTTTTAAAAAGATTTTATCTATTTATTTGACAGAGAGAGAGAGAGAGATCACAAGTAGGCAGAGAGGCAGGCAGAGAGAGGGGATGGGGGGGGAAGCAGTCTCCCTACTGAGCAGAGAGCCCAATGCGGGGCTCGATCCCAGGACCCTGGGATCATGACCCGAGCAGAAGGCAGAGGCTCAACCTACTGAGCCACCCAGGCACCCCAAGGTTTTTAAATCCTAACAAAAAAACAGAATTAGAAATTGCCCTTTAAATGGGTCACCCAAATTTAAGCACTTTGTAGAATATAGGCTTGAGGATGAACACTACCAGTACAGTAGGAGGGTAAGCCATGAATTTTACTTGAGTCTTTGTCATGTCTTATGTCTTATATGCAAGACTTCTTTTAGTTCCTTAACTGCTGTCTGTTTCTTAGCTTCTGTGGCTCTGGCAAATGGCCCACATGATCTTCAGTCTGCTTTCTGTAATGGGAAACTCATTAGTGTGCTACAACACTTGGAGTAGGAGCTGCTTGGTCTCAGTAGTTGAGTCTCTATGGAAGAGTGGTATGGCGCTATAAACAGAAAAGGGCCATGCAGTATTAGCCAGAACCCACTGTGCTACTATTCATTTTGTGATAAGCCCAACAGTGAGTCTATAGTGTTTCATGGTGTTGACTCATTGTCACAGAATGAAGTTTGCAGCCTGCCTCACATTGCCTCAGGGCCAGAACAAGCTCATTGGCATGTATGAACCCACACGCTCAGGTTTAAGAGCCAAGGGCCCGGCACATCCTGACTAGAAAGACACTTGGAATAGCTCCCCTAGGCAAATTTATATTTTTCACCTTCATTTAAAAAATATTTCCACATATTTCATTTAGATTATGAGCAAATCCTGTTAAACCACTGATACTGTTCCATAATATTATCTACTGTTAGGGTCTTTCATTCATTTACTCATTCAACCAAAACTTTTGAACACCAACTTCATACCAGGAAATTGTGTAAGCCTCAAGGATATAGTGGTTATTTTGAGTCATGGTCCTTATCTTCATGGTGTTTAGATCTAATCAGTAAAATCATCATTAAATCAGAGACCATTCAAATAAATACGTAGTTACACCTGGTTAGTACTTGACAGAAAAATACAAGAAAATATACAATGTGCAGAATTATCTTTTAAAAAATAATAAGCTTACTCATTAGAAATAAATTTCCTAATGTGTAAATATATATGTTTCTTTTCTAAATTTGGAAGTAAGATTCAGAACAGTTTGTATAAAAGAGTTACTGTTGTCAATGACAGTCTTTTAATTTTAAGTCTTTCATGTTGGGAGACAAAAGTGAATTGTTTTTTACAGAGTAGTTCGACTATAAAAACGTGAGGTTAATTACTTCCCCCTTTGAAAAAAGTGCATTCAGACTTACGTATGATGTAAATTGACCCAAATCATTTATAACATTTATGGAGGTAAAATTTTCTAGGGAAAATTCCTGAAAGTATAGCCTGTTATGCCTTAAAATTTGGTTATAAATGTTAGGCTAAAATTTGAGACATGTCTGTGATAACAAGTGTTCATAAATATTTATTAGATAATTTAAAGTGTGAATCTACCATTAACATCTATATCACTAACATCCAGTAGAAAGGAATTTTCTATGGCTACCCATCACTCACACTTTAGTTATTCTTACTAGGTGATATACTTGAAGGTGAGCAAATAGTGCAAAGCAAATGGGGGCTTTCAGAAGCTCATTGGCTTTTGCTGAATTTATAGGATACAGAACATGTAAATGGATATTTGTCCTTTTTTAAAAATTTTGTATGAGTTTCTGGAATTGTGTAGACCTTGTCTTTCTCGGGCTTTTTCTTTATGAAGATCTCCTTTGATGAGTTAAATACTTTAATTGTGAATTATTATGGTCCCCGACATGACTCCTGCTTTACTTTTGGGTAAATATTTATTTAGCTTTTATGTAGTTAAGATCACTGTGAAAATGGACTTGGGTGGAACAGAAGAGAAGGGAGTGGACATTTTCCTACCTGTAAGTAGTTAACGTGCCTCCAGAATTACTCAGCTCTTTTGCACCTTTTTCCTTGGAAAAAGTATATCATTAAAAGTGTAATTTCTCCACCTATTATAATAAGTATATTAGTCTTGGACAAAGTTACTCCATGATTTTATCAACATAAGCAGTCATGTGTAATAGTAGGAACTGGTTTTGCTCTTTCATTTCACTGGTTGGTTTCTACATTTCAGTTATAATCCATTGGATGGAATTTTTAGGCAAAGCCTTTCAAATGATTCTCAGTGCATAATGCTGGAAAGTATTATAGAACATCAGGCCTCCTGATTAGTTTATCAGAATTTATTTGCTCAGAATAATCAAATAGTAAGACAAAAGAATGAAAAATGACTGAAAGGGAAGTTCAAAGAGTCCAAATACCACAGTGCAGCTTCTTTCTACTTTCTTTTAACCAACTGAAGTGTAAAAATTCAAATGGAAGCCACAAAGTCTTGTGACTTAATTGTGGAAGTAACATACCATAATTTCTGCCATTCTCTGCAGCCATTGAGAAGTCTGATTCCTCATTCCCCCCACATGTGAATGCATTAAAGTAGAAATAAGCCTGTATTTTCTCTTGGATTTCAGTCTGCTTTCTTAGCAATGTACAGTTAGTGTATGCATTCAAGCACTATACTGAAGTTAGACACTATAAAACCATATACTTTAAAAAATCGTTTTATTGAGACACAATTTACATACCATGAAATTTACCAACTTAAGGTGTACAACTCAATGGTTTTTAGTCTTTTGCAGAGTTGTGCCTCCACCACTATAATCAATTTTAGAACATTTTTTTAAATTTATTTATTGGACAGACAGAGATCACAAGTAGGCAGAGAGGCAGGCAGAGAGAGAGGAAGGGAAGCAGGCTCCCTGCTGAGCAGAGAGCCCGATGTGGGGCTCGATCCCAGGACCCTGGGACCATGACCTGAGCCGAAGGCAGAGGCTTTAACCCACTGAGCCACCCAGGTGTCCCAACATTTTTATTACTACAGAAAGACCCCATACCCCTTAGCTATCATTCTCCGATTCCCTCATTCCCCCCACCCCCGCCTCAGTCCTAGACAACCACTAATCTACCTTCTGGCTCTGTAGATTTACCTATTCTGGACATTTCATACAAATGGAATCCCATAATATGGGGTCCTTTGCGATTGGTTTCTTCAACTGAACATAATGTTTTCAAGGTTCATCATATCATAGCATGAATTAGCACAGCCTAGCATGTGCCTATCCTGGAGAGTGCTCCATGTGTACTTGTGGGGAATATGTATTTTGCCATTATTGAATGGAATGTTCAAAAGATGTCTGTCAGGACTAATTGGTTTATGGTGTTACTCAAGTCTTTTATTTCTAGTTGTTCTATCCAATACTGAAAATACGGAGTTCTAATCTCTGACTATTATCAATGAGCTATTTCTACCCTTGAATCTGTCACCCTTTGCTTCATGTATTTGGGGGCTCCATTTTTAGATGCATATATATTTAAAATTTATGTAATCTTTCTATAGATTGACCCTTTATAATTACAAAATGGTTTTTATTTCTAGTAATAATTTTTAAAAATTTGTCTTATATTAGTATAGCCACTCTTGGTTTGTTATGGTTGCTTTTTACCATGACACATCTTTTTTCCATACTACTTTCAACTTGCTCATATCTTTGAATTTAAATATGTCTCCTTCAGACAGCCTACAGTTGGAGCTTGTATTTTTTTTTTTTATAATTTACCCAGTCTCACAATCTCTGCCTTTTGATTGGATTATTTAATCCACTACATATAAAACCAACCTATCTAAGAGTCTAAAAAAGTGGATAGGAGAAGGTTAGAGATCTCAGGACCCAAATAATGACATGGTTGTGTATTTTATGGATTTTCTTTAGGCTTCGTATGTACTAGATTGGGTGTTGGGAAACTGTAACCTAGAAATACCAGTATGTACAGACCACAAAGGACTCAATAAAATTCTGCTCTCTCTAGATAATACACCACAAAGAGGCAGCCTGACTGAAGAATTTCAGGCAGTTAACTATTCTACTCAAGCCAACACCACAGAACAAAACAAAACACATATAACTCACTCTTACCCATGGCAGCAAGGTTGAGCCTGGGACCTAGACTTCCATCTTTGCCAGGTATCAATGAGCCACTGCCCTGTCTCTCCCCTACCCAACTCCTGTGGTGTCAGTGAAGAATTTGTGGAGGCCTGAACCATCCCCATGGTAATGAGAAACCTCTCCCCTACCTGCTCGGGTAGGATCAGAGAGTCAGGACATTCATCACCACCCCCATGGAAGAGAAAATCAAGACATTTTCAGATGAGGGAAATGAAGAGAATTTATTGTCAGCTGACTTACTTAAAAGAATGGCTAAAGGAAGTTCTTTGAACAGAAAGAAAACAATAAAAGAAACCTTGGATATTAAGTAGGAAGAACATGGTAAGCAAAACTTCCCTCCTTTTCCTGAGTTTTCTAAATTATGTTTGAGGGTGGAAGCAAAAATACTAACACTGTCTGATATGGTTCTATTGTAATACTGTCTGAGGTGAGTGTGATTTGGAAATATTAAAGGCAATTAAATCATTAACAGGGGAGAATAAATGTATATAAAGGGAGGCAGTGTTTTTATACCCTGCACAAACTGGTAAATTGACAATAGTAAGTGATATATCTATAATGGAATTCCTAGAGCAACCACTAAAAAAGCTACTCAGAGAGATACAGTCAAAATCACTAAAGATAAATTAAAATTGAATTCTAAAAAATGTTTGAGGGGCACTTGGCTGCAGGAGTCTGTTAAGCATTTGACTCTTGATCTCAGCTCATGTCTTGATCTCAGGGTTGTGAGTTCAAGCCCAACATTGGGCTCCATGCTAGGTGTGGAGCCTACTTAAAATAAAATAATAAAATTAAATAAAATTAAATTAAAATTTAAAAAAATTTTGAGCAGCCCATAAGAAAGCAGGGGGAAAAAAACAGAAAAATATAAAAAAGAGAGAACAAACAGAAAAGAAAAAAAAATGTTACATTTGAGCCTAGCATATCAATAATTATATTAAATTTAAGTGATTTATTTTATTTTTTTTTAAATTTTATTTATGTATTTGACAGAGAGAGATCACAAGTAGGCAGAAAGGCAGGCAGAGAGAGAGGGGGAAGCAGGCTCCCTGCTGAGCAGAGAGCCGGATGTGGGGCTTGATCTCAGGACCCTGAGATCATGATCTAAGCCGAAGGCAGAGGCTTAACCCTCTGAGCCACCCAGGTACCCCAAATTTAAGTGATTTAAATATACTAAATAAGATAGGGGTTGGCAGAATGGATTTTAAAATAACCCAACTACATGCTATTTATGAGGAAATCACTTTAATTAAAAAATAGAGGCAAGTCAAGGGGTGCCTGGGTGACTCAATTGGTTAAGCATCTGACTCTTGGTTTTGGCTCAGGTCGTGATCCCAGGGTTATGAGATGGAACCCCATGTTGGGCTCTGTGTTCAGCTGAGAGTCTACTTGAGATTTTCTCTTCTCTCTCTCCCTCTGCCCCTCCTCCTGCTCACACACTTTCTCTCTAAAGAATGGAAATAGATTGTCATGCAAACAATCGAAAGAAAAAAGAAATGGCTATACTGATATGAGATAAAATAGACTTTGGAACAAAGAAAACGACAGAGACAAGGAGAGAATTTGTACAATGATAAAAGGGTCAATCTGCCAGGAAGACACAGCAATCTTAAATGTGTATTCGCCAATCAGAATCGCAAAACATGTGAAGCAACAATTGACAGAATGGAAAGGAAAAAGAGACAAATCAAAATTATAGTAGACCCCTTAAATATCCATCTCTCACCAATTTGTAGAACAGGTAGACATTAAATTATCACGGATATAGAAGAACTCAACAGCAGCAACCAACAGGATCTAACTGACATCTATAGGACATTTCACTCAACAACCACATAATACACATTCTTTTCAAGAGCCTACAGGGCATATGCCAAGACAGACCATATCCTGAGCCATGAAACAAACCTCAACAAATGCAAAATACTTGAAATAATAGAGTGCATTCTCTGGCTACAATGGAATCAAAGTAGAAATCAAAACTAAGGATAATGGAAATCCCCCCAGATTCTTGGGAATCAGATAATAGACATCTAAATAATCCATAGATCAAAGATGAAGTCTCAGGGAAAAGTTTTAAAAATTAAATGAGTGAAAGGGAAAATAGAAAATGTGAAAATCTGTAGGACACAGCTCATACAGGGCTGAGAGGAAAATTTATATGACTAAATGCACACCTTACAAAAGAGGAAAATTGCAAATTAAACATCTAAGCTTCCAACTCAAAAACCTAGAAAAACAGCAAAATAAATCTACTGAAAATGTATGAGAAGAAATTATAAAGATAAAACAAAAAAATACAGAAAATCAATGAAATACACCATGACCAAGTAGAGTGTATTCTAGAGAAGCATACTTTGTTCAATATTAGAAAAAGTCAATGTAATCCACCATGTTAACAGGCTAATATAGAAAACCACGCGATGATCTCCATCAACATAGAAAAAGCATTTAAAATTTCAATATTCATCCATAATAAAAACTCTCAGAAAACTAGGAATGGAAAGGAACTTCTTTAACTTAAGAAAGGACATCTAAAAAAAAGTCCTATGGCTAACATTATACTCAAAAGTGGAAGATTGAATATTTTCTCCCTAAGACTGGAAGCAAGGCAAAGATAGAGGCTTTCGCTGCTATTATTCAACACATTACTCAAAGTTCTAGCTTATACAATAAGGAAGGAAAGGAATACTGATTTAATACTGAACACTACTGAACTGTACACTTAAACATGGTTAAGTTGGTAAATTTTATGTTATGTGTTCTTTATTACAATTAAAACATTTGTAATGAAAAAAATACAGATCTAAAAGGAAGAAATATACCTGTTTATTTTGGAGATGATATTGTCAACATAGAAAAGCCAAAAGGATATACAAAAATATCCTAGAACCAATAAATGAGTTTGGCAAAGTCATAAAATACCAAACACCAAATAAATACAAAAAATTTAGTGGTATTTCTACATACTAACAATGAACACGTGGACACCAAAATTCAAAATATAGTGCCAAAAAATAAAATAAGACAAAACAAAACAAAATAAAATAAATATAATGCCATTTACAATTGCTCAAAAAATTTATTTAGGTGCAAATATAAAAAAAATGTATAGGACTTTTATGCTGAAAAATGCAAAATACTGATGAAAGAAATCAAAGACCTAAATAGATGGAGAGACATACTTACTCATGAATTGGAAAATTCAATATAATAAAGATGTAAATTCCCTCAAGCTGACATATAGCTTTAATAAAATTCCTATCAAAATCTCAGCAAGATATTTTTATATAGACAAGAAAACTCTGAAATTTATATTAAAAGGCAAAAGAACTAGAATATCTAAAACAACTTTGAAAAAGAAGAATAAAATGTGAGGAAACAATCTACCTGATTTCAAGACATATTATACAGCTACAACAATCAAGGTTGTGTGGTATCGACAGAAGAGCAGAACAGAGAACTCAAACATAGACCCATGCAAACATGTCCAATTGATTGTTGGCAAAGGTGGAAAATAAATTCAATGGAGAAAATATAAACTTTTTTATCAAATGGTGCATGACTAGTTGGACATCCATAGGCAAAAAATGAACCCATACAAAAAATAGCTCAAAATGGATTTTGGACTTAACTGTAAAAAATAAACTGTAGACTTTTAGAAAAATATGTAGGTGACCATTTTTGTGTCTAAGGCCAGACAAAGAGCTTTTAGACTTGACACTAAAAGAACAATCCATAAAAAGAAAAATTGGTGAATTGGATTTCATCAAAATGGAGAACTTGTGCTCTGGAAGACCCAGGGAAGAGGATGAAAAGAAAAGCTACAGACTGGGAGAGTATATTTGTGAATTACATATCTAAAAAAGGACTAGGATCTAGAAAATTTAAAGAACTCTCCAAATTCAATGGTTCGGAGAACTCCAATTTGAATAAGGGAAAAACACATGATCAAGCATTTCACTAGGGATATAAAGACAGCAAATGAGCACATGAAAGATATTTAGCCACATTAGTGATTAGGGAATGCAAATTAAAATCAAAATGAGGTATCAGCACAAATCTATTAGAATGGGTAAAATAAAAATAATAGTAACACCAGAGCTGGTGGGGTTGTGGAGGAACCAGATCACTTACACCTTGCTGGTGGGAATGTAAAATGGTGCAACCACTCTGGAAAATAGTTTGGCCATTAAAAAAGAGTTAAACATGCAAATGTTATAACCCAGAAATTCTACTGTTGGGGATTTATCCCAGAGAAATGAAAACGTATGTTTACATAAAAACCTATACATAAAGGTTATAGACACTTTATTTGTAACAGACAAAACTGGAAACAGCCCAGATATCCTTCAGTGGGCAAGTGGCTAAGCAAACTGTGATATATCTATACCATGGAAAATGACTTAACAATAAACAGGAACAAATAATTTATGAAACTTTAAAGCATTATGCTGAGTAAAAAAAAAAAAAAAAAAAAAAACAACCAACACCCAAAGGTTACATACTGTGTGATTCCATTTATAAAATATTCTTCAAATGACAGAACCGTGGCAATAGAGAACAGACAAGATTAGGTATTAAGGGGGGAGTGGAGGCTGGATGGAAGCATGTGTAGATGTAAAAGGGCGACATGAAGAACCGCTGGGGTGATGAGAACATTCTGATCTTGATTATATCAATGTCATCATCCTGGTTGGGATATTGTCCTGTCATTTTGCAAGGTATTACCAAAGGGTGTATATGTTTCTGTATTATTTCTCACAATTGCATGAGAATCCACACTTACCTCAAAAAAAAAAAAAGTGGCATGAAAAACAAACCAACAACAACAAAAAAATAGCTTCATGGGTGAGAAAAATTGTCATAGATTCTCTGAAAGGAAATTCCAGCCATTCTGGCAGTAAGCTACCATAGTGTATGCATGTTCTGCAAAACAGCTTCACCCAGTGATCTGCCATTTGTCCATAGGTTGATGTCCTGTGCATTAAGAATACAGAACCTCCAACATTCTGAGAGTAGGACGTGGGCAAGTTTCTGCCAATCCCTGATGCTTGTTTTGGAGTTGACACTGATTTCATTCTGAAATGTTAATGCTACTGGGTCTACAGTGCATGAAAACCATTGAAAGGAAAACTCCGTGTTAAGCAATGCACCTTGTTGTAAAGACCTCCTAGGTATTTAAAATGAAAGCCCTAATGGCTTTAGTAAATCTGAAATCTTGAGGTATAAATTGAGAACTTTGATTTTTATGGTGCATTTATTTTTCATTAAAAGCAAGGTAAGAATCCACATATCTTCATAATTTGTAAAATATATCTTACCTTTCCCCCCTAACTGTCATCTTTCTGTCCTCTTCTCTCTTCAACAAATGAAACTTAATGTAGTCAAATAGATGTATGTCAATTTTGCTGTTAAAAAAGAAAGGCACCCATTTGGTGAGCCAAATTGCTTGCACACTTTAAAAAACTCCTTTCCAGGATTTCATAACCACAAGAAAACTTTCCACCCGATGATTAAAAAAAATCTGATGTGCAGTCAAATGAGTCAAGCCAGCCTGCTCCTTTCCTTCCTATCAGTTTTTCTGATAGGTTTGTCCTGTTGTTCCAGAAATATTCTCAAGTAGTTTCTAAAACCCTAATAACTTCTTATCTCCAAGAATAAAATAAAAATAAGTTAACCATTCATCTCTGGGGTGCCTCAGGAGGAAACAGAATCATAAACTACACATGTTCTTATCCACACCATCCAGCAATGATATAATTCTCCTGAAGTTTGCCCTAATAAATTCTGGAGCTGGGTCAGTGCTCAGTACTTTTAATCTGAGTAGGTCTGTTTATTCCTGGCAGCTGCTTCTTTCATGGCAGCCATTTTATTGCCTCTGTGTGTGTAGGAGGAACGCACCACAGGATATCTAAGTGAAACTTATTGACAAATACTCCTAGTTCTCTGTTTTGGGACACCCAAATTTCATTTCACAATGAAAAATTTCACAGAAAACAAAGAGTATGGCCTCATTTACACATTAGAAGTCTTGTTCTCCATTATGCATCTTATACAGAGATACTTAACTTATGTGAGAACCTCTGATTGTGGATCCTTATATATGTAAGTTTTCTAGGTCTTGTTCATTCTTGGGTTCCCTTAAACCATCATAAAAAGACCAAAAATGTGTTGAACAGACATATTAGCTATTTTGGAAATGATCCCTCCAAAGAGGGGTTGACCAAGGCAATTATTTCCCTTCTTTATAAGTATTTTGAAAGTCAAAGCAAAATCAAGAAACATTTATGGAGGTATTGTGTCTGCTATGTGTAAGGTATTGTACAAGGCTTCAGGCAGTGTGAGCAAGCAGCTAAAACCAAGCCCTTGTCCTCAAGTGGCCTACAATCTGGCAAAACAAGCATAAATCTATTCAGTATAGATATAATCAATGAAGATATCAAATAGTAGTGCAAGATGTCAATAAAATCTGGCATGGAATAACAGTTTGTTCTGAATTAAAGAAATTATACTTAAACACCTGGTCTAGTTCAGTAGAGGAAGAGAACAATTCAAGCTTGAGTCACAGAAGGAAGCCCTGACAGGAAGCAGAAATCACATCAGATGGGAATATCTCCGCCCAAGATGCAGGTTTCCGGTTTTCTAAAGAAATGGACTCACGGGGCGTCTGGGTGGCTCAGTGGGTTAAACCCTCTGCCTTCAGCTCAGGTCATGATCCCAGAGTCCTGGGATCCAGCCTTAGCACGGAGCCTGCTTCCCCGCTCTCTCTGCCTGCCTCTCTGCCTACTTGTGGTCTGTCTCTCTCTGTCAAATAAATAAATAAAATCTTAAAAAAAAAAAAAAGAAATGGACTCGCTATCATTTAGAGCATCCTCAAGGGTTAGAACTGTTAGTAACCAATATGTTAATTTTCTAAGTACACAATTCTTTATTTTCTGAAAACAATTTCAGACTAATTTGTGCCTCCCTTCCCTACCCCTGCCAATCTCCAAACACTATACCAAAGCATGGTAGTTGCACTGAAAAAACACTGTAGAGCTTTCTTGCTGTTCCCCACAAATTTTCACCTTAGAAATTGTCCCAGAGGGGCTGCAGTCGACAGAAGGATTAGGCTGATAAAGTATTTTCTCCTTCTCCTTCTCTGGGATGATGACACACACATTTTTCAGTGTTACTTTGAGATGAAAGAGTTGAAAAGCTGGTTTGGACTCCTGGAAGAGGTAGAAGTAAAGCTCCTGACTTACAGCTCACACCTCTCTACCGGTGTCTTTGCAGACACCAGTCTAGCTTTTTAAACCTTTCCCTAGCAACCCTCAGTTTGTTTCCTGAGATTAAGAGTATCTTATGGTTTGTCTCCCTCTCTAGTTTCATATTGTTTCATTTTTCCCTTTCTTCCCCTATGATCTTCTGTCTTGTTTCTCTAATTCCTCATATCAGGGAGATCATATGATAATTGTCTTTCTCTGATGGACTTACTTCACTTAGCATGATACCCTCTAGTTCCATCCACGTCATTGCAAATGTCAAGGCTTCAGTTTTTGATAGCTGCATAGTATTCCATTGTATATATATACAACATCTTCTTTATCCATTCATCTTTCAATGGACATCTAGGCTCCTTCCATAGTTTGGCTATTGTGGACATTGCTGCTATAAACATTGGGGTGTACGTGCCCCTTTGGATCACTACATTTGTATCTTTGGGATAAATACCCAGTAGAGCAATTGCTGGGTCATAGGGTAGCTCTATTTTCAACTTTTTGAAGAATCTCCATATTATTTTCCAGAGTGGCTGCACCAGCTTGCATTCCCACCAACAGTGTAGGAGGGTTCCCCTTTCTCCGAATCCTTGCCAACATCTGTCATTTCCTGACTTGTTAATTTTAGCCATTCTGACTGGTGTGAGGTGGTATTTCACTGTGGTCTGGATTTGTATTTCCCTGATGCTGAGTGATGTGGAGCACTTTTTTATGTGTGTTGGCCATTTGGATGTCTTCTTTGCAGAAATGTCTGTTCATGTCTTCTTCCCATTTCTTGATTGGATTAATTTGTTCTTTGGGTGTTGAGTTTCATAAGATGATATGGGCTATGGTGAGCATTGTGAATTGTGTAAGACTGATGATCACAGACCTGTACCCCTGAAACAAATAATACAGTTTATGTTAATAAAAAAAAAAAACCTCTCCCTCACAGTGATTGCCCCATCACTGCATAATGAGCATGAGGGAAGGGCCCTGGTAGACAGAGCACTGAGCTGCCATCTACTGCCCCTGGCTTCTAACAACTGCCAGTGAGTTATTTCTGCCCATAAACAGGAAGGGGGTAGGGGTGCCTGAGTGGCTTGATGGGTTAAGCGTCTACCTTTAGCCAGGGGTCCTGGGATGGAGCCCCACATCAGGTTCCCTGCTCAGCAGGGAGTCTGCTTCTCCCTCTTTCTGCCCTCCCCCCTACTCATGCTCTCTCTCTCTCTCTCTCTCTCAAATAAATAAGTAAGATTTTTTAAAAAGTAAAAATAAGGGGCGCCTGGGTGGCTCAGTGGGTTGAAGCCTCTGCCCTGGTCTCGGGTCATGGTCTCGGGGTCCTGGGACTGGGCCCCGCATTGAGCTCTCTGCTCAGCGGGGAGCCTGCTTCCCCTTCTCTCTCTGCCTGCCTCTCTGCCTACTCGTGATCTCTGTCTGTCAAATAAATAAATAAAAATTTTTTTAAAAGTAAAAATAAAATGAAAACAAAGGGAGTAGGCATCTTTGCTGGGGTTAGTACCATGAGGTCTAGGGAGAGATTTGTTGGATTGATGATAATTCTACATAGATAAGATGTCTTACCCATATTTCATATATCATTTTCCTCTGTAATATATTATTACATTACCCGCAGATGTAATCTTTGGTAAACTTGACCCTACTTCTGAATCCTAATGTTTTCCCCCCTCTTTTGAAGGTTGCTGGACATTGAAAGTGAAATGATCAAATTTGCCAGTTACTATGCTGGAATCGCTTTGGTAGTACTTATCACAGGATATATTCAAGTGAGTGGTGCCAACATTTTATTTTTAGGTCAACATTTGGGCTCAGAGACATTACAATGAAATGCAAAGTGCACTCTAACTTTTAAGTTATTCAGAAGCCCTAAGGACTACAATTTTATTTGGAGGTGGGGGGTGGTGAGAGGAAGGATTACATCTTCTCAGGCTGGGAGAAAATACAGACAGTTGTCTAGAGAGACAGAGAATAGACTGAATTTCAGTGTCTCCTCTATTTCATCTTCTAAACTCAAAAATAGGCGGTTGTGGGTATATTTGTAGAGGAAGTGTGGGTCCCCCAAAGAAAGCCAGACATGAGGAGTTGGAGAAAAGTGAACTTTACTTTCTTTTTTTCTTTCACTGCCAAAATCTCACCAACCTGTGTTCCAACCCCAAATCTGTAAACTGAATCTTAACGTAGTCTATGTTTAAGCCATGGAAGGGCATGGAGTTACTTAACCCTTATTAAGGAAGAAAAATATTCCATCTTTCACCTTCTTCTGTAGAAAAAATAATGACTCTCCTCAACCTCCATTCATTCAAGAATTTCAGGAAGTCCATGTTCATTATAAAGAGAAATGAATCCATTTTCCCCATTCTGGTACTGAGAGTTTAAATGACAGCCCGACTTTGCTTGGTTGGGGATAGCTATCAGAAGATTCCCTGCTTATGTCATAATTTTTGTCTTCCTTTCTCTGAAAATCATTGTCCCACAGTCTGGAACCTATGCATACACGCTTGTTGGCAGGCCTTGCAGGGGGGAAAACTACACTCAGAAGTGCCATGCAAAAATAGGGATCTAAGAGCAAGAATTTTTTTTTTTTTTTGGCGCTGTGAGCCTTCTTTCCGCATGTGGAAAGTGAAGTTTGGTAAGGTTAGATCGACAAGTGGCAAAGCCAAATTCGCACCCAACCCTTCCTGCTTCCCTGGCCACAGCTGTTCTGCTCATCCTCCTCTGGGCAGCAGGTGCTGAGCTCACCGCACTTCCCATGACTCAGCATTCTGTGACTCACTTTCCTCTCTTTCTCAGGGCTTATACTGAAAGTATTTTCTTCTGAAAAGTGAAGGAACGAAGGAATATTTTTAACATCATAATGCCCAACATTCCTTGCTCCATTTTCAGATATGCTTTTGGGTGATTGCTGCAGCTCGTCAGATACAGAAAATGAGAAAAATTTCCTTTAGGAAAGTAATGCGAATGGAAATAGGATGGTTTGACTGCAATTCCGTGGGAGAGCTGAATACAAGATTTTCTGAGTAAGTAGCTGGTAGGAGGTTTTAATGTATGTGTGCATTTTTTATCATAGAACCCGTGTTTCTAAATTAAATAACAATTAGAAACACATTTTCAGTCATTTTGGATACATTTTGTCTCTTAAATTGAGCTTTTATGGGTAGCATCATTTTTTCATAGGTCATGCTTTATCCAAATGATCATTAACAATTGAAAGCCAGGATACTACAGTTTTGTTTGTAGGTCCTTGATCAAAATCTTAGAAATGGAGGATTACAGAATGGAGTTAAAAGAAATAGGGCTGTGTGGCCTCTAAAAGAGAGACCAAGGGATGTCACAATCCATGTATCTATAGGGAAAAACAGCGCACTTACAATGAATTATCTTGCCTTGGTTGTTGAGGTCATTTCTGCACATAAAAACAAAGACCAAAAAAAAAAAAAAAAGTCCAAAGTAGTTTGAGAAAGATTCAAACTAAACAACTGGATTTAAATCTGGTTAATACCCAAAGACCAGTTGGGGTCATTGATAGCCCCCCTTCCCCTCTTCCTCTAGGTATTCTGAATGAGCCTTGAGTAATTAGAAGCAATTGAACCCTACTGAATTGAACTTTGGGGTCCCATGAGGTCCCATGAGACAGTGTGTATTACAGTGAAGATCAAAGACTGAATGTTGGGATACTTAGATTCTAGCACTCTTTCTGCCCCTTATTTACTGTGACATTGCACAGATACTTAACCTTGCTAGAATACAATTGTCAAATCTCTGGGTAATATCTTGAGACTTTTTTTTGCTGTTAAGTCCTAAACCCTGTTTGTTCCATCTAAACAAGAGATTATGAGAATGTTCCTAGGAATATGAATTTCATGTAATTATATTCAACCAATATTCTAGATGACTTAACTGTATGCAAGCCATAAAGATAAGCCACACAAGTCCTGGTCTCAGGGAACTTACAGCCTAGTGGGAGGGATAAAGGTGCAAGCAAACAAATAATGTTGACACATTGATGGCTTACTGTACTCTAAGCATTGTTCTATATACTTAACATATACTAACTAATCCTCATTACAACTTATTGAGGTAGGTTCTGTCATTATCCCCATTTCACAGATGAGGAAACTAAGGCACAGAAAGGTTAAGTAATTAGCCTAGGAAAATTTTGTGTTCTTAAACACAGAGTCTGTAATCTTAACCACTATTCTATACTGTCTATAAGCAGAATGCAATAATTATATATGTGTACACATACATACACAGATCCATTACATTGCTGTGCAAGCGCAGGGAGAAGATACTAGTTTTTCCTTGGGCATTTTTATGAATTAGGTGGTATGTGGGTTGTATCTTGAGACTAAAAGGGTTTAGCAGTTATAAAGAAGGAAAGAAGGACTCTTCAGGACAGACCAAGAATATGAATTATAAGAAAGAAACAAACAAACAAGATTATTTCTGAAAGTCTTTGTCAACACTGAATGGACACCAGTTGGGAAAACTGGGTTGAGGACAAACTTACTGGCTGTAAGGGAGGGAGAGGCTTGATGACCTCACAGGCTATAGCAAGTTTCTTCAAATGTGAAAGGCTGTTTCCCACAGGCAGTGGGGTACAGAGATGGCAGTAGAAGGGAAAGCCTGGGATTTCTCAACAAGAATTTGAATTGACCAAAATCAGTTTTAGTGATCAAAGCCTCTCGTTTCTAGCGATATTAACAAAGTCAATGATGCCATTGCCGACCAAATGGGCATTTTCATTCAGCGCATGACCACGAGCATCTGTGGGTTCCTGTTGGGATTTTACCAGGGTTGGAAACTGACCTTGGTCATTATCTCTGTGAGCCCTCTTATCGGGATTGGAGCAGCCATCATTGGTCTGGTAAGAATGTCTTCTCACTTCTCCCAAGACATCTGCACTAAGAAACAGCCAGAAATGTGAAACTCGATTCCTTTTTCCTATGTATGTTTAGTCAACATTATTTATCACTGTTTCAATTTATTTTGTTTGGTTATCCTCAGTATCAAATAACATTCCATCAATCCAGGGGTTGATGCTGTTTTAATAACATAAATATTATTGTATTAATAACAGTAACAACTACATTTTCTGAGCATTTACTATTTTGTCAGGCACTATAAGGAACTTCATATATATTATCTCTAATCTTTACAATGATCTTCAAAAGTATTAATGCCATTTTAGCCATAAGAAATGGAGGCTCAGAGAGTAAAGAGACTTGTCTGGGACTGTACAGCTAGTGAGTGACAAAACTGGATTCAAATACAAGGGAGTCTGAGTCCAAATCCCCCATCCACTCTCTCATTTGCCTGTTGCTTCCCATGGTCTCAATCAGATGTTTTCTCCAAAAAGTCCCAACAAATGTAACAGCTCAGTAACAAAAACGTAAAGGAGATTTATGCATTCACAGCTTTGTTCTCCATGCAGTCTGATCAGTTTCAGAAAGAGGTCATCTGACCCATTCTGAGCAGTATCTCCATTCCCTAGGCATGCAGGCCAAGAAAAAGTGTAGGAGTAGGAATTTTGGGTCATCCCAGTTAAAAAACATTCCCAAGGATTAATAAATGCTTGTATCATACTTTAAGAGCAGTCACATCAGATAGCAGGTCATGGGATCAGGCACACTAATAATTTGCTGTAAATGAGAATAGAATTTATGTGAAAAGCTGCATACACTCATATCACTGAGCAACAGGAAACCAATCTCCATAATATTTTCTAGCAAAATATTCTTGACAATCTGCTGGCTATATTAGTCAAACATTTCCCAGGTAGTCCGGAGTGACAATGGCAAAGAGCTCATTCCTCTCAACTGATCCCCCCCTGACTCTACCACCTGGCTCAAGAAAGATACATTTAGCATGTCAAAACTTGAGCTTCCTCACCTTGAAGATAAGGATAATACTTCCCAAAGATCATTGTGATGACTTAAGGCATCATCCATTTTATGCACTTAGGATGGCATCTGGCACAGAATTAATTGTTCAAGAGATATTAGCTTTTATTTTTTCCAATCCACTATGACAGTCTTTCCTACCAAACACTTCTCAGCTTCACTCCAGGGAAGCCTCACTATCCACGTGGAAACTTTGGGGATTCTGTAAATACTTGATTCAGCTTTTTCCCCCTAAATATACTTAATCTCTTTCCTCAAACCCGTGATTACTATTCATACTCAGATGGGTCAGATGTCACATTTCAACATTGGGGAGATGTAGCCTGGGTAACTTGATTTTGACAGGTTTAGGGTATGGTTTCTCTTGCTATCTCAAGTGCCCATATTTCAAGTTCTTGTAAATGTGTCACTGATTTGGAATGTTGTAGTTCTGCACTGGTTTCTTCTCGAACTCAAGTCTATGCATGTTTGTGTAAAATGATACAAGCAACCTCACTAAGCCCAATTCAAAAGCAGGACGAAAAGTAGAAGGCAGGCAATATATGACATGTTACATGTTACTGTGGGTTTTATATGCCTTTGTCTGACTTTTATATTTACCACGAGAAACATGTGCAATCATTAAATATTTTCCGATTTACATCTTTAAATTCCTGTATCACTTTAACAGAAGTAAACTGAGATTATTTAATGTGCATTAAATTACAATAAGACTATTAATATTCACAACTACTTCATTTCCTCAATACATAATTTAGAAATAAATTAGAAGAGGATTGTGGTAAAAACTGTAATGTCATTCGTAACACCTAAATTCAGATTTTCATGTTGATGAAAATAGCCCTAATTTCCCTATGGTTGCCCTTTCAAGTCAACTTTTGTAAAGTGTGTTCTTGTGACATAAATATGTTGTAACAAAATGCTACATTTACTTATTTTGTATGTATTTTGTATTAAATTCCATTTAAGATTTATTTTGAGAAGAGTTCTGCTGCTAAAAGTTTGGAAAAACTTGGAAGATAAATTCCTTTAGTCTGGGTACTATATATATTTTAGATTTCTGAGCTAGTCAAACTTCACAATATTTGCTTGTGTTCATTCTGGTATCTTCATCTGTGCCAGGGATTTCTTTGGTGATTAATTCTAATTACATCTTAATCCAAGTCCAATTTTAGAAAAAGTAACTGGTTATGTATTAAATGCAATATCATTTTAGTTCCTTTTGTAAAGAGCAAAACTAGTTAGTTGAGCCCCTACAGTTGAGTCAAAATGGATAATATTTATCTGGAGCTTTCTCCTGTGCAGTTACAATTGCAGCATCATGAGCCTCTGTGTGGTCAGGATCTCTCTCCCAATTATATACTCTGAGGTTTCCAGTCTCTGTCTCTGGTGTTTGTCCATAAGTTGTGCAAAAGGCCTGTGGTCAATAGCAAAGAAGTGTGGTATGGTATTCATCAGTATAATGAGTGAAACACTGTGCATTCTCACAGAATGCCCTATTTGGGGCTTACTCTGTGAGATGGTTTTAGAGGCTGACTTCTAAAGAAGTCATTTTGGTATGCTAACAACCAAACTTTCGTGGATGGGGCTTAACACAGCTCAAACTTGGACTAGATTCATTCCTCGGTGAACACTGTTACAGCAAGGATCTAGTCTTGTATGAAACCAACCACATACTTAACTCTGCTAAATGAATCACTGAATGACAGGCTGACTTACCTAATTCTCTGGTCTTCATGTTTTGTTTTCTTCTTTTGGATTTTAGAGTGTGTCCAAATTTACTGACTATGAATTGAAGGCCTATGCCAAAGCTGGGTCAGTGGCTGATGAAGTCATTTCATCTATGCGAACAGTGGCTGCTTTTGGTGGTGAGAAAAAAGAGGTTGAAAGGTTGGTTTATTGAATTGTCTGCCACTTTCCTGAATTTCATCATTTGGCATACTACCCTGAATCTTCCCTATTTTGTATAAAGTGGCAGATTTACCTTGGCCTGTTTACCCTGATAGACCTTTTCTTCAAGAGGTAGCTGAGAGTGATCAGTAGGACAAAGCATTATAAGGACCCCAAGCCTTTAGCTGTGTGTTTTTGAAAATGTAGGTAGAGATTTTTAGAACATTATCTTAGGTTAGGTATTTATTTCAACACTGGTGGTGTATATGTATGCAAATATTACCTCCTGGAGGTCTGTAACACTGCTGCATGATCTAAAATGCTGCTCGGCATATTTTTTATTCAGCATCTTTTACTCAGCTACTGTACTACATGCTCTTTATAAAGTCTGATAAAATTTCCCCTTAATCAAACAAAATTTAGCATTGGGTTTATTACAGACCATCATTCTAGGAGATTAATTCTTAATGAAAATAAAAACCCTAAACGACCCAAATAACACTGTTGTCGAGAATTTTATTTTATTTTTCCTTTTATCTAGTATTTATTAAGTGCTTACCATGTGCCAAGTACTGATTTTATAAAATAGTCACCAAATGAATTCACTTATTTCATGAGTTGTAGATCTAGTATGATGATGTCATTCTCAATGGTTACCAAATAAAAAAGAGAAGAGAATTTACAATCTCTAATTATTCTCTTTTCCTTTTTTTTTTTTTCTCATTTGGCTCCTTTTGGTTTATAGAGTGAAGTTACCTAGTTTCTTACAAAAAATTTCAGTAGCATACTTCCTTCACCATAAAAGATATTCATTATTGCTATTAATAGCAGTTTTATAAATATTATGAAAATGGTAACAAACACAGGATAGACCTTCACTTTGTCCTGAGAAATATTAAATGTTCTCCATGATTTTTTTTTTTGAGAAGAAGGAAGGCAGTTACAGAATGTCTGAGCTTTAAGACAATGCCGGTTATTAATGTCTAGATCATAGAATCACTGCAGCCTAGTGCTTGGATTGAATTTCTGGAGAGTTATCCATATCCCATGGCTGTGAACCTGACCGGTCATGTTACAACATAGCATTCTTGGTCACAGGGCAGATGGGTGAGTGTATGGAGATGAGTTGGTGCAAACACTGGTTTTGAACCTGGGGGAAAAGAGTTACATCATTTTCTGATGGAAAGCAGGCCATGTGACTTGATAAAAAACAATTCCAGCACAAATAGTACTAGATCCCTCATGTCCAAACATTTGTGTTGAAAATTCTTTTCTTTTGGGGTAAAGTTCCCACTTTTTTTCACACTGTTCTCATCCAAGAAGTAATCAACCATGAGGTCTGGTTAGGCATCATTCCTTCAACGTATTTCATTGCCTGGTGGAAATAAGCTAAATAACTCCACGGAAGTTTGTCATTTTCTTTCCTGAAAGCTGCTGTGTGTCTGGGGTGATTTGATGACCATTGAGTAAAAGCACAGCGCTGTGCCTGTTTTAGACATTCTAACTTGAGCTGCTGCTGCTGCTGACATAGACACAAATGCTTTCTCTTCACAGGTACGAGAAAAATCTTGTGTTTGCCCAGCGTTGGGGAATTAGAAAAGGGATCGTGATGGGATTCTTTACTGGATTCATGTGGTGTCTCATCTTCTTCTGTTATGCACTGGCCTTCTGGTACGGCTCCAAACTTGTCCTAGATGATGGAGAATACTCAGCAGGAACCCTCGTCCAGGTACTTTGGTCTTAATGACCTAGACATCACATTTCCTGTTGGAATTTCAGAAAAGCCTAGAGTTAAGGTATTTTGTTTGCTCCTTTAGTGTCTGAGAGAGGAGAGCAGCAAGGATTTGATGGAGTCCATCTGCAGAAACAAGCAATAGCTACACATTTTATAGTAAAGGAACACTAAGCATTGGAATTGATGAGACCAGCGATTTAATGATTTCCACTTAACTGAAGATTTTATAGCTGTAAAACAATGATTTTCTGACTGAGTCCAAAGATAATATGCCATGAAAATGGGAAGTCAGTGGTCTCTCAGCTAAAAATTAACAGCTCATGTAGTTAAGCTTAGTAACAGTACAAGCTATGTGTTAATGGGCGTATTTGTGGAACATAATGAGTTACTAGAATATCAAGCCAATAATATCCTCAACTGAACAGGTAATACAACCATATTTTATTGCTCATTTGTGCTATAGTCATGCTATCACGAATGCCATGGCTACTCTAATTTTCAGTATTTTTTTCCGTTGTTCTTTCAAGAATTATTGAGAAACTACTATATGCCAGACCCATAGAAAGCCCAGAAGAGTCAATAGTGAACCGAAGAAATGTGATCTTCACTGAAAAGAAATAAAATAAAATAAAATAAAATGAAAAAAAAAGAAGAAATGTGATCTCTTCCTGATGTAACATATAGATCAGTGGGGAAGAGAAGCAATAATTAAACAACCCCATCAGTGTCTAATGACAGAGGAAAACCCGTGCTATGGAAGACAAGGACATTAGCAGCGAAGAGCAGGGTAATCGGGTGTGGCCAGGGTCAGAGAAAGCTCTTCCTCCTGCTCATGAACCCGCGTCTTTCCTCCTTAGCTTATAGCTCCTCTCGTTACAGCTGGACTCTTGTCATCGTTCTGATTCTCAGCTGAATGGCACCTCCCCAGTAAGGGCATCCATGCTCATCCAATCTTGTATTCTCTTGTATGCCTTGCTGAACTTTCCCTTCAGAGCCCTTGAGTGAAACTGAACATTTGGATTTGTTTACATTTGTTCCCACCCCTTCCTGCCCTCACACAGGCGGCCAGGGAGATAAAACATGAAATACCTGTTTCATTTGGCCTATTAATTATTTAATTAAATATAGTAATCCTTTTTATTTTAGATTTTATTTATTTATTTATTTGAGAGGAGAGAAAACATGCACGCACGAGGGGTGGGAGGGGCAGAGGGAGAGAGAGAGAATCTCAAGCAGACTCTCCACTGAGGGCAGAGCCTGATGTGGGGCTCCGTCTCACAGCCCTGAGGTCATGCATGACCTGAGCTGAAATCAGGAGTCAGACGCTTAGCTGACTGAGCCACCTGGGTGCCCCATACTTAATTAATTAATTAATAGTTAATTTGAAAGGCATGGAGATGAGAAGCAGTTTCCTATAAGATTCTTAAATAAAAATACTTAGGCTCAAGATTCTGGGTGACACAGGCACCAATTAAACAATGAAAAATGCTAAAAATCTTCTATACTAGAAATTTCCTAGCTGATACCTTATAATTTGAGGTCTACTGCTTTAGTATAAATACATTTCTAGGGAAAGTTGAATGGAATTTTATTTTATTCAACTTTCTAGGGTAAGTTGGATGGAATTTTACAAATGGGAATGATTATCAGAGGTCAAACTGTAGTCCATCTAAGCTACTACTTTATTTCATTAACGGCTTGATGATACACTAAGAACAACTTTTTAAAATTCAGTCCTTCTTTGCAAGATGAACAACTGGCATCACTTGAACTTTGTTTTAAAAAATTAAACATGATAAGACATATTAAAGTGTCTTTTGGACCTTAAAGGGATAGAAAGAAGGAAAATGTTGCTTTCATTGTAATTTAAGCACTTTCTTAACAACTCTAATATAGCTTTGCACATTTGAAAATCCAGTGAAAGTACTGCAGGTCGGAAACCTGACTATGAAGTCCCTCATCTTTATTGGTCTAATGGCCCTTAAGAACTTTCAACATTTACCAGTTGACTTCCATCCCAGATGCTTATATCCGCTCATGCATTGAGAAAAACATGCATTGAGAAAAGACACCCTTCCTTTCATTCCATGCCGGCAAGGAGAGGACAGAGGTGTGCCCAAATAACAGTTCAGAGGGAGGAACGAATTGGTAAATTGAAAATTAAATAATACACAATTCCAGCTGGAAACACTGAATTTAAAAAACCCCTTGGTTACTCTCTAGCAGGAATCCAATGTTATGTTTCTGCTTAAAGAGAAATTGAGGCATACTAAAATCTTTAGGAGATTCTTTAAGCAAAAATAATTCCAGTTTGGCAGCACCAAATCAGAAGTGATGAGAAGCCACTCTCTACCCACAGGACCAGGAGGAGAGACTCTTATAGAGCAGAGGCGGAAACAAAGCAAAACAATTATTTGATGGGCTCTGGCTTAAGCAGCCGCCTTGCCTGGGGAATCTGAATTGACCATTTGTGATTGGTTGTCCTTGGGTTTTTGATGTCTTGAACTTGAGGCATTTGTGCTTAGGTTTTAGGTTGCTCGTGTAGGCTACTAAGGCATCAAATCAACCTCAGCCTAATGGCCTCCTTGTTTAACTAATTTGACGCTCCCCAGTTTCCAGTGTCCACTCTTGTGTATACCTTTTGTAAATAACTGGGCTGAGTACTTACTTTGTGCAGATGTGACATACTATGTGTCTCTAACATTTTCATCATCAATTATTAACCTTACCTCTTACTCCTAAATGCCTTCCTGCAAGCTGCTGCTTGCACCTTAAGAAATATCTCTTTGGGAAAATAAGAGACCTCCGTTAACAGTATAATCGTTGATCTTTCTCTTTCTCTCCCTTCCTTCGTGCCTTCCTTCCTCTGTCCCTCCAACTCTCTCTTTCTCTCACTCATGTGTGCAGGCACACTTTTGGCCATACTTCTGAGTAGCAAACTATGAAGGCTGAGTATGTAAGAGCTGGGTTGAGTGTTCTTAATCCACTAAAGTAATTAACAATTAGGCTAATTGAATATATTTTTGGATGAACAAAATCATTATTGGCTGCATGGTAATTGAGCATACATGGTAAGTGGTTTACATAAATGACTGATTGGTATCACTTGTACACAGACAAAAAACAAACTCTGTGAGCTATTAGGAGAGAAGATGAAAAGGAATTGGAGAATGCAGAAGGCTGCTCTTTGTGCTTCCCAGGTTTCAGGATTCAGTAATAAAAAATAACAGCAGGAATAGAAAGTAACGTTATTCAGTGTGTATAAGGTATCCAGCACTAAGTGACATATTTCATATAAATACCATATGTCATATCAAAACTTCATTCTATATTGATGCCATTCTACTACCACTTAAAAATGAAATGGAGCCATGAGATTGAAAAATATGTGTTGAGGGGCATGGAGTCTGGATCTGGCTTCCAAGGAGTCAGTGATCCCCTTTTCCCTAGCACAGCACACCCATTGATAGATTGTTCCCTGGTGGTCTCCCTCGTATTTCCTCTTCCCACACTGCCATTCTTGCTTGGGTCTAGAGTGAAATGTTTGGGGTGGGAGTTGATGGTCTGTTGGGGTAGGTGCTAGCCTTTGTGATGATACAAGTTACAGACCTCTGCCCTGTCCGCACCCACTCTTTCCCTAAGTAGCCCGAGGAAGACGTTTGCAAAGCCAGGCTGAGCAGGGTTTGATTGCAAACCTCAGCTTAGGCCCCTAGTGATTCAATCTAGAATCTCGAGCAGGAGTCAGCAAACTATGGCCCACCAGACAAATCCAGCCTGATGCCCATTTTTTGTAAATAAAGTTTTATTGGAACACAACCATAATTATTTGTTCACTATTGTCTATTGCTGCCTTTGTAGTACATAGCAGAGTTGTGTAATTGCATCAGAGCCCATATGGCCTAAAAAGCCTAAAATATATACTATCTGGCACGTTGTAGAAAATGTTTGCTGACCCCTGATCTAGGACATGTGGAAGGCTTCCTTTGCTCAGTTGGGAAGACCGCTGATAAAGGTGGTCTTAACGCAATTTAGACCTATTCACTGTATTCACTGTATAACTTGATCTTGCTTCTTTCAACATCATTACCACCATTTATGTGGCCAACACTGGATTAATCACTCTTAGACTAATTATTTCATTTTATGTTCATACAAGTCCCATGAGGTGTAAGCTATTAGGATCCCTGTGTTACAGATAAAGGAATTGGAGCTTGAAAGATGAAGTAATCTGCCCATAGGAGGAACTACTTTCTGTAACTAAGGAAAAGGAACAAAAAAGATGAAGAGAGAATGTTTGTCCCACACACCGAGTGGGGAATTCAGAGAGAAGGCAAGAGGGAACTGGGCACATCATCATGATTTGTGGAATGGAGGTTACTGGAGGGAGGGAGGTAACTGAGAGGCTCTGAGGAGTCTCATGGTCCAGACAGAAGACCAAAAGAAAGCAGGGAAACCATCACAGACTAAGTTCATTTGACTGTCCGAAGAAAACTACAGTCAGGCAGAAGCCAGTCTTCAGCTCAGCAAGTGACTCCTGTCCCTGATGGATGGTGGCCAATGAAACATCCTCCATGAGAACCATGTGACTACACCCATTTGGTCAAGAGAAGTCTTGTGCTCCTCCTAGGGTCACGTGACAAATTGCCTCATTGCTTCTTCCTTTATCAACAGCACTGATAAACACAAAGCACTATTTGGTAGGAATATATGCTCCTCAAGTCGCCTTCCCCTATCCCAATGAAAAGGCTGGGCTGGTGAGTTAAAGGACAGCTTCCTCAGTATTGCTCAGGAACCTGGCCATACCAACTGCATACCACCAGCAGAAGCTGGGCCTGTTTACAAGACAGAATGTCAGTCAAGAGCCTGGGTTCAAATGCTTCTCTACCACTTAATACAAGTTTTAATGTAGAATAAGTTTGGGAACATCCATACACCTTGGTTTTCTCTTCTGTTGTATGGATTAAGCGAAGTAATACAGGTAAAGCACTTAGAAATATACATGAGTAAAAGTAGTAGTAGTAGTAGTAATAATAGCAGTAGTTATCCTGGTAATGTTCTACTAGTAGCAACAATAGAGCAGTAGTAGCAAACCTGTATTGCATTTCTATCTCTAGGACAATCAAGCTGATCATACTGTCTTCATTGCTTCAATGGCCCTTTAACCAGAAGATCATATAAACCTGCTTATATTACAAACTGAATTATCCTATCACTATTCTAACTCACTTTGTGTCTATATCCTGCCTTTCTTAGACCTCTTGCTCATTTCAAAATATGTTCTTTTTTGTAGAATAGTGTTCTACAGTCTTGTAGTGTAATGTTCTATACATAGATGTTCAGTTAAATATAATGTAGTCTTTTAAACCATAACAATAGAAAAATTGGAGATACTTTGCTGGAAAAAAAAAAAACCTATTCCAGATGTTTCTAAAGAGGTATTTAGCTTTCAAACGCCCATGGAAGAATATTTCTGAGAAATATCTGAGCTCACATGGATAGCCCAAATGATGGCACTATTTACAAATTGGCAAAAACACGTGAAAACCATGTTTATCTCTTTTCATTTCAGATTTTCCTCAGTATTCTACTAGGAGCTTTAAATCTTGGCAATGCTTCTTCTTGTCTGGAAGCCTTTGCAACTGGGCGTGCAGCGGCCACCAGCATTTTTCAGACGATAGACCGGGTATGTGAAAGCCGAAGTAAAGGCCATGAGCAGGCTGAGGGTGGGGAGAAAAATGAAGTTCTGAGGTTCTGAGGAATTTACCCTCAATGTTAAGAAAAATGAGGGACTATTACAATGCCCTTAATTCAGCAGTGCTTAATTGGGACTGTCATGAGCCAGACCCCATACTTAGTTGGGACTACAAGAGTGAAATAGAACAAATAAGGCTCTTGCTCTCCTATCATATTGGAAAACAGGCAGTAAAGAAGTAAGCACATTTATGGATCGAGAGGATATTATACTGAGTGAAAAAAATCAGACAGAGAAAGACAAATACCATATGATTTCACTTATATGGAGAATCCCTATTTGCAAAGCAAATGGACAAATGAAAAAACAGAAACAGACTCATAAATACAAACAACAAACTGGTGGTTGCTAGAGAGGAGGGGGCTGGGGGATAGGGTGAAGGGGATAAACTACCAGTTGTAAAATAAATAAGTCACCGGGATGAAAAGCCAATGATATCCTAATAGTAGCCAGTGATAACCTAATAACTTTGTATGATGACAGAAGGTAGCTACACATATCTTGGTGAGCATTTGATAGTGTAATTATTAAATCACTATGTTGTACACCTGAAACCAATCTTACTTCAGTGAAAAATAAAAGTTGGAAAAAGAAGTAAGTACATTCAAAAATAAGACAATATCAGTGCAATAAGGGAAATAAAATAGCATGGTAACGGTTGGGGTGAGGGGAGGAGTCGTTAAGTGAAGGGAACCTCATCTCTGAGGGGGTAGTATTTGCACTGAGAACCCCGGGAGAGTCAGCCATGCAAAGCGAGGTTTAGGGGAGGAGTGGTGCATGGGAAGTGAGAGCGGGGCGGTGATTCTGGAGGAGAGGCCTTCCGGTTGGTGAAAGATTGGTGAGTGCAGGGACCAAAAACAAGGTCAGCGTGTCAGAGCAGAGTGAGCAAGAGCACAGAGGCTGGAGAGAGAGGAAGGGGCCAGATCATGCAAATCTTTAAGGCCAAGTTCATAAGTCTGGATTATCTTCTAACTGTGACAGAAAGCTTCTAAAAGCTTGTAAAGGATCCTGGTAGCCTAGCTAGGATTTCCCTGGTTAATCTACTGAAGCACATTGGACGTCAGCTAGAAAGTCAAAATCCAAGAATAGAAGGGGGAAGACGGCAAGATGTTGTTCTTCCTCTGTGGCAGCCCTGGAAAGTCAGAGGTATTTCTTTGGTCCCTTAAATATTCAGTATTTATGAAGCATAAAACCTGCCTGAGGAAACTTCATCACTTTATCTGTTTTATATTTGGGGGCTTCACATATTGCAGTATAAAACGCATTGTTGGAAACCAAATAGGCACATTGAGATATCCAAATTCTACCTCATTCTTAGGGTTGTTATATGCTCAGGTAAGATGATGAGTCTAAAAGACCTTTGAAACTATTACAAAAAACTAAGACATTTAAAAATTGCTTCATTATCTTTACTATAGACCCAAGAGGAAGAAAGTAGATTATACCGTTGCCCTAGATAGAGATATGATGATGAGTTTCTCTCACAAGTGTAGAAGGGGGAAGCTGGCCCTGGAGATGGCCCTCATTCTTGTCTGGTTAACTAGAATGTTTAAGTTCTAGATTAGGCTCACTACTAACAACAACAGAGGTGAAATTCAGCCTAACAACTGAAAGTTGGTAGTATCTGAGGATACCACTTAAGGACATACAGTTAGTTTTAATCATCATCTACCATAGCACTCAGATGTAGAGTACAATTGGACTGTGGCTTAACTGACTAGTTGTGTGGCCTTAGGAAAGATACTTGACCTCTCTGAGATTTCTCTACTTCCTTAAGCAAACAACTGAGCATAGCGCCTGTCTAGTTAGGTTATAGTGACAATTACTTGAGTGAAAAAACATATTAAATACCTTGTAAATTGTCTTCAATGGTATCTCAATAATATAATAATATATAATAATGTTAACATATTATATGCTAATATAATTATGGATCAATACTGCATATTATATTATTATATTATTGTTACATAATATAATGTCATAGTAACATATCAACAAATAGTAATAATTAAACTAATTATAATTATTTAATGTGAAGTTATGTGTCAATTATTTATAGGCATTGTATTTCATATTGATCATAATTAATATACATTAATTCTTTGTGTATGTTCTCTATTAATATATTATATGTATAATATACTAATACTATTCATATCTAGTAATATAATATCTCATATTAATATCTCAGTAATTGTTAGAATTATTAGTACTATTAATAAATATTTAATGTGGAAGCAACTTTGTTGCAGTGTTTTACCTGGTGGTGGTTCTGTTTTATCAGTAAATTCAAACCAAGTTGGACAATAAATGCATATATATTTGTTGTTGCTATATTCCTTTATACTCTACTCCAGAAACCCATTATTGACTGCATGTCAGAGGATGGTTACAAGTTGGATCGAATTAAAGGTGAAATTGAATTCCATAATGTGAACTTCCACTATCCTTCCAGACCGGAGGTGAAGGTATGTGTTTCTCTGGGAACAACAGCACTTTTCTTCTTCGATGATTCGTATCCAGGGCCACAAGTTACTTGTTTTTCTGAAGCATAGCTGTTTTCAGGAAGAAGGAACAGAAGCACATTTCTCTAGAAGTTCCCTTAGGCATCACGTCATTTCTCAGGCACAAGTCCCATTCCTTTGTAATAACGAAAACGTGCCAGTCCCTCTGGGGAGGACACAGTCTGGCAGCCCGTTCCGGTTGGGTCAGGTTAGGTATGAGCCTCTGTTGAAATGAATGGCAGGGCCCGTCGTTGTAAGCATGAGCTGAATAAACTGCCAGGCAATCAGAACAATCCAGAAGTACAGATGTGCAAGGCGGGACACTGCGTGGGTAGGGCATTTCTGGCAAAGAAAAGCTGCTGCCTTTGTAGTTTTTCACTTCCTATCGGTAAGTTCACAAGGGTCACTAGATCAGTCTTTGGAGGAAAGGTAATCTTGGGGCCGCCTGCTCTTGGGCTGTGTCTTGGGCTGGGTGATTGCCCAGGGCACATGAGGAAGAACATTTAGTTTTACTGCACCTACAGAGCGAGTATGTTTAAAGGCAATTTGCTCTATAGGAAAATTAGCATCTACTCTCTTTGCATAGGTTGACTTTGAAATGAGACTTTTTCCCAATTTTTAACAGAATACCTTTAGCCACGCTTTCTTAATATTTCTGTTATAGGAACTAAATCCCATGCAACTCAATTCTGATACTCTATACCTAAAACATAGGTAAACACATACATACACACACACAAACATACACACAATCATTAGACGTATATATAAAACATAGGTACCTATATATCCTGATTAAATTAAATTAAATGATTAAATTAAATTAAATTAAATGATTAAATTGCTGAAGTATATTTTCTATTACTATTACATATCACATAGATATGGAAACATTCAATGTCGCAACATATGTCAAAGTACCTTGTGAAAGAGAAGCCGCAAGGCAGTACTCAGTAAAGATTATCTAATGGATGGCTAAAAGCTTGCTTTATAATATCTGTTCAGAACCAGCTCATAATAGCTCTTTCATAAATACCAGTTGAATTAAAACACATTTGTTTCATTTCTCTTTTATCCTCTATTCCCCACACCAGCAATTTGTTTTAATAAAATCTTCTTAACTTACACCTATATGTACTTAGCCCTACTGGGGGGCGTACCACACTGGGCTATACTGAGGGAAAGCAGTGCCTGCCTGCGCTGGGGGAGGTTAAAGTCCAGTAAGTGAAAGTCTATTTGCAAGCCTGACTGTCCGGTGTGAAATGAAATACGTGTGGGATTTTGTCACACAAAGGACCCTAAAACACCTTTACCTAGTAAGTATAAAAATCACCACTGACTTGGTGAAAATATCCAACAGATGCTTCTGAATTAGCTTCCTATTCTTCCCTTTCTAGACTTAACAACATTCAGTCTCGACATTTAACAGTGCTTTAAACTTAACAAATGCACCACAAACATTTGTTAGGGAAAGTTTTCCAGATAATACATTCACACACAATACAAGGTAGGACAGCTTAAAATTTGTGAATTAATTTGTTGTTAATCTATAATCAGTAAATCAGTATTATATTTCGAACTTAAAGGTTTTCTTTCCTTAACTAATTGGGACAGTCTCTTTGAGGCATCCTAGCATATCAGAAGTGTTCGTTTGTTTTTAAAGATTTTACTTATTTATTTGTCAGAAAGAGCACATGCAGGGGGTACAGCAGGCAGAGGGAGAATGAGGGTGATGCAGGCCTCAATCCCAGGACCTGGGATCGTGATCTGAGCCGAAGGCAGATGCTTAACCGACTGAGCCACCCAAGTGTCCCTATCAGAAGTGTTTCAAATGTGCGTTCTGGAGCATACTTTTAAAAGTTGGCGTAGTTTATTTACTACAACAGTGTTACCACACATCATTTGCTTCCTTGGGTGCCACTCTCAGTTTATTAATGAGTAATGCACTAAATGCTAAAACCTCATCATAGGCACTCTTTACTGATTTTCTGGCTATTGATGGATATTGATAGTTACTGTTTTGAGGGCATAAGTAAACACGTACAGAGTATCCTCACAAAGCATCCTAACTTACAAGTCTAATTGCTGATCATCTGACCGTTGTTCTTTTCTTTTCTCTACAGATTTTAAACAACCTCAGCATGGTCGTTAAATCAGGGGAAATGACTGCTGTGGTAGGACCCAGCGGATCCGGGAAAAGCACAGCCCTGCAGCTTATTCAGCGTTTCTATGACCCCAGTGAAGGCATGGTGTGTGTCTTCCAGTAATCTCTCAATACATGGGGATGGGAGAGTGCAAATGAGGATATGCCTAGCATACACTGAGACCATCCAACACACGCAGAGTTGATTTACTGAGTTCTTGACTGAATTGAATGGACTAATTCCCTGCATGGTGGTCATGTTCTGTGAACAACCAGCCCGTTTACTCAGTGATGTGCACACACATTCCAAATTGTGTTGCTGCCTCGCCAGTGAACTCACATTTCCATTTCCTTCTCTGTATTGTAACAAAATCATTATTGTGCCTTCAAGTTTTCCAAACCCTAAGTATAGGAGAGTTTGCATGGCTAGAATGAACAGATTGATTGTTGGCTGCTTTGAGAATTTAGGTGTTAAAGAAAAATCATTTAATTTCACAAACTACTTCGTTTCTTTTCTCCTTGTGTTTATTTGCCTGTAGACATAGACCCAAACTAAGAAAATAAATATCCATCATTGTCATTTGTTGATTACATATGTCAAATACTTTACGAAAATGATTTCTCATTTTCAAAATGAGCCCCAAGGTATATATGTTCATTTTGTAAATAAAGAAAGCAGAGTCAAGAGAGATCGACATTTGCCCTTGATTTGAACCCAGGTCCCTTAAATGTCAAAGGCTCTGCTCTTTCTACACTCTCAAAGTTATTCTTGTCAACATCTCCTTGATGCCTTGAGATAGACTCATTTGAGTCTTTATCAAGTGGTTTCAACTCAAGGCGTTCCCCGACATGGGTACTCTGTTACACTGACGTGACTAACACAATGGAATTCTTTTCGAGGGACCATTCATCCTACAGGTATTCTTTGTACATACCAGCATAACTATACTTTGAATACATAGAAATCATGATCTCTTGGTGTAAGATTTTTAGTTTTTTGCTAATAGTGATTTTTGCTTATCCCACTTACAGTTTCAATTACATTTGAACACCAAAGTGTTATTTGATGAATCTGTCCAGAAAGTAAGAGTTACTGTAAATCATGCCTACAAGATAGGGACCATTTCTTATTTTCTTGGTAGCTTTTGAAGTCCATTTTCGGTCATAAGTCAAAAGATAATAAAAACATACAAAATATGGTGAATAACTGACTTGACTCCATTGAAAAATTAAAAATCTTCCCATTCCTGGGCCAATCATATTACATTAAATGACCTTTACATCATTTGTGTTTTTACAATAAATTGTTCTACAGCAATACTTGATTTCAACTCTATATCGTCATTCTGATGTAAATAACCTCATTATAGGAGGAATCATCTGTTAAAATCTTGCGGGTCTCTATTATTTCTCCTCATAGGACAAGTAAACATAACATTTTGATTCAGAACCCTGAAGGATTCCAAGAGATGTGACGTTGTGCTCATGTTCTCTAGGTGACTTTGGATGGCCATGACATTCGCTCTCTTAATGTTCAATGGCTTAGAGCTCAGATTGGGATAGTGGAGCAAGAGCCTGTTCTGTTCTCTACCACCATCGCAGAGAACATTCGCTATGGCAGAGAGGATGCAACGATGGAAGATATCGTTCGAGCTGCCAAGGCAGCCAATGCCTACAACTTCATCATGGACCTGCCACAGGTATCCCCTGGCCTCTCGTTCCAGGGGGGGAGCCCAGAAGTTGTAAAAGGAAAGAAAAAAACCCCAAATCCCAAATCATTAAATTCTTAATGCCATGTTAGGTTGCATTACTGGAAATGTATCATGAGTTTTCCCCTTTGCCTGAAAGCATATTGTTGTCGATATATTAAAAATCTACCAAACAGGGAACTTTCTTTTAAATGCTCCCTTTGACAAGGGCACAGTCTTCTTACTCCATCTGTTAAGCATTTGTCCAAGCAGTTGATAAATTTGTTATGTGGCAATGACTTACACAATGCTCATTGATGCCTACCAATGTCATTGTTCTTTCATTGCCTTGTGTTTGAACAGCTAATCCTGTGGCCTCAGTATTGTATCTCACATATTCAAAAACTCCTCATCTGTCTTCATTTTAAACAATGACAACAAAAACCAACTCCGTATTCTTATACAAAATACAAAATATGTGGCCAGTGGTCTGCTAAGTCAAAGAAGAGCTCTTATAACCAGTTAACATACATGTAGTGCTTACTACCTACCAGACACTGTTCTGAGCACTTTACATCTCATTTAACACTCACGACCATCCTGTAGGCAGCTACTATTACTATTTTCATCTGTAAAGAGAGAACCAAGTTTCCAAGAGGCCAAATAACTTGCTCAAGGCAGGAGAGTCGAGGTTCACACCCACATGGTCTGGCTCCAGAGTCTGCGCTCTAGATCATTGCCTATTTAGTCTTTTGGATTACCTATGTGAATAGGATTGCAGCTGTGAGTATGATAGAGTCCAGTGGTAAAGAGTATAAAGCTTTGGAATCAGACTGCCTCCATGAAACTCCCAGCTCCTCCATTTGCAAGCTCTATAAACTCAGGCTAGTTACTCTAACCCCTTACACCCCAGCATTTCCTTACCCATTGATTGAGGAGAACAGCATTACCTGCCTCATGGGGCATCTGGTAGGACTAACGAGGTAATATGTGTGAAGAGCTTAACTTCATGCATTATACATGGTAAGTGCTCAACTCATGTTGGCTAATAATAAGACAAGAGCCTGACATCATTGTGACATTCCAATATAATGCTAGACATGAAAGATACTCAGTAACTTTTTGCTGTCAGTGGTAATGATTATACAGCTAGTTTGATCTTTCATTTGCAATACAGAGATAGTGTTAGTGTTGTGTTTTTATGTGTTGCTTAGCTAGAGAAAAGAAGGAAGAATTTCGTAAGTGCTTTAACCCTTTAAAATGGGTTTTCAGGACCCTGATCAACTTTTTCTTTGGTGGAAACTTTTTTTTTTTTTTAAGTAGATTCCACACCCAGTGTGGTACCCAACACAGAGCTTGAACTCAGGACCCTGAGATCAAGACCTGAGCTGAGATCAAGAGCCAGATGCTTAACTAGCTGAGCCAACCAGGCTCCCCTACATTGGTGAAAACATTTTATTTCAAGTTGAGCTAGAGAGAAGCATTTATACAACCCAGTGAAGCTGGGAATGAAAGAATGAATCGATTTCTTTTTTTTTTCTTTCAAATATTTTATTTGTTTATTTGGCAGAGAGAGAGAACACAAGCAGAGGGAGCAGCAGAGGGAGAGGGAGAAGCAGGCAGAGAGCCTGAGCAGAGCAGAGAGCCTGAGCGGGGCTCCAACCCAAGACCCTAGGATCCTGACCTGAGCTGAAGGCATATACTTAACTGACTGAACCACCCAGGTGCCCCCAAAATGAATCAATTTCTTTCTCTTATACACAAATATTGATTAGATAGTAACCTGTTTCAGGAAATGGTATTTCTTTCAGTGAAATTTGGTCCTGTGAAAACTCATGCTTGAGAAGGAAGCTAGAAAGGATCTTGTAATAGTCCCTGCCAGGAGCCATCAAATTGTTCCTCTTCATTACTGGTGTCACCTTCTTCCTAGCAATTTGACACTCTTGTTGGAGAAGGAGGAGGCCAGATGAGTGGTGGCCAGAAGCAAAGAGTAGCCATTGCCAGAGCCCTTGTCCGGAACCCCAAGATCCTGCTTTTGGACATGGCCACCTCGGCACTGGACAACGAGAGTGAAGCCATGGTGCAAGAGGCGCTCAGTAAGGTTTGTTGAAAGTCTGAATTCATTTTTCAAGACCATGTGGAAATGTGCTGTAGGAAAGGCAGCTCGCTGAGAGGAGGCTTGGGGGTGGGAAGAACAGAGTGGAGATGGGGAGGGAAAGAGAAGGACTACATGGGTCAGTGTCTCCAGTCTATTTAGAAACTACTGACTGACTAGAATGTTCCTCACAGTTGAATAGAAGTCAGTATGGCCTACTTCCAAAAGCTACAAATACAAATTTTAAATCTTATTAAATCTAACTTATGTGATTTCAAAAATTTCCATTTTGATTTTAGCTGTTGATTAACAGCAGCAACTGGACCAACCTGTGGGGTGTTCATGGCTTTGATAAAGTGTGGTGGCCTTTTCTAATATCTGCAGAGGACCTGTTTGAGGATTTTCCCAAGGACCCAGGATCTGATCACTTGTGGATTCTGAGACCATCCAAATGTCAGCTCTGTCTTACTGTTTGGTTAACAGTGCACTGTACATTCCTGCAGATCCAGCAGGGACATACGATCATTTCGGTGGCTCATCGCCTGTCCACAGTCAGAGCTGCAGATGTCATTATTGGTTTTGAACATGGTACAGCAGTGGAAAGAGGCACCCATGAGGAGCTGTTGGAAAGGAAAGGAGTCTACTTCACTCTAGTGACTTTGCAGAGTCAAGGCGATCAGGCTGCCGATGTCGAAGGCACAAAGGGCAAGTGTCTTTTCCATTACACATGTACAGTCTCGAAAGCATTGTTTGTTAGCTCTCATGGCTTCATGGATTTCTATATATTTTTATATACACTGTCTTATTTGTTCTCCCTAAAGCCCTTGAGGCATATTATACAGATGATAAGAGAAAGAACGAAAGCTCAGGAGGTTCAGTTACTTATCAAGTCAATGAGCTAAAACCCAGGTTTTGTGGGGAAGACGATCTTGATTCCATCCCCTTTGTTCCCCCCTCCCCACTTCGCAAATAGGAAGGCTTTCTTAGAGCACCCTGTGCCCAGTAGGACCTCTATTCTTACTGATTGAGTAAATTAACCAATGACTAAACACTGGAATACCTATTTTCTCTAAAGCATATAGATACATCAGGCCCTAGCACATCTTTTTTTTTCAGTCTGAATTTTCAGATTTGATAACTTATCCCAGCCTACATCAACCAACCACTCCAAACGTTCTCTACCACACCACATATCAATTCATGAACTCCACTGGGTACAACTATTGTGTATATTTAACACATGTGATTTCTTCTGAAAAGATTTTTTTTTTAATTTGTTGAATCCAAATTCACCAAAGGGTAAATGAAGGGTTTCACCTTCATTTTTTTTTTTTTAATCAGCCATGCTATCAGATATCTATTTGTTGGAGATAATACATGGGGTATCACACAGTTCCAATGATTTAATCCTGCTGAGTATTTTCTTAAGTTTGTTTGTTTATTTATTTAAGTAATCTCTATGCCCAATGTGGGGCTGGAACTCAAGACCCCATGTCCAAGAGTTGCATGCTCTTTGAACTGAGTCAGCCAGGCACCCCCTGCTGAGTATCTTGACATTTTATTTTTGTTAGAATGTGCTGGATAAGTGCTAAGTTTTTTTTGCCAGAACAAAGTTAACAGAATGTTTTAGCATCAGACATAATAATGATAGGCTAAGCAAGCATAGTAAGTTTTCTTTTGATATGGTTCTCCTCATTGTATACACTAAGGAATGGTTCATGTTGTGTTGAATAGGGGAAGATGAAACCGATGGGGCCTCACTTGACAGCAAACAGACCTTTTGCAGAGGGAGCTACCAAGCTAGTTTAAGGTAAGCTGAAGCCATGGGCAAATTTTAAGGTTTTAAAATATTCTTAGGAGTCTCTGCACCTATGGTCGTCAGGCAATATCTCAGGTACAACCAGGAGATCCTTGAGCGTAGCCCCAGGTTTCATGTAATATGAACATGCAAATGAACCCTTGAATGCTATAATGACATTTCTGTTTCCGTTTTTTTTGGTTTAACTTTGGCTTCTTATTATGGGTGGGGTCATGATAGAGCTGCTTTATAATTAGAATGTTGTTAATTGAGCTTAGGAAGGGTATTTAAAAAATCCGTTGGGTCTTGGCCCTTCGATCTAACCATGGTATAAAGCACTGTTTTTTGTTTGTTTGTTTTTTAAAGATTTTGTTTATTTATTTGACAGATAGAGATCACAAGTAGGCAGAGAGACAGGCAGAGAGAAAGGAGGAAGCAGGCTCCCCGCCGAGCAGAGAGCCCTACATGGGGCTTGATCCCAGGACCCTAGGATCATGACCTGAGCCGAAAAGCTTTAACCCACTGAGCCACCCAGGCACCCCATAAAGCACTGTTTTACATGGAGGTGCAGTTCGCTCGCGGCCTTAGGTCCATTCTTTCACCTGCTGAGCTGCAATTGAATTACAAATATTCCTGCTTCCAGAGCGACCCATCCGAATTCAAATCATTCCTTAACCAGATGAAATAAGAAATATATTTTTTAGCATTTGAAAAGAATTTCCTTAGACCCCAGCTATTTATTTTCTTGTGGCTGAATATAGAAGTATTGACTTTCAAACATATTTTTGGAGCATTTAGTCTTTCATCCTGACTTAAGAGTTTCAGTAAAATAGTTCTTTAATGTTAAAAGTGTGCATATTAAGAAGGATTCTGCTCAAGAGTATCTGTCTCTCTTCATGAAAACATTACTTAATATTTTTTCCCCCTAAGTTAGGAGGCTGTTTGTAAATAATGGGTGACAGCAGATTTCCTTACTCTTGCATTTACAATTTCTAGGCTATTTAATTCAGGCTGTACTCTGGGTAAAGGCTCAGTTATAAGACTTGCCCTTTCAAGGTAGTATATTGCTTATTGAAAACCGGTTTAAAGAGACTTAAAATTAAACATTTAGATAACAACTCCAAGTAATTCAAACACAGATTTATTTTTAATATTCAAAGAATAACGTATAGTGTTGTTGAATCACTATGGTGCACACCTGAAACTAATATAACATTATGTATCAACTATACTAAAAAATAAATAAATAAAAGAATAGTTCATGGAGCTTATGCCTAGGGTTTTTATTTTTCCTTTTGAGAATAAGTCTATTCATAAAAATTTCAAGAAATGCTGGTTTTATCAAATTTATTGAATTTGGAAAACAATAAAGCAATAGCTTCAAGTTACTTTGGAAAGTAAAAACTAAAAAACTTGCCAAAATTATTAGGTGATTTTTATAGATATTAGGCATTATGTTTAACCATGCTTCTCTTATTGGAAGAAAAAAGCTTATAAGGGTCATTAGAATCACAACCTGAAAATACTATCTTCTTAAACACAGAAAATGGCTAGGCACCTCTTTTGATCACTGGGCTAAAGGTTGCAAAGAGGAAGTGATTGATATATTCATGGTCATGTCAACAAGAAATAAATATTTTCTTTTTTTTTTTTTAATTTATTCATTTGACAGACAGAGATCACAAGTAGGCAGAGAGGCAGGCAGAGAGAGGAAGGGAAGCAGGCTCCCTGCTGAGCAGAGAGCCCAAAGCAGGGCTCGATCCCAGGACCCTGAGATCATGACCTGAGCCTAAGGCAGAGGCTTTAACCCACTGAGCCACCCAGGAGACCTGAAAATAAATATTTTCTTAACTTTTCAGATGAATAAAATTCTATTTGTTCTAAATAGTTTACTTACAGTTTATTATCAGGACCAAATAACCATTTTTAATATAAATATTTCCTATATGGCTATTAATTCTCACAAATTATACATTTTTGGTGACTAGGATGAGAAATCCAGAAATACAATCTACACCCAGAAAGTAGCTATTAACCTCCTGCAGAGAAAGATTTATAAGTTTGAGTAAGAAGGTCTGTTAAAAATATCTCATTGTGTATGCTGACAGATTTTTTTTTGCTAAAAGATGACTAAATTAAATGTTAATTTATATCTTATTTCCTTGGCTTTGGTCTTTCTGACAGCTCAGTCTCTCTTTAGTAATATATTTTAGGTTCAAGAACAATTTAATGGATAAGAGTAACTAATTTCCTGAATAATAATGATGAAAGAGAGAGAGAACGTGGGAGAGTTATTTAGTCCCCAAATTAGCTGTTTTTATTTGAGGAGAGAAGTAGTACACAGCTTCTGAGAAGAGGACTGGCCCACATGGTCAGTTTCTTTTTTTTTAAAAGACATTATTTATTTATTTGACACTGAGAGAGAGAGAGAGAGAGAGAGAGCACAAGCAGAGAGAGCAGCAGAGGAAGAGGGAGACGCAGGCTCCCTGCCGAGCAGGGAGCCCAATGTGGGGCTCCATCCCAGGATCCATCCCTGGGATCATAACCTGAGCTGAAGGCAGACACGTAACTGATGGAGCCACCCAGGCGTGTGGTAGAGTTCTAACTCTGGTGTTTATGGTGGACCAGAGGGAGCTGGCAGGTGGGCCCAGGGTTTCCGTGGGACAGCCTATGCTAGAGAGGTGGAAAGGTCTGCCGGATAGGGAAAGAAAGAGAGACTTAAGGAATATAAGAGTCAGGTAGTAGAAATCGGAAGGGACAAGGATGTGTTTTGCCATGCTCATAACTGGGAGGACGTCAGCCATGTTTCCTTTTCCATACACTCTACCGTGGCTTCCAATGCTCTGAGCGTCTCTCTAGGCCCATGACCTTACACCTCAGCCCGACCACGCACTCTGCTCTGTCCGGCTGACACATGCCCATTCCTCGTGCATGCTGAAGACTTCTTGACCTTAGTCAAGTCAAAGAAGCGACTCTATCGCTGGAGAGTCTCAGGCCGGGCGGGAGGCGGTTGAGGTGTCCCAGACGGCAGTTTGATAGCAGGGAGGTGGGGTGAGGAGTGGGTTCAGGCCCAATCATTATGAGATTTGGCAAGAGTGTGAATGTGCAAGAGCAAGGAAGAGGAAGGACTCAAGACACACACCCCCGCTGAACCTGGGTGACTAAGAGGGTGGCGGTGCCACTAACAGGATGTGGGAAGGAAGCAGAGGAAGAAGGGATGTGTTGGTGCTTCCTCAGGGGCCTGGTTGAGCAGGTATAATAAGGCAAGCGCCACCTGACCCGTTGGTCTTCGTCTAACTTCACTTGGATACAAACGAGGGAGAGGGATTTGTGGGTGGGTCCATCTCGCTCCTCGGCTCTGGCTCTCTCTTTACGCCTTCTGACTGCAGATGAGGTGTTTTGATAATGTGACGACCTCCGCTCATCTTCAGCTTGCCTCTATCACTTTCTCCTTCTCCCTCTGCTGCTCCCCCTGCTTGTGCTCTCTCCACATCCCCCACCCCCTGCCAAATAAGCAAATAAAATCTTTAAAAAGAAGAAGGAGAAGAAAATCTCAGTAGGGGCCCCACTTTCCTCCTACTAGCTCATTTGTATCCAGGTGGCCTTATACTAGAGTAAACACTAGGTGTAACTAGAGAGAGAAAGAGGTTTCCAAAACTACAACGCACAACCAAAAGGAAGGTAAAGGGGCTGGTCTGTTGCCATGGTAGCAATCAGCTGACCACATGGATTCCAAATGGATTTGAATCTTGGACTTTTTGTTGGTAGACGGGTGGGGCAGCTTTCCTCTCCTTCTCTCCCTCCCTCCTTGAGCACCCTCTGAATCAGAGTCTAGGTCAGGGTCAAATTTAAACAGCTACACTGCAGGAAGAGTTCTGCGAAATCTAACAAGGAAGCCTGGTTGCAATGTTACCTGCAAACTTTTCTGTTTATTTGACTCCTGTGACGTAATTAAGTCCTGTTCCAACTTGCCCATAACCTATGGACTCTTTCATATTTCTGTTTATTTGCAGAGCTTCCATCCGAGAACGCTCCAAGTCTCAGCTTTCTTACCTGGTGCACGAACCTCCATTAGCTGTTGTAGATCACAAGTCTACTTACGAAGAAGACAGAAAGGTCAGGCACCAGTCACTCTGGGGAGCAGAGGCAGTCTTTCCTGGGGACTACTGCATGACCTTTAAACCTGAGAATATGAGTTTTCAAGGCACAGATCCAGTAATGTTCACTAAGTCAGATTAAATGGGAGAACCCATGAGGACGTGATGAAAACTCTAAATTCTACACAATGTATTAAAAGAAATGCAGAGTAATTAATTACTGTAAGGACGTCTGGTAACTGAAACTGGACTATAACGGTTAATCGATAGTTTTCAGATGAACCATTGAAACAGACACAGACAAATTACATGTGTTTAGATTATTTGATCATATATGTATAATTTTAAAAGTTTTTAAGAATACTTGAAAAACAATTTTTCTCAAATTTTTAAATCTCCTTCTTAAATTATAACAACCTTGGCAGAAGTGCTTATTCCCTGAAGGTATATGAGAACGTTAGCCCTTATACAAGGTATCGCAATTTTTGAATGAACAGAGACTAATTACATTTTATGGACAGTTGTTTACCTCTCGTAGTTCTACCATAACTTTTTTAGGATACATCTAAAATTAACACTATTAATGTTAATATAGTTCAAAACAACACCCAAAATTGAAAGAAATAGGAGAGGAATCAACAGACACAGCAATATTTCTCCCTAAGGATGCAGGTCCTCAAAGCTGTCTTGGGCATCTTACCTTCACAGCAGGTGCCCATCATCCCCCTCCCCAAAGCCTTTCCTAATGTCTGCACTTCATTCTCCCATTGAGAGTCTCACTTTCAACCCCCCACTAACTCTTCATTTGAACCTTTTCATGACAGTTTTCTTATTGAGTCTCATTTGGGGTCTTATTCCTTTACTTAATTACAGCTTCTTAAAATTAGTGACTATATATTATTTGTGTTTGTATCCCCCTGGGCACTTAGGCCAATGCCCTATTAGGATATCAGGAGATTCTAAAACTAGGATGAAAAATTGAATTTCTACAGTTCAGTAAAGCTGAAACCACAAGATTTATCAAAGCAAGTAAGTCAGGGAATATTTCAATTACAAGCACATCCATTATGCATGATGTCATCTCAAACTGTCTTTAAAAAATTTAAAATGAGAATCTGTTTTGGAAATAATTATAAACCTTTGTTCACAGTGACAAATGTGGAATAAAGTACAGTCTTCCTTATGATGTTATGACTATGACAGAAGGCTTATCAAGGCTTTCTTGGTTCTAATCATTAGGAATGAATACATAGATGTCTCAATATCCAATAGAGTTGGTTTAAACAAATTTCTTAGAGAAACACTTTTCCTCAGGCGCAGCAGAGAGAAAAAACACATTTAGCAAACATGGTTGTTTACTGCATCTTACTATTAAGGACTCAACTCTTTTTCTAGATCTAGAGATAGGTATTTCATTTATTTGCATGGTGCTGCCGTTAACGACGACAAGATGCCTTATATAAGTAGTCTAGTAAAGTTCCACGGGACAAAGAAACAAACACTACATTGAGATTTCAAATGTAAGAGTACCAATCATATTTGAATTTTGCATTATGGTTTGTTTTTCTAGTTTCTGTAACTATTTGACAACAAAAGCAAGAGAGAAAGGAAGGAAGGAGGGAAGGCAAGAAGGAAGGAGGGAAGGAGGGAGGAGGAAGGAGAAGAAAATCTGGTTCTGCTCTTGCTGTTGAAACTGGCAGGTGGCCCCGCACAGCTACAGAGACAGATTCCTGGAGATCTGGAGATCAAATTGCCACAGGGTTCTCATGATATGGAGGAAACTTAGAAAGGAATCATTTAAATAAGAGGAAACCTAAATCAAATATACAGACCAGTTTTAGAGAAGTAAAAATGCTCTATATAACAGTCTACTTCTCAGTGTTGTAAATTAGAATGGAATAATAAACTCAATTGAATGTAAATCAATGTCATGTTTAGAAGATGCCACTTTATATTCTCTCTCCAGTGAAGAGAGAAGGAAGAAGGGGGAAAAGGGAAGCCACCGTGATCTTGCTGAAGCTCTGAGAAAATAAGATCTTATGCTTATATTAATGTACTCATTTGTATGGTAATGATATTAGAGTTTTTTAGATTTAAATTTTAGGTTTTTAGATTTAAATTAACACATTTTTAAAAAGATTTTATTTATTTATTTAGGGCAGAGAGGGGTAGAGAGAGAGGGAAAGAGAATCCTCAAGCAGACTCCATGTTGAATGCAAAGACCCATGCAGGGCTCGATCCCAGGACCCTGATTTCATGACCTGAGCCAAAATCAAGAGTCGGACATTTAACCAACAGAGCCACCCAGGTGCCCCCACCAATTTTTTAAAAAGAAACAGTGGAATAAATACCATTTAATTTATGGAATTTTTAATCTCAAGTAATACTTTTTTAAATATGTGGGATATTCTAATCCCAAGTAGATTTTAAAGCATTTTAAAAGTTAACTGAATTCCAGAAAGCCCAATACTGGTAAAATCCTTTCTTTTTCTCATTTTATGGAGGAGTCCTAACCTTATCTGTTGACTGGGAAGTGTTCTATCTTATGTTGCAATGCAAAAAGTTTACTTACATAAAGGAATTATCTCCACCTTGTGGTCTCTTAGAGTTTTGACTCTGGGCATTTAGAAGAGACAGTTGCAAGAGAAGCTTGTATTTCCAGACACTAAGTGGGGTTACTTGAGACCAAGGTCTCCTAGTTAGCTGGTAACAGAGCTAAGACTGCAGCCCGTTTCTTCCCACTCTCCAAGCTGTGCTTTGGGCTCCCATAACTGGAGTCAGATCTTAGCTATGATGCTGATAAAATTAAATGGAGGATTAGGGGGAACCTACAGACCAGAGGTGCCAGTCTTTGATATCGAGGTATGTCTCTCAGGGAAACTAATGAAGTAGAATCTATAGGAGTTCAAGTCAAGGTCACACATTTGAAACCCATCACAGCCAACTTAGAAGATAGGGTTTAAGCATTCCGTAAGAGGACAGAGACAGGCCATTTAACAAATGACTTTCAGTATGTGTCTGTTGGGAGAACCTCTGCTCCTTTGTCATAGTTATCATTTCTTATCATCAAATCTTAAAGTCATTATTGAGGCAGGAGGTCCGGATGGATTGGCACATAGAAACCAGCATAACAATGTATAGAAAGTAGCACATAAGATTTAAGTAGGAAGTTATATTTTCACCTGACCTATAAGAGGAGGTGGAAGGAAGGAATATCCACCACTGAACCATCTGCATAGTAGGAGAGCTCAGTGTTTTTTTAAAAATAAATGTTTCATTGCATGTATGCACCATGGACATAAAAGTTTCATTCATTCTTTCATCCAATGAATGTTGATCGTACATCTGCTGTGTGCCAAGGATTGTGTTATGGATGCATAGATGAACAAGAGCCACCATCCCTCTCCCTGCACTGGAGTTGCTAGCAGGATACTTCTTTACATGCGATAAACACATATGCATGGTGCAACTTGACCTTGCTACAATAAAGGAAACCTATCAACTTTTATAATTTCATCTCTTTCTGTGAGTTACTGCTTTGCCATAGATGCAGGAAAGATGAATAAATCATCTTTAGCTTTTTTAGAAGACTAAATTTGTCTTTAGCTTTGCAAAAATCAAAGGAAAAAATCTATACACAATGACTTTATATTTTGTGTTCTTCTATTTTTACACTATTCTTTTTTTTTAAAATTCTCTTACTATTTTTTTAAGCTTTATCATATAAGTCAATCAGAAGTCAGTTACCCAGGGGCAGGTTTTCTAGTTTTTGCATCATTCAGGCTTGATGGTGCATCTTTTTGGGGGTGGGTCAGGGGACAGTTTCCCATAAAGTCCAATATCTAGTGAAGGAGGATAAAAGATAATTATTCAAATCAATTAAATTTTGTCTCCTGTTAGTTTATCTTGGAATAATAACTACTGGAAAAAAATCACTTTGTATTATTTTTACATGTCTCAGGTATTGTTGCTTAGGGTTAGGGATACCTTCAAGAATCAGAAAGCCAGGGAAATTTCTGTCATGTTGGGCTGTGAGTGGGCTGTCTCATAGGACCCTGGTTCCGGGAAATGTCGGAGTTTGATGTGCCTGGATGTACAGCACAGCTAATACTTCCCAAGTCTATAATCATGGAATCCTGGGCATTCTGCTCCAGAAGGAGTCTTGGAGATTACATACTGGTGGGAATCTCGCAGACTGGGCTTTATTGTTAGAATTACCTGGGGAGTATTTTTAAAACACAGATTCATACTCAGGCTTACTAAATTCGAATTTCTGGTGATGGGGACCCAGGAATCTGTATTTTTAATCATTGACCCACCATAAGTCCAGCAAGCATCCTCGTCTGGACACTAACCACTGTCTAAAATGTTAAAGGGTCTACATTTTGTTCGATTGCAAGCTTCCAAGTTAGCCTGACACAATTTCATGGGTGCTGGCAGAATATGCAAGGGTCCTGAGCCAGAGACAAAAAACTTTATTACTCACTGCAAGAATAGTATCCGGAGTTTATCATTTGCACTGGTTCCCCAGCCCAAACCCCAGATTTAAAGAGAGCCAGTTGACAACCAGCAAACGAAGGGGAGATGTTACAGGGGGGGAATCCTGAGCTGGAGGAGCTTGATTGTTTTATAATGCCCAGTAAACACATCTGCTCTTTCCTTGGGTTGGAGATATCATCTGTCCTCCAAGGCTATTTGCTATGCAAATGTCCTTGAAAAAATAGTCTGGATAGAAGTAGTCAGCACAACTGCATAAGATGTGAAGAAACACAAGACACCCTTAGAGAGTTGTCTTCCCCTAACAACTTAATCCAACTCTCTCATTTTGAGGATGAGGTAACTGAGACCCAGAGAGCTAAATATATTCCATAGGTGGCTACACTGGGCTCATCCAAGAACCTTGTTCTTTCTATACTTGTTCTACTCATGCTTTTCTAGTCCCTCTTCTTCCTCCCTGGAACTGATTTATAGAGTTAATAGGTTGTCAGAGATGAAATTATTGAACAGAAGGATTTGCTGCATGAATGTATAGTGACAAGTGCAAATGTTGAGCGCAGGCCAGGAGAGAATTTGCAATGGACGCAATAAGAAATCCATCACCTGCCAAGCTGTCTTCCACCCTAGTTGGCTTGCAGTGATAATGACATAACATGACACAAGGTTTTATTTAAACTAAATAGGTAATGTGGTCTTTGACTTTGGAAGCAAAAGAAGAGTATTTGAATTTCCTTGCTGTTGCCTGTTCCTGACTTCCAACTACCTAAATGGTAAATTATCATGTATTAATGAAACAGAACACTAATTAATAGTTTTGTAGTCAGTTTGTTGTATTTTTGTATATTTTAATAGAAAGAGTAAAAAAAAAAAACAATGCAAATCTATACAAGCCACCTAAAATCCTTTCTTAAGTGAAGTCAGTAATAAATTTAACAAATGATTGATTAGTCCTACAAATCATGCACTGAGTAATATCTATAGCGAGGAAAAATGATAATAAAAATGATGGGATTCTGAGTATAATATTTACTTTCAAGAGGACAAAAATTTGTTAGCTCTGACACTTCAGTGACAACAACTAAAGAGATCAGAATAGGGAAATATTAAAACAGTTTTCACGCCTCGCAATGAATATGTAGAATTTAGAAATCCTGAATGGATTACCATTTTCTTTCTTTCTTTCTTTTTTTTTTTTTGTATTACCATTTACTTCTGGGCACTAATTAAGGGAAATCTTATAGAAAGCATGTCAATTGTAACCGTTGACACCATTTAATACATTTTAATAATTACTTTGCCTTGTTTCAGATACACTGCCCTGCCCTAGCACTTTAGTCAGTTACTAGACTGGAGAACTTTACCATTTATGAAGGATTCACCTCGAAATTTTTATAAGTCCTCAATTATGTAAACAGCACCATAGCCCAAAAAATTTTATAAATTGGAGGGGTTACTTTTTTCAAAGATCCAACATATTTATTACTCCCCTGGAGGTAATAAATATATAATTGTGAAATGAAATAAATAATAGATAAATAAATACCTAATTTATTTATTTATTACCTAATAATTTATTTATTATCTAAATAAATAGATAAATAAATATGTAATTGCAAAATGAAAACCACAAGTTCGCCTTCAGTTGAATACCCAACCAGTGCGCCCCTTCCAAGTCACAGCATGGTCTCAAGCAATTCAAAACCAATTCTTACAAAACAATGAATCAGAGCATCTCATAGAACATAGAGGTCACTCATAACCAATCAAACCATGACTTTTAAATCTGTGAATACCAGAGGGTCTGCTGTATAAGAAAAGAACACATGCAAAAATATCTGCGTGTACCTTGAGTGACTAATGTAACCTTTTTTCCCCTCAAGGACAAGGACATTCCTATGGAAGAAGAAATTGAACCTGCCCCGGTTAGGAGGATTCTAAAATTCAATGCTCCAGAGTGGCCCTACATGCTGGTAGGGGCCGTGGGGGCTGCTGTCAATGGGTCGGTCACACCACTCTATGCCTTTTTATTCAGCCAGATTCTTGGGGTAAGTGAACAGATGGATTAGCTTTAGTCTTCTAATATTTTTTTGTTTTTCCATCAGCGGATATTGTCATTTTTGATAGGTTGGCTCTGTATTTTAATGGATTTAGCTTTCTTTTCCTCATCCCTAAAGGATTCAAAGTGCCCCGAGTCTCCATACACAGACGATAAGAAGATGAAGCTAGGCACTGTCATTTGGGCTGGCAGGATACTCATCCAGTCATCGTGTCTGTAAAAAGTTGCACTGTGGCTGCGAATGTAGTGTTAGGAGAGGGCAATTTCCCTAGATGCAAACAAAATCAGAATGCAAAGCAGGTTCGTTGAATAATACAGAAGGATTTTAGGGTCGTTTTGATCTTGCTGAAACAGCTGAGGTGCAAAGTTGGCTTATAAAAGCAGGTGTGAGTGCACGTTGTAGAATTGTCTGCTCTGCTGATTGCACCATTGAAATGGCAGGTGGGGGAGGAAACAGGAAAAGGAAGAGAGAAGTAAAACAAGGCATGGATAAAGAAAAAGCTTATTTCAATTTTTCACTTCCTAGGCATTTTGATAGTCTCCATCTGACTTCATTGCTACAATAAAAAATAATAACTATAAGCATGAATTGACACTATCTAAGCACTTTATATATAACAGGTCACTAAATTTTCCTAGTAACCACCTCAGGTGGATATTCTTATTGTTCCTGTTTTACAAAAAAAGCGAACCAAGGTATACAGAACTTCGGATAGCAAATAATGGATCTGGGATTCGAATCCAACGTGACTGGAGAGCCAGGTTCTAATAAAACTCTCCTTGTAAAATTAGTTATTGAAATGCTGCCAAGTTTTTTAGTTGAAATTTACCCACATACACAGATCCCATTAGGTTAACAAGAAGAAAAACCTAGAATCTAGATAACTTTATTAATTTGTTCATAGTGAAACAGGCATTAGATGGTAGGGCCAGGACTAGAACTGAGCTTTTCCGAAGCCTAGGCTGAAGCCGGCACACTGGACTGTCAGAGCTTGCCAAGAGTCCTGAGCGTTAGTTTCCCTTCTACTTCTCTTTCTTTGGTGGCCTCTCTGGAAGAGGTCCTGACCAGAAAAATGTCCCCACGGGCACAAATCATATGGAAAGACTTGGATAGTCTACAAACAAAATGAAGTCAATTGTGTCAGGAGGTCCCCAGCCGCTGCTTTAATTTCCATACTGTCTCCTTGTGGTAAGTGAGGAAATCATGGTAATTTCGGAGAGGTAGGAAATTGGCAACTGGGCCCTTCAACCCTGGTAAATTGAATTTCTGGTTGTATGAAAGCCTTTATGATGACAATCTTTTAAATAATTAACTTATATTCCTTACTTTCTGGTAAGTACAATATCCTAAATATAATGGAAATGTTCTTTTACTTACTCAACAGATGTTTGTTGGTTGTCTCCCATAGACACTGTGCTAGGGATTTGGGATTACATTCCATCACGCTGGCTTCTCTAATAGAGTTTCTAGTCTATGAGGAAGACAGATGTTAAACACAGAAATCTACCCATAATTCAGCAAATATTTATGAGCCACTTATTGTTTGTCAGACAGACATTGTTGCTGGGATTGAGGATAGAGGGAAGAACAAGAAAACCAAAGCCCCTCCTTGCTCTCATTACGCTGACATTCTAGTAGGGAAAGGCTCTGGAAATGCATCTCACTGAGCAGTGATGAGATAGATGTAGAAAGGGTGGTGGATAGGATTGAATTCTGTAAAGACCCAACTAAGTTCTAGATGTTTGCTTTTAAAAATAAATCTGGTGGGTCCCTGGGTGGCTCAGTGGGTTGAGCCTCTGCCTTCGGCTCAGGTCATGATCTCAGGGTCCTGGGATTGAGCCCCGCATCGGGCTCTCTGCTCAGCGGGGAGCCTGCTTCCCCCTTTCTCTCTCTGCCTGCCTCTCTGCCTACTTGTGATCTCTGTCAAATAAATAAATAAAATCTTTAAAAAAATAAAAAAAATAAATCTGGGATACTATCTTCTTTCCTGATCATCACTTTCTTAGAAAAACAGGGCAAAGGATACATTCACTTAGCCTTACCCAAACCCTTATATGAACTGTTGTGGAAAGAGTGCTGGATTCCCAACCAGGCGATCTTTTCTTCTGAAACTAGGTCTTCTAGATGCTTTTCAAGCACCATATGCCCTGGGGTCGTACCATGCCATTTCTTTGGGCCCTGGGTTGGTCAACGATAAAAGGAAGGATTGACAAAAATGGTTTCTAAGATACCTTCCAGCCCTATTAGTCTATGAAGTGGCCAAGTTAGAAAAATTTTGATTTTTCAAATTTTTAACCCCTGCTCTCCTAGAACATCCCCCGCATTGTTGGTAGTGAGAATAGTCTCTGTGATTCTTCGGGTCACAACCAGAAATCCTAGGAAAAACTCAGCTTAAGCCTTTAGCTTAAGGGCTGCAATACCAGAGTAACAGGATCTAGTTGGCGAAATCCAAAGTCTGCTCACGGTTAATGTTCTCACAGGGTTATATTTGCTAAGCGAATGATGTTAAACGAAGTACTATTTTCCCTCTCTGATACAGAAGATCATTTCTGTTTGTCTCTTAGCATAATTACCACATATTCATCAGCAGATTCATGATACTTTCATCTCACAGGGTATAATCATGAGTCAGATAATAGTCTGTTTGTAATTACGCTATTTTCATCCTGACATACCTAAAGGGCACAATATTCACATTTGGTGTATTGAGACCACAGTTTGGAATGTAGACCCAGCGAATGATTGGACACCGAGGAGCCTGGTTGTTAATCGAGCGAGGCATCGATGCACACATAAATCATAATTTATCTGATTCACTTTCCATGGGTCTAGTTGACTTGGAAAGTGTACAAGTGTTCCGAGCAGAGCAATGTGGATGTAGCCTGCTGGGAGAAAACATGAACTTTGGAGCCAGCCAGCCCTGGATCTCTGTTCTGTATTCTCTGTGAGCATTTGAACAAGTGGCTTTTCCTTGATGAGTCTTAGTTTCCTCATCTGGAATGAAGGGCAAGAAAATCTACCTTACTGGGTTGTTTTAAGAAGCCTAACTTAAGGAAATCTTCATTTAAGTTAAAGTAGGCTAAGTAACACATTTGGCATCTGGTAAATATCGAGAGTTTAGTGAATGTTTCTTTTCTCCTTAAACAAACTTATTATGACAAAAATGGCAAATGTATCATAGGGGAACCTATGGATAGGTGGCCTTTTGGGTTGCATTTCAACAAGAATATACAAAGGACTCATGGGGTAGAATTTTGTGAAAAAGGTTATGGATAGACAGATGCCCAATCTTGAACTGGACAGTCGTGTGGATCTAATATTAGCCAAATACTTGTTTGATACTGAGAAGATGAGTAATGGAGCCAAGAGAGCCTGCCAGGAAGAAAAGCACTGGAATCAGAAAAATGGACATTTCCTTATCTGATAACCACTAGCTAAATGAACTTGGATAGAAGGTTTGATATCTTGGGCTCTAGTTTTCCATCTATAAAATAAGAGTTAAGCTGACTAATGTGCACTTCTACGGTCCTATAGTCCATGATTATAATAGGTCACATGAGGGAGCAATGGGAATTGTGGAATCACAGTTTGGGGTTTGGAGGATTTGTATACTGATTTTTTAAAAAAGATTTTATTTATGTATTTGACAGAGATCACAAGTAGGCAGAGAGGCAGGTAGAGAGAGAGAGGAGAGGAAGCAGGCTCCCGGCCGAGCAGAGAGCCCGATGCGGGGCTCGATCCCAGGACCCTGGGATCATGACCTGAGCTGAAGGCAGAGGCTTTAATTCACTGAGCCACCCAGGCGCCCCTGTATAGTGATTTTTAAAACAAAATGAAACAGGTCTTTAAATCCCTAAATTAGTAAACTCTGTAAACATATGAGTTATTCTGTGCTGGGAAGAATGACCATGGAATCTTCTGATCCCACTTCCACCAGTATTAAGAACCATGAAGACCCTAGAAACAGTAAATCTTTCATCTAGAACCCCTCCCTCCACTTTGGAATTTGTGATGATTTGAATAGGTTACTTTGCTTTACAAAAAAGGATTTGTTAATGGAGTGGTATACATTGTTTTCAAGAGATTTATCTGGTATGTGGCAGGCACTCAATACCTATTTATTGAATAAATGGTTTCTTTTGAGCAACTGCTTGTTAGGATTGTTCTGGTTACTTAAATTAACTTAGAACAATAAATAAGGCTGTCCAGTGCATACTTTTTCTGAACTCAGAGTTCCCTCACTTAGCTCAAGTTAGGAAGTTTTGTTGTACCTGAAATCCATTTCCATATAGAGCAATGTCATTAGAATATGCAGCTGTTCTCTGCTTGTCTTATTCCAACAGCTGAGTCCCCAATCATTTGCTTGAGCATACGTCTGCAAGTTCAGAGTACGCTCATAAAGTATAGTCTGCTCCTAATTATACACTCAAAACACCCCATTCACAACTTCCAGAGTGTTTTTTTGGTGGGTGGGGTGGGAGGATGTTTTCAACTTCTCCTGATTTAGAAAGGACAACCTCAGATGGATAGAAAACTAGTTCCAGTTAATGCCTTGATAGCTAGTTACTTTAATGATGCTATGATTCATAGGTATATGTTGGTATACATACATATACATATATATGTCTATATATATACATACATATATGTATGGTACCTGAGTGGGAAAATCATCTTTATTGCTTCTACTATTTGAGAAGGACAGAAATCATGATAACACTCTTTGTTCCAGATAACATTCTAATCTTCCCTCCTTTCTTCCCTTCCTTCCTTCCTTCTCTCTTTCCATCCTTCCTTCCTTTTTTTCTTTGCCTTATTACATAAAGGATTTGAGATATTGAATCATGTTTTTCATCTGTATCAGTGACAAGCCAACACAATTGCCTACATCGGACTAAGAAATCAGACCAAAATTCTGCAAATTATTGCTGTTGGTTTTCATTTGCCAAGTTTTTTTTCCCACGGGAATTAAAGTAGACATGCTCATAGCTAACTTTGGTTTAATTACTAGTATGTTCTCTTAACTCAATGCTTAAGAGAAATTTATTTTAAACGCGTTTTATTTCTTTTGCTCTTGTTTGTAATAATAAAGTAATATTTTTGCTTACTATCTTATGAAGACTTTTTCACTTCCTGATAAAGAAGAACAAAGGTCACAGATCAATGGTGTGTGCCTGCTATTTGTGGTAGTGGGCTGTGTATCCCTTTGCACTCAGTTTCTGCAGGTAAGGAATTTTATTTTTTAGTAAGTGATTTAGCTGTTTCCTCCCTTTTAATGTTAAAATATCACTAAAGACTCCTTTATGTTTCAGGGATATGCTTTTGCTAAATCTGGAGAACTCCTTACAAAAAGGCTACGTAAATATGGTTTCAGAGCAATGTTAGGGCAAGACATTGGCTGGTTTGATGACCTCCGAAATAGTCCTGGGGCACTAACAACAAGGCTTGCTACAGATGCCTCCCAAGTTCAAGGGGTAAGCTTTGGGAAGTGGGGGAGACAAGGCGTGTTATTAACTGGAGTAAACATTTTTTCCTTTGAGCATTCTGATGATCACCTGTATGTTTCCCATGAAATAAGAACTCACAGGATTGAGATGTCCCAGGGCCACATTTCCCACCATCTTGACGGACAGCAGTCTCTCTCAGGCAATGTGCAGAATCAGTGCCATGAGTCAAATCTGTCAGGGTTTTAGATTTTCTGGGAGTCTAGCGACTGAGAAATTTCCTAAGACTCATTCCTCAGATCATTTTCAGGCTCAGAGGTTCAGATTCCATGAGACTTAATGGCGCCCCCCAGAGGTGGAAGCAAAGCCTCCTTACACAGGTGCCCAGTGGACCCGTAATCTTAGGAAAAGAGATCTTAGTTGCCTCTGTAAACGCCAATCCGGAAACTGAAGAAAAGAATCCTGAGGCACTCATAGAGACAAAGCTGTGATTTCTGGACCCCAAAACCTGCAGCCTTCCTTGTTCAGGTGACTCATCCATATGTAAGGTGAGGCGACATTTTTAGAAAACCAGGGGTTTGTATTAAAGTGATGAGAGTCAAATGTGCCATCCAGCACCTCTGCTCACTTTCTGTGGGCATAAAAAGAAAGAAAGGGAGAGGAAGGAAGGATAGAAGGAGGGAAGGAGGAAAGGAAGGAAGGAAGGAAGAAAGAAAGAAAGAAAGAAAGGAAGGAAAGAAGGAAGACGAAAAAGGAAAACCACAATTTGTGAGGTTCTTGGAAGAAAAACCCTCGGGATTGAAAAACTGAGTACTGTATGTCTTGACTCATAGCCAGCTCAACCAAAAATATGGACAATGGTATGAGAGACTTTCAGAGGAGCATGGGATCCTCTTCCTCAGAGCTTTTTTCTGGGCATAAATGTGTTTCTCATAGACTTTGGGTCATACTCTACATATTGTTTTGTAATCTTTCTGTTTTTCCCCTACAACAATCTGATGTGAACATATTTTGGTAATTATATATTCTTCTAGAGTAGATTTTTGATGGTTGTATAATCCATTATTTTAAGGTGTCCCCATTTAAGAATTCCTTATCTAAACATATTTCTGCTTTCCCTCTTTACAAGCAGCTTACATCATTTTACATCAAGCTTGGCATATCCTTATCATTTTTTTGTTCTCAAAATATAATCACTGGCTCAGAGTGTATAATCATTTTGAAGGGTTTTAATGTGCATTGTCTTACTGCTTGAAGAAAGTCTGTAGCAATCTCACGTTTACCATCTGAGTATTCTAGTGTCCAGTTTACCAGACTCTTTTTTTTTTTTAAGATTTTATTTATTTGACAGAGATCACAAGTAGGCAGAGAGGCAGGCAGAGAGAGAGAGGAAGGGAAGCAGGCTCCCTGCTGAGCAGAGAGCCCGATGCGGGGCTCGATCCCAGGACTCTGAGATCATGACCTGAGCCGAAGGCAGAGGCTTTAACCCACTGAGCCACCCAGGCGCCCCTTACCAGACTCTTAAGCTTAGATCAAATAAATAAGCAATTACCTTATCGCTTCTATTTTTGCATCCTTCAATCTGCGAGGGGCTTTTTAAGGTTATTCACTCTCACGTGAATTCAGAGAGTAGCATCTGATCATCTTACAAAAATTTTCTTATTCTTTAAAAAAATGAAAAGTTTCTAAGATTTTCTCTAATATTTTTGTTAAACATTTTTTATTTCTTAGTTTTATTTATTTATTTTTAAAGATTTTATTTATTTATTTGACAGAGAGAGAAAGATCACAAATAGGCAGAGAGGCAGGCAGAGATAGAGAAGGGGAAGCAGGCTCCCTGCTGAGCAGAAACAGCCCATGCAGGGCTCGATCCCAGGACCCTGAGATCATGACCTGAGCCAAAGGCAGAGGCTTAACCCACTGAGCCACCCAGGGACCCCAGTTAAACATTTTTTTAAATGTGATTGCTAACCAGGGTCAAATTTATTTTAATATTGGTGTAAGGTAGAAATCTTGCCTTTTTTTTCCTCCAAGCTGGATAGAAAATATTCCTCCACCAAAATTTAATGCAGATTTCATTTTCCAGCTATTTGAAATCCTCCTGCCCATTGTGAATATCAACTTCCCAAGGATGCTTGGAGCTATGGGGATTCTCTCTTCTCTTTCTTTTTTTTTTTTTTTTTTTTTTTAAAGATTTTATTTATTTATTTGACAGAGAGAGATCACAAGTAGGCAGAGAGAGAGAGAGGGAAGCAGACTCCCTGCCAAGCAGAGAGCCCGATGCGGGGCTCGATCCCAGAACCCTGGGATCATGACCTGAGCAGAAGGCAGAGGCTTTAACCCACTGAGCCACCCAGGTGCCCCTCTCTCTTCTCTTTCATTGATCAGTTTGATTTATTCTGTGCCAGGACCTTCCTGTTTTAGTTATGTAACTTTATGATAAGTGTTTATTATCTGGTAAGGTAGATCCTTGCACAATAATTTTTCCTCCTCAAAATTCTTTTTTTTATTCCTGGACATTAACTGTTCTAATGTATTTAAAATCATCTTGGCTTCTTCAAAAATTTTATTTTGATTCCCACTGAATACATCCATGCAGCCACAACACTTCCCCGACTCCCACACACAAAGATTGTTGTTGTGAGGATACTAAAAGTTCCCAAGAGAAACATATAAACTAGACTCTTTAGTTTTTAGTAAGATTTATAACTACACAATATACAATATGCTATGTATAGTATATATAATACACAGATACATTAATATGTCACTATCTTGTTCATTTTTTCTTATGTATTTTTTCACAATTCTGAATGAATGTCATGGATTGAGATTTTAGTTGTATATTTATCTTATTGCCATCCACTTTTTCAGGTTTTCTTATTAACTAATTTTTTAAAAATTTAATATAGTCTTTTGAATTTCTAGGGATATAATCAAACTATATGCAAAGAAAGATAATTATTTCTCTATTTTTTCTTTTTCAATACTTATACCAACTATTTTATTTTCTCGTTTTATTTCATTACTAGAACTTTCAAACACTTGAGTAGAGTGCTAAGAGGAGGAAGAGGAGATTTTCATAAACAAGACAAAAATACATAAAGTAGACTTGTCAGACTACATAAAAACTTAAAACTTTTGTATAAACAAATGATTATGAAAATATTTGTAACAAGGATTAATATACCTAGTAAGCCTAACAGGTGTAGTGCTCCTAAAATTGGTCAGAGAATTAAAAAAAGTAGGTAATAAAGATATTTTAAAAAAGGTATATGGACAAGCAACAAAAAAAGAAGTGCAATGAGATAACGAACAAATGAAGAATTGTATAACCTTATTAATAGAAAAATACTAATTAAACAATGAAACACCATTTTCCACCTTATCAACTCAATAAAAACTATCATGAATGACAACTTCCTATATTTGTGAAGATGAGGAGGAACTGACACTGTCATAAAACATTGGTTACAGTTTGAGTTTTTCCAACATTTTTTAGAGAATAATCAAGTCTGCAAATTCTCTGACTAAAATTCATATGAGTAAATTCTCTCCTATTTTGTGACAATGTGCATTCAAATGTATGTTTATATTGATCAAAAATTACTAAAATCCCCTGGAAACTACCTGAATATCCACCAATAAGAAAATATTTGAGTGAATACATCCATACGAAGGAAAATTAGGCAGCTATTTTTCAAGGTATTAATGTAATGATCTGGGGGGATGGTTATGTTATACCAAGTGAAAACAATTGAAGTACAAAGTAATATCAAGACTGGTCCCTTTTTTGTGAAAATGTTTTTTTTTTTTTTTAAGATTATTTATTTATTTATTTGACATAGAGAGATCACAAGTAGGCAGAGAGGCAGGCAGGGGTTGGGGGAAGCAGGCTCCCTGCTGTGCAGAGAGCCTGATGCGGGGCTTGATCCCAGGACCCTGGTATCCTGACCTGAGCCAAAGGCAGAGGCATTAACCCACTGAGCCACCCAGGCACCCCTGTGAAAATGTTTATTGTTGTATATGTAATCTATTTTGCATATCTTGAGCTGTATTACTTTCTAAATTTTAAAAAAAATATTGACTGAGTAGAATGTAAAAGAAAACAAAATAATAAGATCCCAAAGAACTTAGCAGCTATTTTCCAAATTCTCTATAATGCCTGACTGTCCTTGCCAACCAGAAATTCTTTTGTTCTTTTTAACTGTGGTAAAATATACAAAACATAAAATTTATCATTGTAACCATTTTTAAGTGTACAATTCAGTGACATTAAGTATATTCATACTGTTAATCAACCACCACCACTCTCCATATCTAGAACTTCTATAACCCCAAATAGAAGCTCTGTACCCATTAAATAATAACTTCCCCTCTCCCCACCAACCCCTTCAATCCCTGATAACCACCATCCCATGCTGGCTTAATGAATTTGACTATTCCAGGAACCTCATATAAGCAGAATCATATAATATTTGTCCTTTCGTGACTGGTGTATTTCACCTGGCTTGATGTCCTCAAGGTTCATCCATGTGGTAGCATGTGTCAGAATTTCATTTCTTTTTAAAGGCTTGCATAATAACCCATTGTTTGTATAGGCCACATTTTGTTTATTCATTCATCTGTCAGTGAGCACTTGGCCTGCTTCCACCTTTTGGCTATTATGGATAACGCTGCTATAAATATAGGTGTACATATAAATTTTTAATTTAGCTTTTCATTCCTATCTTCAAGGAAGTTATAAGCAATATATAGGAATTCTTGGGAGCAGAGAGCTCATATTCCATGTGAGTCTTGAATACAGTATGAAGATGTAAATTATTCTTGTCTACCACTTCCTTAGTACCTATGGTTACCTAATAGCTTACCTGTGATTGTTTTGAATTCTTTACTTTTTAAATAACGCTAAAGTCTCTACAATCCTGACAAAAATCTTGCAATTGTACCCATGCAAGTCTTTTCTACACAGAAGACACCAACCTTTGGTCACATCTGCATAGTTGCAACTGAAAGAAGATTTGAAACCATGAAATAATTTTTATTATAAATAGTAATTACCACGAGTGTCCCTTCTCCACCTATATTGAGACTGAATCCTTTTTGTCCATTTTGTATTGATGGAACAGCTAGTTATTAAGTCAGCATGTGATTTTGTACCAATGAGCAGGTTAACTTCAATGAGAATCAAAGTGGGCTCTTAGAATAGTCTTGTACAGATTTCAAAACTATAATTATAGAACAAGCATCAGTCTTCACTGAATAATCAAAAAGATTACCATAAGACCAAGTCCTGGGTAGTTTCAAGCAGACCAAATGCATAGTCACCTGACATACAAGCAGCCCTTCTTAGGGCTGAATTAATCTCATACGGACTGCTATAGCTCTGATACCCATGAAATGAAATCAGTCAATGGATGAGCTTCCACAAAGCTGTGAATAAATTGGACTTTTATTAATCCAGTCTTCGAATGCATTAGGGAGCTCATTATTTTAAGACATCTTTTTAAGCACAGAACTACCAAATGACCCAGTAATTTCACTCCCAGGCTTATATCCAAAAGAAGAAAAGCAGGGACACAAATAGATATTTGTACATCAATGTTCATAGTAGCATTATTCATATGGCCCAAAGTTGAAACAACGTGAGCGTCCATCAACAGATGAATGGATAAACACAATGTGGTATATACATATAATGAAATACTGTTCAACTTTTAAAGGAATAGGAATTCTCATATGTGCTACAACGTGGATGGACCTTGAAAATGGTATGCTGAGTAAAATAAGCTGGGCACAGAAGGCTATTGTGTGATTCCACTTAGGTACTCAGAAGAAGCAAATTGATAGAGACAGAAAGTAGAATAGAGGTTGTCAGGGGCTGGGGAGAGAGAGGAAGAGGGGTTATTATTTAATGGGTTCAGAGTTCTTGTTGTAGATGATAAAAAGATTCTGGGCATTGATGGTGGTGATGGTTACACAAGCCCGAATGTATTTAATGCCACGGAATTGTATACTTATAAAGGGCTAAGTGTGAGTATAAACATCATGTTATGCATATTTTATCAGAATACTTTCTTTTTTTGTGTAAGATTGCCTTTTCACATAGTGGAATTTGGTAAGAAAGACTGTGTGTCTGAGATCGGTTCATTGCTTTTGGTTTTCAGGCAGCCGGCTCTCAAATCGGAATGATGGTCAATTCCTTCACTAACATCACTGTGGCCATGATCATTGCCTTCTTCTTTAGCTGGAAGCTAAGCCTGGTCATACTGTGCTTCTTCCCCTTCTTGGCTTTATCAGGAGCCATACAGACCAGAATGCTGACAGGCTTTGCCTCTCAAGACAAGGAGGCTCTGGAGATCGCCGGCCAGGTAATCTTGCAGACCCAATTTTCAAACTGCTTACAGCTCAGTGGCTGTCAAACTGTTAAGAATGAGTAGTACAGAGAGACTTAAGGAAGCTGTTAGCCTACAAACGTTCATCCCCGGAAGCCTCCCACTAGCCTTTTTTATGTGTGTCTTGGCCGGAAGGCTGTGACAATGAAGCTCTGATGAGTGCGAGCAGGTGTAGAGAAACAGCAGGGCAAACAGGGAGGGCTCCATATTCAACGTCCTCTCCGATGGTTGTTTTCTCCACATCCCAATTCGGTATATTCTTTTTTTTTTTTTTAAGATTTTATTTATTCATTTGGCAGACAGAGATCACAAGCAGGCAGAGAGGCAGGCGGAGAGAGAGGAGGAAGCAGGCTCCCTGCCGAGCAGAGAGCCCGATGCGGAGCTCGATCCCAAGGACCCTGAGATCATGACCTGAGCCGAAGGCAGAGGCTTTAACCCACTGAGCTACCCATGCGCCCCCCAATTCGGTATATTCTTATTCCAAGGAGTGGAGACTTCAGTTTTCTGTCTGCTTGGTTTTTTAGTTAAGTGGTTTCCCCAGGTCACGCTGCCCCCACAGAGAGGAGCTATACCATCTTTTGAATGGCACACACTTTGGGATTTTCACACTTTAGTGTCTGCTAGCCTTTTAACAAATGTCTTTCCCAAATAGAACTATGACGTACACTTTAGGTCTCAAATACTCTTAGTTTTCAGGGATGCACTTTTGTGTGTTCGAATGAGTATCTGGTTATCAGGTAAATGGGGAGATGGCGGCATAGACATTTATCAGGTATAAGGAATCATACATACACACACACACACCTTTACTCTTTTAACACATTTACAGTTATCTAGGTTTTGTTTCTTAAGAGAGGGAATGTGAGCATTGCCCAAGTAGACAAGCTAAGAAGAGTAGCTCACCTTTGTGCTCTTTTAGGGTAGGATATGCCAATTCCAAAACAGTGCTGATCTACCCTAACGTACAGTTTGAAACAAATACAGATTCATAGTATAGACTAAAAATCAACTTTATACTTATATAATATTTGGTCAGATTAATTTTTTAAGAAAATACAATCGTATTTTGAACTCACATTGTTAAGTTATCTTTTGTGTCGGAAGTCATCTAAAGATACCATTTTAGACATTTCAAATACATTCACGAAAGAGCTAAAAAGCTTTCGAGGATCCGCGTGGGTGCATTTTCCGCCTTCTCTCTTCTAGGGGAAGTGGCAACAAGTCCACGTTAGTGTTAAGTAGAACTTGAGTTTAACCGACTCAGGGTCTTTGTGTTCCCAGATGATGCCTCTGCGGCAGACACGTTCCGACTTCCGCCATTTGCACCAGATCAAGTCCACGTAGCCGCTGAAATGTCACGAGGGTAGTTACTCCTGCTCTTTTATTCCTAAGACTCTTTTCCACTTTTCAGATTACAAATGAAGCTCTGGGTAATATCCGCACTGTCGCCGGGATTGGAAAGGAGAGGCAGTTTATTGAAGCATTTGAGACTGAGCTGGAGAAGCCATTCCAGACCGCCTTTCGAAAAGCGAACGTTTATGGATTCTGCTTTGGTTTTTCCCAGTGCATGGTGTTTGTTGCTAATTCTGCTTCCTACAGATACGGGGGTTACTTAATCCCCAACGAGGGGCTCCATTTCAGCCATGTGTTCAGGTGAGGACTATCAGGCCAAGGACGTACAAGATCAGCAGGCGAGGGAGGGAGAGCCTGGCTCTGTAAGGTGGCCTTCGCTGCTTTAACGAACCGCACCAACCTTGGTGTCTTCAACAGTTGGGGTTTATGAGTTCTCAAGATTCTGTGGGTTGTCAGGGTGGTTCTTCTGGACTGGACTGATTCAGTCAGGCTTTTTCGTGTCTTCTGTCTGTCTCTGCATGGCGTCTCTAGCCGGTGGGCTTGTTTTCTTCCTATCACCGTCTCAGCATTCCCAGCACAGCAGAAGAGAGCAAGCCCTGTTGCACTTTGTGAAACCACTTTTCGAGTCCCTTCAGGCACCACATTTTCAAATATCTCTTTAGCGGAGTAAAGTTATACAACCAAGCTCAGACTTAAGAAAAGAGAATGAAAATCCACCTTTCAATGAGAGGACCCGATTGTGTTTCTCTTTTATTGTCACACTGCTGTCACACAGACACTTCGGACCTCCAGTGGCTGTCCTACAGTTCAACTTAATTCTGACACCATTTATCAGGAAATGGTGTCCGATCTCATGGGTTAAGGGCTCTGTCCTGCAAGACTGGGCATATCACTTTCCTTAGATCCTTCAGACACCCTAGCAGGTATAGGACTGAAATTTCCACCCCTTTAATTGTGTGGTTGCTTCCCCTGGCAACCAGCCCCCAGCTCTAGGTTGCTAGGGGCCTTTCAAAGGTACCTCATTAACATAATCAAAGACACCGTGATCGCTCTCCAAATTTAGGAACTTACAAGGATTTAAGAGCTCTGTGCCAGGAATGGGAGCCAAAGACCAAATAGATGTTTCTTACTATAATTCACAATATCACAGAGGAGTAAAAATGTCATATTGCAAAAGGATGTGTACAGAGTAATAGGATGAATGAACCACTTACAGTCGGCCATACTGGTGAACACAGAAAATCTAGAGGCGTTGGATCAGAGGGTTCTTTGAACCGTCTTACCTGAACTCTACTTCCTGCAAGAAGGGCACGTTTCCAGCTGAATCCTGCCAGGTGGAGACAGCAAAGGCCAGGACAGGGGAATTATGTTCATTTCTTATAATCTGTACCTGCTGTTCTGATAAGATTAGCTTTGAATCCATTTTCTCACATTTCTGGAGGTGAGAGCCAAAGGGTGTCAGGGTACAAAGGGACGAGGGGCGCATGTATATGGCTAGAGTGTGGGGGGTGTGGGGGGGGTGTTAGAGGGATGGGGGGAATGGTCTGAGAAGGCCTTGGGAAGACATTAGGAAAAGTGGTCCCAGTAGAAATCTGTTCTTTTGGGGTCCTTCTCAAGCTATGAGTTCTGTCTTATTGCCTTCTATATTTTTTCTAAAAATATAGAAGAAGTTTTTTCTCCCGCCCTGCTCAACCCACCCCGACCAGAAAAGCCTCTTTCCTAAATTTTGGCCTATTGAGAGCTGTGAACTCCCAAATCAGAAATCACATACTATTGACTTGTTAGTTTATGTGAGATATTTGAAGAATTATTTGCGCATATGTAAAAATTGGGAAAGTGTGGAAAATTCCCAACTTCTGGCTTCTCTTTAAAAACTGAAACATCACCTTCCACCATTTCCCATTTTGTTCCAGGTGCTTTTCATTGCTTTAAGCTTTGGGCTGGGCTCCTAGAGAGGTTTGGGTTTGCAAGTCTAGCCTAAAAGAATTCCTGTTTATGAACTCTGCAGTAAAACACTCTACACATCACCCTCCACCACCACTGAGGCAGGCCCTCTGTGCATCCCTTCAACGGGAGCTCTCTCTCACCATATTAATCACTCCTGTATTCACATACCCATTCGCTCACTCATTATGCACCCCATGAATATAGTTAAGGGCTGGAGAAGCAAGCAGACAATTGTATCTTTCGCATGGTGTCTGAGCATGAATGACATGAATGCTTGGTACAAAAGTATGCTTATATCACTAATCCTTGTCTTTTACACACCTATCAGAGATTCAAATGTTAGCTTTGTAAGAACTCAACCCAATCAGGTGATCTTTCAAGCCTCCTCCCTTCTTTTTTTGTTTTTTTTAAGAAGTCTTTTTTTTCCCCAAACAAGTTTTTGAAAAAGAGGCTATCATCGTTAAAGCAGGGTTTGGAGGTGTGAACACCCCTTGTTCAATTCAACTCACCATTTTTACATAGAACTCATTTGCAGACTGAGCCCCCATTCCCAGACAAGTCTAGGGAGACCTGCTCAAGGCTGCTCCGTTCTTTCCCAGCAGAACCAGGGCTACCTTCCCCCTCCCTGCCCCCCCATGTCTGCCTCTTAGGCTGTCCTACCAACCACCCCACACTCTTTCTCTACCCGGTGTCTGCTCTACTGCAGGGTGATCTCTTCGGTTGTACTCAGCGCGACAGCCCTTGGAAGAGCGTCCTCTTACACCCCTAGTTATGCCAAAGCTAAGATATCAGCCGCACGCTTTTTTCAACTGCTGGACCGACAACCCCCAATCAAAGTGTATAGCAGTGCAGGTGAAAAGTGGGTGAGTACCGAGGGGGGTACAGGGGGAGTGGGGGAGGACTGTGCTTATGAGTGTGTACATGTGCGCAGAAGGGCCGTTGGGGCTGGTCAGATGATACCACTTAGCTTTTCAGTTCCTGCAGTTTATGGATTCATTCATATGCACTCAGAATGCACAGACAGTAGATTTATAAATGTAAAGGAATGAAGTAAATTAGCATTAAAATTATTCATAAAGCTGGCATTTGAATAAGGCAATGAAATCCAGTGAATGCTAAATTCTGTGTAATGTTAAACACACTTAGTTCCAGAATGAATGAAGCTGGATGTGTCTTGAAACCTACCCAACCACCGTGTTTTCTACCAATGTTCTGTCATGGGTTGTAGAAAAACCAGTTCTTCCTGTCCAATAACATTGATTTAATGTTTATTTACGTTCAAGTTTTAGCTCATATGGAACCCCAGAACACTAAATTGATCTCAACAAAGTACCTTTTCTTCTGATGGTTCTCACAGGTGTTTTGTAACCCTCCCTGCCTTTTTCTTTTTTAAAAAATATTCCAGTGTGTTCAAGAGAGTAAAACAAAACCAAACCCTAGTAAAGCTGAAAGAAATTCAGAAATCTTTGTAAATTGGTCAAGTGACCCATTCCTCCTGTTGTTATTAAATGTCTATCCCTTTCCATAATTCATGATTCAGATAGTACAAATAAAGGCGTCCACCTTTAGATGGGTGCAAGTAACTTTCTGAGTCATTGGAAGCATAATGCTCTTATTCAAAATCTTCAGGGGGAGCACAACTGTAGGGGTTTGGGCAGTTTCTGGCCTCCGTGATGGAATCATATCTTCTAGTCATTCATTTCCATTCAGAATGTCAAGGAATGGATGACGAGGAAATCCCTTTAGGTTAGAATGGGAACGAGAGGTCTCGCATCTTTCATTTCACTGCTCAAACCTCCCTTTAGCCTCTCCCTGCCTGAATAGGGAACAGGAGGCTGTTTCAGCAAGGGGCTGTCTTCAGACTTTGCACTGTGGTTGCGTGCTGTTGAAGGTCTCTGAAACAAGGACGTAAAACAAGAGTTAGCTGCATTTTCGGTACTCTAGGTTCTAGTAGGAACCTATATAAGTCCTATCCTCCCACCCACAGGACAACTTCCAGGGCCAGATTGACTTTGTTGACTGTAAATTTACATATCCTTCTCGACCTGATATTCAAGTTCTGAACGGTCTCTCAGTATCAGTTCGTCCAGGTCAAACACTGGCCTTTGTTGGAAGCAGTGGTTGTGGCAAAAGCACCAGTATTCAGCTGTTGGAACGTTTCTATGATCCTGACCAAGGGAAGCTGGTAAGCAATGCAAATGCCTCAGAGAATTTTGCTTTCTGCCGAGCGTCTCCAACCCCTTCAACGTGGTTTCCAGATCACACCTTGCCAGACTCACTCTAAAATGCTTGCCTTGGACACTTATCCCTATGGATATTTTCCAGTTTCAGTCATTTGCTGGGTGACCTGATTCTACCTCACACTTTCTAACACCATATTCTTTCCAGTTCCAGATGGCCTGCTGACCAGTTAGACAAAGCAAACTGGGCGCACCGCAAAGCTAGAGATGCGTGTGTTTAACAGAAGTGTTCACTTACCTGTAAATGGAGCAGAAAGTGCAAACTAATCAGGAAACTAATGACCGTGAAGGGAAAAACTGACGGGGGTGATAAGGAACGGAATGATAAATAAGCAAGGGGAGAGGGGAGTGTAGTACAAAAAATCTGACAACCCTGGTTTGAGAAACTTACGTCTAAATGACATAAGGAACTCAAATTGGTAGTTCTGTGCCATAAAACTTTGGCAAGGAGATTTGAAAAATTGGTGAACTGCTTTGTTGCCCATTTTCCAGCGTATTTCTTTCTCTTTTCTACCCTTTTTATTTTCTTTCTTTCCAAATGGTATATACAGAGGAATACAAAATAAAATAGGAAAGATTTGCGATAAAAAGCATCCTGTTATTCTACCCTTTTCCACCGCTCCCCATTTCTCTGCTCAAAGACTATTTCTAACTACATGATGTTTTTAGATCTTTCAATGATTACCTCAGTGTCTCTACATAATATGATTATGCTGCTACTTCACGATTTAACAAATTTAGACTCTCTGTTGATTTATTCTCAAGAGATGGAAATTTAGCTTATCCTTCCCACTCCCCTTCCCTTTATGCACGTCCTCCCAACATAGATATATCACTTTAAACAGTTCCTCTGTTTGCAAATTTAATGAATGTAATTCTGCTTCTTTTCCAACACCTACAGATAGTATCTCTTGAATTCTCATTTTCTGATATGAGGTTAGTAGCAATTCTGTTTATTTTCACCTCTTCCTCCCTCCTTTTGTTTCTCCAGTCCTAATAACTGTACTTTTATATTATCAAAATGCAAAACAGTAACATTCTGTTTATAACATTTACTATCTTTTAGCTTTCACTCTAGGCTAACTCTAAAAGTTAAAAATCTACTAACAACTTTTGTTATGACTATGCAAATATTGTTCTTCCCTTAATCAAGTGGTGAGGTAGGTCAGCAGTACATTTTCTTTCTTGATCCTTTTCTGAAAGGCTTTCTTTTTTCTTGCATCCTCTGCCTTTATATAAAATTTTTATATTCTTCCAATGTCTCTATCCCACTGCCTTTTCTGAGGGAACTTCTTTTTTCTCTCATGTCTATCACTGTCTGGATTAATTACAACTTGTGGCTGCCGAACAGTTGTCACCCTCTGAGGTTCCTGCCAAGTTGTCTTGGATTAGATCCATTATTTCCTAATTCCATATCTTCTTCTTTCCTGGGTTTCCCTTTCACTTTGTTGGAGTGCATCCACCAGTAGTTTTCTAAGAAATGATTCAGAGGCATAGGTCTGAAAATGTTTTATTCTGCTCCACACTTGATTGGTTGCTTAATCCTGATATTTTGAAAAAAAGCCTTTTTGAGTTCTGTGGGTAGTATAATCTTCATTGCCATGAGGACAGGTCACATTAAGAAAATAAATGTTGAAACTCAAAGGAGGCAACTAAAGAGTCCCCTGCATAAAGCAAAACAAAGAAACAGGTGAACAGATATTGGTAGAATTAAGGAAATTATGCAAATAAGGAGAAAGAGTTGATTATATATAATTTATAATTACGTTATTATTGATTTTCGGTATAAAGATTTTAATTTTCTTAAAAGTAAGTAGTGATCGATGAACCTAGAAAGCACATCACACTGGGGTCTGATCTCTGCAAAGGAGAGGGTCTAATTTCCCAAAATGTCAGGTCATCCTATCACCCCAGGTTGACTGTGAACTTTGAGACATACAAGGACCCAAATCCTTCATATTTGAGCTTTCCAACATTAACGTATACATTAAATGTGTTTCTCTCAATGTGCTCAGTGCCTGTTCTGGTCATAGGTAGGAAGCAATGCCCATGACAAAATCAGCATGATTCCTTGCATCTCATAAACACAATACATTTTGTTGTATCATTGTAAAACAATTCTGCGAAACTTTTTCAAGTGGAAAGATACCACCTTTTATCCAATTTGTAAAAATCATCTTTGCTCTTAAGAAAGCTACCAAATGCAGCTTTCAAAATTTTCAACATTAAATTCCTTTGATATAGAGTACTGTCTTAGTCCCTCTGGGAGATTCTAAGAACATGAAGCATGTCTTCTGCCTTTTGGGGGCTTACAATACTAGCTCATGTACAATAATTAGCAAACAGCTCCAGTAGGTAATTAGGTATTAAATTGTGCTTTGCAATCTATAAGTACTATGGAAAATGAGTAGAGGAATATGAACGAGGGCTAATTGCTGAGGAATGCCCTACATTTTTTCCCAACGAATGTTTGCTTTTTCTGTTGCTGAGAATTTATTGAAAATATAACATGTTCACAACATTTAACATAATCTTTTTCTGAAATCATAAGGCCAAACAATTTATGGTAGTGTCAGACATATCATATCTTTACTGTTTTAAGGTTTTTGGTTTTTTTTTTTTTATTGGTTAGAGAGAGAGAGAGAGAGAGCGCGCACAGGCAGACAGAGTGGCAGGCAGAGGCAGAGGGAGAAGCAGGCTCCCCGCCAAGCAGAGAGCTGGATGTGGGACTCAATCCCAGGACACTGGAATCATGACCTGAGCCGAAGGCAGTCACTCAACCAACTGAGCCACTCAGGCGTCCCTGTTTTAAGGTTTTTAAGTGAAACAGCTCAACTGGTAGATATTTGCATTCCTGTACTTGAGTGTCTAGCCCACGAATAACTAGAACACAGATTATTTTTTCTTCACATAGCAGCCAAAAGACTGCCTAGCATGGTGTCCTTGCAACAGGAAATTCAATATATGTTTGTTGACTGACTAAGTGAATAAATGTACTCCTTTCTTAATTGGGTCTATTATATCTTGTTAGTATCAGTAAAATAAAGGAAACAGATTTAATTCTTATATAGTCCAAAGCTTTACATAGAAAAACCCCTTTCATAACCTGTGGAGTCTCAAAATGGAGCAATTCTTCATACTTATAGGGGATGTACTGCACCAATGTCTAAGGGGAAGTTTTCTTGAGGGAATAACCATTCTGAGTGCCTTTCTCATTTGCACTGCCTGTAAAGCTAGACTTTGGAAAACAAACAAACAAAACCATAATACGATCCTAACTCTATCACCACTCCTGACACATATTACCTCTAGAGGTCAAAGGAAACATAACTTACTTATGAGACTCCTGGGATTTTTTCTCTCTTAAGCAAAACAAATGTCTTGTGTAATACTACCTCTAGAATATGAACCTTCCTCACTGCTGGGATTCTAAAACTTAATGCTCTGCTCGTCCCCTCTATTGGCAGATGATAGATGGGCATGACAGCAAAAGGGTCAATGTCCAGTTTCTCCGATCGAACATTGGGATTGTTTCCCAGGAGCCAGTGTTGTTTGCCTGTAGCATCATGGACAATATCAAGTATGGGGACAACACCAAAGAAATCCCCATGGAAAAAGTCATAGAAGCCGCAAAGCAGGCGCAGCTGCATGACTTTGTCATGTCACTCCCAGAGGTGAGGACTAGGTCAGAGTCTTTCCCTGTGGGAGATGGGGATGGGTAGAGGTAGAGGGGCCAAAAAGTGTTGTGACTGTGGCTCAAGGAGAGGGTCAAAGGCAACACAGGTCATTTCCTGGTGCCCTGGGATTGCCTCTGTCTTTTAAGCAAAAAATGTCCTTCATCAACCTACTTTTTAGTGTTTAGTGTTTAGTATTATATTATCCAGTGCAAAAGATGCCATGAAACTCATTGTACATAAAGCACAACTACACCGAACATCCGAGGAGCAAGGTGGGAAACAATCCTGAGATTTGGAGCAGGCATAGGTTTGAACTCAAACTCTGCCAGTCACTAGCTGTGTAACTGTGGCAGAATTTCTTATTTTTTCTGAGACTCGGCCATTGGCAAAACAACATTAAAATGGAAGAATACACATAATAGCCATCCAAAGAAAGCTGCTGCTACGATTATGGTCATGATCATGATGGCATTACTTGGCAGCATCTTCTGTGCATGGTGGGGGGAGTTGCACCTGCCTTCGTGCTTCTCACATTTCCAGAGCCAAGTTTGAACTTAGTACAAATATTGACTCTGCATTTTTCCATCCACCAAGAGCCTCTTGGGGGTTTCTCACAAAGAAAACTAACACATGGAAACAAAATTTTAGGAACCAAACTTTTAACCTTCTCCCCCTCTTTTAGATATCACTGGAAAACTGCTTTTCTTTGTAAATGATTATGTTTATAAATTTTGTGCTATTATGGTGGGCTTTTTCCTTGTTTCTTTTTCACAAGGGCTCCTAAGCCTAGCATGGCTCTAGCCTGGGTAGCGTAAGCCACAAGCATGTGGAAATCACTGGTTGTTGTGTCCTGAATGAAGAGCAAAGCTCCTGTGTTCCTGAGAGATTCATTTATTCCACGAATCTTTGCAGAGCACATCCTCATTTTGTGGGAGACAGTGGCTTGGAGGCAGTTTTGGCCTCTTTCTCATACGGACTTACCCATCATGCCTTTCACTGAGCACTGTTTCTCCACTAGGACAAAGCAGGCTGTCCTAGTGGAGAAACCAGCAGGGAATCTCCCTTGGCTGGTTAGCTTTCGTCAGGAGGCAAGGGAGACGGGGAGGAAACACGCTTGTTGTGGAAGGCAAGGGAGAGTAGTGGTCAAGGGCAAAGTCTCAGAAACAAGATGCACCTGGATTTAGAGTTCACCTTCACTGCTTTGCACTTGTTTGTCTTTACACAATCTTCTTACCTGTCTGTACCTAAGTCTGTAATCTGTAAAGTAGGGAGAAAATTATTTCTGTGAATGTTAAAGGATCATCTGCCAGGACTAGTTAACACAAAGCCAATGCATGGTAAATATTCCATGAATGTTAACTATTTTTTATGTAGCCATGCCAGGCATCTAGCTAGGGATCTTCCTTTATGAAGGAACTTCACCTAAAACAACAAATATATGAACTAGTTATTAATGTCTGCATTTACAGACAAGTTGGCTGCTCAAAGAAATTTAAATAATGTGTTCATGCTCACAAAGTTAGTAAGCAGCAGAGTGGGGATTTGCACATAAGCTTGTGATCCAGAATGATGCCTTCCCAGTAAGAGGATGGACTAAAAGATCTCTCAAAGGGCCCTTGCATTGGTAGGATCATTCCACCTTGGAAGGATCTTCCAGATAAGGGTTTGGAAATCAGGAATCTTAAATCCCAGAGATTTCATAGGCAGGGAGAAAGAAAAAAAAATACAAACCTAAAATAAATGCAGAGAAAGGGATATAAAATCCCCTAGTTTCCCAACAAACCCCATATTTTTCTTATACCCCTAAATGGACTTGACATCCTTTAGAAAAGGACTCATTTATTATTCCCAATTTAAAAAAAAAAAAACAAAAAAAATGTTTAAATCCACAGTGAGGTCATTGATGTGGGCTCCATCCAGCATAGGAACAAACTGTTTGTGGGTCTCAAACTTACCATACCTTTTCCAGAAATATGAAACTAATGTTGGGGCCCAAGGATCTCAACTATCTCGAGGAGAGAAGCAACGTATTGCTATTGCTCGGGCCATTGTTCGAGATCCTAAAATCTTGCTGCTAGATGAAGCTACTTCTGCCTTAGACACAGAAAGCGAAAAGGTAGGTATTGATTTTCTAAAGTCATAGATCATTATAAATGAGTCTTTTGCTGTAATATATGCCCTTATAAAAAGGCACTCTTTTCAATTTTCTGATTCATTGATGGTATAAATGGCACTACCGGGTGGAACAAAAAGACGGTAGTCGAGGGGAAGTGAGGCAAAATGAGATTGTTTCAAATAAAAAAATACATTTGAATTCTAAAATAAGAATTGTTTTTAAGACTGTCTAGGCTAGGTGACACTTTTCCAAGGGTAAATAATTAGCTTTCTTTTTTTTTTCTTTTTTTAAAGATTTTATTTATTTGTCAGAGAGAGAGAGTACACACAAGCAGGCAGAGAGGCAGGCAGAGAGAGAGGAGGAAGCAGGCTCCCTGCCGAGCAAGGAGCCCAATGCGGGACTTGATCCCAGGACCCGAGGATCATGGCCCGAGCCAAAGGCAGCGGCTTAACCAACTGAGCCACCCAGGCGTCCCAATAATTAGCTTTCTTAAGTGAAATACAGTAATTTAGGTCATCGGTTGGGCACTTCATATTTTATAATTTCAAAGTTACATGGCAGAGCAGGTAGACAGTGTACAACACAAAGTAAGAGGTGGTGTCCAATGTGCAGCGTGCATGAAAGCAAATGAAACCGGGCAAAGCAAAATTAGGAAATTTACCATTTATAGTGAACTCCTTAAAAATCAGGGTTCATTTGGAGAGAACTAAAATGCCCTCAATGAAGATCAGTATCCAGAGCGACCACCTAACTGCTACGTTACATGGTTTCCTTGGTTTCATTTTTGCCAACGAGACCATCAGGTGTTCTATAACTCCAGTGACCTCTAGTTTGCTTCATTCTTGCTTCACTGAAATATCCCAGCCTGTAGAATTCAATTGAAATCATTGATGCCTTGCAGTCAGCAAATACGTGTGCCATCTTTTTCCACCTGTCAAACCTTTGGGTTTAACCCCTGAGAATCGCAATGTTACTCACATAATGTTCAGCAGAATTCTTGTGATGTTGGGCCAGGCAACAAACATGTGTCTTTGCATCACTTTCCACCTTCTCTTTGCAGACAGTGCAGGTCGCCCTGGACAAAGCCAGAGAAGGTCGGACCTGCATTGTCATCGCTCATCGTTTGTCTACCATCCAAAATTCAGATATCATTGCTGTCATGTCACAGGGGAGAGTGATTGAAAAGGGGACCCATGAAGAACTGATGGCCCAGAAAGGAGCCTATTACAAACTCGTCACCACAGGAGCCCCCATCAGCTGACCTGATCCAAGAACTTCATGTACAGATCATGCACCAATGACAGGAGGGCCAGGTTTTTTTTTCTTTAAGGAGAAATGATTATATTTTACTTTTACAGACATTGTCATATGTTGGGATCCAAGTTAATTTCTAATGACCTTCAATAATATCTTAGTTTTTAAAATGTGTATATAGAAAATGAAAGAAACTAGGGTTAGTATGAGTGAAAATCCAATGTCAAGCAGGTGCTCAGCCATTACCCAGTGGCTTTCTCCATGCAGAAGCCAGTCCCAACTACATGGGAATTAACGAGAAGTCATAGAACAAACGAGGCTTTGGATTCCTCAAGGGCAGAGCACTATCCTTTGCATTTTTAAAATTTCAGTGTACACTGAGCCCAGTGCGCTTATAATAGGCAGTCAGTGAGGGTTTATCAAGCTGGACCAGGATCCTGTGTGAAGATAACAGGAGGACCGACAACCAACTATTTCTTCACTTAAGTTTTCTTGCAAGTGAAAGCAGATTCATTCATCTCTAAGAATGAGGATAGCTAAAGGAGGGCTTTGATACTCTGGATACTCTCAGGCTGGGAGAGGAAGAAAGGAGCGAGTATTTGCAGGGACTTACCAGTTAGGAGTGTGGATTTATAGATTCAGGGTGTAGTAGGTGGGTGATGACGTCAACATTTACTGCACTAGAATCTGCCAGTGTGGCTTTTTTTGCTTTTGTTTTGTATAACACTATATGAAGCTGCAGCAAGGTAAAATGCACTGTTTTCATTTTATGAATAGACTTTGAATAGACAAAGGACAGCAACCTGGAATAAAGACTCTAACCCAGGTTTTTAATCCTTGTCACCACCCTCCACATTGGTTGCCCCTGTATGGAAACAGAAGTACACACTCTTCCTGCAGCAAGATGGCTGCCCTTCTGTAATTCTAGCAAAGGAATTGGGGATGGATGGGGAAGCTCACTTGCACTTAGAGACACGACTCACATTTGAAGGGGCAGCTGAAGAAAAAGGGATTGAATATGAAGCTATATATGAACAACAACAAAAAAAATTCCAGCTCCCTCCTCTTCTGGCAGGAGTTTTTAGGAGTACCCTCTGGGGAAACTGGCTAATGCAAGAAAAAAGACTATTGGGGCAGAGATCCTCCAACGAAACTCCCCAGTCAGATTACTCTACTGTGAAGCCCACCTGCCAACAACACGTACCCCTTGGCTTTTCAGTGTCTCACTCTTCCAAAGGAATAGATTGTTGAGAGTCACCAGGCACAGAGAAAATATTTTAATGCAAAAAGCAAAATGACAGCAATAGAATGCCCAGAACAAGGATATTAAAGGTAACAGTGTCAAAGCAAAGGTTTGGAAAACATTAAGAATGCCTATAAATTTACATAATGAGACGAGAAGATGTTCCCATCTATTTAAATAAAAGCAAGAGTTCATTAAAATGAACATCCAAAAAAAAAAAAAACCACAAAAACAAAAAAGAGCTCTTGACAACAGAAGTGAAAAATTCAGTAGCGGTTCATATCAAGTTGTCCTGCCATCAAGATGTCTTCCTACTCTACCTCTCTCCCAAATGTACTCAATGTACACATTTTTTTCTTCCCATGGCCAACAAGTGAAATTTTGCCTACAAATTAAGCCTGAGCTGTTGTATATTGAGGTATATTATTTATGTCTGTCCCATATTTCCTGGTAAATAACTATAAAGGTGGTTTAGTAAGTTAATTAGTTAGGTCAGAAGAATTGATGGTTGCCAAGTCAGGGAGGGAGTGGGTGGAGGACAGCAGTCTAGTTAAGTCAGCACTCTAGTTAAGTCATGAAAAGTGGCAGGGACAAGAACATTGCAGAATAAAGATGCCTGCAAGAAGGAATTAAATTTTTCAGTATGCATGTGCTCATCCTGTAATACTGAAGAAAGAAAACGAAAATCCATTTGTTTAAGTATGCATTTCAAAGAAGAACATAAGCTCTGTGCTGGGAGGTTGCCAGTTTCCTGGAGTGAAATGTGTGGGGTGTGAAAAATGAATAAGTAAGAGTCATTTTTCAAATAAGGTACTTGAAAGTTATTGATGAGTGGGAAAAGGTTGACAGCAGAGGGTTTGAAATAATGTAGGAAAGCCATTGTTTTTGAGGCTCAGTGACAAGGTAAAGGATTATAACCTTAAAAATAAATAAATAAATAAAGTTGCAAATTTATTTTACAACACCAGGGAGCGCCAGTGTTTCTATATCTATCCCATATCTTATATTACTGGTGAGGATTTGGTCTCTGCAATTTTACATTATTAATGTTTCTCAGATAATAGGGGTACTTGCTTTCTCTGTTCTATCTGACATTTATCTCAAGTCTTTCTGTGATTTCTAATGTTTTCGGGTGGGTTCATGCTATGATCAAACTCATCCCATAACCCCGAGTAATTAATTTTTACAGGAGAAAAAAAAAGTAGAAGGATTGGAAGATAAAATTGGGGAAATTTCCCTGAAAGTGGGACAAAAGTATAGAGCCAAAAAGTAGAAAAAAAAGAAAAAGAAAAATTTCAGAAGAACAACCCAGGAGGTATAATAATTAGCTAATTGCAGTTCTAGAAGGAAAGATTAGAGGGGAGTAAATTATTATATGGTCTGAAGATATTTCCTGTAACTGGAGAATATAAACTTTCAACTTGAAAGGATTCAACTAATGTCAAATATAATAAATAAGTAAAGATCCTCTGTGGGCACACTATTATGCAATCTTAGAAAACTGGGGAAAGAAGATACTCAAATTTTCAAGGAGAGGGCAAAACACATTATATATACTAAAGGATTATAATGACACAGAATCTCTTGACAATAACACTAAAAGTCAGAAGATGTAAAGATTTGCTTTCAAAATTCTGAGTGGAAATTATTTCCATCCTAGAATTCCATATCCAGAAAACTCTTCTCAGGAATGAGAGAAGCCTAAAGAAACTCTCAGTCATGTAAAGTTTCAAAACTTTCCCTCCCCACACATATTTTCTCAGGAAGCCACAGGAGGCTTTCCCTAAAATAAAAGTAAATGAAGAAAGAGGAAGAGATGGGACCTAGGAAACAGGTGATCTAACTCAAGAATTAGGTGATGGGGGGTACCTGGGTGGCTCAGTTGGTCAAGCATTTGCCTTCGGCTCAGGTCATGATTTCAGAGTCCTGGGATTGAGTCCCACATCAGAATCCCTGCTGATTGGGGAGCCTGCTTCTCCCTCTGCCTCTGCCCCTCACTCACTCTCTCTCTCTTTCTCGAATAAATAGATAAAATCTTAAAAAAAAGAAAAAAAGGAATGAGATGATGGGAGTCTCCAGGATGATTAGGAAAGGAAATCTCAGGAAACCAATCTGCTGGATACACACACACACACACACACACACACACACACAGCTGGACAGATGGCATCATACCACCCATAATGATCAGAAACTCACTTCTACACAACATACAATGAACATCATTCCACAAAAAAAATAAACATAGGTCCATATTATCATTTCATTGGCTTCATGGTAAACATTAGGTCTTGACAAGTTTTCTTTTCCCCATCCCCTTTTTTTGAACTTTAAGATTGTTTCCAGGCTATTCTGAATAATGCGGGAAGAGACAACCATGCTCACTTTTGTGATTAGAAATTTAGAATACACTGTAAGAAGTGGGATTCCTGGTGAATCTATTTCTGGACTCTCCTATTCCTATGATTTGTCTTTCAAATCCAGTTTCAGTATCTACGTGAAAGGAAATACATTCCCAGTACTTTACTCAGTACTTGGTATAAAGTGATAGCTCAATGCATCTTGGTTGAATAATCATTTTAAATTAATACAAGTAGTCAGTAATTTGTCAGCCCCAAGACAACTAACCCATTAAGTTAGAGCAGTGTCTTCCAATAAAAATACGAATCGCTAATGCAAACTACATCTTTAATTTTAAATTTTCTAGTCACAGCAAGGAAAAAAGAAACAGGTGAAATGAATGTTAAATAATATATTTCATTTAACCCAATATATACAAAACATTATTATCACTTGTAATCAATATACAAATTATTAATAAGATCATTTCCTTCATCATATTAAATATTCAAAATCGGATGTGTATTATACTTAAAACACAGCACAACTCTGACTAGTCCCTTGTCATGTTCCTGCTAGCTACATGTGACTAGAAGCTACCATATTGGAAAGACAGGGTTAGAATATCCAGTTCCATGAATTTCCTGGTCTGGGCCTCCATTATTTCTACACAATTTGGGTCTTATAAAAACACAAGCCCAGCTTCTCCCTTGGAACATGTTCTTATACCGTACCTGGAAACTTGGTAAAACTTGTTTCAGCTAAAGATTTGGACTCATTTGGACTAACAAGCAGCATGGTAAGACCTAGAAGAATCAAACATTCTGATGCCAAAAGTTACAAACAGAATCATATTGGACCTTATCAGAGTGATTAAAATTCTTTACATCATTTATTTTACTTGATTCACCTGTTTGAGTCAACAAAGAGAGAAAACTTAAGATTGTTTAATGAAACACAATATAACTACAAAAACTGCCTTTTGATCTAATCCCCTTGAGTTCTCTTCCCAAGACATATTTTCTTCCAATTATTTTAGAAGAACCGTTTATGGGTTTTTTTTCTATGAACAGTAACAATTGGAGCAGCACATTTCCCAGCTTATTTAGAGAAGAGATCCTGAGTCATTTGATACCTCTCCAAACCGCATGAGAGCAGATGACCAGATACACTATCATTTGAGGGGAAAAGTAGAATTGGCCTCTGGATTTTTTTGTCTAGAAACCTTTTTCCATATAGTTACTCTGGGTCAGGTCTACTCTACATATGCTCTTAGGAAATTATTTCAATGAAAGGTCACTTTGAATTCAGTAATGCATTCATGCATGTGGTTTTGGGCAATTATACACTCATTTAAAAATGTATACCCTGGGATATTTGGATACTGTGTCATGAAAAAGGGAAAATACATAGGATCACAATTAGGTACAGTTTGCCACGTATTTATTCATGAATTAAATGTAAATGTCCTATCCTAAGAAAATACCAGAACATTCCCATCGGGTTGGTTTAGGATCTCACCTCATATTTCCAGCTCAGTGTTGGATTGATTAATATCTCTTATGCATGCAGAATCTTTCTGTAATCAGGTCACGTAAGTATGTTAGTGGAGATAAAAAAATTTTTGCAAATTTGGTTGCTGTTTCCAAACACATCTTGAGATAAATTTACATATACGTGTGTATCATTATAAAATAAGCATTTATTCTGTTCATATTTGCTCTAAATGTCCAGATCAAGGGAATAATTTCACCTGCCTATAAGAGATGGGAAGTGAAAATAACTTAAATAAACTTGAAAACCCAATTCCAATTTCTTTCACACTGTGTTCAATTAAATGCCCAATTAATTTAAATAGATAGACTGTAAATAAAGCAGTGCACATGATTATCATCTAATTAGCACTGGCCAGCATTATAATGTGCTCATTAGTGAGTTGTCTGGTATCCTAAGGCTCATAATGAGTAATCAGGGTACACGTGATTGGCATGTAGCTGTCTGGGTGCAACAACTCAATCCAATAAATCAGTGAGAAGACAGAATGTGCAGGAGGAAAAGGAAGAATGCACAGCTGGTAAATTGGCAGTTTCCTCCTTTGTATGATTCAGGTACAGCTCCTACTCTCCGATACAAAAGGATAAATTCGAGAACAACAGAATGGCTGGAGGTAGAAAGGGAAATGTTCACCCAAGGTGACACAGAACAAGTGCCTAAAATTATTATGAGTGATTACAGAAAAGAAAGAAGCTACTCTCATGTATTAGTCGGGAGTATGTATCCCTAATACACCAAGCACTGAATCATACGAAGAGATGAGCGATGTTTTAATGAAATTTCTCGGAAGATGAAAATTCAGTTAATTGTTTATATCTACCCCGTGATAACATTCACAAAGCATTTTATAATTTAGAAGGTCTTTTGTCCTTATAATTTTTGCATGTTACTATGAAACCAGTTAGCAGGCTGTAGGTAAGGAATGCAGCCGTAAGTTGCATTTACTGTTAAATATGTGAAAAATCACTATGATGGGACTCATAGGCTGGCTTGTCTACACCCAATACTACATCCCTTTCCCTTGCTTGCCTCTGTTACAGAGGTTGGAAAGTAAAGTCTTCACCTTTCCAGACTCCCTCCCCTGAGGCTAGGGGAGGCAGGATGATATTATTATGATTAGTGAAATACAGGCTCAGGTGCCTGTGTGGCTCAGTCAGTTAAGCGTCTGCCTTCCACTCTGGTCATGATCCCTGGGTCCTGGGATCAAGTCCTGCATGGGGCTCCCTGCTCCCTAGGGAGTTTGCTTCTCTCTCTCTCTCTCTCTCTCTCTCTCTCTTTCTCTCTCTCTGTAGCTCATGAATTAAAAGAAAAATATACAGACTCAAGTCTCTTTGGAGGCTCTTCCTTTTGGAACAAAGCCTGGGTTGAAGAAAGGATGTTTTCCTTCCTCATTTCTTCTCTCCTGGAGGCACAGCAGGCATGCTGTGGTCATCTGGTCAGAAGCCACACACTGTGACTGGCAGAGCAAGAAGATGGGCTGAGCCTGATTCCTGGACATCCTTGAGCAGTTTCTTCAGCCTACCTGGGAGCCGTCCTGCTACATGGGAAGAAAACACCCATCATTTGTTTCAGCCACTGGAGTATTTAGTGTACCTATAGATGTTGCCATTAATTATGGATGAACACAATCTTAACACTTTTAGTTTTGTTAATAAGCATACTGAAATGTAAGTATAAATAACACCATGTTGAGGTACTGACACATGATTAAATAACCTTAAACTATGACCTTGCTCAAATAACATTAAAATATGACCTTGATATCTAAAGGTAGATCAAAAATATCGGTTGAAAGAAAGAACTAATCACAGTCTTTTTCAAATGTCAATGCTATGAAAAGGAGGTATCACTGGATGGAAATCCTTGCGGCTCATTCTAGTGATTTTCCAGGAACATTCCAGGTATCCTGCTTTATTATGCTTCTAGTGAAGCAGGCTTTTACTTAGAGACTTGTGTTTTGTGGTCATGCTTTCTTGTCCCCTCACATAAGAAATTATTGTTAGTCTGGGGATGATCTAGATTCTACTGGCACAATATAGCCAGAGCTGAAAAGAAAGTGATTCATAACGAGGATGAATTTGAAACAGGGTGGGTTGGAAGAGATGGGGAATAATGTTACCATCTAATCTAGATGTAGTCTCAACCCAATTCTTCCAACGCCTCAGGCCTATCTTGAGCTCATCCTTGCTTCTCTAGCACATAAAGCATTTGTCAGGTAGGCACCCAGGGAGATTCAGGAGAAAATATAAGCATGGACAGGAGAGGTCCTGTTTGAGCTGGAGAATGTTATTATGTATATATGTTATTATGTTATTATGCATGTCTGTTATTATGTATATCCCCTTTGTATCTCTACCTGCAAGAAAAATGTCCTCATTAGGATGGTGAGGAAGGGGAAATGGAGCTGGTAATTTAATTATAGGCTCCCTTTTGTAAGACAGGTGAGTGGGCAGTCTGAATATTCTCATGTTAATTTTGCCCAGTAACATCAATTAAATTATTCCATGCATCTCTTTTCATAGCTATAAAAATCAGATTCTAATTGGAATAGAGTGTTTTAAAGATTGAAATGTATTATATAAATCTAAAATTGTTTATTAAAGTAGCAAATTAAACATGGCCTAATTTCTAGAATTTACAGCCTTTTTCATTGCATAAAAGTAAAATTTAATATGCTCCGGCTCTTCTTCCAATTTGATTGAATGAGACCCTCAGGGGTGCCGAATGTCAGAGCTGGAATGCATGAACCTTTCATTCTAAGTCCATTTTACTCACTTGGGAAATTACTCAACCGAGACTTCCAACATTAACTGACCGCCCAGCATCACAGTGGTCAGATCTAGAAACCCACTAGACTAGACTAGAATGCAGGCCTAATGACTGCAGTCCAGGGAGCTTGCTGTCAAACTCCTCAAAGTCTTTCATACATCTATCTATTCTAGAATTTTCTAGCATCTCCCCCTCTATGTTCTGATCCCCTTTGGGATCCACACAGGGATATGTGACACTGCCTCTTGATTGGCCAGCATGAGCAGGGAAGGCATCAACATTTCAATGCTAAGAGAATAAGATGCACAATAAAGTCTCACGAAGTCAGACAGGAATACTTATTTTTCCTTTTTAAGTCAATGCAAGCTTCATTAGAAAGATAGCAACACCTCTACCATTTCTTTCATTCAAAAAATCTAAAAAAGGTAGAGTTTGAAAGGACTCTGTAGAAAAAGAAATCTCAAGGACCAGATGTTTTAACCTGGAATTATTGAGCTTGAAGGCAAGGGTGGTGTCTAGGAAAGGCAGTGACATGTAAATACAGTGGCCACCTTTACAAAACCCCCCTTTAATGGCAGAATGTGTGAGCAAGGATGGCTATCTGGCCACGGCTGTTCATAAGACACACAGTGAATCCAGGAAGAAGTCAGTTCTTTGAACAGAAGCTGGAGTGTGATTGGCCCAATGATGTGTACGGGCAGGTGACAGCTAGCAGAGGAAAGAAGCTCTTCATCTTAATGAGTTTTGGCTTTCTTTTCCAGACACACATATGGCCTGCTGCTCCTGCAGAATATATAGATTGTCCCAGGGAAATGGGTTCTGCTTCACCTGAGCCAGCCCCAGACACAGGCTTAGGTGCTGCTCCTTGAGCAAACGTTCCTCTTGCCCTGATCTGTGCCCCAATCCCCAACCTGGAGGATGACAGCTGCCGCTCTTCTCTCATTACCTTTCCCCGTCCTGGCATCTCTTTAGGGAAATACCACGGTTTCTGAGCTGAAGACAGATTCCTTTTCAGTATCACATGGCAAAACGTTAGAAGAAAAAAAATCCTAAGAAATTTAAAAATTCAAAACAGAAAATAATTAATCAGCTTTACGCTAACCTTTATAACCTCAATCTTTGAATTTTCTCCCTCCTGGAGAGCAATCACTTCTGTGCTGCCAAAGAAATGAGATGTAATTCCTCCCAAGTCATTACTGTGATCTCCATCAAAGACTAGCAAAGACAGTAACTCGTACTCCACCCCAGACCACCCCCAAATTTGACGGAGACTGCTCTCGTCCTTTGCACAGCTAAAATGAAGCACTTCTAATTCTTATTTTCCCATAAGTCGCTGTCATTTGGCAGAAGTTTCTGGAGTTGTTGCTTCTTGTACACCTCTCCTGCTGCTAACAATTCTTTTCAAGAAAAAAAGAAGTCTTTTTTTTTTTTTTAATTAACATGTAGCACCACACTAGTTTCAGTGTGAAATCGCCGTTCGAAAGCATTAAAGGTAGGGAAGGAGGAAAAATTTAAAACACTACCTTGGTTTCTTGGCAGCTCTTAGGTCCACATATTCATCCAGAAGACTGTTTGCAATTCCCAGTGTGGCCAGAACAGTCATTTAAGTAGGGCAAAATCTGCAGGGACAACTGGATGCTAGGGATCCTTTTTTGACCAGTTTCTGAATATGCACGGAAGTACTGGTGTGCATCATACAGGCACAGGAGCCCCAGACAAGCAAGAAAACTTGGTCAGAAGGTCATTCAAACTTCCAGAATGTGGTTTTGAGGGGAAAACTCTACCCAACTTTGTGGCCTTTTGAGGCTTCTAGGACACAGTGCAGGGAGAGGAAGCCTAGAGCCCTGGATCTGAGGCAACAGAGATCTAAGGGTCCAGAAAGACCAGGTGGTCCGAGCTCGCAGGCCAGAGGGAGAGAGAAGGAGGCTGTGCACAGAGAGTACCTTAGATCTGCAGGGGTCTCCGGGGAAATGCAGCGGAGTCTACTGTTCACTTTCTGTAGGCACACTCTAGTCCTTCCAGCCCCGGAAATGTTCAGTTACCACACAGGCTGATTTTTTTTTTTTTTAATATGTAAAGTTCACAATGGGCTTTTTGTATCACCATACATACCTTGTTAACAGTAACTATTATTAGTTTCATCTGGAAAATAAACATCCAGGGGTTAATTAAAGATCTCAGGGCTGAGGGGAACATACCTTGTCCATGTTATATGAGCAATAAAGTAAGGAGTGAGTTAGTACCATTCATGTTGTCTCACACACAGGATTGTGGACAGGTGACAATATAAAAAATACTTTTTTTTTTTTTTTCCGGGAAGAAGCACTATGCGACTTGATCTGTGCTATCCAATTCAGGAACCCCTAGACACACATGACTATTCAGATTCAAAGTGATTTAAAGTAAATAATATTTTAAAATTCAGTTCCTCAGTTACATTAGCTACATTTCAGGAACTCAAGAGCCATTGTGGCTAGTGGCCACCGTGTTAGACAGCACAGATATAGAACATTTCCATCATTGTAAATTTTGTTAAAGAGTGCTAGAATATACAGTTTTGTAATACTTAAGAGATGAGGCACATTTTAAAACCAAGTCTTTGACTTTCTCTTATGTCAAGGTTTTTGGTATGTGTATGTACCAATTTGGTCTTGAATTTATTTATAGATTGTAAATACATGTAAAGCATTCAGACATATAACTTTCGAGGGCATCTTATAATGTAATTTAAAAAATCTTCCTTCTGTTATACTGAAATAGGTCTAGAGAAGTCACCAATTTAAACTTCTAAGGTAGATGTCCAATCAATAGGTTGTCAGAGGAAAGGGATTCGACACTCATTGTGAGAGCTCGTGTTGGCAATCATAAATTTCTTTGCTTTTCTTTTCAAATATATGTTTGCTTGGACAGTTTCTCAAGTCGCTCGTCTTGATGTTCTTATCCCGAAGGCTCATGATATTGACATTTTTCTCCTGAATATGTAGATGTGTAGACGTTTTGAATATATGGATATATTAACAGTGAGTCAAACAAGCTCAATTCCACTTATGTTTGGCAAATAAATTGGATGCACAAGAGTTTTTTCCATCATTATTAAAGGGAGGCATTTTCTGTAAGGCTGTGAGAAGCTGTTCCTCTTGCTGCCTAAGCACTTTCTATTGCAAAAGCAATTTGCCACCATATGGATCCCTCCAGGAGACTTCAACTAGAGTGAAAAGGGAAATCTAATCACAGGGGGACTTTCAGGCTTTATGGCAGATAGGGGTGGAATTGTTGGGGATTAACTATAGAAAATAAACCCACATCTCATCCTACTCCCCTTCTGAGGATCACATGTCACCCAACAGATAGCACTCACTATGCGTGGCTGAAGAGAACTTCTCTCTGGGAACCGAGGAGGGCTACACAGTGGAGTCAACATTGGAGCAAATCCCTTGACTGTTATTGCCACAGTTTTTTTCAGTCTGAGTCTGTGTTGAGATGGAGGATTCCTCCAAACTAACATTACTAATCTCAAATAAAGCTTTGAAAAAGGGATCCCAGATAGGAATGAGCTCTCTGATAAGCGCAGAAGAATACGAGATGAGACAAACGCACCGTAAAGTGTTAAAGAATTGAAGTGAACTTCTGAGGACAATTGGGGCAGACTTGAACCAATGGCCAAGGGTCACCACCTTAAGAATATTCTTTTCTCCTTTCCCCAAGTGTCCCATCAACACGAGACAATTCATTCTTAAGATAATCTTTCATCATCCCTCAGCTTCTTGCTTAGGAATCACCTGACCACTGAAACCAAGTTTGATAACCTTTAACGGTAGAGCTGCTATGTGTATTTTATAAAAGCAACAGCATATACTTTAAAAATACATTTAGAAAAGAAACAATAATTACTTTGATATTTAGAGGTTTTTTTATCCTCAACGAATATTTTGCCAAATAATACTTGCTTCAGCTGTTATGTTTTCATATATTTACAGATGATTTAATATATCATCACCTAAAATAATTCATGTACTGATATTCTTGAGAAGAGTTACATAAAACATTGTGGTGGACCATAGGTAACTAGGATCTGTAGCAAAATCTGACTCAAAATGTATTTGATTGAAATGGCATAATTATTGACTTAAAGCCCAGAATTATGAGATCCAATAAGAAGAAAGAAGCAAAGAAAAACTCTTTTTGAGAAATTCTAGTATAATATTAATATTCTTTCAATAATAATTTTTTAAAGTAAAGCTATAGATTTTCATCACAGTTCAGTATACATAAAGATTAACCCAATAATTGTTTTCTTGGGTTGGAGCACGACCTTGAGGAAAGCACTTTATTTCCTTGGCTTTGAAAGATCGGTAAATAATGTTCTAAGCAGAGGGTCTTCAGCAACATTTATTGAAATACTAGAACGTGCTACTGTAAAACAGATACCAAAACTTCAGCAGAAGCTCAAGTCCAGACAGTAACCTGACCTGTTTCCCCTGGATATGTAGCCATATCTAGAGCCATTACTGGCCCCATCAGCACCCTGCATGGGGTAAGTCAAACAGGATGTGGGATTTTAATGACATTTCTGGAAAAACAGCTGATTTACATGGCAATCATCACAGAAGGATTCACTTTTAACAGATTTTTACTTTTTAAAAATGAAGAAACAAAAACACACGATAGAAATACACATGAGGAAACTCGGGTTCTACTTCCTGTTCTGACAATGGTGTGACAACAGCCAGTGTTTTCACAACAGAATGAAACTCCCTCTCCTTATCTGAAAACTGAGGGGATTGTATTTGATGGGGGCTCCCACTAAAATGCCCACAGGAGCCATAAGTGGCCTGACCTTCCTATGATGAAGGTAACTGACACTGAGGCTCTTGTTGGGACTGTGAAAAAATGGAGAATGCTGCTTCTTACTGGGGCAATTGGTCAACAATGGTAGATTGTTTCTAGGTGGGAATGCAGACCCTGAGGTGTCATATTGTCTGATGTGTCAAAAAAATACAGAAATTCAGAATTTTATGTCAAATATTCTGGTTTTCAAACCAGACAGTATTTATGTCAAATATTCTGGCTGGCAACTAATTTAAAATGGGGGTGTGGGGAAGACCACAGTGAAGGCCAAACTAAGCATAGGTACGATGGGATGGCCCATGGGGCCTGTGTCTGCCATTTTGTGACCTCTGTTTGGAAGCCTCCTGCCTGCCACTGCTCTGTGGTTCTGCTGTAGGATGGAGGAGGAGCGTCATGCTGGGACCGCAGAGCACTAAGCCCCTGCACAACTCTAATTAATCTTCTTTTCACTTGGTTTCATTAACACATGAATACAGTAGGGAATCAGAGCGACCACAGTCAGTGGGATTGATGCACTTTTACAGAAAGACAGGATGTAAAATAAATGCTCTGCATGAGTGGGGATCTTGACGAAATGGTAGAGCTGCAATGTGATCAATGAGGCCACGGCACAGAGCAGCCGGAAGCTCATCTTGTAGCCGTTTTCCCCTCGGCAGCTCCTGAGGAACATCTCTGAGTTGATCGCAAAGCCTAAGCCAAAGAGCACCCCAAGATTCCTCACGAGTCCAGCGAAAGGCGTGGTATCAATGTGGATCCAGTCAGGGTTGGCACACCATTTCTTGGCTATGGGCAGAGACCACAGCAGGTCAATGTCAAGCAGTCTGAGAAGCAGGTAAAAGCCGAGGGCAAACAGAAAAAGGAAGAGGTTGGTCTTCAGATAGGTGCTCAGGCTGGCAGTTTGGATGCCTGGGGTGTATTCAAAGGCCTCCGCCACAAGCATGCCTGGGGATTAAAAAGAGACACTGAAGACCACCGTGTGCCCTTGAGCCCCTCGGGAATCATTCCTCTCTGTATTAAAGAATTTGCCATCATGTTCATGATCAAAGGCTTTTAGACGTCTAGACCCCATTTATTTTCCAATGCCCTTTCCCTAGGCAATAGCTAAAATACCTGCCCCATGCTCTTTACACCATCCGTGTTAGCACAAATGAATCTTTTAGGAGTCTGCGGCACTGGGTGGCAAACACTTGATAGGCAGAGCGCTGATCTAGGTGCTTGCAATTAATATTTCAATTGCCAAAGCCAATTAACTAGAGAACCTTTGAAAGGTGTGTGGGGTTGAATGGTGGAAACTCAATCATGGAGAATGCTGCTGCTTCAAGAATACAAAGCAGCTGCTCAATGAAGTCCATGGTCATGTAATAATCACTTCAGGTGTATCGAAGAGAGTGGCGTGGTGTACAGCCTGGAGGGCCATTATGAAGTCCCCCAAACAAAGACACAAGCCACCTGTCTGGGCTGATAGCTTGGGAGTTGGACATGGTGCTAGCCACACTTCAGAGAAACCCCATCTCACTGAATGAGACCGTGCACATCGTGCACATGGAGATTTGAGAGGTGTGCTGAACTGCTTATGCTCCCAGGACAGCATTTGGTATCAGTGGTTTGACAGAGTTACCTGAGACCAGGGTACTGACTACCAGGGAGAATCTGATAACATAAAACAAATGACACTAAAGCTTTCCAATGACATAACTCAAGGTAAGTGATTATATTTACCACCAAATACTCCAAGAATAACTTGATGAGGAAAATGTGTTGCTATGAATACTCTGGAGATGCAGACACTGATTTGAATCAACCAAAAAACACTCCAAAGAAACGACCAGGTCAGTCTACAATGAAAGAATACATATAAACGTAAAAAGCAAAGAAATTGTATCATTCGTAAAATTAAGGGGGTAACACCAGATGATCTTTCTCAGAGGAATCCATCTAACTGTGACATTACGTTATGATTCTAGAGTCTGTTTTTTCCCCCCAGAATGTTTTCATGTGCTCCATAAGATTTGAAAAGCTTTAACAGAGGTTTCTACATATAGCAATGCATTAAGCTTAACCAGTGCAATATCCTGACATTTTAATAAGTGCTATAAAAGGAAGCTAATTTGACATCTTGATAATTATTTTAATGGAGTATGGGCAATTCAAATTTGGGGGAATTACTAATATCTAGAATGACCTAGAATAGATCATATACATTTTTACTCTCTGTTGTATGTGTTTCCTCTTTTCTGTCTCAAGAAAACTCACTGGAGAGGCAGCTACTACTCTGATGAAAATAACACAAGCATTTCAACAAGGGCAAATTTTCATTGGGTTTAATTTCACAGACGCTCAAGAGTCCTGATTCTTTGTTTTTTGACATATAGAAAATGAGACTAGGAAATTGACTTAGACATTATATACTTTTGATTAGAAGCCCCAATTTTCAAAAAGCTTACAAAAATACTGTTGTCCAAGCTAATAATTTTAATAGAGATTTAGCAATATTAAGTTATAAGAATGCTTGGAGTTCTGCTGCTGAATGTTTGTTCCTGATAATTGGACCAAACGGGTTCTTGAAAAACTAAGAAATAGAAAGAAATGAGACTTTCCAAGAGGAAGTAAACAGAAGTTATCCTTATGGAAGAAGAATAAATAGAGATTTGGTTATATTAAGATAAGGAGTAGGCACTCAATAAATATTGATGGACAAAGGAAATGTTGCAGTTATAAAAACCAAAAGGGAATTATAGATTTTTTTTTAAAAAGAAACAAACATTTCTCAAGGTCTGGAAAATTGAGGAAGAAATGCACGGCAGGGAAAAGGTGAGGCTTATTTAGATTCTCTTTTGAAATCCTGTCCATAGATAGAAAATGTTAGTTTCTTTAAATTATAGCTTCTGACTTGCTGTTTGGGATTGGATAACAAACACATTAAGATGTACAGGTTGTGGTCTCATTAGAATAAACTTAGAAAATATCCAAATTTCTTTGGTGGTTTCTTATATTGTCCAATACTACTCTAAAAAGAATAGAATATGTGATGGATCTTGGAAATGTATTTTTTTTTTAATTTTAGAAGAACTTCTATGTAATGGTATATGTTATAGTATTTTTTAAGAAATTAACTGACAAATCTTATGTTGGTAGCCTAATAATGTATGATTAAAGTGATGCTCAGAATTGTTTTAATGGTAGTTAAGTACTTCAAGAAAAAAGAGAAGGAAATATCCCAATTCCTATAAGAATTATGAATAATCTAATATTAAAATTCTGGGTCTCTCTAAACACTATGATTCTACTAACATTAAGTCTACTAAGATTCACATTTAAGTTTGCATTTAGAATGCTTTTAATTAAAAAGGCTGCATAGTCTTTAAAGCTAGAATATATGTTATCGATGTCAAAAACATTGGCTATTCAAAAAGGAAACATTATTTTTCTAAGCCGATACATTCAAGGGGAATTATGAGTCCCAAACTTCTCGTTAATCTTAGAAGAGGGAATATGCATGCAAAAATACTTCCTTATATAATTTTAGATGACTTATTTATGAGCTACCAAAATGATTATTGTGTTATGGAAACCTAAAGGCACTTCCGGCGAGTTATTAATCAATTAAGCGTTTCCAACCTTATAATGTGGCAACAGCTCTGAGCTAACGAGGGCATTATCTTAAAGCAAACTATTAACTTTCTATTCATTTTGCTTTTGCTTTTTGGCTATGATTGAAGAGAATAAGCACATTTCAACAACTAAAAGTATGCCAAAGTAAATTTTTAAAAGGCTTTCTGTATTCAAGACTTTCTGTTTGCACATTCCAGTGGTGCAGAAACTTGAGCAAAGCTGACCTGTACAGGTACATGGTCAACGACTTGTCCATCCGACCGACAGTGTGGCCCAGGGCAGCTGTTATCATGACGTACCAGACACACGATGAGCCCATTGCATGGCCAGATGGGCTTCCTGCAACAATAAAGTGCTGATCCATTTGAAAGGTGGTTAACAGAGTATTGGTATCAGAAATAGTAGAATATTAGCCATGAAAGTGACACACAACTCAGGAAAGAACCATAGGCTACATGTAATGTTTAGAAATAGGTAGAAATAAAAGAAATCGAGTCAAATGGAGCCTCAAAACACTTTCAAGAAACATTTTTTCAAGTTCATCACAATGCCAGAAATCAAAATGTTCAAGGCTAATTAAGAACATGGGCTGTTGCACCAAAATCTGTCCCAGCCCTCCAGGTCTTTCATGCCTAACTGTTTTTGATTGATGAGAAAATTAAAGTACTTGCACTGGACCCTGAATCAGTTCATTTTCCTTGGGCTGGAAAGTCAGACATCTGAAAGGTATCATTACTATGTTCTGCTTTACCAACTGACTTACAAAGGACTGCCACGTTCTAGCGGCTACCTCTGGGCCTACCTTGTGCCTGGCCCCTGCGACAGGTGTCTTTGTCATTAAATGGGTGAGGGAAGCTCTAAAGGGCATCAATCCTGACAGAAGCCTGGCAGCCTTTCTATTTCCAGAGTGTCTTTCCCATGCTGCTTGATTAAAAAAAAAAATCATTTGCTTTGATGCTCGCCATGAGTTTTTACCAAGTGGAGATCTATTCAGATTAAGCACCACTCTGTTTTTGAAAAACAATACATTAAACAAAGACAACCTATTCCTTATAGACCAAGTTCTTTTAAAGTTATATCTTATAGGATTTTTCAGAGCCTATTATATCCTTACGTGAGTTGTAAATCTTTAGGGAGTGAAGATAGAATACAATCTCTCTCTCTCTTTTTTTTCTCCAGAAAATGTCTTATGAGGTAGAACACGCTGGAAAGTGCTGGGATAAACCAAAGTAGTGTTTCAGTTTTCTCAAAGGTTATCCATCCATCCATCCATCCATCCATCCCACAATGGTTTCACAAAGATAAAATACACAGCACCCCTGTCCTGATGGGACAGCCTATTAGGGGAGCCATATATATGTGAAGAATTAATTATAGTATGGTGAGATAAACAATATAGCAGATGGGTGTATAGTTTTATGGGAGCAAGAAAGAAATAAATTCAGAGAACTCATTAGGAACTTACATATTCAGTATATTAAGTATTAGTTTCAAGATGTCAAATGGCAAGAATTTTTTTGCTATGTAACAAACTGTGCTAAGGTACAATATCACACATTCTCATAAATTAAAGTAACATGTAATTTTCATACGTATATATGTATTTAAAAACATTTTCATAGTATAGATTTTACACTTATATAGAATCTTAACTTATAAAAGGAAGTGGCCCAAGAGGTCTACTTATATGTTATATAAGCAAGAAAGAAAAAAAAAAGTTTGAAAGAAAAAAATTCTAAGATTAGGAGCAATGTCTACTGGCAATAGTAAAACCAGGAAATTCTTACCTCATTCATGAGACTCTCAGAAGATCCATTAATAACTTTGAAAGTTGCTCAGCCACAGATAAATCAACATTTCTAGGATTTTAATACAGTTCTTTGGGAATTTCTTCTAGCTAACTGTTTTTGTTTATTTTAGAACCAAACCATTATATTCTTCCAAGAAATAAATGCAAAATATAAAATCATTTGGAAAGTAGTCCCTGATTTACCCTTTTACATATAACAGAATGGTCATTCATAAAACTTCTTGCCTTTTCATTAGCAATTTTTATACTTATGAACTTTTAGCATCCTCATTCATGACATTTTCTTTAATATCCTATATAATATCATATAGCAGGTAGGTAATAACCACACATAATGACTCTCCGTTGGAATATCTTTAGTAACTCAAGGCTGCTGTAATTGCTTACCTGGACCTGTTTCACATGTAGTGGGGAACTGTTCAAGGCACGGACTCGAGTGATTTGGGTAAATCTGAGTTTCTTGGACCCACCAGTAAGGCCGATGACCAAACAATATCCTGTATTTAAAGAAATATAAATATGCATACACATTTTAACACACAACTATTGCTTAACTGAGAATAGTGATCTCTCCTATAAAAATGAGTCAAGCAGAGGGTTGACAGGGAAAGCTCATGATTAAGAGATTTTGGGTTCTGGTATGTCTCTTATTATAGAGGATGAAACAGTCACTTGGAGTTTTTGGCATCCTAGTCTCCAATAAAAAGAGGGACTTTTTTCCTTGTAGGGAAACTTCTGTGGGTGCTTTGGATTCTTAGACTGGGGATATCCAAGTGGTTCCTAGAATTATCCATCCTTTCATTATGGTGCTGCTCATTTAATTAAATTCTTATTTAATCACAGCATATGTTTTACAGGGTTTGGAATTTACTGATAAGTCAAATAAAGTATACATTTCTATGCTTTCTGTAAGTTCGATTTATGAATAGGTGTTTCAAGTTAAATGACATGTTTGAAAGATTTTCCAAATAAAACTACACACATCTGAAATGTGATCATTAAGCCAAAGCTACAAATTTAAGAACAAACTTTATGCAAAATAAAACAAATAGAAGGCTTACCATTTAAAAATAAGATTGAACCAATCCCCAATGACTGCCACCCATATCATCTTGGTTCCAACTGTCTGATTAAGTTGAAACCAAAGTGGAAAATAAATAGAAAAGATATTTCGGGGATCGCCAACATTGGACATAAAATTTAAAAAATTGTAGTAAGCTCGATAGTCTTTCTGCAAATGCTGAATAGCGAGCACTCCATTCCTATGAAGGAAATCCATCTTGAAAGAGAGTCAGTTCTAAACACGGAGCAATTGGAGCTGAACTGCCCTGAGTGCCACTGTCTTTATACGCTACGCTCATGGCGGGTCTGGCCATTACCGCAACATGTGATGCTGACCATCTGTGAGAGGGCACGTCAGCCCTCCTCTGCCGGAAAGCTCATCTGTTGATGATTTTAACTGGTGCCAAAGAGGTGAAGTACATGCTGATCTGTGGCAAGTCGAGGGGAAATTTAGGTAGAGACACAGTGAATTTCTTATGTAGCCTCCCTTTTGTGTGCACAGTTGGCTCATGTTTGCTTGAAATTTTCTGCACACTTCATTTCCTTCAAGGGCAGAGACATCGGCAATTTCTATGCTTGGCTAGAAGACTACACAAATAATTACTGCATGTCAAATAGCCCTTAAAGCCATGCATTTTAATTTAAAATAGACTGCGGCTTTTGACTATTTTATTGGGTCTTTGAGGAAAATGGATGAGTAAACATCTGGGCATGAAAAATTTATGTGATATGACAGGTTATTTTCTGAATGCAGACTTTCAAATAAAAATATTTTGATATTTCTTTATTAGCAGAGAGAATGATATGACATATATGGAACAGAGAAGGAAATACCTGAAATATATGAAATCGGCCAGGAAACCTATTTTTTTGACTGAAAGGCAGGAACGAAGACACAGAGGTCACTTGGGTAATAGTACTGTGTTAGGAATGAGTCATATTTTTATGGACAAGAGAATACAATTGAGAACACCAGGGAATCACTCACGTGACAGGAAGACAAAAATCAACTTTAAAAGGCTTTTCACCGATCAGGAAAATGGTTTGTTGAAAACAGAGCATTCAGCAGAAATATGAGAGAAGCAGGCAAACAAACATGTAGATTGGGAATAAACAGAAGAGCAGCTCAGAGAGACCCAGGGTTCAAGTCAGCGTTGAGATGCTGGAGTTAGAGGACCAAGTGTGCAAGGCTTCAAGGGTCCCTGAAAAGCAATGAAGTCCCACGCAGTGGTGGAGGGGGAAGGTATGTCAAGTGTTTGTTCTCCTGCCAGTCACATCCTTGTCTTCTCTCATCATGGCCTCTCCATGAGGAACTTTCCTCACAGGCTACGAACGGCCCCTTGGATTTCTCTTGGTGTCCTGCCCTATCATTTAACAGCACCTTCGTCATGGGAATCCAATGTCCATAAGCACTTTCCTAGTCTCTGCTGCCACCCCTGGAGAAAATGCTTTGACTGCCCATTAAAATCTTTTTGGATTTTTTTTTTTTTTTAAATGCCGTATCTTTGTCCTATCCCAGAAAATTAAGTTTCTGGTGATGGGACCCAAGCATTGGTAATTTAAAAAATACTTTCCAAGTGATTCCAATGTGCAGCTGGGGTTGAGAATCATTATTATAAAGAAATGTATACATTATCCGTTCTCCTTTCAGCCTTAAGCTCCTCCCCCTGCCCAAAGTCAACTTGAAAGAAGATTCAATGACGTTGAATATGTAAATTACTATATGTAACAGGATTTTCCTGTTTCACTCAGTTTTCACACCAGCTGATGTATCTTCTCAAGACTTCAGAGAATCTAGAATGAAAGAACCCTAATCTACTGAGAGATTTATAAAGCTGGTAACAGTTGTATACAATCTTGATACTGTGGTCAAGAAGAGGTGAAACAATGGTGACAACTTTCTGAAATGCGTGCCTCATAAAGGAGGGCATACTGAGGGCAATCTCCCTCACCTCGTTTTTGGGGGTACTCATCTGGAAGGAAGTTAAAATAAAATGGTTTCTGTGGGTGAGAACTCTGGTTTGACAGTCAAAGTGGGATGGCAAGTGGCACCAGGTCATTTTTCAGAAAGTGACTTTATTTTCTTATTTTATTTTGTTATTTTATTGTATTTATATGAGAGAGAAAGGACAAGGGAGCGTGAGCAGGGGGGAGGAGGGACATAGGCAGAGGAGAGGGAGAGGCAGGCTCCCTGTTGAGTGTTCAGCCTGATGTAAGATTCCATCCCAGGACCCTGAGATCTTGACCTGAGCCAGAGGCAGCCACTTAACCAACTGAGCCACCCAGGCGCCCCCTAGAAAGTGACTTTCAATGGCTATCAGGAAATGAATATTGATCTCTACTCATAGTGAGAAACTTACCAGTCTCCTTTATCATTCTGATCATTTCAGTGGGAGGAGAACCAGGAAGAAGTCAGCCAGCACTGTCTCTCTGCACAGGCAGTTTTGCTTTTCCCCCAGGTGGCCCAGAATTACACCCTTGGTTCTCCCACTAGTGTGCTCATCTGATCTGAATGATTTATGTGTTGGGATAAAATCAAATGTGCTGAAAACTCTGTTCTGGTTTAGAAGCCTTGCACTCATGCTCTTCTAACTATTTGCTTTCAAAAATCCTCCCTCCTATCATCCGCTTTTAACTTTACAATAGTTCAGTAATCCTCATTTTAGCGATGGAAAAATGTGTTAGCAACCAGGCGTGGGTCATTTCTTTCGAGTAGGAGCTCTGTTTAGAGACTACATTTTATTTCCAGACCAATGTTTCTTCTTAGTCTAGGCTGTGTCTTGGTCGTTCAAAGCCGACATTGGTGAGATTTTCAACAGTGGTAAAATGAATAAAAACTAACGTTATGACCAGCTTGTTTCAAATGTTTTCAACTACCCAGACCCCATAATTCACTGGCATCGTCATTCTAACTGCGAAGCTTTTCTGTGTAGTCCTGAGAGAAAACTGGTTGACACAGAAGCACATCTGGCCAGCTACCAGAGCACGAGGAGAACTTCATAGATACAATCACCACTTTGAACTTCTCTTGGATGGCTTATCCCGTCATTGGACAGCAGAGACACACACTGTTGTTATGGGGATTCAGGGCTACTGTTAGTTTCCCAGTCTCTGACATCTTCTCTGAAGGAAGTATCCAGTAGCACTCAGATGCACACCTCACAGCTTATTCCCATCCTCTGCTAATAGCCTGGCAACCCAGCAGACATCTTCTTATCTGGGGACAGACAAGTATGCAAATAAGGAAAGCCACTCAAATGAGAACAGACAGGGGCTATTTATTCTGAGTTTGCAGGAGTCAGCTACCATCACTTGCATCTGACAAAGATTCAGAAGTAGGCAGGGAGTAGAAAAGCTTTCCTGTAGAGTGGGGCTAAAGAAGGCCTCAGGTATGCTCTGGTTGGAGGTTGTCGGCACAGGCAAGCTGGAGATGAGTTAACTAGAAGCTGCACACTTCATGTGATTGGTTTGGGGAGCCTACTTAGCTTTCACTGGTTGGTCCTGAATAAGAAGCTGGGGCGAAAAACAGGGAAGCTGGCAGTCATTGACCAAATCCTGACCATTCTGAGCAGATTGCTTCAGAGGTTTTGGGTCAGAATTCTCTTGTCATATTTGGTCTGGCCATTGTCCATTCGAAAATTCAGTTTGTCACAAAACAAATTGAATAAATATGCATCAGAAGTAGTTGCTGTGGCATCCCACGAAGAAATAAGGGAATCACTTGTCTACCCTAAAATTCTGTAGTTCTTTTTATTCATTGAGTCAAAAAAAGCATAGACTTGCTTACCAAAGATAAATGAATTTTTCAGGTACGCACTACTCTGTACGAGGCATTAGTCTTGACTAATCAGAGTCTATGCTTCTGTTTTTTTTGTTTTGCATATTCAGGTTCTGTAATTCCCATAATCTCTTTAATGAGCCATGAGGAAGGACATAACTCCTCTTTATTCTTTTTCTGAGAAGTGTTTAAGCTACATATTTCATCATATTCATTTTCTTCTGAAATGTCTTGTCCCTAAACCAGGGTGTGAATGATTTCAAATACATTTTGTCTTACAGTTAAAAAATTCAACTTCATGCTCATTCAGTGCCTCAGAGTCTGTGGACCATGATGAATTTAGCTGCACGTTAATTTTTCATCTAGGTTAGTTAATTTAGAGAGACCCATCGTCTCCTGAGGACTATCTAGTTCTATAGACTGTGGTATAATTAACTGAAGTAAAAGCACCTTGATTTCTTTTGCCTTTTAACAGGATCTGTTAAGTCTTTTTATTCCCTGGAGTTCATCATTTTCAGTCTTTTCATATCTCAGCTTATATGTACTTCCTTAGAGATGCCGTCTCTTAGCCAGTATCCTTGCCATTCCTTGGATAGTGCTTTCTCTCAAACACTCTTTCCTTGTAAGGGATTATATTAGTCCATTGGGACGGATACAGAAAGCACACGACTGGATGGTTTAAACAACAGAAATTTATTTTATCACAGTTCTGGAAGTTGCAAGTCTTAAACAGGTGTCCACAGGAATAGCTTCTTCTGAAGTCTCTCTCCTTGGCTTGTAGGTGACCATTTTCTTTCTGTGTCTTCACATGGTCATCCTTCTGTTGGGATGTCCACCAGTCATACCGGGTTAGGTCCCGTCCTAATGACCTCATTTTACTTTCGTTAACTCTTTAACTATCTCCATAGTCACATTATGAAAGTACTAGGGGTTAGGACTTCAATATACAAATGTTGGGGGATGAAATTCAGCCCATACCAGGGATTGACTTACAATTTGTAATTGTATATTTGATTTGAGCGTATATGTTTAATCTCTCTTTCCAGCACCATAGCACAAGCTCCATAAAATAAGGGATCATGTTTTGCTTTGTGTACTAGCCACCAGCATAGACCCCAGCACAAGCCTATGCTGGGGTTGATTTCCCAGGAAGCTTACATGCACCCCTCCTGTGGCAGGTTATTACTGGGAGCTGCTGGGAGTTGTACAGCATATTAATAATTTTATATTCTTTTTTTTATTAAAGAGAGGCCCTGATATTAAAAGAGCTTTACCTCTTACGAAACCTGGACCTGGACCTGGGCCTTTTCTCATTATTCAATAAATATCTCTTGAATTAATGAATGAATTATCAAACAGAACTTTATATGAGTGCTAACATATAGAGAGACTTAAAAAAGATTTGTTATTCAGTTAGTTGAAACTCAAATGTATTTTTCCCACAAAGATGTTATAAAATGGCTGGGTTAAGAATGCTTCTTTAAGATGGAGAAAATTGGGGGCGCCTGGGTGACTCAGTGGGTTAAGATGGAGAAAATTATATATAATGTTTATCTAAGAAAAAAGTAATATGCTTATGTTTGAAGAGAATAGAAGAATAAATAATTATAAAATGTTCTCCACAAAGAAAAGAAGGGGATAGAGTGAAGAGAATGAGAAAAGCCAGACTTCGTTAAATATACTTATTTTCTAGACTTGACTTTGAAACCATGTAAATATTTTACATAATTATAAAACTAAATTAAATTTAAGGAGCAGTTAATATAAATTTTTAATATAAAAAATAATACAAAACTCAGCTGCCATCAGAGTTGCTATGGCTTGGGGTAAGGATGCTCTCCAGTACTTACTTATCCCATGTGGGTCACAGCAAGAGAGAAAGGCAGGGAATTGGTTCTTTTTTGGTACTAATAATCTTCCCGTAGAGTTTTTAACAGAGTCTGCCTCATACACTGAGTTATTTCAAAGTCAAAGTTGTTAGGATTAAGGTCTGCCCCAAATCAGTTCACCAAATGATGGAACAAACCCATCTCTAAGCTATGCAGCCCAAGATCCAAAAAAGGGTAGATCTATCTACCTCTATCCTTCACCTTTTGAGGTTGTCTTTCTCAAAGTGTGGTCTATGGACCACCTGTTTCCTGCCACAGCACATAGATTCCCAGGCCCTCTCCAGACTATGGAATCAGACTCTTTGGGACGGAGGTCCGGAAATGCACATTTTAGTAAGCTTCCTATGTGGTTCTTATACACATCAAATTGCAGAAACTCCATCTTAATTTGTCTCTGAATGAATGATAAGGGATGATACAGGGTGTCATACCCTTCTTGTGTGTCCTGTGTGTAGCTGACCCTTTTTTATACTACTTTCGTAACTTCTACCCTAGGGCATTTTTTCTTAGCTCCCTTATTTGAGGTCTGTACTATTCCCCTTCTTTTCCGTGGATGCAGATTTGGTGTGTTTTTGTTTCCCTTCTTGGGAATCTCCTTTCCATTCTCCCCACCCTCCTTTATTAAGGCCCAAAGTAAACACTCAAAATATTAGCTCTAATTAACATTCGTTATTCTTACTTTGCCAAATAGTTTGTAAAAGCAGAGTTGACCCCTTGTCATGAGATTCTTGAACAGAGTAGAAGTAGGGCAAAGTGATAACATTTGAGTCTTAACACTCCAGTATTGTTACTTCTCCTTTGAGCTCTGACATCTCTGCCTCTTCCTCTCTTCCTTCCTTTTCTTTCTCCTTCCTTTCTCTCCCCTTCCCTCTATCCATCTTTCTCTTGCTAAATCCATCCTCTCTCTTTTTTATGCTGAACACTTACCCGAGTTCAGTCTTTGAATTGGTCACAAACTTCAACCTTCCCCTGTACCCTGAGAGCAAGTATAACTTCAAGACAGCAGAGCCAAATATGAAAGTTTCACCGCTGCATCCTAGAATCAAGCCAGATGTCCGCCTCCTAATGAAAGTCTTCATAAAATGGCACAAGCACCATGCTCTTCAGTATCAAGACCTTTTCTTCCCGCTGTGGTAGAACTCTCCATTTAATTCTTCCATGTTCTGTTCAAGGACTAGAACTCTGCCGTGCCAGTTAAAGCACTTTTGAGTGGAAGAAATCTTTAAGAGTGTGCGATTTGGTTCTAATATTAGCTGAATCTCTTTGACCACTAGGCCAAGACCCAAATTTGACATCATCAAACTTTCTGAAATCGTATGCAAAATATTAGTGCATGTGCACATTACTTGGAAGAAGGCCACAGCTTTCACAAGATTCTTACTGGAATCTCTGACCCAAGTGAGGTAAGTACAGTATAAGGTTCACTGGAATCCCATCTAATTTCCATGGTGCCTACACCCTGGATCTTTTCATTTCCTGTTTCTTCAGAGTCATCTTCAGTACTCCAATCTGCCTAGGATGATTTGCTTGTCTGAATGACTTCCTTCCTCTTAATGACTTTTTAAGAATCTTTTAATACTATAGCCAGTCTCAAAACTCTGTACTCTTGCCCTCTTTTCAGTTAATTCCAATAGTTCAATAATTTCAGTTCTTTCCAAAACTTTCTCACTCTGATTCATTTAGGTTTTTCCTGGGGTTTTGATTGGCAGTAAATCCTGCCTGTTTTACTTACATTGCAACCTGTAGGACAGAGGCTAGAATTTTTTTTAATATGCTCCACATGCCAAATATAAAACCACAAGATATATTCTTATTATAAGCTGAACCATTCATCTCTGAGGTATAGTGCTCTCTGCAACTCAACATCATTCAGAGGTATATGACTTTAGCTTGTGTTGCTGGTGCAGTGGTAGTAAACAAAACCGTATTTTGGAGGTATCGACCTTTATGTCTTTGTGCATGGTCATTATCCTTTCACAACAAACTTATCTACCTGCTGTAAAATAACTTGCATTGTATTTGAATCTCTCCAGTGTCACTGTGTAATGTAAAATGGATTTACTTCAGACTGAATTGAGACCTTAGTGACTTTTAGAAAATAATTACTTCCATTCCAGCTAGGATTCTGGGAATACTGGCATTCCATGATGACAGTATTTTAAGTGACCCGGTTGTTGATCTCCTAGGTACCCCTCCACTCGTCTCATTATTCATTCTTCTCCAGAAATGATCATGAACTATACATTCACAAACTTTTCCTTGGATCACCGAAGGACCCGACAGAGCGGCCCATTGGGCAGGACTATTCATTTTCTTCATACTACAGTTAAGACACTTTGCACCTGGGTTCCATTTATAGATGGCCCAAAGAATACCTACTGTATGTATTCCCAAATTTTATTGTACATTAGAATCTTTATTACTATATAGAATGTCCTTTGTGTATTTGGAAAATGTACACTTTCTTTTCTTTGAAGTGCTGATGTCCTTCATATTTTTTATTTTAACAATTTTGAGGTATAAAGGAACAATGTGAGGGATAATTTACATATCATAAAATTCACCATTGTAAATGTACAATTCAGTTATTTCTGAGTTGTGCAACCATCACCACAAACCAGTTTAGAATGTCTCCATCACTGTGGAATATTCCCTTGTGCCCTCATACAGTTAATATTTGCTTCCACTCCCAGCTCCAAGCAAAGACTGAACTGTCGCTGTGGATTTGCCTTATTTGGCTACTTTATGCAAAGGATATTTTATGCAATGGGAGTTATGTAATATGTAGCCCTCTGTCTCTGACTTAATAATGTCCTTGAGTATTTTTAATACTCAAAATAATTATGTTTTTGAGTACTTTTTCAGGAATAAATGCTTCTTGGTTCCTTGTAAGCTTTTGAGTTATTTCCAGGACATTGAAATGGTTGTTTTTGATATTCTTGTCCAGTTTTATAGTTGCTTTTTGGGGAAAGGATTTGGTGACTTCTTCACTCCACCATGCTGAAGGCCCTAGACCTTTTTTAAATTTTAGGGAGGAAATGAAAGACTCCAGGTGAAATCTGACACTAAAGGTTGACTCCACTTTGGATATACTGTGCTTTGATCATAGCAATTATCCTAAGGGACATTTTCTTGAATCATCTTTTCCCATCACTCCTGACATAGGCCATTCAGAGATCTAGAGAATTTAATGTTTTTGTTCAAGAGTCTTTAGAATTCAAGCATTTTCTATTACCTGTTCTTAACCTGGAATCTGCCCAAAGAACTTTCCTCTCCCAAAGAACTCATAGGAAATTTTTATCATTTTTAATTTTCTCAATGAACAGATACTGCAAGTACAAGTACTAGTACTAGTACTAGATTTGGGGAGTTCAGTATAAATGTATATGTCATAAGGGGATCCTTATATCCAGGAAAGTGGAAAATTTTTAATCTTAACCATAGCATTGCTTGGTATCATTTTAATAATGAATCAATATAGTGAATAGTGAATCAATTTCATTTACTTGGAGTTCCCGAGTTTTGCCCCTAAGATGGAAAGTGTCTACTCAGCAAAGGTATGTGCCATAGAGGGCACTTACCTTTCTTCTTGTACCCCTTGATCCTTCATCTATTGGAGAGAGAATCAAGTTTTCAGGGAAGGAGAAACGGAGTTTTCAGCCAGTCTGACCAAGGCTCCTATAACCATGGCCCAGAAACACCCAGACAGGAAATATGTGCTTACTTCTTACTTCCCACACCCCACCCTCCCCGGCCCCTCACTGTGGGTTATAGACCATATATCCCAAGGATTATAGTGCCCCTCTCAATACATGGGCACATAATAGACATCCCAAAGCTCCTGGTTGGGTTGAAATGAAAGGCAGGTATGTATGATGATAGTGATGATGGTGGTGTTGTATGGAGTTGTGATGGGGGAGCTTCTGCTTTTCTCTTTTTAAAGCCAAGGAAGCTGTGCTGAGCAGAAAAAAAAAGCTGGCTGTTTCTAGCTATGATTGGTGGAATAGAGAGAAACCATTCACCTTTTCTTCTAGAGAGGAACATTTTGACAAATGACACAGAAGTTTCTCCTTCATTCCTTGGCTGGGGATGAGCCCTGAGAAAGAATAAAAGACAATGGACACCCAGGGGCTGCCTTAAAGTCTGCGCATCAGTGGGAAAACCACTGCCCCAGTCCAAGGTCCCATACATAATTCATCAAGCTGGTGGTCCAGTTGGCACCTCTCCATGAATCTTGTTAAGTACTATATTCACTAATCTGGATCAGTGAAAACCCTAGAAATGAGTACCATTATTTATTCAGCTCAAGTTCTGAGATGCCAATAGATACAATTTTAGTTTAAGATAAATATGATGAGAAATTAGAAGTCCTTGGATAAATATTTGTGAAATGAAAGCAAAGCAAAGCAAACTGTATGTTTTAGGTTATTAATAATAGTCCCTAGGATGGAAGCTGACTTATGTTGTGATGTGTTAAATGTTGATAATGATTTGTCCTGATTTTGTTGGTTTAAATTAGCTCTTGGGATAGAGTACCCAATATCAGGTACCCCTGAGCATGTTACTTACACCTATGTTTTATTGTTGGTGTTTGAATCCTTAATGATAATGAAAGAAAATAGTAGTAAAGACCTTTCAGCCTATAATCATTTGTGTATTTTCACAAACACACCATGGTCAGAGATGAAAATAATAATTTTAATTCCATAATACAAGCCATTCATATTTTCATTCTTTAAAGTGTATTTCCTCTGTGTTCTTTTCCTATTTTTTCTTTCATCCTCAGCTTTATCCAGAAGGATGCAAATAGTGAATCAATTTCCTTTACTTGGAGTTCATGAACAGTACAGCTTCCCTACATCTTGTCCATCCTCTTTAGAAAATTCAAGTTGAGTAGTTTGTGCCTCTTTCTGGTCTTCAAAGAACATAGTAGATGATTTTATTAGAGTTCTAGCTCCTTCCAGTTTGAAGTTCTGCAAGATGGCAATGTATCATTCTAGTAGGACCCCAAAAATATTGCTAGAGAAGCTGGAAGAGTAGAAAAGAAGAGATCTTCTGTAAACCATAAGAATCTATTCTGAGGCCTATCTGGATGTTTCCACCCAGTAGTGATTGGAGTCAACTTAGCAGGAGCAAACCGCTAAAGAAGGCAGAAAAATGAATCAGCTGAAAAATGTTCATCTTTGTCTAAGAGATATAGTTGTAGTCTTGTGTCAATGGTGAATATCTCACAGTGTTGCTAATAAACTTTTTTCCATTTTGCTCATAGATCAGTTGTGTTTTGCCAGATTCTATCAGGAATGCATTAGAGAGATGGCCCAAGCATTATTCCAAGCTGGGGAAATAATTTATTATCTTGAACTAGTAATGGCTTAAAGAAATTACTGAAAATGTTTTCAGACCACTGTTTGAAATTTAGTATCCATTATATTGAAACTAAAGTTGTTATATTTGTGCAATATTGGCAAATTATTAAATGGATAATGCTAAATAACCACACCTAACTAGCTAATTCAACTTGGATTGAGTGGAAGGAATATATTCTATACTTTTCCAGACATAGCAGAATGCATGTTTCCTTAAGGTCAGAATTCAACAAGTAGTGTGATTTTCTTGTAATGGGAGCCATATTCATTGCCTTAGCTAAAGTGAGTATTCAATTGCAAGAATTTCTCTTATTTCTTTACCAACTTGGATTTTGTTCTAAGAAAGAATATGTGTTTTAATATGACAGTCTATTGCATAGGAAATAGGTGGGATATAAAATCATAAAAACAAGAAACCATTTTGAGTACTTAGAGGGACCTCTTCTAAGGTTATTTACATTTATTACCTCTTTTAGTCTTCAGATTTGGTATATGAAGGAAGAAGGTTTTATTATTATTGTTACCTTCACTTTACAGATGAGGAAATGAAGGTCCTATAGGCTAAGTAACTTACCCAACATCAAACTTAGTAAATGATGGAGCCTGGATTTCAAACTCAGGCAGTCTTACTACAGAGTTGGAGCAATTAGCCACTGTTGAATTAACTAAAGAAGTAACATGCCGAAGGGATATTAACACTTGGATCTATCTCCCAACAATATCCTCTTCTGCCTCTGCCTCCCTGCATCACCCCTCCCCCAGCACACCAAAACAATCACGAAGATGATTTCCATTCTGCCAACAGCATCACTATTCTTACAAATATCACAGTTTAAAAATCTTGAATTACTTCTGGCTTCCCTGCTTCTTTTCACTTTTACCTGCAACACAGACTATCAGAGAGTGTAGATACCAAGAAACTTGTCAATAAAGAGTTTTGTGTCATTGAGTTTCTGCTGGGGCAAGTAATACCAGTACTAGGTACTGCACTTTGTTTCTGTTTCACATGGTCAAAACCAGAGACTTAAGAAATTTTGGAAGTGTTCATATTAGAAGCCAACAAACAGTAATGTTCCAACCACTTCCCAATGAAAAGTTATTAAATGATGAGACAGATTAAGCAATGGTATTTTTATTAGCTTTTTTTTTTAAGATTTTATTTGTTTATTTGACAGACAGAGATCACAAGTAGGCAGAGAGGAGGCAGAGAGAGAGGAAGGGAAGCAGGCTCCCCGCCGAGCAGAGAGCCCGATGCCGATGCCGGGCTGGATCCCACCTGGGATCATGACCTGAGCTGAAGGCAGAGGCTTTAACCCACTGAGCCACCCAGGCGCCCTAGCTTTATTTTTTTTTAATTAACTCTGAGCTACAGGGAATATTAAAGAAAAGGGAATATATTTGGCAACAGACTGCAATTAACTTTCAATACTTTATTTATAGGCTTTATTTGAAAATGATGAATGCCTTGTGCTGGGGCAAGTCCCTCCGGGAGCTATTAATCAGTATTTCACGAAGCAGAGCAGAGAGTCCGCCGCGTCTCAGAAAAAAACTACAAATCCCAGAATGCACGCTCCCCTATCCTTTCGCGAGAATACCGGAGGTCTAGATCGACCAATCGCTTCATGAAAAGCGTAGCTATCAGCCAATCCAAAGGCGAATGGACGCCCGGGGGCGGGAGGAGCAAGGCGCCCTAAGATTTGAAATACGAAAGTCAGCGCGGCTGCAGGACTTGGTTCTGGAAACTCGGTTTTTCTCGAATTGGTTCAGGTCTTTTGTGGGTAGGTGGCGGGGCTCAGACATCCTGGAGAAGATGAGGGAGGTGGGATCTAGGGCTTCCGGATCCGCCTGTCGCTATAAAGGAAAGTGGGTTTCTGGGCGGGATTTATTTTCGGGAAGGAGGTCTGTGAAATGCACGGTTTGTTTACTCGTCGGGGTGGACGGCGGTGAGGCTGAAAGGTTCCGGGTTTCAGCGAATGTATAGATTTGTGGCCCTTCTGGGAAGGTTTTAGGTTTTCGGGATAGTTTTAGCGATACAGAAAACTGGGGGAGCTTACAGTCTTACCGGACATTGTTTTACAAAAGGACACTAAGGCGCGGAGAGTGCAGGTGACTTGTACCTTTCCTGGACCAAGCTCACTAAACTCCCACTCCAGTCGCCTGTTTAATGCTACTTTCCCCGACCTTAGTGGGAGGGAGACGCAGGGTTCATGTGGGGTCTTATCCTAGGAGAGGGGGCAGTCCATGTGGGACCTGGCAACGCAGGCCGAAATTCAAATGGTCAGAGTTGGGGACGCCTTCTAAGTTACCAATTTTACTTGTGAGAAAACGGAGTCAGAATCATTTTCCCAAGGTCATAGAGCTGTGCGAGTGTCTTATGCAGTTACACTACTGACAGATCCCTAGGAGGTAAAGATGTCCTTCCTGGAATCTTGAATTTTAACCGTGGTTAAGTCCAGGTGGCTTGATCTGCCCGGGAATATCTAGAGTTAAAAGTAAGCTGCTAACTATTTTCTAGCAAAGGTCACACTACCAAAATATGATTGATTAGAAGATGAGCCTGATTTGATTTCAGTAACTCATAAGAAATATGATGTTCTGGGGCGCCTGGGTGGCTCAGTGGGTTAAGCCTCTGCCTTTGGCTCAGGTCATGATGTCAGGGTCCTGGGATCGAGCCCCGCATCGGTATCTCTGTTCAGCAGGGAGCCTGCTTCCCTTCCTCTCTCTCTGCCTGCCTCTCTGCCTACTTGTGATCTCTGTCTGTCAAATAAATAAAATCTTTAAAAAAAAAAAAGAAATATGATGTTCTATTTGTTTTGTAGCATTTTCTCAAAATGATAGAGGACGAACTCTCACTGTTTGATAAAAGCATAAATGAGTTTTGGAATAAATTCAAAAGCACTGTCAGTGACACTTCCTGTCAGATGGTGGGACTAAGAGATACCTACAAAGACTCCATCAAAGCATGTGCAGGTAACTGAGGTTAACTTGTAACATGCTGTTTTGTTGTTCTTGCTTTTTAGTTATTTCAGCTGAATTAAAACTTCAATTCCAACTTCTCTTTCAGAAAAGCTGTCTGTGAAATTAAAGGAAGAAGAACGAATGGTTGAGATGTTTTTGGAGTATCAAAATCGTAAGCTATAAATCACAGAGATTTTTTTTAGATTGAACTTCTGTATGCAATCCCTCATACAAGTAAAACAATGTATTGTGTGTGTGTATATATACACATATATATATAAAACTAATAAACACTTGTGTACCTACAACTCAGCTTAAGAAATAGAACTTTCCATGTCTACTTTTCTCTTCTCGCACCTTCCAGAACTAACCTATTGGTATTTAGTATTGTGTTTTTGAATGTTATATAAATGGCATTTTTGTGTGTATTTTGTTCCTTTTTTCAATTCAACAGTATGCTTGTGAGATTCATCTGTGCTGATGTGTAAATGCCAGTTATTTGAAAAATGAATTTGTTTTCCCATTGGAAATCATAGGCTAGGGGTTGGAAAGCTGGAGTTCCTTAGTTCTTTGGAGGTAGGGTTAGTACTATTGACTGTTTTTCTCCATATTTTCCCTTGTTCTTGCCGTAGTAGGCTATATGCTAGCCTTTTACCCGTGTTTACTTTCTAAGCTGCCTTATCTATTAGCCATTTAGGATGTTTTCAGTTTTTCACCATTATAAATAATACTGAAAACAATTTTTTGTATATAAATACTTGCGCATTTCTTGTTTTCTTAAGGTTACTTGTAAAAATGAAATAACTAATCAAAGGACATGAATATTCTTAAGACTCGTTTTGCAGTGTCAAAAATATGCCACAAGGACTCTGGTATTTTGCATTCTTCTCAACACTAGCTATTATTTTTGTAAACGTTGTAATAAATGAAAATTGGTATGTCATTGCTTTATTTGCATTTCTGGGATTACTACTTAGATTAAATTGTCTTTCATATTTATTAACCATCTGCAGTCTACATTTCCTCTGTTTATCCCTTTGTCTGTTTTTGTCTTAGGAACTTATATTTGTGTCTTCTTTAGATTAAGAACAATTGGGGGAGAATATTTAGTGCTCAAAGCATGGTCTTTGAAATCAAGTCCTGAGTTTGAATCTTTGTCTTACTATTTATTGTATCGTAGCACATAAAAGTTTAAGCAAGTCAGTCAACTGCTTTTTCCTCTTTTAAATTAGACCTACAAAATGTATTATAGTGAAATTGAAGTAAATTTATAGAAATATAAGGTGTTGAACAAAGTTCCTAGCATATAGTAGAGTTTTATGCTTATTTGAATCAAATATAAGGTTTTTTGCCCATTTATTAACTTCTTTGTAGCTGGTGTATATCTTTCTCTTTGATTTCTTTTTGCCTTTGAGTAAAAAGATCTTTCTTTCTTTCTTTTTTTTTTTTTTTAGATTTTTAAAAATTTATTTGACAGAGAGAGACACAGCGAGAAAGGAAACACAAGTAGGGGAGTGGGAGAGGGAGAACAGGCTTCCTACGGAGCAGGGAGCTGAATGTGGGGCTCGATCTCAAGACCCTGGGATCATGACCTGAGCCAAAGGCAGATGCTTAACAGCTGAGACACCCAGGTGCCCCAAAAAGATCTTTTTCCCCATAGAACTAATTTTATATTCAGATACCACCTTTTAGGTTTTGTAAGATTTCATTTTTTATTTAAATATTTAATAAATATGGAATTTATTTTGAATTTCGGCACAGTTTGGGGAACCATCTACCACTTGGTTTTATATTTCATTTTTCATATTAATTTCCTAAATCTACCAGTGTTTGTTTGGGAATGCTGTTTTTGTTTAACTATATGTCATTTCTTCAGCTGGTACCCCACTATTGTATTAAAAGTGCCACAATCACAGATGTTAAATTTAATAGGACAAGTCCCTATCCTCATTATCTTTTTTACCATATTTCCTTAACTATTCTCACCTGTGTATTCGTCAGATAAATTTTATAATACTTTTCTAGATCTTCCCTTTCCCTTCCCTCCAAATTCCATTGGGACTGCATTAAATATAGAAATGAATTTGGGGGGCACCTGGGTGGCTCAGTGGGTTAAAGCCTCTGCCTTTGGCTTGGGTCATGATTTCAGGGTCCTGGGATCGAGCCCCGCATCGGGCTCTCTGCTCAGCGGGGAGCCTGCTTCCCTTCCTCTCTGCCTGCTTCTCTGCCTACTTGTAATCTCTGTCTGTCAAGTAAATAAATAAAAATCTTAAAAGAAATGAATTTGGGAAATATTGACACCTTTATAATATTTAGAAGCATAAAATGTATTTCCATATATCCAGGTTAAATCAAATATGTGTCTCAGACAGGTTTTTCCCTTTTTTTCTTATGGGCCTACATATTTCTTGATCTAGATTATTCCTGGATGTTTTGTTTATTACCAATGTAAATGAGATTTCATCCTTCCTTCCTCTCTGTCTCCTTCCCTCTCCTCTTACACTTCTTTCTGTTTTTTGGTATCTTCCAGAATCATTAATATAGCATTAGAATGAACTGTTTCTTTAAAGCGCTGTGTAAAAACATTGTTCAGATTTTGGTTGTTTTTGGTGGTGAGCTTTATATACTTATTTGAAGAGCAAAGCTGCAAGGGTCTTTTATTTCCAAATGCAAATAGAAAAGAATAGGATTTTTTTTCTTTCTGTTTTTATAATTTTTGAACCATTAGGAAGCACTTATCAATTAAAACATTATTGATCTTATGATAAAGTAAGTATTCCTTATCTGTGATAGATGTTGGAGAGCAAACTATATATATTCTGACTAACACTTTGTGCTTCTTACAGAGATCTGTAGGCAGAATAACATCATTCAAGAAAAAAAAGATAACTTGTTAAGGTTGATTGCTAGAATAAAAGACAAAAAGCAGGAACTGGAAGTACTGACCTCAAACATTCAGGATCTTAAGGAGGAATATGCTAAGAAGAAGGAAAGTAAGTTTCCAATTGTACTCATATTTAAAACATTAACCTAAATTTCAGAGTGGTGATGGTTCACAATTCTGTATCTCTTGCCTTCTCTCCAGTTCATTACTAAAAAGGGGTAACATACCTCGGGGGCATAGCCAGCTACTCATTTCTGCAAGGAAGCCGTGTGAAGTTAGCTAAGTGGGCTTTATTTTCTCTTGTTTTACTTAAAGGTCCTTTTGATTTCTAATAAAACTAGAACCATAATGCAGTTGATATGGGAGCTTAATTAAGCAGAGTGGGAGACAGTTTCACTAAATAAGATTTGTCTGGTGAAGCCATAGTATAATTCATGTAACAGAGTTATTGATCACACATTCTCTGCCAGGAACCATTAAGCACATTCTTTATGCTGTAAAGTCTCTTTGTCTAAAAAAATTTCATATTCAAATATAGGTTTTTTTTTTTTAAATCCTAGCTATTTCTGCTGCTAACAAAGCTAATGAAGAGAGGTTGAAAAGACTACAGAAATCTGCAGATTTATATAAAGATCGACTTGGACTAGAAATTCGTAAAATTTATGGTACGTATGTTAATGTAAGTAAAACGTAAGAGATTAGAAAGGTATATCTTAAGTAGAGAATTTCAAAAATGCTGTCAAAGAAAATAATGACAGCATTATTAACTTTTTAGAAAATAGGAAAGAATTAAAAAAATTTTCATCATCTTAACGTCATTACTGATGCCTTGGTTATTTATCATCTGGTATTTTAATAAATGTATATTTGGCATGATTGCCAACACAAAATAATTTTGTTCCTCGTTCTTACTGGTATTGTATGATTAGCATTTTTCCAGTTGCTATAGCCTTCCTATGGTAATTTTAAAATGGTGGTGTAATAATTCATTCCACTAATACATCTTAATTTAGCCAATCTTTTATCTGTCATTTAATACAGGTTTGTTTCTAACTTAATATTTGGATTCTGCCCGTGTTTCAGTTTTAGAAGTACTACAGTGAATACAGACTTCTCCATTTCTTTTGTATAACTTCCATGGAATTCCCAGAGAAGCATTATTGGGTTAAAGCATGTAAATATTTTAATAGCTGTTGTATGTAGTATACATGCCAGTTTATAGCCCTGTTCATTGTGTTAGCAGTCCCCAAGATCACCGTCCGGTTTGGTGATTCCCTAGAAGGACTTACAGGGCTCTGCATCTAGTCCTATTCATGGCTCAGATTTATTGCCGAAAGGACGCAAAACCAAACCAGCCCCAAAAGGCACTGGGGCAAAGTCTAAAAGAAACACTTTTTCAGGCATAATTTTTTAAGAATCTTAACCCAGCAGAGTTAAGATTAAGTACAGAGTCACTGTGCTTAATTCCTTTAGCACTGAATGTGACAATACCTGTAAAGTGTTGTCTACCAGGGAAGCCCATCAGAGACTTGTGTAGCTTGTGCTGGTTTTCCCTGGACTTCACCCCATGTGTTTTTCCCATAGTCTTTCACTGTAATAAATTATAGCCCTGAGTATGACCCTGTGGAGAGTCCTATGAGTCCTCCTAGTGACTCTTCAAACCTGGGGTGGCTGGGGGGCAGGGGGCAACACACCAGTCAATGACCATCTTGCAAGCAGACCTTTTTAAGAGTCTTAATGATAGCAGCATCAGGCCTGCCATATTAGTTCTTTTGTGCACACCTCTCTACATTGTAGAGTACCCACTTCATTGTCTTCTTGTCAGAGTTGTAGTTTTTTAAGTCTGTTCGTGTTTGATTTTTTGGCAGTTGACTAGATATAATAGGAGCATTTATTTTTAAATGCATTTCTTTGATTATTATTGGAAAGGTAAACCTTTTTTCTATATACTTAATTATATTTCTTTGATTGTCTGGGCTTTCAATTCATATATCTATTAGTCTTTTCTCTGGCCCACCACCTGTTGGAATAAGCTTTTAATAAAAAATGTGAACCTTTTGATTAGAGGGAAATACAAAGTCCAACTCTGAATTTTTGATTCATTGGACTTCTGTCATCCTGAGGTGCTTTTTTGAACAAGAAGGCTTTAAAATTATTTTAGATTTAAAAATAGAACTTTCTCATAGCCCTCAAAGTCAGGAAATAATGTTTTTTAAAGAAGAGAACCCAAATTAAACCCTTCATTGTCTTAGGAAGTCTTTTTTCTCTTTGGCATGTATCCCTCCCATTACTATTAACACTTTTAAAAGTCTGGTGTACTGGGGGGCACCTCGGTGCCATAGTCAGCTAAGCGACGGACTCTTGGTTACGGCTCAGGTCATGATCTCAGGGTTGTGAGATCAAACCCCGTGACGGGTGTCGTGCTCCCCGCTCAGTGCAGTCTGCTTAAGATTCTCTCTCCCTCTCCCCTTCCCCACCCGTCTCTTAAATAAGTAAATAAGTATTTTTTAGGAAATCTGGTGTACTAATGTAATTATTTCATTTTGAATAAAAATGTAAGAAATGTTTTTCAAAGTTTCTCAATATTACTTTTTGTAATTAAAACCATTTTTAAAATGAGATTTCCTAATTATGCTGTAGAACAAAATTAAAATGCATGTGAGTTTCTACTTTGTGGTTGCCATTTTTAATTTCTAATGGGCATTTACTCTTTTGGGAGCATTTGGAGGTCTTTTGGAAAACACATTAAGGCTGGATTACTATGTAGAAAAGGTCAGATTAAATCTGTTCAGTAATACATTTTTTATTGTGGTAAAACTATATGACCTAGAATTTGGCATTTAAACTCTTTTTATCATACAGTTTGTTGACATTAATTATATTCACAGTGCTGTGTAATCATCACCACATTTCCAGAATGGTTCATCACTGCAGACAGAAATTATGTACTCATTAAGCAATAATTTCGTATTCCTCCTCCCCCAGCCCCTGATAACCTCTAATCTATTTCCTGTCTCCATAAATTTACCTATTCTAAGTGTTTCATATAGGTGGAATCATATAGTATTTGTTCTTTTGCATCTGGATTGTTTTACTTAGCATGTTTTTAAGGTTCATTCATGTTGTATGCATATCACTTCATCACTTTTTGTATGACCTGTTGTATGTATATACTGTATTTTGTTTATCTAGTCATGTAACAATGAACACATGGTTATTATCACCTTTTGGCTGCTGTGAATACTGCTGCTGTGAACATTGGCAAAGTTACCTGAGTCCCTATTTTCAGTTCTTTTGAGTATACCCCTTGGAATGGAGTCCCTGGGTCCTATTGTAATTCTCAATTTAAACTTTTGGAGGAACTGCCAAACTTTTCTACAGCTTGAGCACCATTTTCTATTCCCACTAGCAGGGTTCTAATTTCTCCATGTCTTTATCCACACTCTTCTTTTCTTGTTTTGTTACAACTCTAATGGTAGGTGTGAAATGATAGCTCATTGTAGTTTTGGTTTGCATTTCCCCAGTGATTAGCGGTGGTGAGCATCTTTCCGTGTGCTTACTGACCGTTTGTATCTCTTCTTTGGAGAAATATCTATTTAAGTCCTTTTGTCCATTTTTGAATTGGGTTGCTTTTCTTTTAGTTGTTCAGTTGTGTTTTTTTAAAATATATCCTATATATTAAATCCATGTCAAAGATATGATTTACAAATATTTTCTCCCATTCTGTAGATTATCTTTTCACTCTCTTGGTAGTACCCTTTGAAGGACAAAAGTTTTTAATTTTGATGAAGTCCAATTTATCAGTTGTTTTCTTTCGTTACTCATGCTTTTTAAAATCATATTTAAACTATAGTTCATTTAAAACTAACTTGTAACTTGTACGTTTGGAGGCTTGGTTTAGTGTGTGTGTGTGTGTGTGTGTGTGTGTGTGTGTGTATTTAGCATGTAGATACTAAGGACAGAGATGAGAAGGCTCATCTCCATGGAAAGCTTTGGCATGATAAAATATTCTCATACCAAATAATCTAATCTCTCTTTTCAGGTGATAAATTACAGTTTATATTCACTAATATTGACCCTAAGCATCCTGAGAACCCATTTATGTTTTCCCTCCACCTAAATGAAGCCCGGGAGTATGAAGGTATGTATTCCTATCTCTTAACTGGCATTTAAGGTTGGCATCCTCAAATGTTATCTGACTCCACATACAGAGTAATATGACAGAAAGTAATTCCCACAAGGTGGTGCTTTTTTGCCAGTCTTGCTTCATGGGATACTGTCTTCTAAAGGCTGTGAGTATAGTTATGATTTATAGTTATTATGTAGGATCCTTAATGTACCTTCTCTTCAGGATGGCACAGTGCCTCAGTGGCAGAAAAGTCTTAAAGACCACAGATCACTGCATTTCATAACACAAGTGTGAATTAGCCTTTTAAAGAACTTAAAGCTAAGGCTATAAAGGATATAACCACGTAAATGTGAATATTATAATTTATACAAGTAGGTGATTTTAAAAGCAAATGCTAAGTCATCAGAATGTAATCATTTATTTCCCAAAAATCAATTTAAGAAATATTACCATCTCCTGAAAAATCCCACACATTGATAATTTAGCTCATTTACTGACTCTCCAGCAGACCAGAAAGAAGCTCATCGATTTATGGGGAATATATATGATTGATAGTAGGGGGAACAAGAAGAGAATGGAAATATATTTATCTCCTTTTTTATTCTTCTAATGCCCCTTTTAAAGTAATTTTTCATTTATTGGAGTTCAGGAAAATGGTTCTCAGCTCATTAGACCTGTGTTCTCATCTTAAAGCATTTACAGCAGATAAGCACTCAGGAGAACTGCTGAGCTGTCTCCCTGATGTACCCTGGTGACTTGGTCCTCATTTTCATGGAATTCTTTATTTTAGGAATATAATTCACGTACAAGATGTTTTTTTTCTCTCTCAGTGAATATCTTTTCAATGAAAGCTAAATTTTAAAAAGCAAACCAAAAAAACCACATACCTAGGTTTTTAGTGTTCTCCAAATTGTATATTCTCTCTTGCTACGTAGTATCACAGTATTTAATAGTGTACTAAAATACAATCTATAGTGTGAATTTGACCCTAGTCCTCTTTGCTAATCTTTCCTTCATGGTCATGGTCCTTGTTTCCTAAACAATCTCAACCAAAGAGCTGAAAATCTGGCATGGTCGACTTTCTTCTTGGAAAAATCTCTCCCAAATTGTTGGGAGGGAAAGCTGGATCATTCCTTTCCTTTGACCACCCTCACTGGAGACTTGCTCCCAAGATGTACCATTTTGTACAACTACATGTAAGAACCGTACTATTACTTGTGACTTGTGTCTCCTGTGATTAGTAAACCCTATAATTACCACTTTTAGAATAGCAGTCACATTTTCTAATGAAAACTTATAAAAGCTTAGATTTTCCCCATAATTATAAGTTATTAAAAGCAGGCATTGAAAGTTGTTCTTTTTTGATGTAGTGACCAGAAACTAAAAGCCAAGCTAAAGGTTTACAGAGAAAACTGACTTAACCATTTAAAAAAACAACACACACACCTATTAAAATAGTTTAGTCAAAATATAATGTATAGAGGGGCACCTGGGTGGCTCAGTGGGTTAAGCCTCTGCCTTCAGCTCAGGTCATGATCTCAGAGTCCTGGGATCGAGCCCCACATCCGGCTCTCTGCTCAGCAGGGAGCCTGCTTCCTCCTCTCTCTCTGCCTGCCTCTCCACCTACTTGTGATCTCTGTCTGTCAAATAAATAAAATCTTAAAAAAAAATTCTTAAAAAAAAAAAAATATATATATATAATGTATAGAAAGATGATGGGAAATGGCATTCTGTTCTTTATTACTAAGCTCCTCAATACCTTGACTACCATCTGTTTACATTTAAAGTAAGATTGTAGTACTTAAGATTTTAATATTTAGAGATTAAACAAAGAGAAGGTCCAAAAGATAGTTTAGGATATGAAAATCAAGTCTATCTATTGTTCTGTGCTCAAAGCATCTCAGTAAAATGGAATTGAAATGATTTGAATCAGATGAAAGCATCTAAATTAGAAACACTTCTCTACCATAAAAAAATCTCATTCAAATTATCTTTTTTTTTTCTCCTAGTGTCAGATAGTTCTCCTCATCTTGAGTGCCTGACAGAATTCCAAGACAATGTAAGGAAGACCAACAATTTCTCGGCTTTTCTTGCCAATGTTCGGAAAGCTTTTACTGCTATGGTTTATAATTAATGTATGAATAGTATATAAAAACTGTTTATTTTTCTTCCCTATTGTGTATCTCTCTCTCTTTTTTTCTTATCATTGTGTATCTCTTTTTAAAAAAATTCTCATTATCCATTATTTGCCTATAATTCTTTTGTATTTCTCTAACATTTCTATGTGGTATATTTCTTTAAATTATTTTAATTAAAATCTTAAGAAATGAAATTTATAAAGTCAAATGTGTCCTTTCTAAAGTGAGAGATAGTATACTATGTATATGTATGTATGTGTGTGTGTGTGTGTGTGTATACATATTTTTTAAATGGCAGGCATGGGTAATTTAAGGCTAGCCTTGGAATGGGAATTCGTACAACTGACACTGTGTCTCATTGGTTTCCAAGCTTTTTATTTATTTTTTTTAAAAGATTTTATTTATTTATTTGCCAGAGAGAGCAAGAGAGCACAAGCAGGGAGAGTAGCAGGGAACCTGATGTGGGTCTTGATCAGACCTTAGGATCGTGACCCGAGCTGCAGGCAGGTACTTAACTGAAAGCCACCCAAGCACCCCTCCAAGCTTTTTAAGGCCACAGACTAGTAATAAAAAATTAGGAATGTGGGTCCAACCTAAGGGTAGCAAATTTTGAAATGTTCTTGGCAAAATAAATACTACTATCTACTATCATTCATAAAGGAAAGAATACTTTTCTCTCACACTGAAAGGAATCTACAGTTAAAATGAAGGGCAAACCTTCACCTCAGAAGGTTGGCAGGATTCTGCTAAGATACTCAAAAAGGATACATTTTTGAAAACCCAGATGTAGAAAATTTACAATGCATTTCCATTTTATAACATTTATACTGTTTAATTGTGGTCTGGATATAAATGCGACATCTTGGAGTCTTCAATAGAGACTACAGTTCAAATGTCAACTTGTTCTAAAATTCTATTTTTGTCAACTATACTTTCTTTGTGAAGTTGGTTGTATTCAGGTATGCTGTCTGTAATGGAAATAACATAATACTGGTTCAGAATATTTTGGGCACAACTAAAAGCCATGGAACAATGGCCTCCATGCCTTCAGTTCCTTCTGCCACTCCCTGAAGTCTAGGGGTATTTTTCCAGCCAGTTATCTAGCTAGAGTAGGAAGAGAGTTTCAGAGCACTTCCCCTCAGCTGCCTCTCCTGTCTAGGACTTAGCTCAGAGCTCTGCTCACTATCATGTAGCAGTAGAATTTATCTGAGAAGAACGCTATGGGTTGGTGGGAATGTTAACACTGACCCATCCCATTGTCCAGACCACTTTTAGGAATCATTGATTGATATTATTTCTGCAGAGATAAAGGCTAATAAACTGCCCTAGAGATTGGAGTGTGTACAACCTACATTTTATATTTTTAATATTAAAGAATGTGTAAATATTACAGGACACACTAATGCACAAGCAATGGGCCAAATAAAGAGCAAATCAAAATATGTCAAAACAAATGAGAAAGAAAACAATATTTCCTAAACCTATGGGGTACAGCAAAATCAGACAGCAGAGTGAAATTTATGCTGTAAATGCTTATATTTAGAAAAAAAGTTGAAATAAACATTACACCCCAAGGAACTAGAAAAAGAAGAAACAACTGTAGTTTAGTAGAGGAACCAAATAATAAAAATCAGAAATAGAGATCAGAATAAGCAATGATGTAACATTGGAAGTAATGACCAGTTTTTCAAAAAAAAAAAAAAAATTGGCAATGCTTTACACTAAGGAAAAAAAAAGACTCAAAAACCAAAATGAAAACTAGAAAACTATGCAGCAGGTGCCACAGAAATACATAGTGTGATAACAGATTACTATAAACAGTTATATACTAACAAATCAGATAACTTAGAGGGGAAAAAAAGGTAATTCTTAAAATTTAAGGTAACTCTTAAAAATGTACAAGTTACCGAGATTGAATCATGAATCTTGAATCCAAGAAATAGGAAATCTTAGACCAGTAACAAGAATGAAAGTTGAAGTAGGGAGCAAAAATCTCCCAGTGCAGAAAAGTCCAAGACTACATGGTTCCATTGGTGAATTTTATCAAATATTAAAAAAAGGAAGAAGAAAATCTTTATTAAAATCTTATTTAATAGATTTCTATTATTTAATAGAATAGGGGGAACACATTCAAAGTCATTCTGTGAAGACAGTATTACCCTAATACCAAAGCAGGATTAAAAAACAATACAAGAACAGAAAAGTCTAGTTTGTCCCATATAAGTATTGCTACTCCGACTTCCTTTTGACATTCATTTGCATGATAAATGTTTCTCCACCCCCTCACTTTCAGTCTGCAGGTATCTGTTGGTCTAAAATAAGTCTCTTACAGGGCAGCATATAGATGGCTTTTTTTTTTAATCCATTCTGACATCCTATGTCTTTTGATTGGAGCATTTAGTCCATTTACAAAGTAATTATTGATAGATACGTATTTATTGCCATTTTATTTCTGGAGATTTTCCTTGATATTTTCTTGTCTTCATCATTTTTTATCTCTCCTTTATACTCAGAGTCCCCTTTAATATTTCTTTTTATTTTTTTAAAGATTTTATTTATTTATTTGACAGAGAGACTGAAAGAGAGCACAAGCAGAGGGAGCAGGAGAGGGAGAACCAGGCTCCTTGCTGAGCAGGGAGCCCAATGTGGGGCTGTATCCCAGGACCCTGGGACCATGACCTGAGCTGAAGGCAGACATTTAACCAACTGAGGCATCCCCTACCCCCTTTAATATTTCTTGCAGGGCTGGTTTAGTGGTCATGAATTCCTTTAGTTTTTGTTTGGGAAACTCTTTATCTCTCCTTTTCTGAATGATAGCCTTGCTGGATAGAATATTCTTGGCTACAGATTTTCCCATTCAGCACTTTGAATATATAATGCCATTCTTTTCTCGCTTGCCAAGTTTCTGTTGAGAAATCTCCAGCTAGCCTTATGGGTTCTCACTTGTAAGTTAAGGAATTATTCTGTCTTGCTGCTTTTAAGATTTTTTTCTTTGTCATTATATTTTGAAATTTTAATTAGAATATGTCTAGGTGTTGGCTTGCTTTTGTTGATTTTGAAGGGCATTCTCTGTGCCTCCTAGATATGAATGTCTGTTTCCTTCCCCAGATTAGGGAAGTTTTCAGCTGTTATTTATTGAAATATATTTTCTGCCCAAGTTTCCTTCTCTTCTTCTGGGACTCCTGTAATATGAATGTTATTACATTTGATGGAGTCACTGAGTTTCCTAAGTCTATTCTCATGTTGCATAATTCTTTCTCTCTTTTGTTCAGCTTTATTATTTTCCATTATTTTGTCTCCTAGGCCACTAGTTCATTCCTCTACTTCTTCCAGCCTGCTGTTCATTGCATCAAGCCTGTTTCCAACCTCGTTTATTACATTCTTAATCTCGGATTCTTTTTTCAACTCTTTTATCTCTGTGGTAAGGGTCTCCCTGATGTCTTCTATTCTTTTCTCAAGCCCAGTGAGTATCCTTATAATTATTGCTTTAAATTCTTCATCAGGCATGTTACTTACACCTGTTTTGTTTAGATCTCTGGCCGTGACCTTATCTTGTTCTTTCATTTGGGCTAAAGTTCTCCATCTTGGTATTTTATTTAAGTCTCTGCCTTCTTCTGTATGCAGGAAAAGCAGTAGGTCTCCTGCCCCTAAAGGAATGGCCTTATGAAGAAGAGGTGATGTAGTGCCCAGGGCCTGGTTCTTCACAGAGTATCTACTTTATATGCTGTGTGTGCTCCGCTGTTGTGTTTTGGCTTCTCTGTCCTCTAGGGCAGTGGTCTGCAGAGGTTCTCCTTGACTGCTGTGGGCAGTGTCTGGTCCTTGGCCTGATTGTGCTGAGTTTTAACAAGGTGTGCTCTACTCTACATGCAAAATGAGGCCTGACACCAACTCCACCAGAACTGAGAACTGAAGCTCTACAAAACTCTGGATGGGAGATCTGGTGTTGTTAGGGGTTTGTGCTGATCTTCTGGGAGAGGGGCCTGCTGCACTGGGACTGAGACAAGCTTGACTGAAAAGGGAAGTCCCACCAGAGCACGATGTGGGGTGGGGGGTTTGGTGTAAGCAAGTTAGGTAGTCAGTGTCCAGACTGACCTGCTTTCCCTCAGGTGGCTCAGTGTTTATGCTGAGGAGTGGGGCAGGGAAATGGCACCTGTCAGCTCCTTTGTTTCCAGAGAAGCATGTGGGGCTTGTGCCTCACAAAGTCCTCTCCTATTTTGTCATGGGCTTGGCCCAAGGTAGTATTTTAACAGTGGCAGTACGAAGAGCAAAAAAATACGGTTTTCCTAAGCAGATCATATTTTTTGATATATTGACATTTAAATGAATACCTAAGATCATATCTAAACTCAATTTTTCATTTTTGTGGACCTAGCTTGATTTGGAGCTCAAATATTAGCGGGATCCATTGCTTAGCTGTTTTTCTGGGTTAAGGCCCCACATGGTAGACCTTAGCAATTTAAGCTTGTCCCAATCCCTGAACTAATCACTGGTGATCAGGGGGTAAATAAATCATATGCTTTGGAGTAGACTAGCTCCCTGCCAAAGCCCAGGAGTGGAGGTAGATTAACCTCAGTAACAGAGCTAACAGTAGGGATGTTATAGTTCTCCAAGGGAGAGATTAGATATTTGATATAAAAAAATAGATAACTACAACAGTGAATATGCATTTGTTGAGTTGGTACCTGAAATATATCTATAAGGAATAAACATCAAATTTAAAGAAAGATCATCATTTGCTGAAACTAGAGGAAGACCATGTCTCATACCACAAACTCTTGATGATATAACGTTTTGAAACACGCAGTGAAGACATTGAGCCGGTTGCCTTGGCAAGGAACTCTGAAGGGTTCCTTTCACCGGCAAGTTACAGAAATAAAGCTTGGGGATGAGAGAAGAAATGAGTACCTTCCACTTATGGTCCATTTCTCTTCAAGGACACCCATGCTTCACTTCTAACTCGAGGGGGTGGGTAGGGCAAGATCTGGGGAACAAGACCAGGTAGCAGGAGAGTCCCAAAAGGACAGTGTTGGAGCCAGCTTTGCTGCTGGGATCCAAAGACAAATGCATAAAGAGAACTGTACTAGCATACCAAACAAATGGCCTTAAGCCATGGAACTTTATAGTGATATGTTTTCTCAGCTGGGAAGTTGATTCATTCTAAAATTGGACTTGGTTAGGGCTGGCCACCTTATAGCAATGGTATTACTTTTAAAAAACTTTTATGTCTCCATTACTCTTATAAGCCCTTCACATATATCTACACATTTATATTTCCTCATCAGTCTGTGAGGTGGATACTATGCATAACCTTGTTCTACAGATAAGGAATCCAAGGTACTGAGAGTTTAAGTAACTTCAAGTCCCACAGATGGTAAGCATTAGAACTGGAATTCAAACCTAGGTGGCAATCTGGCACCTAGTCCATGAGCTTTACCTGGACGACACCTCATGCATTTCTGTGCTATAGTGTAGGGAAATATGTGAAGATAAATTTCTTAACAAAGATTCTAGACAAACTTGAACTTCAATAATATAACTTAGTCTTTGTGTTTCTGTAGAAGTACAATGATTAAGAGAAAAAAAGGTAAACTATCTTGAAAGTAAGGGAATACGTTTTGTCTGGATCTTTAGGAAATGGCTTCACTAAGATGATAAAACAGCTTCAGATCTCGGGGAAACAATGAGCAGAGTACCTGGCCTTTTGGGGCTGGATGGCTCGTTAAGAGCAGTTTCTCGGCCTGTAGACTGCAGTCATCACTCCAGGTCTTTATGGAAATGCCAGATGGAGGGCTGTTGACTTATGTACGAGTCTTTATCTGTTCAAATATAAAGACTTCAATTTTTGAGGGTCACTATGTGCCAACCGAGGAATATTCTGGAACTGACGTTAACACATTAGCTTAAATTATAAAGTTGATACATTATGAAAATTTCACTTTGAATAAAAATACACATGAAAGGCAAACTATTTCATTAAGTTTGCTGTTTTTTATACACTATATTTAGGAAGGTATATTTCAAAACTAAAATAATTTTAACCATTTAAAATCTTCCTGATATGGAAATAATACACAAGGTACAAAGAGAAGAGATTTTCCTTAATGAAAAATATATGCATGAGTAGCTACGCTGATTAAAATGGAACCCAAATGCAGTAGACTAATCTAGTCCACACTTTGTAATCAAATGAAAAATGAGATCTTTAAAAATTAAACTCAATCACTAAATTGTTTAAGTTAAAAAAAAAAAGAATTGGCACAAAATATGTTAAAATGTTCTAATGGATTAAAACTTTCAATTTCCCAGCTAAGAAAGATTACAAAGTGTTGCTTCTCTTCCAACTCAGAAAATTTCTGTACAAAGACATTTAGTTCTGTTGTATTCAACAATACCTGCACGTGTTGCCACTATGTTCAGCCATTTTTAGATGGTAAAGATGGCCCTACTGGGAATTTTTTTTTTTTTCAATTTAAGATTTATTTACTTATTTGAGAGAGAGAGAGAGAGAGAGAGAGTGAGTGGGCAAGTGTGGAGAGCGGCAGAGGGAAGGAGAGAGAGATGGGGCACCTGGGTGGCTCGGTTGGTTAGGTGCCCGCCTTTGGCTCAGGTTGTGAGCTACTCATGCATATGTTTTTCATGTCCTTTTTCTTGTCTTCATCATTTTTGGTCTCTCCTTTGTACTCAGGGTCCCCTTTAATATTTCTTTTTATTTTTTTAAAGATTTTATTTATTTATTTGACAGAGAGAGACAGAGCACAAACAGGGGGAGCAGGAGAGGGAGAAGCAGGGTCCTTGCTGAGCAGGGAGCCTGATGTAGGGCTGTATCCCAGGACCCTGGGATCATGACCTGAGCCAAAATCAAAAGTCAGTCACTTAACTGACCACACCACCCAGGCACCCCACTGCAGTCAATTCTTGACTTAATGACAAGCTAATAAAGAATAAGATTCTTTCTGAATAAAGATAAGGGTTTGATCTAAGTAGAAATAGAGTCCACTTTTTAAGTAAACTAGAGGAAATATAAGCTATTTAAAATCAGTTCCTTTCTTGGTATTGTAAATATATCCTGGTGAGAAGTATAAAAATGTACGATGTGGTACGACATGAACAATGTTTAGAGTTTAGACATGTTATCCCTTTCTCTCAGCAGCTAGCTGGAAGCAGCTGAGGAAAAGGTCTTTAATTGGAAAGAGGAAATATTTGAGATTCAAATGAATGTGATATAATGGTAAATCTTAAATACTCTAAATTGTTTTGTGGAAAGTTTTGTTTTCAAGCATCAGAATGGTATTGTGGAAAAAATCCGAGAATTAAGATGTGTTCTCATCTATGGTGCATGATCTTAAGCACGCCATCTAAAGTCTTTGAACATCAGCCATACTGTACCATGTGTAGTTACCCAAACTTGCCAGTTTCTTTTCTGTTGATCGGGCCAAGGAGGTTTGCTTCTATTCTCAGTGAATCAAAAATAATTACCATGAACGTTTGTGAATATTATCATGTTTTTTCTGCATCTATATAGATTGTCATCTTTAATCTGTCAACATGGTGATTTCTATCAATAGATTGTTGAAAAAATGTTGAATCAACACTGCCTTCCTGGAATAAATCCAACTTAGCCATGATATGTAATCTTTTTTTTTTTTAATAGTGTTGGATTTTGTGGATATTCTATTTTAAATTTTTATATCTATAGCCATAAATGAGATTGGCTTATCATTTTTCTTTGTATATTAACCTTGGTTTTGGCATCAAGCTTATCCTAGGTCCTAGACCCTTAAAAATAGTTCGGGTGTTCCTTTTTTTCTATTTCCTGTAAAAGTCTCAATGGGATTAACTATTTTTGAACTCACCTATAAAACTCCCTGAGCTTGTGTTTTCTTTGTAGGAAGTTTTTAAACTACTCATTGAATTTCTTTAATGGTAATTAAATTATTGACTTATTCTATTTTTTTAATGAGTTTTGATAATGCATGTTTTTTGAGAAATTTTTCTTTTGGGCTGGCTTTGTTTGCAAATTAATTGGTTTAAAGTTGTTAATAATATATAATTTTAGCTTTTAGATATCTGCTGTGGTTATAGTATGTCCACTTTTTCCTTATAAAAAACATATTTATGCTTTTTTCTCTTACTCTTGCAGAGGTTTGCTCAACTTATTAATCCTTTCAAAGGACTAACAGGTAGCTTTGTTCGATATTTATTTTGCTTTATGTTTCATGAACTTTTGCTCTTTTTTTCCTTGTTATTTTTCTTTCTTTGGGTTGATTTGGCTGTTGTTTTTATAAATCCATAATTAGGATGTTTAGTTCATTAATTTTAGCCTTTTTACTTTTCCCTATAGCATTTTTTTAAAGATTTTATTTATTTATTTAACAGACAGAGGTCACAAGCAGACAGAGAGGCAGGCAGAGAGAGAGAGGGAAGCAGGCTCCCTGCTGAGCAGAGAGCCCGATGCGGGGCTCCATCCCAGGACCCTGGGATCATGACCCGAGCCGAAGGCAGAGGCTTTAACCCACTTTAACCCACCCAGGCGCCCCTCCCTATAGCATTTTTAAGCTGCTTTCCTAGAACTACAGGTTTTAGTATGTAGTAGCTTTCTTATTTTTTATTTTTAATATTTTCTAATTTCCATTAAGATTTCTTCGTTGACCATGGGCTATTTAGATGTTCATGCATGCGTGTGTGTGCACACACATCCATGTGCTTAAGTGTATGCAGGCATACCTATGTATGTGCTCCCTAAATGCAGATGGCTTTTAAATTATCCTTTTCTAATAATTTCCATATAATTCTAGAGGCTTGCTCTGTGGCCTAGTGCATGATAAATATTGTACATGTGTATTTTCCAGTGGTGACGTACAGCGCCTTCTGTCCCAACTTCTGGTGGTTCACCCCACCTTCCTCCTTTGCCTGTGTGCTCCTCAGCTGACTTTCCCCAACCTCCTCATCCTGATTAATGCCTCTCCTCAATGTTCTCATACTCCTTTTGATGTAGCCCTATTATAGAATCTATCACAGTGTATTGTGTTTGTTAACTGGTCTGTTGCCCTTACAAAAGTGAGACTGAGGGCTCTTTGAGGAAAAGGACTTGTTGTCTTTAAGACCTAGTATTTAAGTGATAGATCTTTAATGTTCCAACCACTCTGTATAGTAAGTTCTATTTACCCTTCCAAATCTAGTTGAAAGACCCTCCCCTTTACAAGGGTGATGTGAGAATCCTGGGCTATTCTGCCCCACAGAAACCATATATAAACTGGCAAGTTTATATATGGGTAAGCAACAACCATTCCAAAGGCAAGCAACAACCTGGGAAATGTTTATTCATGAAGATCTGCTAGTGAATTGGATGAGAATGGTGAATTTATAGTCAACAGGCACGTGGGAAGATGATCAGCATCATTAGTCACTAGGGAAATATGAATTAGAACTGTAGTGAAATTAAAATACACCTGCTAGAATGGCTACAATGTAAAAGACTGATAATATCAAGTACAGACAAGGCTACGCAGCATCTGGAATTCTCATACATTCCTGGTGGAAATGCAAAATAACATCACTACCTTGGAAAACAACTTGTAGGATTGTTTTTAAAGTTAAATACACAGGAGGATAAAAGTTAAATATGCAGTTAACAATTCTACTTCTAGGTATCTACCCAAAAGAAATGCATTCCCCCTTCCCAAATTTGTTCATGAATGTCTGTAACAATATTATTCATTTTGACCGACAGAATGTAGTAGTCACCCACTTATCCATGGGGATCTGCTCCAAGACCCCCAGAGGATGCTGAAACTGTAGCTAGTACTGACCCCGATATACACCATACCCATGAGAAAGATTCATTTATAAATTAGGCACAGGAAGAGATTAACAAAATAATTAATAATAAAATTAAACAATTTTAACAACATACCATAATAAAAGGTATGTGAATAAAAGTTATGGTCTTTCTCTCTGAAAATATCTTACTGTATTGTACACCTTCTGGTGATGACGTGAGATGATAAAATGCCTGCAAGATGAGCAAATGAGGTGAAAGACATGGGCCTCAATGGCGTCATGTGAGGCTAGCATTGACCTTCCCATCACAAGTCAGAAGGAAGATTATCCACTTCCACACCCTGGTTGGTGGAGTAGGGAGCACAGAGGAATGGACTGAGAGGGGAAAGCTGTTTGCTTCTCGTTCTCCAGTATCAAGAGATGATCCATCCCATGCTTTCCTTGCCAATGAGATTATCAAGTAAGTGGCTGAGAAAGAGAAGAGTCTCTTTTGAGAGAGTATAATGTAGTCCAGAGTGTTCCTTCTTCTCTGGGCCAAGGGTGAATATGAGAAAGAAGAGGAAAGGGGGCCCCTGGATAGAGCAGCCCCCACAAGAGAGAAAGACTTCTTCAACAAAGTCCCCCATACCACTCATCTTTAAAAAACTTGCAGGATCAAAGGAGTGGGTATTTCTTTTTTAGACCTGACTCCTTGTATATATTTCTCCTTCAACCGTGCTCCTTCCCTGGGGTTTCTGCTGTAGTTTAGACACTAGTATCAGGATTCTTTCAAGTAAGCAGTTGTTCTCAAACTTAAACTTGCATTACAATCACCAGGAGCACCTGCTAAACCACAGATGGCTGGAGTTTTGACCAGTGTGAAGTGGGAGCTGAAAATGTGCATTTCTTTTCTTTTCTTTTCTTTTTTTAAGATTTTATTTATTTATTTGACAGACAGAGATCCCAAGTAGGCAGAGAGGCAGGCAGAGAGAGAGGAGGAAGCAGGCTCCCTGCTGAGCAGAGAGCCCGATGCAGGGCTCGATCCCAGGACCCTGAGATCATGACCTGAGCCGAAGGCAGAGGCTTTAACCCACTGAGCCACGCAGGCACCCGAAAATGTGCATTTCTAACTTAATCCAAGATTACATCAGTGCTGCTGGTTCTACCACTACTACCCTTGGGGAATCTCTGGGGTAAGCACTGAGCCATCTGCCCCAGCGACCAAAAAACTGAAGTTACAAGCCAGCTGAAACTGAGATCAGCAACACATTTGCCAGGGCAAATGGCAAATACTTGGCAAGGCAGGCCCCAGTCCCTTCTAGGCACTCTCAGGTGTGACTCCCTTTGTGTCCCCAGATCTCCATCATAAGTCCTCGGCTGTGGAGACAAGGTCTTTCTCTAGCCAGTTTAGTTTGCTTCCTCTCCCAGGTCGGCTTCTCCTTATCCCACACTTCCTTGGAGAGTGTTTCACTGTTTAATTCTGGGCACGTCTACTTACTCCAACTTGAGGCCAAAGCTGCTCTCCTCCCATTCCCATGACCCTGCAGGTGAGTGGCTACTGGACTCTCCTCCTTGGGCAGATTTTCCCAGCAGGAGGCACCCACATGTCCTCCCTTAGTTTCCCCAAACTGAGCTTGTATTTGCATAAGCACAGCCTGGATTCTCTGACTTGGTGATTTCTCATCCCCCAGTGCTGCCTAGTGGGAGGCTCTCACTCTGGATCACAGCATACGGGAATCCCTGACACTATCCATGTAGTTCTATCCTTGTAGCTGCACTCCCTCTGCAAAAGGTTCCTGCTCTTCTCCACCCTGTCCCCAACCCTGGTCCAAGTCCCAGTACCACCTATCTTGCCCTCTGTCCCGCCTCGAAACCTATTTTCCCTGGGTTATCCACTCTTCCTGTGTAACATTGCAAAGGACAATAGGACATGTTATTTGATTCTAATGCACTTTTCTTGTTCTAATTCAGGTGGATTACCCACCAAGGCCATAAGACTTTGGGCTTTTTGGAGGGAAGAACAAAGTTACACTATACTCAAATTACTTATCAGTTAAAGCCTTATAATACTATGCAATAAAATTGACTTTACCCCAAACTGGGTATTATATTACTTTTTGATAGATCAGAAGACACTTTAAGTGATTAAAGTGCTTTTTGTCATTATAAATGTTAATTATTATGGGTAATTGAAAATGCAAAAAGAATGAAATTAATAGATCTTTCTGGTTGATAGTATGATAGATATATAAGCTTGCATTCTATTAGAGAGAAGATAAAGTAGAATAATGTCTTCTGATGTCTTCAGTGAAAATCTGGCTCTGGTGGGTAATCAGCCTGAATTAGAACAAGAAAAGTGCATTAGAATCAAAGCAGTAGAGACTGCTTATATTTCAGGCTGTTGATGTTGCTAAAAACTTCCTGACATATGAAACTGCACAGTGGAATGTCATTATGAAAGCCTAATTAAGAGTTTAAAGTATGAATATTAAAAATTATTTTATTCTGTATGGAAGAATTATATATATCAATAATCTTTGCAATATACATTTAATTTTCATCTTAATGTAAGGGATACCATTCCCACCTGTCCAATCAGAAAGTTCTTGCCCTAATAAAAAGATACTCAACAAGTCTGTGCTACCCAACTATATTTATATGTATAGTTTGACGATAGTATTTTCTTGAACGTTAAAATTTGTATGTCACAGATGCAAAAGGAATTTGCAGCAATGTTACAAAACAGGAAAATCATTTATGTTTTCACAAAGTAAAACAGATTTACAAAGGTAGAGGAGCATCTTTCTTTGAAAATAACTTCCAGTGAGTTTCCAGGCCCAGCCACCATTAACATCACTTTTTCTACACAAATGATCCGTCGTAGGCTGCAGTCAATTGCTACGCAATTTTTTATACATCAGGGCTTAATGGAAAGAAGGAAGATGAAGAGGAAATATAAATTCCAATTTTCTGTTCATGGTCTAATGGCCTATTATTCAGCCAACGTTCTACATGTAGAAAGTCTTCATTAGTACGCCATTAAGGATGACATTAAAACTTCTGATCTGTTCTTCTAGGTTGTAAGTTATGTCTCACATAACAACTTTTACTGGAGCTCCTTCAGGTCTGGTATCTACATCTATAAATATTTCTATCTGTTCGTTACATCCTGCTGTAGGAGTGAAATGGTGCAGAGTATGAAAAATATACGTACCTAGGTTTGGAAAATTCCTTTTTGAAAGTGTGAAATTTAATAAATTTAAAAAGAAGAGGTAGGTGGCACTAGAGTAATGAAATGGATTTTAATTACTCTAATGTCACGCTATTTGGAACAAGAGTAAACAAGTCTGGATGCTTCTATCAACACTATAACCCTCCATTCAGGAGAGTGTGATCTCCAGGCTGATTTAGGTCATTTTCTAAAAGATGCTACAGTACCACTTCTCTCTATTCTAAAATGTTCCCCTTGGGTAAAATTTGTGGCCTACCCTCTCTCAGCCCCAATCTTTTCCCATTAAAGGGCATCTGGGGAAGCAGCAAATATTCCATTTTAACAGTAAATGTTGGTTTCTAGAACTTTCTATCCACAGAGACTCATTAGCATTTAAGGTTCCTTTCACTAAGGAGCTGCTTAGGGTGTTCCTTTCATAATGACCTACTTGGGAAGTGCAAATTTCTTATCTCTAAATTGGTACATGAAGTTTCCAAAAGGACAAGGAGGCAAGAGATTTCGGGCACTGTCTCCTTCCTGTTTCCTATCCACTTCGCTCTTGCTCTCAGATCCCGAGCCCTCTCTGGCTCACACCTGACCTCGCTTCTAAGAGCCGTTATGGGTGTGCACAGGGGGTATCTAAGAAGCCACTGCCTCCGAAGCTTGCTGGCTGAGGATGGAACTCCATTCTGTCTACACTGACTTCCTCTGCCTAGGAGCCAGACCTCTCTTCTCTATCACCCTCCCTCTTGGCCTCAGCTCCCAATTCTCTATTCTACCCTCTCCTAACCTGGGTCTCCCTCCCTGGGGTCTGACCTGCCAGGCTCTGCCGAGCTCTTCATCTCTTTCTTAATCTGTTCTTCCTTGCCCCCCAGCCCCTGCTTGACCCCTCACAGGCTTACTCTGGCCTGTTGCCACATAACCCAGACAAAAAGGACACCTGAGTCCTTATCTCTGTGGTGCTACCAGAAAACTGCGTGCGTTCAGGCAAATGGCTGAACCATCTGAGCTCCGTCTCTCTTCCTGTGTTGGGGCATCTCTAGGGTCTCTTGGGATTTGAAAACTCTAGTTGCTGCCAAGCTCCTTCCCACCTCCCTCTGCTCTCCATCTTCTCACTCTGTTTCAAGCAAATAAGCAAGAGTACAACGTGCGGTGACACACAGGTAAGACTCCGTTCTCCATTTGTAAAGATGACAGCATTTGTCTTTATTTGCACGGCCCTGGATGGCTGACCGAGGAAGGCAGTGTGTTCAGAATCTTGTCTGATGTCTGGGCAGCGCGGTTCCCAGTGTTTCAAGGGAGCTCCTCCACGTAAGCGGCAGGAAAATGGCCCTTTTTTCCATTCAGAGAACCAAACCACCATCCTTCGTCTTGTTTCCTGTATATAGTCACAATGTCGCCTGTGAAAATGCACATTTAGTTAGACAAACGGCGCTCAGCCATTTAAGCACACGCCCAGACCCAGTGGGTAAGACAATTGGAAGGAGATTCTGCTTTCAAGGAGTTACTTGGGAGCATCATTTTCTGCACGTGATTCAGATGAAGCAAAATTTATTGAACACCTCTGTATGAAGCAGGCATAATGCAGAGAATATTTAAAAAGAATAAGGTAATGGGCAACCAAATTATGCCATAAGGTAGTTTCATTAAGAACAGAATCACGGGGGCACCTGGGTGGCTCAGTGGTTTAAAGCCTCTGCCTTCGGCTCAGGTCATGGTCCCAGGGTCCTGGGATCGAGCCCCACATCGGCTCTCTGCTCAGTGGGGAGCCTGCTTCCCCCCCTCTCTCTGCCTGCCTCTCTGCCTACTTGTGATCTCTCTCCTTTCAAAAAAAAAAAAAAAAAAAAGAACAGAATCACGTTGGGTCCCACATCCTTCTTGTGCTGGATGGCTTACTCTGGATACGGCCTATGGCCTGTCATCAAACTCTTTCTCTGTGTCGGTGTTTTAAGGGTTTCTCATGTTGGTGACTGAGAGAGTCTGGTATGGGTGACTATAAGGTTTGTCTCAGCTACCAGACTTTTCTTTAGATCACGACAGCTTCTCTCCACTACATGAGCCAGTTTTATAGTCCAAGTTTCAACTCACAGCTTTGCACAGAAACATGACACCCCCTCATTCAGCAATGTAGATTACTTTAATAAAATATCAATTTGAAGACAATACTTTTTAAAGCAATGAATCAAAGACACAGAATTGCTAAGAAGCACATGGCCCTTCTCTAATTCTCTTTCTTTTTTAAAAAAAACACTATTCTGATCTTAGTAACCCTAAAGCTTAACCTGGTGCCTCAAATCCTCTGGCTAAGACCCTCTCTTGGGAGAAAGAGCCCTTCCCCTCTGGCTGCTGACTATACATCAAAGCTGAAACATCATCTTCCTTCAGGATCTAAGAGCTCCTTTACCTTGAGCATCCTTCTGAGGTAACTTTTCAGTCTATCTTTCGTTCATTCTCTTCCCCAGTTATTTTCTTTCTTAGGCAAAGGACTGTCCACCCCCCTTCCTTCCCAGCTCACTCATAAATCACTTTTCTTATAGGAGATCATTCTCAGCCTAAGTTCTACCTCCACTGAGTTCTGTCAGGCCAGCAGATCTCAGGTCAGCATATTGACACAGTCTGCTAACAGAAATTCAAACAAATAATTTAAAATTTTGTTGCCAGTTTCCCCAAACCTCCAATGGTTTTGTTTACTTAAGGAACCCACTTATGATATAAAGTATAAGTAGACTTTGCTGCCAACAGAACTGAAGGCAAGGAAGAGAATCAATTTATTGTGTGACTATGTGACTCAAACCCAGGCCCTGGAATCTAGGTGGCATCTGGGAAATGTGTTTTTTATTCACACAGGAAGTAGGAATACAGCATTTCCTACTGCTGTAGGTAACCCTAAGATGACATGATGAGGAACAAAGCGACTTCCAGAACACTTTCAACTTTTAAATAAAGGCGATGTTGATTTAAGATGAAGGGAGGAGAGGGTCTACTCTTTATTTCCCTTTTTCTTATCTTTTTTAAATTTCTGACCTAGAAGGAAAAGTAGTTCCTGGAAGAAATCTGGCTGGCAATCTGAAAAGGAAGCACCCATTAACCAATAGCAAGTACGTGGTGTCTCTGTTGTGTGACTGCAAAATCCATCATGACTTCCTGTTGGTTCTGGGCGCCACTTCCTGCTTGTAGGTAATAAACTCTCTACTACAACACAACTCTTTCTCACTCACCTTTTCATTTCTGGATCTCTGCCTTAGCTTTAACATCCAAATATGGTTGCTAATTGGACACACAAACAAAGTTGAGGCTAGGGGCGTCTGGGTGGCTCAGTGGGTTAAGCCTCTGCCTTCGGCTCAGGTCGTGATCTTGGGGTCCTGGGATCGAACCCCACATCGGGCTCTCTGCTCAGCAGGGAGCCTGCTTCCCCCCTCTCTCTGCCTGCCTCTCTGCCTACTTGTGATCTCTCTCTCTGTGTCAAATAAATAAATAAAAATATTAAAAAAAAAAAAAAAGAAAGCTGAGGCTAGTGACTTTTTCTTATTTAATGTTGAGGATAACCCATGACAGCACACCTTTCCATGTTCAACAAAAATCTTTGACACAGAGAAGGGGGTCATTTCCTAGATTGGCCATAAACCACTTTTCTGAGAGGCAAGTGGGAGAAACATTAAGTTGGAAGTTCTCTGACCCGGCATCTAGAACTCATGCTTACCCTAAGCCATGAGACGAAATCATTTCACATTACTGTGTGTTTACCTTTCTGAAAAGAAAAAGGTGGGGCTACCTTTGTAATAACTTTCCATTACTGACACTCTTCCCCAGTTAGTGCTGTCATAAGAAGCATGACTCTGGGTTTCTGAGTTCAAAGCCTATGCTATCACTTCCTGTAACTTCAGCCAAAGTACTTAACCTTTCCATGCCTCAGTCTCTTAACAAGAAAATGGGAATAAACAATAATACCTACCTCAAAGGGCTATCAAGAACATTAAATGGGACAATGTGCTTACAGCGATGTCTGGCACTGAGTAAACACAAACTAAATGTTAGCTATTTTCATTATGTGACTTTTATTTCTTGTGTGCCTTATCTTTATTTCTCAAAAAGGGTGATTATAAACCTGAGATGATTTGATGTTGTAGTAACTTGTAAGACTGTTGTAACAAAACAGGAATTTTATTCAAGTAAAAGATCTCAACATGGTAAGGCAATCAAACTATTAGAAAATGATTCTTACCTTTTTCCAAATTTAATTCATCATCTTGTCTGGCTTGAAAGGAATATAAAGCCTTGCAAAGACCGCTGCCGAGCTGGACCACACCAGAGGCTGAAAGTTGGATTCAGTTATAATTACTAATGCTGTGTCAGTAGGCAAGATGAACATAATGGGAAGCTCTTGAGTGGGTGAATGGTGTGGTGCAGAGCCGAAATCTCCTGACATTTTCTCAAGAGGAAAGTTTATAATTTCACATAGTATTCATTCCTTGGTAGAGTAACCATTTATGACACACTACTATGTGTATGGACTAGGTATATGATATAATCAAAAACTGTATGATAATTTAGAACATAATAAGTCTGGAGAAAAAAATAATAAAGAGGATAAATAGCTAAGGTCAGGCAGCTGAATAAAGGGAGGAGGTAGGTCTTGGGATCACCATGTTTCTCACAGAAAGGACAGGATTTCTATGGACGTTTGGAGGAGACTATGGAGACAGAGTTTCTCACAATGGTTCAGGGTGAATGTATGGACAGCAAATTTCAGACTGAATAACATGGATGCCAGTCATCTAAGGGACCTTTCTTATAGCCTACATTTTTTCCCCCAACCCTCCGCTTTTTGACTCCTTCCCACATTTTTGGATTACATCTGCACAGAGAGCTACAAATGCTAACAAATCAATCAGTCCTAACTGAAATGTAACTTTTTTTGTGCTGATATATGCCCATGTGACCCTGAAAATAAAATGTAAATGTCAAAATGTGCTTTACCAACAGAACCCAGGCCCAAATTATTGTGGGCATGGGATTACCTGTAGATGAGGAAATTGGGATTCTCTGCCCACCAGGACATGTCCTGCTCACAACATTCTCTAATCTCTTCATCAGAAAAGGCCGAGATATTTTTACATAACTATGTGTCTGTTGCTGTTTAGATAGTAAAAAGAAAAAAAAAAAGTCATTTTAACAACATATTCATCTAAAATATTTTTGACAAGTTTAACTCTTCCAGTTTTTTACCTCAGAAATTTGTCTTTGAATTTTGGGGAGGAGAGTATAAATAAGTTATTCAATACTTTTCTAAACTCTACTATAAACCTTAATTGTTTCTGAAGCCATAATATTTTCAGAATTAGACCATTACAGCGTTTTATAGCCCATGTTTCCAATTCTGACCTGCAGCTCCAGGTCAAATAATAACCTTCCGAGCTTTACTTCCTCACATTCAACTTCAACCGGCTTTAACGCAAGTGAAATTGCCAGGATTCTAAGTGATTGAGACCAGTTTGGAATCCTGAGTCTCACAGAAAGACAAGCCCTTTTCTCACAAGATGGTTACAGCTCCCCCTTCTGACAGGAAATGGAAAACAGCTTCAAGGAGAGCGACTCCTGTGCGTTTACGCGCTCATCATCAATTCCTCTATCTCAGAGTTTAGGTCCGTATGAAATTTTACTCTAAAAGCCTGTTCAGAGAATAAAGTTAAGATATGAGGAGGAAGAAGAAGGAATCCAAAGTGTTATTAGCTCCTCATATTTGGTCTGCAAAGGAAATATTCATTTGTGATGAGCTCTTGTTACTGCACTAAAAGGAATAAAAATTAAATTATCTTAAAATTCCACAATTGGGATTTGAGATCTATGCCACATAGAATTCATAATAGCCTTTTCTGCCCTGGTACTACTTGAAGCCACTCCATACAGCAAGCCCCGTCAGGAAATTACAATCCATCTCTTAAGTTTTTACCTTTTCTTTCCACTTGAAGATGGAATTACTACAGGGATGGCTGGGTTGAGGTCTTTGCTCAAGTTCTGCTAACACCGATGACAGTTTGTAGGCATTTGCTTGCAAAAGGTCTAGTTTCAAAGTGGTCTGTGGACACATCATTTGGCCATGTGAGTAAATTTCTAGAAAATGAGGCACAGCTGTGTGGGTAGAGGGATATCAGGATAACTCCCAAGACGACAGAGAGGTCTAGAAAAGTACACGTTCAACTCATGCAGACAGGTACAGAAAATGCTAAAGAGTGCAAAAAGTGGACCTTTAAGCACTTTAAAGGAAACCCATGGTTGCTGAGTGCACCTTATCCTGGACTCTTATGAACAGGATAAACTGGAAACCTAGATAGATGAGGGTTCTGTGGCAACAGATAGCTTTACTCAGTTTACTGTTGAGGAGTGAGAAAGGGAATAATAAGTGTTGACTGCAGAAGGCAGACCTTTGGAGGGCTTTGAAGAAAGGCAGTTGAATGTAGTGCTCGGTCCCGTGAGCACAACTGAACTTGCATCAGATAGGATCCAACTAAAATGGTGTGAAGTGGGTTTTGTTGTTGCTGCTGCTGTTACTGTTTTTCTTACAGAGGTGAGGTCTTATATTACCCAAAAAGTTAACAGTAACATTTCTGGAAACTGGAAACAATATTGGGGAGTATTTGGGTGTAAAAATAAGTGAAGCTAAAGATACACTCCTAGTTCTCTATTTGACCTTGAACTAGAAACTTCATAATAGCTTTTCTGTCAAGCTGTGTTCAGTCAGGATAACTGGAAACTAAACAATGGAAGGAGCCCACTTACCCAATCTCTTCCTCACCATCATTTCCTCCCTTTTCCACACCTCCAGCATGGGGATCCCTAACCCTGCATTCCTTGCCAGGGGACCACAACCATGGACTGAACACTTCTGATCTGTGGGGAATGATCCACTGCATTGTGGGGGAGGCTAACCTAAGGTGAAATAGAAACCCATCACATACCTTCTACCATTAGACCTAGTCTGCATCTGAGACCATCATAGGGCAAGCCTCCTTCCGCCTCTATGCGGTGCTCCTTCCCACATCTGAAGGCAATGTCTACTCTACATTCAGTTTCTGCAAAAACTTCTCATAGAACATGCCTTGCCAACATTCTTGCTTCAAATATGGCATTTGAAGGACCAAGAGACAATGAACTGGGAAGAATTTAAATGAAACAGAGTTTCCTCCTATAAGAAACCTTGCCTGGGGAACACAAAGTCTACCAATAACCCCAGTCTCCCTCCACCCAATGCAGCAGTGTGTAACCAAGTTACAAAGGTATTTGGCATCCAAATACTTGAAGGTTTGTACTGGCTCTATCATAAACACCGTGAATTCAGGGGGCAGACCCTCTTCAATCTTGCGCCCTCTGCTGTGTGAATCAGGCCAGCGTGTACCCAGATATCCCAGTGCATGTCCTAGGCTGGTAACGATGACAACAAAATTCTATGCAAGAACCACCAAAGAAATAAACTTACAACTTCACACCATCACAAAATGCTCCATAGGACTTTATTTCAGTAAACAGTGTTTGCATAGAATTCGTAAACCAAACATTTCGCACTGTCACAGAAAATGTCCTACGGACTGCTTTCTAATCTCATAGGACCCGCAGCCATGTGTCCCAGCAAGTGTGTTAGAACTCTGCTCCCAAGTGAACAGAATTCAGGTCCTTTCTCTTCACTGAGAGCGTGAGGCCTGTTTTTACAACAGCTCCCCCACTAAAGGAAGCCTCTGCTAAAAAATAGATTAAACTGTACCTGGCTCCATCTGTCTCCTTTCCCCAGAGAACCACCGAAATTGCCTGTTTGAACAGAGGGATGAGGTACCTGGCTTACACAAGAGTCAGTCAGGCTACGTACAACGTACCAGCTGCCTGTTTCCTTCAAAACATTGCTCAAGATTTTGTATCTCTTCCTGAGTTTTTCTCAGACGAATCCCGGTCAACTCTCTCTCGTCACGGCAGAAAACCTGCATCTAGCACACATAGTTCAGAGTAGCTGTTCCACTTTCACTCCTACAGAAAATTCACAGGCCATTGCTGGCCTCCCTTTCACCGTGGGTGCCTCTGAAGTGGCCGCATTGTTCACGACCCCCCACAAACACCCGGAAGCTGCTGTGGGCCAGGCCCTCAGCAAAACGGCCCAGAGATGCCTCTCCTTGCCCTCTCCTGACAGTACCTCCCCTTCCCTCAAAACCACCTCAGTCTCTAAACTTTTTTTCCCTTTCCTCAGAAGTTTTTGCCGCACACTCTAGACTCCCCTCTTCCTTCTCTGTGGCCAAGCTTTCCGTTCTCCTGTTATTTTCAGAAGCTCCTGATGTTAGCTGACCGGGAAGTCGGAAATGAACTCTTTGTAGTGACCAGAATTTCAGCTCTCCTCTGTGCATGGTGCTGGCACTTTCTAGCTCACACTTTATCTTCACAATAACCCTTTGAGGTAGGTACCGAGAAAAGAAAAGTTGTCCCAAGTCCCTGGAAAGGGCAGAGCGAGATCCAAATGCAGGCCTTTTTGAATGCAGACCCTGTGTTTTTAATCACTTCTCTTAACGGGGTTAAAGTACACGTGGTTTCCAGACCTTGATGGAATTATTCTATTTTGGGGGATTCTATTTTAGGCACAATTGGTTTCCTGGAAGGACACTAAAGCAAACATGTCTAAGTAGTTGAATTTTTCCAGATCCCTCAAAGGGCTTGTCAAGGAGGCTCTCTGACTAGATTGTTCTATGTCATGAGAAAAGAAAGGCAAGCAGAGGTCAACCAGGCCCAGAAAACAAGCATTCTAAAAATAACTCTTTCATCATTAAATCTAGGAAAGTGGACGCTGCAAATATTTACCTCGTCCATCAGGGCTGCTGTGATTTTTTGGCTCTCTGGGTCTGAGAAGGCGGCGTCCCTGGAGTAGGATTTCAGCATGCGTTCCAGGCCTGACAATGAAACCGTCCCCTCAGTCACCGCTGTCCTTCCTGTCCTGGGGGGACACAGCTGACAGGGGCACATGCAGGGGGAGCCTGAGCCCAGAAGTGAGACCAGGGCGATTTCCCAGTGGCCGAGGCTCTTTCTCTTTGTAGCTGTGACTAACTTTGACTGAATGGGTGGCCTGTACCCTCATTTAATGAAAGTTGAGAAATTCTGGTGTTTAAAAAGAATCTCGATTGTTATTTTGCAAGATGAGCTTTTTGAATCCTCCTCGGGGACCCGGTCCGTGGTGGGTTCCCAAAACTATCGCAGTGTTGGGCTCTCCCTCACTGCAGTAGTTTCTAACTTTTCACCCTCTTGGATTCAGGGATTCAGGGATTACATTTCAGTGTGTTGTTCTGGTCCACATCAAATGAGCTCCACACACCAGAATCACGAGCGCGGGGCTGTTTTTATTATCCACATCGCTTTAGAGCTGCTTCCCATTCTGACATCCCTAACTCATTCAGAAGGATCGTTTACAAAGAAATAAACAAGGAAACTAAACCCGTGTGCTCAAGGAGGTTTACCGTGTTTTAAACCAAGCAAGCTGTCCCTCATTCCAGCCAATTTCAGAAACACGGCAAAATGCTATTATTTCTGGAGACACAGTGCTTGGATAGCACTCTTAAATAGACCCAAATGTCATTTTCAATCTGTTTGCGCTCTCCTGTCTTCTTTCCCATTTTTCTTGATTCACACAAATTAGGCCTCACATATGAATCTTTAAATGAGGTGATCCCTGTCCTAGTTAGCAAAGGTGGACTCGCCCTACCTCTGAATGAAACCCCTGAGTAGAAAGAACACTTTCCCTGATCGGGCCATTCACAGATATAATTACACACCTTCCTGGTCTCTTGAGGCTTTTTCAATATCTTTTTGCAGTCTCAACAGTTTTGATTTTAATGAAGACTCTTGTCGCTCTTTATTCATTGCACTGTTAAGATCTTCTTCCTTTAGGGAAAAAAAAAGATGCTTAACAATTGAAGGAGAAAAAGTAAGGTTTGCTACTCCCAGTTGCACTGAGAATTTCACTGACAACTGTATTTAATATTAACTTGACAGAAGAAAAAGAGTAAAAAAAATAAAGTCAGGATAACCTTTGGTTTTCTAGATTGTTCCATCTGTCCTCGACCTGCTTAATAAGAAAACATCTTCATCCACAACTTGTATGTACACAGCTGAGCACTTTCTATAATAGAACACATTATCGTTGGAGAAAGAGCCTTACTATAGTTATTTCATAGTTTCTTGATAAGTAAATCTATTTGTTGGCTATTTTACGGCTCCCTGTTAATCTTTTTTTCTAAAAAAGATTTTATTTATTTATTTGAGAGAAAGAGAGAGAAGATAGCACGAGTGGGGAGAGGAACAGAGGGAGAGGGAGAAGCAGACTCCCCACTGAGCAGGGAGCCCGATGCAGGACTCGATCCCAGACCCCGGGATCGTGACCTGAGTCAAAGACAGACGCTTAACTGACTGAGCTACCCAGGCGCCTGCTCCCTATTAATCTTGATTCAGGTTAGAGTTCTTTAAAGGTCCAAATGTAGCATGATGCGTTTGCTGGGAGCCAGGACAGTGTCAGGAGTGGAAGCAATGTTTGTTGTGCTCTGCTCTATACTGGCTGGCTATTGGGGATATTATGAGCTCTTCCCAGATGGGTCTATAATTCAGTCAGGCCTTGAAGCATAACACTAAGAGACCTAGCCATTCAAGGCCACATTCACTCATGAGTGGTGCAGACAGGAATGCGTGATTCAGCGAGTGCCAGGACGTGAAGTTTCAAGGAGGCTAAGAAGACTTAATCAGGAATTCTCGGTCAAGGGGAAGGAGGGCAAAACGTACTCGGGGCAGGAGAAATGGCACAAAGAAGGGGGCTGCAGGAGATATATCAGGAACAATTCACAGACCAGTTGCTTGAGCAAACACAGTGGAAGGAAAAGTTGTCTTGGCAGCTCAGGCCAGATTTATGGGCTGAGGAGGGGATTTTGTCATATAAAATGTGAGAAACTGTTACCAATATTTGAGCTTTCACATCTATTATTTCAAGGGTCAAATGAAAAAAAATGAGGACGTCAGGGACGGGTGGAGAGGTGGCTGAAGTGGAGGGCAGCAGATGGACAGGACCCCGTAGAGAATGAGGGGACACTAACATCCGAAGATAGAAGCAGAGGAGTCAGGACTTTGCTGATACGGAAGGAGAAAAATGAGCATCCTGACTGCTGGTGGACAGATTAGCTTTAGATAGACTGTCACGAAGCTTGAGGATTTATGGCACAGAGAATAGCCTTTGTAGGAACAATAAGGTAGAGATAGACATATTTTATTTACATATTGTGAATGGTATGTTATAAAAGTTGATATCATTATTACATGTGATCCTTGCAACAACCCTGTGAGATTGGTCTTATTTTCCCTCTGACAGAGAAATAAATGAAGACACAAACAGAACAGTTTGAAACCCAGGATCTCTGAATCCCAGTGTTCCTTCCCATCGGCTCCTGGGGATGCCCGCCCCGCCCCACCGCCACCCCACCCTGCGGCCCAGCGGCCCCCAACTCAGGGTGCCTAACTCCACCCATCAGGCCCTCCTCGCTGGAGAAATGCACATTATTCTCTGGCTCTGGATCCAGCGCCCCGGCAGGCCAAGGCTCCATTTGGGCCGTTGGGGATGCCTGTTGTTTACAAATATATTTCCAGAAGTGGATCGCTGCTGGCACAGCTCAAGAAGAGAGTATACTGCTATCCTTGAAATTTCTTAAATTCGTTCTTCTCTTCCAAAGACTTTAGAAAGATCAATATTGAAGGTGGAGTAGGAAACTTCAGATGCAACCTTCTGAGCACGGCCTTTATAATAACCTTACGAGTATTTTCACACTGTTCATCCCCATATCTTCACTTGAACTGTTCTCCTGCCTTACCTTAGTCCCTGTACATTTCTTGGCAACTAGATATAAACCAGTCTAGGCTTATTGCCAATGTCTATAAAGGCAGATTCTGGGCATGTTTTACTTTGAGGATAATAAGGAAATCCCATTTACCCATTTGGAGATACAGTCCATTCTCTTAGACAAGAGATATATAGTCATTAGCTCTGGTGCGCTGACATTCCATGGAAACCAAAAATTCCCATGGACATGTCAGTTATGGATAAACTGTCATGGCTGCCTCCCTATATCTCACTAGAAGCCTAAACACATTTTTAAGAAGAATGACCCCTATTTTACTGACAGCTTAGTCAATAGGGGCATTTTTATAAGAAAGTGACTCATGTATTTTATTGTACATTTTCCCATCTCAGGGATTGCCTACACTATTGGAAAGAGAAAAAAAAGAAGAGCGCTTTTAAGAGTCTCATGCTCTACCGACTGAGCTAGCCGGGCGCTGGAAGAGCGCTTTTAACTTCCTTTCTACTCCCATCGCTGCATTTGTTTCTGGTTGGAACAGACATTGTTATTGCTAATTCACTTCATTTTTTCCAGGGTAGGGAAAAAAAGATTTAACTCAAGAAATGGGTGGCCACTTACTGCTGTTTGGGGTGGGGGGAAGCTGGTCAGAGCCACTGTCGTGCCTAATCTAACTGCCTTTCCTCCTCCTTCACCTCTTGTTCCCTGAACAGGACTCCTGGGATGTTGAATTCAGCTGCACTTTTAAGCCTATAGGAGGCCATGACCAGTAGCCTATTTCTCCATATGGTGGAAATGAACCTTCTCAATCTGGACCTTGAAAGTCTGGAAGAAATACAGCAGAGGAGTTCTTCCTGCCGATGGTGGTAATTAATGATCAGCTCCTAGAACACTACAATTAAGACTAACAAGAGGGGAGCGGAGGACAAAATCCTTGAGGTGTGACCCAAGAAGACAAAGAATTTCCCCCCAGATAACAAAGAAGTGAGATGCCTAGGCTCTGACCAGGCATACTGATCAGTTTTTAGTAAGTTTCATATAATAACAGAATCACCCAAATGCCCTCAAAATAGGCTTCTGTAATATGGTGTGAAGTTTTCAAAGGCAAGGACCATGAAGAATGTTGACCATGATCCCCACCTTCCAGGAGTCCTGCCCTTGTTCGATCCCCTCCACGCACACTTACTAACTTGCCCTTGCACTATTGGGCTGCACTTATCGACTTGTTTCTGACAAATAGAATAAGAAGAGACGTCACCTCTGAGATTAGCTTATGAAGTCTGCGTTCCTTCTTGGACACTCTAGCTCTGTCTCTTTTGGATCACTAGCTTCTAGGCGAAGCAGGCTGGCCTCTTGTGAACGCCCCACAGGTGGAGAGAGCCCCCATGGCAAGGAGCTGGTATCTGCAGCCACCGGGTGGGGGGGACCAGAGGCCTGCCATCTGCCACGTGGGTGAGTTCAGAAGCAGGTCATTTCCCAGGAGAGCCTTGGCATGGCTGCAGTCCTGGCAGGCACCTAGATGGCAGCCTTGTGAGGGACTCAGAGGCACCTGCGGAAGTCACACCTGGATTCCTGGCCCACAGAGACCGTGAGATAATAAATGCTTGTTTTAACCTGCTAAGTTTGTGGGTAATTGTTACGCAGCAACAGACAACCGACAGGCTATACAGTGATTGTTTATAGGTCCTGAAATACGTCTGCCTGGCGTTACTCTAGGAGACCGAGCATAAAGATTCAGTCTAGAATCCCGTTTGACTTTCTTCCCTTCCAGAGGACACCAAAGACATATTTCTACTGCCCAGCTTGTAAACCACGTCCTCGTTTTTTTGTTTTGTTTTGTTTTATATATATCGACTATGAAAAATATCAATATTTTCATTTACAAAACAAGATATTTCCTTGACGACCGCGCCCAGTGTTTTTCCAAATGCATTCCTCAGCCTATGAACGAGGTTCCCCATCAAGGGAACTTCCTTCCATTCCATACTTACAAGGTAATCGGTTAATAGGAACTCGGATTTATTTTCTGTGGATGAAACTGCAGTTTCTTCCATGAGAGCCTGGGTGTCTTTTTCCACATCTATCTTGCTGACGGCACAGTGAATTTGTGTGTGGCACTGCAATGCCAAGAAAGCAGAATAAGGTTGCTGAACAATGTTTGCTGCCGGTTCTTGCCATGTGCATCCAAAACAGAGAAATCTTGACTACTCACTGTGGTCAGGGTTTGGCCAAAAACAGAAATATGTTGAGTGTACTGATTCAAGTTATTGTACAAAAGCTTAATTCTTTCCTTCTCCAGCTCCAGGATGCTCTGAAAAGGATGGAAAATGACAGAAGATGAGCCAGTTGCTGTGCAAAGCTAAAGGCACCCAGCCAGGCATTGACACCCCAGGAAAGCCTGCGGTAACAGTCATGTTAGTGCCTCTTGATGATGTCATTTCCAGGCTACGGTGGGGGAGCTTCCCAGGACAGGAATGTGATTTGGTGTGTGTCCTGTTTATCCTCATTTAGGATTGGTTTAACTCACATAGTTTCCGCAGGCTGTTTTGGCCCAAAAGGTATATAGGCTGATGTTATACGTTAATTAGCATTCATATAGTAAAGGAAGAAAAGAGGTCATTTGAAAAGCATCTGTGAGTTCTTTTTTTTTTTTTTATTTAAGATTTTACTTATTTGTCAGAGAGAGAACAAAGGTAGGGGGAGCGGCAGGCGGAAGGCTCCCCGCTGAGCAAGGAGCCAATGTGGGACTCAATCCCAGGACCCTGGGATCATGACCTGAGCCAAAAAGCTTAACTGACTGAACCACCCAGGCATCCCAGCATCTGTGAGTTCTAGAGAAGGAACGGAAGTCCAGTAAAACCCTTATCCATACCTTGAAAATGCATTCAGACTATTTGACAAGAGCAGAACCCCAAAGTCTGATCAACTTCGAAATTATGAAATTTTAGGCCAGGTTTTAGGAACACATTGTATCCTGGTGGGCCACTGTTTCCTTATTTTGACACGGGCTGAGCCCCCCGCATCAACCTGAGACTAGAATCACCAGTATCTCTTGGTGGAGATGGTAATGGTTAAGAGATTTTAATTACATTTCAGGGAAGTCATTAAAATGATCTATGTCTCCTCATGAAAAGAGGCAGCGATAAACTCCACCGTGCAAAGGTGAAATCCATATCTCAGTGAATTACTGCTCTCTATGATCTTATTCTTTTTGTATAAAATAGACTGTAGAGAAGCAAAATACTCAGGAGGATCTCGAACTGTCCTCCTTTGCCTTTACAATAGCACATATATGAGAGTGTGGTCAGAGCTAGCAGGGAACCGCAGATCTGGAGATAGGTTGGGGCCCAGGCCCCATGCTAACTCACATCCTTTATTCATTCTCCTCAGTCCTGTCGTCCTGGTCTTCCGGTCTGTACTACTCAAAGGAGTTTGGAAGGATTTCATTTTCATCTAAATTGCTTAAATAAAACTGATCAAAGAAATACCAGATTCTCTCCAGAGCAAGAACTCTCAAATTTTAGCATGCTTAGTCATCACCTAGACCCCTTCCTAAAATCATTCAGAGCATCGGATTCATCTCATTTAGGGAGGTGCTCAGGAGTTAGAATTTTAACAAGCACGCTAGCTGCTTGGAGACCTTGTCCTGGGACTATAAAGGGTCACCAAAAAAAAATCTAATTTCAAAATTATTTATGATTCTTCTACCCAGAGCTACCCATTAGCATTTTGATGTATTTCGGTCCATCTAGGTGTGCGTGTATGTACGATTTTATTTTTCTAGTTACCTAGGAAATTATTCAACTTTGTATCCCGTTTTTTTTCACTTAACATTGTACAAGAGTGGTTTCTTCTGTTGTTTGTCTCCAGAAACACCATCTAATAGAGTCCGCTGTGTGGGACTGCATACAGCGTAGTTGATTCATTTAGTCATCCCCTTAAGGCTAGCCATTTGAATGGTTTCCACCCTTTTGCTTTTAATGTATTTTGAAAAGAAACTGGTTTGTTTTTCAGCTGTTTCCTCAAGATGAATTTATAGAAAGAAAATTGTGTTTTTCACCACGGGTTCTGGGATACAGCCAAGCCCTACTGCCTACTGTCCTGAGGCATCCATTGTATGCCGTATGAGGCACCCACTGCCCCCCCCAACCCCCCCTCAGCTTCTAGAGAGACAGTCACTACCACCCTTGGGGGAACTGTGAAAATAATCACTCAGATTATTTTCTGTGTTCTGTGGTTCAGATGAGGAACACTATTGAGAAGGTGAACATTTTTAATGCTCTTGACACTTATTATAAATGCCTCTCTAAAAGAATTCCTTGAGTACTTACTGTTGGAAACAAATATTTGGCTCTTGGTAATTCTTAGTAGCATGGCTATTATTTTTCAAAATATATTGTAGATTATTTCTACCAACTGAATTGTTTGTTCTTGGAAGGTAGGTAATATGCCTTGAGCATGGTATGAATATGAATAGTAAGACTAATTGACATATGGTTTGTGGAACTGGTTTTATTACTTCCTAACCTCACTTGAAACTTGACATTTCTTAGCGTCTGGTACACTGCCTTGAGCACAGTTCAATGAACGCTCCCTGAAAGAATTTGTAAATCCAATCTGGAGAGTAAGAAGGAGTAAGAGGATAAATTATAGGACGTCTAAATAAATTCTTATACCCCATTTCTACAGAAGAATGGTCTTGGGAGATGGGAGGGGGGAAAAGGAAACTGAACAACGCTTGTCACATTTCCACCTCTTATAATAAAACTTCCACCACTTATAATAAAATCCCCTTTAATGCAGTTCAGCCCACTTTTGCTATGTGTCTTCATGAATATAACATTCTTCTCCTGAGTTCGTGAACAACAAAAGATCTAGAACACACAGTGTAACATGTGAGTTAGTGACTTGGTAGTGCAGACGGAGTGTATACAAGCCAAGGGAACAAGAAAGTAGGGCCAGGCAAGGATGACTTGGCAGAAGTAGTCTCCAGTGAGTTTACAGGGCTGAGCTGGCCCTAGGGAGAAGGTTGCTGTAAGGGAACTGAGGTTAGAGGGAAGTGTGAGAACTGAAAGCAAGGGGGGGGCACGATATTGGCCTCTGGCGTGGTAGGAACAATAAACCAAGATACAAGAAGGGTGAATCTTCCTTACGGAGATTCTCATTTTGAGCAGATTCTCCATGGGACTTTGATTCTAATTTTAAAAACCTAGCTTGAAATATTTTTAAAGCCCAGTTAAAAGAGATTTTTAAAAAAGTTCAAGTATAATTAACATACAGTGTTATCCTAGAATTAGGTGTACAATATTATGATTCAATGATTCTCTATATTACTCAGCGCTCATCAAGATCAATATCTTCTCAATTCCCTTTGGCTATTACATCCATGCCCCCCACCCCCACTCACCTCCCCTCTGGCAACACCAATTTGTTCTCTATAGTTAAGTCTGTGCTTTTGTTTGCCAGCAAAGTCATCTTTTGAAATAGAGATAAGTGTGTATCTTGTCACCATCAGGGAGACTTTATAAACAAAAAAGATAATTTCTATGATGTCTTCATATAAAAGTTGTGGCTGATGAAAGGGGGGTGGGTCGGGAGGAGAGGTATAGGAGGACCCTAACAGGAAAAAAGAAAACTGAGAAAAAGGAAAGAGAGCAGGTAAGAGCCTCTGAGAAGGGAGCTGGTTTAGCAACACCTAAGACTTAAATCCTTTAATTTACACACAATGTATAAGTAGCATGTTTCTTTCCTTCAACATCATGCTTTTGAGGTTAACTGGTGTGTGTGTGTTTAAGATTTTATTTATTTATTTGACAGACAGACATCACAAGTAGGCAGAGAGGCAGGCAGAGGATGGGGGGAAGCAGGCTCCCCTGCTGAGCAGAGAGCCCGATGCGGGGCTCGATCCCAGGACCCTGGGATCATGACCTGAGCTGAAGGCAGAGGCTTTAACCCACTGAGCCACCTAGGCGCCCCGTGTGTGTGTGTGTGTGTGTGTGTGTGTGTGTGTGTGTGTGTGTGTGTTTTAAGATTTTATTTATTTATTCAAGAGAGGGAGAGAGCTAGAGAGAAAGCTCGAGAGGAGGGGAGGGGCAGAGGCAGAGGGAGAAGTAGGCGGGCTCCATCCTAGGACCCTGCGATCATGACCTGAGCCAAAGGCAAACACTTAACCAACTGAGCCACCCAGGTGCCCCTAATCTGTGTTTAAATATAGTTTTAATAAATATTTATTGCCAGATATTAGTCTACATTCTAAATTAGAGCACATTTTAAGAGTAATTCCTCTACTGATAGGTATTTTTTCTCATCATGCGGTTATAAACAATTCTGTGGTAAACATTATTACACATCACCCTTGGTATACAGGTGTATACCAGGTATATGCCTAGGAAGGGAGCTGCCGTGCTGTCACTACAGGCACATCTCAGTTTTACTAGATACTATCAAGTCATTCTCCCTGGAGAGGTGTAAGAATTCTTGTGTCCCAGCAATTCTCGTTTGGCAACACACGATATTGTCACTTTCTAATCTTTGCCAAATGATTGAGCATCTTTTCATACGTTTATTGGTGATTTTGATGTTCTCTTTTGTGATCTGCTTGTTCATACTTTTTAAGTTTCATCAAATGATTTGCCACAATCCTTTCCTTATACGTCTTCCTTGCTGCTAAACTTACACCTCCCAGGCTAGATGGTTCTCTTTAATCCTTGCTCCAGGGCCCAACACAGAGCCCCACATACAAAGAACTCCGTGAGTGATTACTGTGTAAACCAGCTCTCAGGCCTAAAGCTCACTTCTGAGCACCAAGTTCTCAAGCCTTAATTTACACTGCACTTCGACAGCACTTTCTGAAGTTAGCTGAGTGCTGTCGTGTCCACTGAGAATTAGAAGCTGGCCACCGATCCTCAGTAAATAAGCACTGGTTAAGGGATCCACGGGGAAATGGAAACGATTGGAAGTCACGTGGTTTGCCAAACGTCATAGTATGAGGGTCATCGCCAAGGACAGAGCTCATCGGGTCATGCAACTGTAGATCCGACCTTCCTTTTCAAGGCCTCACTACGCTCCACGGAAGAAGAGACAAATGCCGGCACAGGACTCACCTGGTAGCAACTTTCCAGTGTGTTTTCCCACGTGAGTCTGGTATAACAGCCAGCCAGGTTTTTTTGATAGTAGTTTTCATCTTCTTTTGCCAACTTCTCCGTTGATTTTTTCAATTTACTGAGGAGCTAGAGGAAAACGTCAGGGCCACATATTCCTTAACACATTTATCGAAGCCCTTGGTAACCCCAGGTAAAGGATTACATACAACCCAACGATCGGGTTCTCATCTCCCAGCTAAAGTCAGCCGCAGTAACCACAGATGACAAAATCAAAGCTCTTTCTCAGAGAAAAGGCGTATCAGAGCTGAAATGAAACTTAAGGGTCTGTCGATATGATTTCTTCCATTGTTCACATAAGGAAACTGAGGTCCCTCAGTGTGACGTGATGGGCTCATGTTGGTCAAATCAAGGAGGAGGCCAAGTGACAGGTGGGGGGAAGCAAGCGCAGCTCAAGACTGTAATCTACTAATGAGTCCTGTACTCTCATTTGGTAAATCCTCTGTGCCTCAGCATTTCTTTTCTTTTCTTTTTTTTTTTTTAAGATTTTATTTATTTATTTGTCAGACAGAGAGAGAAAGAGAAAAAGAGCGAGCACACAAGCAGGGGGAGCAGCAGGCAGAGGGAGAAGCGGATTCCTGGCTGAGCAAAGAGCCCGATGCGGGGCTTGATTCCAGGACCCTGAGATCATGACCTGAGCTGATGGCAGACGTTTAACCGACTGAGCCACCCATGCATCTCTCGTGCCCCAGAATTTCTTTCGAGGACAGGTAGAGATTGTGCAAGCCCAGAAGTTTAGAACTGGCTCATTGTGAAAAGCCTGAGGCGCAGGCCAACGTCCACTACAAGCTGTGGACTGCTTGCTCGCCAGGTGCTTTCCGATCATGCTGCTCCCCGGTGATCTGTGGTTCACAAACAGCCCCCTCCTGTCAGCCACCAAAATTGGCCGTTCTGATTGTGAAGACTTCTGGAAAATCAAAGTGATAACAAAACGCTCTGCACCAGGGTCCCTGAAATTGATTCTCAAAATGCTAAGACAAGTAATTTCACATCTTAGGGAACAAAGGAAGTTGTATTACATGAATGGTTCTCCGACTTGGATATGTTTAGGAAGGACCTGAGTGCTTGTAAAATTGCAGATTTTCAGGGTCCCACAGGTGGCAATACTGATCCAAACATTCTAGAATGGGACTAGGAAATCTGAAGTTCACTACCGTCAGGGCGATTCTGATACAAATGGTCTTCAACGCACAGGTCAAGGAGCACCAAAGATCCCTTTGGCTTAAGCAATCTAGGAGTTTCAAGGACAGAGACAAAGGCTCTTATAAATGACCTTCTTTATGCTTAAGGATATTTTGACTAACGTTTTAGTAACGAAGAACATTCATCCAAAGTGGTGAATATTAACACCACTCACTTAATTATTCTGATTGATATGCTAGGCATTCAGCTGTCCCTCACTCTGATGTATGACTTACACAGGACACATCTGGTTTTGTATATCAAGTGTAATGAACCTCATTTATCTGTAGAAACATGAGCTTGTGAATTTTAACCTGATAATAGTATAGTGAAAAAGCTGAAAGTGTGCCTTGGCTATACTTCGCTAAATCATCATCCTTAGATTCTTACTGAGAATGCTCACATCCCCCAGCAATGAGAAGGCAGCCACTTTTGAGATGACTGCTCACATTCACCAGCCAACACGATCGGGCTATATCAACTAGAAGTTTCTGTTAAGCAAATTTACAACAAATAACCCCAAATAGATATAAAAGAAGAATGGTAGACTTTTATATTCTTATTTAAGGAAATTCTCAGAAAACTTAATAAAATTTGTCAAATACCAAATGCCTTTTCTTTTCTTTCTCTTGAAACAAACGTCTCACTCATTTATTCATCAAACATCTATTGAGCGCCACAGTGTGCCATGTGCTAGGCTCTGGGACTAGAAAGTAAACTAGACAGTCTTCCCCTGCTGTCAGAGACCCACAGAGCCAACACTATCCCATGTGATAGATCCCAGAATGATACAAGTATTAGGTATCACTGAGGCACCAAGAGGGGCACCTAAACTAATCTTGGAATTAAAATGACATGTAAGCTGAGCCTTGGCGTACAATGGGTACTCACAGAAATAACCCTGTTTGAATGAAGCTAAAATGGGAGTCATAATTAGCAAGGTAAAAGAGCATAACATGATACCGATAAAATTTTTAGAGAGGTTGGAGCATGCTGTTTGAGAGAGAACAACAATAACACTGAAAAGCTAGGCAAAGGTCAAGTCAGGGAGGGTTTTTAGGGCCACATAAAGGAGTTCAGACTTTAGGTGAGGTCACCAGGAAGCCTCTGATGGCCTTTAAAAGGAGAATGATTTGTTCACATTCGAGTTTCAGAAAAGTCAGGTGGGCTTGCGGATGAGGAACAGGAGGAAGTAGGAGGCAACACAGAAAGCCAAGAGACCAGTCTGTCAGAGAGCTGCAAGTAGTGGTGATGGCAGTCTGGGAGAGAGCAGTTGGGGTTGGGGGGGAAGCACTAGTAGCAAAATTCAAGAAGTATTTGGGTTAGGAGGTAGAACCATGACGATATGTTACATGGTAATATTCAAAGATATAGAAAACAGGAATAACAGAACATTTTTGGTAGAGGGAAGTGATGGTTCCAATCTTGGATGTTGAGTTTGGGGTACTAGGAGGCAGTTCAGAGACTGGTTGGACTGGAGACATAAATTGGGGTATTATCAGCCTGGATATGGTAGTAGAAGCCTTGAGGGCGTATCTATTGAGTACTGGTTATTTAGTGAGTACCTGATTTTGAGACTACTATGTTGGGCACTGGAAATACAATGCTGAATAAAACAGAATGAGTCCCAGGAGAGAAATCATCAGGAAAAGCAATATATAAAGATCAGGCAGAAAGAGAGAAGTCCATAAAGGAGTTTAAGAAAAAGCTGCCAGAAAGAAAAACCAAAAGAGTAAGGTGTTGCTGAAGTTAAGAGAATTTTCTAGAAGGAGCACGTCAACAATGCTTAATGCTTCCAAGAAGTTAAGTAAGATAAGAGCTGGAAAGTACACATTGGCTTTAGCAACAAGCATGACATGTTTTCCAAGCAGGGACACTCTTCATAGAATGATGGGGAAAGCCTGATTGGTATGGATTGAGGACTGAACAGGAGGTGAGGAAACAGAGACAGAGCACAGACAACCCTTTCAATAAATCTTATCATAAAAAGAAGGAAAGAAGATAAAATCTGGAGAGGAACAAAAATAGAGGCATGGAAAGGTGTCTCCTTGACTCTTCCTACTCTCCCAAGATGGGGTGGGGAAGGATATGTTGATTGATGAGAAGCAATTATTAGAGAGGGATATGTCCAAGATACAGGCAAAAGGAAAACAATCAAGAGAAGCATTTCTGAAAGGCAGGATGGGCTGGGATCCAAGCACACGATGAAGAGTTGGTCTGTCCCACCACCCATTTGACTTTAGTAGGCAGGTGGCTGAGCCGACTTTGATTTACTCTGTTAGGAAGGAGGCAAGATAGTCAGTCACTGAGAGTGGGTGGTGAGGATGGAGATGTGAGAAGAATGGAGATTAGATCAGCTCTGCTGAGAACAAGGACTGCCGAGAGGGAGAACAGGAAGAACTGCTGAGCAGGTCAGAGCCCGCTCTGTTCAGGTTGGAGATGATGGGCAGTTCTCTGTGAAATGCAATGATTGAATGCTGCCTTAGGTGTTTAGCCTTAGGACTGAAAAAAAAAAAAAAAAAAAGTACCAGATAAAGAAGGAAGATGCTAGGGGTCTTGATATCATGAGAGTCAAGGTCCCATGGTAACAGGATCAGGTGGAAGAGGGCAGAGAAAGACCGCAGGCTTCCACCTCCCACGGAAGCTGCTAATGAGGGATGGAAGAGGAAATCTACCATTTAGCTGCCCAGCGCTCATCTCTTTGTTATTGCTTGACACCAATAAAGAATAGCTTCTAATGAGGGCTCCCCATGCCTGCGCCAGGCCCCGGTGCTCAGCATTGTGGCACACTGTGGTTTGGCCTCCTCAAAAGCCGCTTCATTATTCAATACTTGTTAATGATCATTTCAAACTGGGAAGATTGACGGGTGAAGAAATAAGAACGTTGTCAAATCTTGCTAACGATGAGTTTGAGTTATTCATCTAATAGTTTCTTCAGATGAAATGACAGCCTTGCTGGTAATGACAATATTCTTTTTCTTTTAAGAATGTTTTGGGTTGTGCGGGTGCAGCCTGCATTTTCATAGGGAGGCTTCATCTTTTGGGGAAGATACCAACTATTTCAGAGCTTTCCAATTTGGAGCCCATACCGTATGAGGTGTGTGAGATAATCTAGCATATCCCCAACATTATTTGTGTTCCTTTCTGCCTAGACAAGCTTACTCTGATTTAACATCCTGAGTTGACACTGGTGCCCACCCATGGACAGTGATGGGCTCTGGAGGGACAGTGAGGATCTTAGAACGTAAGAAGCTGACATGGGCCCTCACAAATGTCTTCCCTTTCAGTGTCCTGAGACGCGTGGCCATCCGCGTGTGTCTGGGGAGCGGGGATTTGCAGATTTATCATCTATCTTTAATTAGGTTACACACACAAAATTAACAAGTGTCTCAAAAAGACTTCTGAGATGTAGATTGACATTAGTACTGCTGATGTAAGCACAAGAAAAAGCCACAAGAAAATGTCAGAGCCGACACCTTCCCCTGCCACTGGTTATGAGTGTGTCATCACCCACAGGAAAAGGCAAAAACTGATGATCTGATGAAATCTGAAAACGAGTTAACCAAAAAGTTGAAAATTATCAAGAAATATGAATTTACATTTACTACGGTGAAGGCTGAACCTTGCCTAGGTGTAAATCTTGCCTGGAAGTGTCACTCGGTGATCACATGAAGGCATCATGATTAGCTAATCATTTAAAATATTATTTCATGCCTCAAGTACTTTTTTATGTTTTATAATGTTCATAGCACATTAGTATAACATATAAAGTGCTACAGATGGTACCCAATGTTGGTAAAATACATGATAATTCATTATATATATACATACATTTTTTACTTACTTGCACTGAGAGATATTTACTAGGGTCCCTATGGAAAAATCTGGAGACCCTTGGTCTAATTTATCATCTTTCAATAATATCTTTTTAAAAATATATGTGGACCAGGGATGATTTAGAATCCCTCTCAGGCTCTCCCACATGACAGCTCTGCAGAGACCCCACACAGAGCGTGAAGTCAGCCAGTTCTCTTGTGTTCATAGCTCAGAGTAGAAGATGAACAAGCCACATGCACACAGCTCGTCATGATAGGTTACCTTCTGCTTCTCCTTCTTAGTCACAGTTTGCTTGGAGCTTTCTACAAGATGGGAAAGTGCCTCATGCTTCTTGGTACTAACCATTAATTTCTTCTTGGCCTAGAGTCAAAAACATACAAAAAGCAAAAAGGGATGAGAAACCGGTATCAAGAGAAAAACTCTTCTGTTCTGGAACAAGTCATGTTCAGGTGCCAGCTTAAACGACTGTGTAATTTTAGTTCTTCGTTTCTGCCCTCACCTCAAAATCTGCTTGGAATATCACAGAGGCTAACATTTTGCCCTGAAACCACTGTATATTTTTCATTATATTGAGTACACTCAAGAGGGTTATACATTTCTCCAAATCACAAAGGCCCCCAAGCCTCCAAAACATTGTTCTAGCTAGCATCATGAAGGGAATAGCTTTACCATAAAAACATCACAGCAGATATGGAAGACCACCTGCATCATTCTTTTAAATCAGCCTGGGCCACAACTGAGGTTGTTTTAAGATGCTCTCTTAAAACTTACAGCAAAAGGGCGATTTTGCATCTGATGCAAAGGCTTCAGAGGTGGGCATTTGCCTGGCATTTTGTGAAATGGCCTGTACTGGTGTGGGGGGGGAAGTGGGGGTGGGCTGGGAAGGTAGAAGCGCATTCAACATCCTCCTACTCTGTTGGTCCCTCAAACCTCAAAGTGGGTTATGATCGAGGTGATCATTTCCTATTCTACACAGTTCCAACCAAGAAGATGATGTTCCAGGGGCACCTGGGTGACTCAGTGGGTTAAAGCCTCTGCCTTCAACTCAGGTCATGAGCCCAGCATCCTGGGATTGAGCTCCACATCAGGCTCTCTGCTCGGCAGGGAACCTGCTTCCTGCCCCCCTCCCCCGCCCCACCTGCCTTTCTGCCTACTTGTGATCTCTGTCTGTCAAATAAATAAATAAATAAAATGTTGAAAAAAAAAAAAAAAAAAGAGGGGCGCCTGGGTGGCTCAGTGGGTTAAAGCCTCTGCCTTCAGCTCAGGTCATGATCCCAGGGTCCTGGGATCCAGGCCCACATCGGTCTCTCTGCTCAGCAGGGAGCCTGCTTCCTCCTCTCTCTCTGCCTGCCTCTCTGCCTACTTGTGATCTCTCTCTCTGTCAAATAAATATATAAAATCTTTAAAAAAAAAAAAAGAAAGAAAGAAAGAAAGAGAAGAAAAAGATGATGTTCCAGAGATAAAATGAGGAAACAGAAATTGGTCTGAGTTGGATCCAGCCTGTTCAGGAACTGGACTGATCGAAAGACTGTTTAACTTTGCACGTCAAGGTCACAAGGACGCAAAACCAGGTAATATAGCGAAAAGTTCAGTTCCCTCTCTCTTTAGGAATTGGAGGTAAAGTCTTCCAAATGTCTCTCAACCTCCGAAGCCTCTGCAAAAGGGAATTCAGGAAACAGGATGCTCAGTAACCCTCTTTCTCTGCCTCCAGTTAGTCCCATGCCCACGAAGAAAGGAGAGCATGAGGGAAGAGCTTTGGGTCCTTTAAGGCTTCCATTTCTGTCTCCCAAATAGACTGCACTTCATTACTGACATGCTTAAACACTTCACTTGTAACTGGAGAAAAAATCATTAGAGCTCAAGAATTTTATGTTCTCTAATTTCTCCGTCACTCTTCATAAAAAAATAAAATAGTTTCATTTAGAAAAATTACTTGGTGGAAACTGGGAAAGAATAAAAGATGCTTTTTTTTTTTCTTGAAAGCAATTATGGCTGCTGGGCATGGTTTCTCTCTTTTGGTTCGTTATATTGGAATTTCTGTGAAAGCTGAATATTTAGAGAATGGATTTTTTTTTAAAGATTTTATTTATTTATTTGGCAGACAGAGATCACAAGTAGGCAGAGCAGCAGGCAGAGAGAGAGAGGAGGAAGCAGGGTTCCCTGCTGAGCAGAGAGCCTGATGCGGGACTCGATCCCAGGACCCTGGGATCATGACCTGAGCTGAAGGCAGTGGCTTTAACCCACTGAGCCACTCAGGTGCCCCTAGAGAATGGATTTTTAAAAGCAAGTTCTGCTTGGGGTGCCTGGGTGGCTCAGTCAGTAAAGCACCTGACTCTTGATCTCAGCTCAGGTCTTGATCTCAGGGTTGTGAGTTCAAGCCCCACATGGGGCTCCACACTGGGTGTGGAACCAACTTAAAAAATAAACAAATAAAAATAAAAAACCAAATTCTGTTTAAGAAATCTCAGAAAACCAAGAGCAAAACTAAAACCAAATTACTGGACACTGATTAAACATTTATTATAAAAGTGATTCTCATGAGCATTCTTTTACCAGTACTACTAGTGGGTATAGAAATTCATTTATCTCAAACATTTCTTTTTTTAAAGATTTTATTTATTTATTTGACAGGGAGAAAGACAGTGAGAGAGGGAACACAAGCAGGGAGAGTGGGAAAGGGAAAAGCAGGCTTCCCACTGAGCAGGGACCCCAATATGGGGCTCGATCCCAGGACCCTGGGATCACGATCTGAGCCTAAGGCAGATGTTGAATGAATGAGCCACCCAGGCACCCCTCAAACATTTCCTGTTAATTTCTTTGGTCTTATGGAATCCTTGATTTCAGCAGGAGCTTCATAGGCAACAGTGAGGACTGAGTTGGGCTCCCTATTTTTGAGGGATCTCTCTGGTTATTTGCCGCTAGCAGCTGTCTACCGGGGAAAGTTCTCTTTGGGTACGGATACTCTGAAGATGAAAAGGGAGTTCAGCTTTTGCACCACAAGTTCTCTCAAAGTGGATCCCTGGGTTTTCTTAACAGATTTCCTCTCCACTGGTTTCTAGTTCTTTCAACTTGAATTCCTCCTAAACTGGATTGTTCTAGAATTATCTTCTCTACATATATATGGGTTCCATCTGTTATTCTCTCTGCGTAATAACTTGCATTGATGTGCTCTAAATTCTCACACCAGATCATAATTCTTCTCCCTAGAATTCATTTACTGTTTCCTGCACATATGTTATCTAGCCAACTACATTTTAAATTACTTACAAATAGGAATCATGCCCTAGTAGAGTGTGGAATACAGGAAGTGGACCATACACATCTGTGGAATCAATATATGCATTCCCCCCTACATATGGCTACTCACCCCTCACAGTACTCCTCCCACTAGTGAGACAGAGATCATGAATGCCCTTCCACAAATGATATATCCAAAACTCAGAGAGTATTTGTCACTTGCCTTAAGCTACAGATTATACAGAGAGGCAGTCAGTGTAGTGGAATGGGTAAGAGCCATGACTCTGGAACCCAACAATGTAATAATTCTCAGTTCAACAGTTAACCAGCTTTACGAAGATTATTTACCTCCCTGTGTCTCAGTTTCCCCACCCAGCTGTCAAACAGGACATACCACATTGGTTTGGTTTTTGGCGGGGGGCGGGGGGGGTGCGTGTGTGTGTTGCAATGATTGAATATAGAAATATATGGCATTTCGCACACAATAAGTGTTATGTTAGCTATAACTAATAAACATATTTTGAGCCTTGCTCTTCTATTGATTTAGTTGAAAGGTATATCTATAGAATAATTCAGGTGAGGAAACATTTTTCTCTTCGGTTAACACCTAGAAATACTAACATTAAAACACAGGATCACATTCATGCAAAAGCAGAAAGGTTCAGTCCTAAAAACTGAGTTTACATTAAATGACATTCATTTGTATACTTGCCTTGATTTGTTGATTCCAGTTGCCAATGACAAGATTTGCTGCCTTTTCAACTTCATTATCAAGCTGCGAACAGAAAAAAAGAAAAATGATTTTTTTTTCAGTCTTTCTGTTGAGTCATGGTGCTGGCTTATGAATTCTAGCATATTCAGTATCACAATCCATTGGAATTTCAGAATCCTACAGTGGACATGTATCCTGAGAAGAGCAGCTGAACTATCTTTTCCCCATGTCAAAACCTCTTGACAGGATTTAGCTTGAATGCATTTGGTAAAATAACTATTTCTGCATATAAACTATGTAACTACACAAAAACTTGTAAAAACACCAGTGCGTGTGATCTGCATGGAGGGGGTCTTGGATAGTTTGGTGTCCCTTTCTGTCCCAGCACATCTTCAGCTCAGCATCATTCCACGTGGCCCAAACTTGAGCACGTTGACAATCCCTAACAGTCCTGGTAGTGCTAATTTTACCAAGTGTCTCACTGCCCCTGAAATGAACACTGTTCAATTTCAAAGAGATTGAATTCTTAATCATAATTAACTTTTCTTCTGCCCTTGAACAGCCAAAGGGACGGTAACAGTAATGATCCAAATGCATGTAGACAACAACCCAAGGAGAGCAGACTTAACTAAGGGGAAGACTTTTTTTTCTTGGACCATAGATGTTTCTTCCCAAGCCCACAGATCAGCCATGACTCAATCGCACTGAGATCTAGCAATGCTGTTCTTTTATTTAGTCCAGCTGATTAAATTTGGAATACAATTTATTGTAACAAATACAATGAAAATAATTTCATGCATGATGTCACTTTTGACTATGTGAAATATGGAACAAGTTCACTTTAAAAATAATTTTCATCCCCCCCCCCTTTTTTTAAAGTAGGCTCCACACCCAGTGTGGGGCTTGAACTCATGACCATGAGATCAGGAGTCACATGCTCTACCAACTAAGCTAGCCAGGCACCCTGAAGAAAAGAATTCTCATCTTTTATCTTCTGTGACTGAGTGGGTTGGGGTGGTAGGGGTGCAGTGGGGAGGGGCAATGCTGAATAAAGGCTGTGAAATCGGACCAGGGATCATGCTGTTAATTATCCAAAGCACTAAGATAATGATCGAGTCACTGTGCCTCATTTATGGTAAGTACTAAAGAAATGCTAGTGATTATCGTATTATTATGGAGTATGAAAATATTTTGTAATTAATGAAATGTAGGCTGGTATTTGGTTTTTATTAAGTTGGTTTGCAAAGGTGGAAGATTGTATTTCTTAGTAATCATTACTGTGTAAATTTCCCCCATTACCCCAGCCCTCAGTAGAACATCCATTGTGGTAAAAACACACATATGTCCACACAAACAACAATTCCATTTCCTGACTCAGTTTAATGAATTTGAATAAAAATGTTTTGTATCATTTCTCTTCCATCAGGTTTTTATAGATCCCCCATCTTACTAACTTACTACCTTTAGGACCTCCTTTATCTGACTGTGGTCATTTGAACCCACCCCTAGCCACCACCCCTTCCCTTCACAAGGGCCACGGATGACTGTCTCTGAACTTCTAACTTGCACCTGGCCTTGAACCAATTCTAAGGCCAGGTGACCATGACCTCACCCCTATCAGAGTTGAGCAGCGTTTATTAAACACCCCTTTATGTCGCCTGAAAATAGATTTTAAAGTGCTTAATGACTGTATGATACACAAAGAAAAAGAAGCACCGATAAAATTGTTCTGGAAGGAAAAGAATACAGGAAGACCAGAGAATATGCTAGACAAGAGGACCAGGTGCTCCTGAAAGAATATCGTTTTTTTTTTTTCCTTTTTCCAATTTTAAGACTATTTGAGGACTATATCTATTATTGCCTTTACCCAATCCCAAACTGTTAAGCACACACAAAAAAATCTTTTTAAGAACTGTGCTTATAATTCTTCTGTTTACAGAAGGAATATCTAGTCATGGAAAAACAATCAAAATACAAAAAGTATGAGATAAAAATAACCTCAAACACCACTATCTAGAAATAATTCTTATTAACATTCTCGGGAGGTTCCTTCAGATGTTTTTTCTTTTTTCTTTTTTTTTTTTTTTTAAGATTTTATTTATTTATTTGTCAGAGAGAGCGCACAAGCAGGCAGAGACAGAAAGAGAAGCAAGCTCCCCGCCGGACAAGGAGCCCTATGTGGGACTCGATCCCAGGACCCTGGGATCATGACCTGAGCTGAAGGCAGCAGCTTAACCGACTGAGCCACCCAGGTGTCCCCAGATGTTTTTTCTATTCACATATACATATTTTACTTTACAAAATTGAGATCATTTTTATTTCACATTATATAGTGAAAAAATTTCCATGTCATTAATTTCTTCTATAATAAGATCTTAATGGTTGCATAATATTCCATTGCTTGACTTTGTCATGATTTATTTTTGGATGACGAAGAGGTTTCTAGTTTTTCACTATGACAAACAATGCTTTAGCAAACACCTTTTACATAAATCTTGAGCTCTTGTTTCTTTTAATGACAAATTCCTGAAAGCTAGCATCACTTTCGATCACCTTTCATTCCTTGGGTCAAAGACAGAAATCCTGCTTTAAGAGAGATTTGACTCACTGATTTTCTCTTCTTTTCATGTACACTCAGGACTTGATGAGTTGGTTTTATTGCTTCCAACTCAATTGCTTTGCCAAGTTTTCTAGAAATAGAACATAAAAGACACACAAGCATAGTATTAGGATTTATATCTACTTTCCAAATTGTTTTCTGGGGAAATAAAATGGTGTGTTCCAGCCTGCCTATTCAGGGCAAGTTTGAAGCAGGGTATTCATGGCATGCCCACTTTAAGTATTTATGCTTCCCCCTGGGGTTCGGTAAGTGGTGGAGAGGGGAGTGGGGGGAGGAAGTGGGGGGTAGAGGGGGACACCACTCACTGATGCAGGTCTGCCGCCGATTTCATGCCCTCTGAGACCCAGGTCCAGGCACTGACAAGACAGCTGGGGGCAAAACAGGAGGGCACAAGAGTGGGAGTCATGTTCCCGGTAAAGTCTGAGCAATGCAGTGTCATGTCTGATTCACTACATACAACAACTGCTCTCATTTCCCTAATCTTATTTCAGTGTGTCCATGGGATTTAATTCTGCCAATTTATTGATTTGCACTGTAATCATTACATAGACACCCTTTTCTCCGTCATTTTCCATTTCAATTTTCATCTTCCATTTCACGTCTGTAGAAAATCAGGGACATAAAGTAGCCAAGGGTGAGCAGGCATTTAGAACAGGCGGGAGATTGTGGGCTGGGTAGGGGGAGAGAGGCCTCAAGACCACCTTTTCAAGCTCCTCATTTCACCGGTGAGTGCACCGAGCTAGTCTCAGAAAAGTTAAGCGGCGTCCCAAGAGCCCTGGGACGTCCCCGCGTGCTGCTCTTGGGTTTGGGGTCCAGCTACTGTTCCCTGCTGGTTTTTAAGACCACAGCTCAGATATTTTGTCGTCTTATAAGCAGTGTCTCCCTTTAACAAAAGGAGAGCACTGTCCTCCCCCTTAACGCACACAGTGGGGATTAAGAAGTATGATGCTATTTTCTCCACAGGAGGGGCAAAGCTCACCACAGCCCATATCACTGGCCTTCAGAAGCCAGAAGGATAAGCTCAATTGCATCCATAAACCTCAGGGACAGAAGTGTGCGTAGACTCTGATGGAGGGGTGGGGACAGATCTGTGGCCCTGCTGAAATCAGGATGGTGCGAGGTTTTGCCTCCAAGTGACTTAGGTTGCACCCTATAGTCAGAAAATTACATAGCTAGACCAGAGGATGCCAGATTTTCTGCATATCCAAAGCCAGGCATAAAGCCAGAGATAAGAGACTACTTAGTATAGACCTCCAGTTATAGAAAATTGCAAAAAAGCCCAAAATGAATCTTTATCAATAATAAGTAGATCAGTGGCCGCTTAGGTGGGCAAAGGACGGCAAACAGGCATGAAGAATCTTTTGATGTGATGAAAATGTCTATGTTTTGATTTTAGTGGGGTTACATCTATAATATACACCTATATACACTATATACATATATAGTATACGCCTATCAGAATCAACCAAACCATATACTTAAGGAGGGCACTTTTTGTTCCATGTAAATTAAACTTCCATAGAGTTGATTTTTTTTTTTCCAGATTTTACTTATTTAGTTGACAAAAAGAGACACAGCGAGAGAGGGAACACAAGCAGGGGGAGTGGAAGAGGGAGAAGCAGGCTTCCCACCAAGTGGGGAGCCCCATGTGGGGCTGGATCCCAGGACCCTGGGATCATGACCCAAGCCGAAGGCAGATGCTTAACTGACTGAGTCACCCAGGTGTCCCAGAGTTAATTTTTTAAACAGGAGCCCAGACATCCTTTGGAAAAGAGAATCTGACATTTGCTCCTCAGAGGAGCTGAGCAGCAGAGCCACAAGCCTAGAACTTTGGCCTCAGAGGGGTCTGTTTCCTGTGTGACCTTAGAAAGATCACATGAGTTCTCTGACCCTCAGGTAATTGGTCTCTTAAAATAGAAATAATTCAGGTTACCTACACAACACAGATTTGGGTTATAGGTAATAGTCTGGTTAATGTTTATTATTAAATATCATTGTGCTAATCTTGGTTAACTGAACATTCTGGACATGCCAACTCTCTGGGAGCATCCATGCCAGACGCTGGGATTGCAACACATAAGACCCACACTGCCACACCCTTACCCCTTTCATTCCTTAGGGGGTAGTTAGAATCAAAGTCATAATGAACTCCATGCCAGGTATTAAACACACTTCTTGTATTGTCTCATTTAATCCTCACAGCAATTATATGAGATAGGTTCTATTTCCATTTTAAATACACACTGAGAGGTAAAATAAATTGCCCTGATTTGCCCACCTGATAAAGGGTAGAGGTAGAATTTAAATCCGGGCAGTGTCAATAAAGTCTATACTCAACCATTTGGCCATACTGGCTGCCTCACAGTCTACTAAAATACTATCCTAAAAGTCAAGCTCTAAGTCAAACAGTCACAAAGCCATTATTTGCTGTTACAGAGGATGCTTTCTAAGAAGTAAGAATGTGAGCTCCAGAAGGCTTCTTTCTGTCCCTCTCTCTTTCACCGTCAAAGAGGTCTTTGCAGTGGCCCTGCCAGCTAGGGGTGACATCTGCAAGCATTTTGTCAAGAATCTTGGTAACCAATTATCATTAATGGACCATTTTTATAATCTCTTTTAGAATATCCAGTATCTTTCCTCTCTCCCCCAAAATAAAAAATCAACTTTATTCCAAAATGTATTAAGGAAATGTGAATCACTAGTTTTTCAGGACCCAACGAACTAATCTCCATAGACAAGATCCCCCGTCCAGACTTGCACACCCATGCACCAGGCAACTCATATCACTACTCCATCTAACTTATGGAGGAAATCAAGGCACAGGGAGGCCAGGTTACTTGTTGGGGGTCATGGAGTTGAGATAAAGCGGGATTCACACTCCTTGACTCCAAGGCCTTCCAACTTAACGGCACTCCTTCCAAAGTAACATATCATCACTGAGGCTTCTTATGAATATGGGCTTAGGAATCATAAGGACACCGGATTAGCCCAGTTCTGACACTTATTATCTGTGTCATTGGGGCAAGTTTCTTAAAACTCTCCAAGCCTCAAGACCTGGTCTGTAACAGGGACAATAATAAGACTTGCTAAGTGTTGTTGAGAGGCTTAAAGGGGAGTATCTGTAAAAGTACTTAACACCATGCCTGGCACACAGTAAGTGCCCAAGAAATCATAAGCCAGGCTGAATGCTGCACCACCCGCCACATTTCTAAGAGGAAGCTGGCCTCGAACATATGTCACTTATTATAACTCTTATGAATGATTTTACCTTACCTGTTTCATATACTTACTTTTTTTTCGTGCTCTGTAATGCTTTGCTTAACTTGATTGCCAGTTTCTGAAGGCCTTTGGCATAGTTAATCTCCAAGTTTGCCCTGTTAGCAAAAGGATAGTTGGTAGATTGGATGTTCTGACCGGATATCACACACACACACACATGCACACGCACGTGTGAAGGAGGGCTCAGGCTGACAATGCAATGTCTACACAAGGAAGAGATGATGTGTTTACTCTAAGGCTCCCCTTCTGTCCTTAGGTGAAATCCTTAAGGATCTCCAAGAAGAGCCCACAAAGGGGGAGTTTTTCATTTAAACTTCTTGCATACCAGTGTTATGGATTGAATTGTATGCCCTTCCCATCCTGCCAAGATGTTAAAACCCTAACCCCCAGATCCCATGAATGTGGCCTTATTTGGAAATAGGGACTTTTCAGATAACCAGACTAAGATGAGGTCATCGGAATGGGCCCAGATCCAATATGGCCACATCCTTATAAGAAGAGGAAATTTGGACATAGAGAGAGACACATGCACAGGGAGAATGCCATGTGGAAGTGAAGACGAGAGACTGGGGTGATGCATCTACAAGCCAAGGAGTCCCAAAGATGGGCAGCAAACCACCAGAGGCGAGAGAGCAGCATGGACCAGATTCCTCCTCACGCACTTAGAAGGAACCAACCCAGATGACACCTGATCTCAGACGTCTGGCCTCCAGAACTATGAGACGCTACATACCCAGTCTGTGGTACCTTGTTATGTCAGCCCTAGCAAACCAATTCATGGAGTAAGGAACAGAAGACTTTCCTGCTTGCTCTGGGACATTAGCACCATCAGATTAGCTCTAGATTATAATAGTTGGCGATAAAGTGATAAATTATGATGAAGTTAGCCCAGAAGTAGCTTTCTTTGTTTCGTTTTGTTTTGTTTCCCACTGCCCTTGATCAGGTATTTATTCAAAATTAGCTGTCCAAAATGGCTCAACATCTACGGAAGAAATACAAGTAGGTTTACGCGGCGAGCTTCCTGTCTTCATGGAGGGTTTTCTTTTCTGTGGGCTTCTCAGCGCTTGCTTTGTCACTGCAATCTTTGCAAGCTTTTCCCCAACAAAGGCTTCTTCTGCTCCTTAACGCCAACAGCCTCCTTTCCTTTCCTCTCCTCCCTACCACAGGCTGCTTGCCCGGGACCCCCTTCTCTTCTGACTTGGCGTCTAGCACCGCTGCCACCTTACCCATCCAGAGTTTGTGACGCCTGGCCTGGCGAGAATGGTGTTCGGGCACATGGTCTTTGCATAGGGGTTTAGCGTCAACAGAATTCTCAGGTTCTTCAGCAGATTCTTCTTCAGGACTCTTTGATGCATCTTCTTCCATGGTGCTTGGAGGGCTTTTGGATCTCTGGGCTTTTCAAGGTTCTGCTAAGGTGTGTATCAAGCATCTTGGCCATGGGAAGGTGATAGTTACTCTTGAGGGAGGCAGCCTTATGCCGGGTGTCATCCAGATCATCCAGCTCAAGGAAATCGCTTTCAGTACAAATGTGGAAACGTCCTACATGCCCACCAGAAGTAAGTTCCAAAATGTTCAGTTTGCTTACTTTAAGTAGAGTAATTCCAGGGATGTTTCCGAAGGTTGTGGTGACACTGTTGTCCTCATTATAGATGACGGGAGGTCCCCCACATTGGATATGATGATGGTTTCTCATTTTGCCATTTCCAGCTCTCATTTGTTGAGATACACAGATTTTTTTTTTTTTTATAGCATTCCAGGCCTTAAGTTTCTAAAGAAGCAAAAGGTCTCCTTGGTCTTTTTGTAGTCTTAGACTTTATTTTCAGCTGCCAAAGGGAGTTTAGGAACTTCCTCAAGATGGTGACCTTTAGCTATGGGCAATTCTGGTAAGACCAAGGTACCCACGCAGAGGAGATGGCATATTCCCTCCAGGTTTGTTCACTCTGCGGTACCCAGGGCTCCAGGCTTTAGGCGGTGCAAACAGGAGGACCCCGCAACACGTATTTCCAAAAGCACCATGGCTGCAATGGTGAGTCCCACTGCCTCCAACTCTGGGCATCCAAGCCACAGCTCTGCCAGTGCCCCAAGACTCAGTCCTTGTTAGATGACCAACTCATTCACTAACAGCGTAGGGCATCTGTCGTTTTGGCGCAAGTTGGCGTGTATCTGGGGGAATGGGAGACTTGACCACAGCAGGCAAACTGACATTTTTGCCAGATGACTTCCCCTTTTCAGAATACACTGATGCCACTGGATGAGCACACATCATGGCAGGGAGAGGAGAGCAAGAGGAGACCTGCTCCCCTCAACCCAGCGACTCCTACACAAGAAGCAAGAAGGAGCTTCCTAATGGAAAAGTACAGAAGTGGACAAAACCAGATTTAGAAAATGGATTTCTGTTACTTTATGTGCAGGACAAGACTCACTAGGGAATCTGGGCATGTCTCCAAAAGCAAACTCCTTGGTTCTTTTGAATAGATTGAATCACTGTTATCTTAAACTGATTTTACCGTGTCCTACTTATAGGCCCATCTATAGATAAAATAACAACATACTCTTATTCATCTTCTCATTTTCACTGAAGATAATAAAAGTGTAGGAAATTAAGTTCGATCTGTATTGTTTTCCTTCTTAATTTGGACCAGAACGGGCTTGTTTATTTTGTTGTTGTTGAATAGATTTTAGCCTTTGAATTCTATTTTTATTATAACACATCTTTAGGATTATTTATGACCTCACTTCATTTGAAAAACAATCCCAGAACTCCCTAGTCACTAAACTTAATACCTGTATGTTTTTCAGAGCAGTGAATTTGGACTCAGTGTTATGGACAAAACAGAGAACGATAGCTCTGTTTTATGAAATGGAATCCAGAGGTTATTGGCCTATGCTAAATTTCTATTCAGCTTTCCCTCTTAGTATAGCTGTGTTCTAAGTTATTTTTGCCACTTTTTGCAGGAAAGAAGGCCACTGTAGGATGCATGTTAAGACCTAGGTGCAGAAAACAACATTTGGAATCAGAACTTGCCCAAGAATAAGGAATGGCAGTGGCAAATATTTTAAAATAATGAAGCTGATAAATAAATATCTCATTGCATTAAAAAATATATTTCTGCACTCTAGGAATATGTTCCAGTTGATGGAGAGAGAGAATGCCGGTCAGCAGCAAGTTGGGAGTGACCATCACCTTGATGAACCTAGATGCTCTAGGAGCCCAAACCCCAACTTCTGGAATGACCTTAGGCACTGCTAAAAGGGAGTAATCAGACCTACCTCAAGAGGTGTTCTGGTGATTAAAATGTACAAATGACCCAAGCCTAAGAAGGGCTGGACAGCGAGATGGATTGCTGGATTGACCTGCATAATCTGACACCTGGCTCCTCTCTGATATCCCCTCCCACTAGTCATCCCATGCTCCTGCTTAGTGACCAAATGCAATCCTGCCTCAGGGCTTTTGCACATGCTGTGGCTGGATAGTTCTTCTGCTACATAACCACATGGCATCTCCTTCATGTAAACCCCAACAGGTCTTGTACAAACAGCACTACCTCAGAAGCTACCCCCCTACAGCTGTATCTATGTCCTAGAATGTAGCACTATCTTATCACGTGTTTACTGTGTATTTTTAGGAACAAGTATATGAACACACCTAGAATGTAAGCTCCACAAGGGCCAGAATTTGCTTTGTTCGCTGCTATAGCTCTAGACCTAGAACAGTGCCAGGCACGTAATAGGCACTCAGTACATGTCTTGAATGAATAAATCACTGAATGGACTTCCCATCAGATCTTGGTTAGAATTTTTAACTGGTGTCTGCTATCTTTGTTCTTGTTTCTCACCCTCGAAAAGCTTAAACTCTTTAGATGCATTCCTGTCCTGATACATTGCTCAGCCCGAACGTCAGAGTACACTGCTTTCTAGCCCTTATGGCAGCTAGACACAAACCCTGTCCTAGTCTATCGCTAACTGGAGGGCTTTTGAGGACTTTCTTTTCCAGCATTCCACTCTGACTTGGAAGCAGCACAGAGAGCATGAAATCCAGTGAAGCATGTGTACTGCTCAGCTCAGTGCTGGGCACCAAACAAATTCTTACTAAATCACAATTTTTCTAATCTGATTATTATGTACCCAAGGATCTCTAAACATTCAGAACACCCCCCAAAATATACAGAGATGGGAGGTACAGGGGAAAAAATCCACAGTTTGCTTATCCATCGGCTCCAGAACAATTCGGAATGGCTTCTAACAGGAGAGGCACAGGCTTTTCCTCAGAATTCGGTTTCACTTTCAGAATGTTCTGGTAGGCTGTACAAGGAGTCCCAGAGGCCAAGCAGAAATAAAGAGGACAATTGCCAGAAGGAAGTGCTGCTTTCCTTTAAACTGTTGACTTAATCAGATTCACCTGGGGAAAAAAGTTGGGCTCTGGTGTCCAGAAAGGAGGAGGGTCCTGCTGGCTTTGAGGCAATCACTCATTTCTGTGTTGAGCCCGGTCACCTTTGCTCCACAGCCCCAGTACTTCTGCGGGCCTTCTCTTGAGTGCCGTAGGAAACCAGCCTACAGAGTTTCAATTAATTAATTGATTTCTAAGATACTTGTATGTAAAGAGAAACGCTGCATGTGCAAAGGCGTTGCCATCCTTTGTGACATGTGGCTGACGCTCGACCTGTGCTCTGTCTGCACATGAAAGATGACATCCAGGACGTCTGGGTGGCTCAGTCGGTTAAGCCGCTGTCTTCGTCTCAGGTCATGATTCCAGGGTCCTGTGATCGAGTCCCACATTGGGCTCCTTGCTTGGCAGGGAGCCTGCTTCTCTCTCCGCCTCTGCCTGCCACTCTGCCTGCTTGTGTGCTTGCACGCGCACGCTCTCTCTCTCTCTCTGACAAATAAATAAATAAATAAATATATATTTTTTTTAATTAAAAAAAAAAAAAAGAAAGATGACATCCAACATTCCCTGGGCACTTGCAACATGCCAGGCACCATTCTGAGTGTTTTAGGTGTATTTCCTCATTTAATCCGTGGTAACTCCCATCAGGTAGGCACACGTACTCTACCCATTTCACAGAGGGGAACACCAATGCACAGTCTAGTCTGTTAACTTGTCTGAGGTCACACAGGAAGAAGGGACAGAGCTGGGACACAAACCGGGCAGTCTGGCTCGAGAAAGCACCTGCTCGGTTACTCCAGTTCCCAGCTTCTGAAACGGTGGGGAAGAGGGCTGGAGATGGAGAATTGCGGAGGAAGGCAAAGGTAAGTACTTTTGAAAAAAACTGACACCACCTCTCACTTCACCTTTGCCGTCAGTGTTCTGAATCACCGTGGCTCCTGGCAGCTTAGCAGCCAGAGAGAGGATTCCCAGCAGCCTCAGCACAGACAAATGAGCTTGGCCTAGCCTCTTCTGAAAGCGGCAGTGTGGTCCTAAGTTATGTTCCCAGATGTGAAGGAGGCAGTTCCCTGCCTTAGGCGGGTCCTAAGTTATGTTCCTAGATCTGGGGAGTGGGAGGGAGGGAGCTATGCTATCAGCTGTCCCCAGCGTAGCTCTCTGACACCAGGCAGAGGTGGACGGGGCCTCTCAGAACAGCACTTCACGGTGTCCCTTCCTCTCCACCTGCAGCAGGATGGTGACCCTATAACATTTTAGATCCGGCATTTAAATTTATCAAGCAAAGCAGGTTGCAAACATCTGCTCTTGCATTTTAAACCCTAATGACCATTTCAGACTCCTCAGCAGCGCACCCTGCCAGTCAGAAGGAAATTCAATGCCAATGGGGTCAAGAGGATGGGTGTGGGTACATGGGGAGTGTAACACTCAGAGCTCTCTTTCTGGTGACCTTGCCTACTAAAGGAAAGGTTCCTCGCCTCTGGCAGCGCATGGCCTATAACTTAACAGGGGTTAATGGGTAAATTCCTCCCCAGAGAAAATTGCTCTAAGAAGCCATGTCCCAACTGGCAAGCAGAGAGACAGCTTTTACTGTTGTAAGTCAGATCATTTATACATTGAAACAGACACTGCCGTGGGCTCGTCTGTGCTTATGGTCTAATTGTGTGCGTGTGTGTGTGTGTCTGTGTGTGTGTATCTCCTTTGAGAATCCTGCTAAACAGAAATGAACTGATGGCAGGGTTTTCCCAAGGCAAAGATGGCAATGTGCAGCCCTGTGTCCATTGGTTTCTTTTCAGTCCTTGAAGGGAGCTGCTTTCATCATGGCTTCTGGCATGAAAAGGGAGTTAAGAAAGGCAGAGTGAACCTGAGACAGAGAATTTCATTCCCTCGTTAAAATAATCAGAAACAAGCTTGTAAAAACACGGTGCTTAATGTTCTAGCCCCTTAGTTGAGATTTCTTCTCCAAGCAGTTGTCTTGGCACATATGAAATTGATGATGTATGTATATGTACTTCAATGGGTAACTCAGACTCACAACTTTCCAATGAGCCTCAAAGATCCTGAACCAGGAAAATGGCATACATTGACTTTTAATCCATTTATATTCTAATAATTTCCTCTCAGTACGTGGAAGCAGGTCAATAAATTTTCATTAGTAATAATGAAGACCAACCAGTAAGTCAAAGACCAACATTTGTCTTAGATTTTAACATAAATGACACTTCTGAAAGAAAGGAGAGAGGAAAAATATATGGCATCAGATTCCATATGTTAGAGCACAAATTAAACTTTAAGAATAGAAGTGACCATGTTAGCAGTTTTAGTGTATCCTGCTCTATTAAAATTAAGATGATCAAAAGTGATTTAAAAAAAAGAAAAGAAAAAGACTGTAGCTGGCCCCTGTGTCTATGAGAGACTAATTAAACTTGAACCAAAGCTTTCTCAAGCTTGGGAACAGCAGGTGACAGAGCCATCCCTTCATTTTGAATTAAGAAGGCATTTTAGTAATCTGAAATCTTTGTTCATAAACACCCCTATTCCTTGTTGCCTACTTTCCACCAGCAACAGCTTCCGGCTTGGGGGCTGGTGTGCTGACCTTGTCCCCCTAAGCCTTAGCAGTCTGCCTCTTAAAAGATAGTCACAAGCCCATCTTACAAATAGGCTATCTTTAAAAGTCAGTTATTTAGAGGACATTTAAAGGACATTTTTACATGGAAGCTCTGTTATTCAAGCGGCTGGGCTCTTTGGCTAGCCCACATCTCCCACTTCATCAGTATTGATTGCCTTAATTCTGCCTGCTAAGAACAGTATGAGAAGCTGAAATGGGAGAACCAGACTCAGGACACACACTCAGTTCCGCCCACTTCCGGCCCAGGGAGCGAGCGCACAGCTGCCCTAGCTCTAGACTTCACATTCTCCCTGCCTGGTCATTCTGGAACGAAGTGAGGTCCGTGGAGTCAGGTGGAAGTGTTGTCATGGGGGAAGGCAGGTAAAACAGGCCAAAAGGGCACTATTTAAAACTTTTTAGCTGGAAAACAAAGTTTTATACAGAATCTCACCATCTCATAGAAATGCTATATTCTGGATATAACGGGAGTGGTAGTGACAAGGGAGCTGAGCCCTCCACGTTTAACTTCTGCTCACTCCCTGAAGGGGTCCCTGAGGACTCCCACACACCTCTGTCTTACCAGGTTTAAAAGCTACTGGGCTTGGGACGCCTGGGTGGCTCAGTTGGTTAAGCATCTGCCTTGGGCTCAGGTCATGATCTCAGGATCCTGGGATCAAGCCCCGCATAAGGCACCCTGCTCATCAAGGAGTCTGCTGCTCCCTCTCCAACTCTCCCTCTGCCTGCAGCTCCCCCTGTTTGTTCTCTCTCTCTCTGTAAAATAAATAAATAAAATCTTAAAAAAAAAAAAAAAAGCTACTGGGCTCTGATGTCCCTTCCCACAGAGGACCTTCAGACTCTGAAGGGAGCTGGACCAGGGCCTTTGAACACGTTGGAACACCCACGGTTGGTGGTGCCTCAAACTGCCTGCCCAGTTGGCGGAAGCCCTTACACCAAGCCTGCGATGAGCTGGGTAGAAATCAAACTGTATCTTCTTTCCCACATCCCCATCTGTATATTAGGAATGGACCAGAGTACGTTCACACTGCACTGGGTTGGGAGAATTTTAAAAAAGTAAAGGAGAACAAGTATAAGACGAATCTAAAACAGTGCCTGATCTGAAGATTGTGCTGGATAAATGGTGTCTCCCAGGGTTTTGTCATTCTTTTCTAGCTTTTGTTCAAAAGAATATTCTATATACCATGTAAGTAAATTTCTTAGACACACTTATTTATTGTGCCTCAGAAATAGCCTATCTTGAACTTCTTAAAAGTTCTGAGTGCCTGAAGTCATTCTTACATTAACACATTGATTCACTAAGTGAACGTCTATTGAATGCCTGCTCTGTGCCAGGCTCTGTGCTGGTCACCTGGGATACACAGACTCTCAAGGAGTTCGGCCTCCAGTGGAGGAGACAGGCAAGTGAACAGACTCCAACAGTACAGGGCAGTAGGGTCTAGGGCAGAGACGAGCACTGGTTCTATGCATCTCTGACGGGTACCATTTTGAGATGGGACTGGAGTCAAGGAAGGCTCACACGAGGGAATAACCAAATCATGAAGATGGGTTGAATGGAGCCTGGTAACCAAGGTGAGGAAGTGTCTACCTAATAGAGGATACAGCATGCACAATTCCATGATGGTGAAGTTGGTGGGAGGGATGACAAGGACTCATGAAGGGGGGCAGTAACTGCTAGTGGCTCAACAGATGCAAAGGATATACAAAGAATAAAAAGTCGTTTCCCATGAGCCATCTGGACATGAGTGCTGGTCATACTTTCCTCTTAAATGTGTAGACTTATTACATATAAGTCAATGATACCTTTCCCTTTTATTAGAAAAATACCTAGAAAGCTGGTACCCTTTACAAAAACTATCCTGTACTTAGAGTATAGATAAGTAATGAGAAACCCCATCAGGCAAATCGATGGTACTCTTGGAATGCAGAGTGTAGGTATTTCCACTGAACGTTATGACGAAGACAAATCCAGAGGCCAGCATTAGAAAAGTTATCATGAAGGAGCAAATGGGGCTTCTTTGAACTAAGAGTATCAGTCACATAAAATACATGCAGTAAATACTTGTAGATCGAGTGAATAAATAAATGAAAGATATTAAGGGTTTATTTTCTTGTTATTACACTACTCTACTGTCCTTGGATACTCACTGTTCCAGACATCTTGCTTACAAAGCCATGGCAATGTAGTTCTGCATGGCAAGTCCACATTAACTCGTGGCTACAAGAGACAGCATCACAATCAAGCTTTAAGTCCAGAAAATGCTGCACTGCCAAGCTCAGCTGCCTACCAATTTGTTCTAATTGGTGATGATGAAAAAGTGCAGTTGTTATTGAAACATCATTTTGCCTGGAAATTCTGCAATTCATGGTCATGCTTAGCTTCTTTTGTCCAATTAGTGGTTTCAGTTTCCCTTTGTTTGTAGTTTGTAGTTTCCCTTTGTTTGTAGTAGCAACTCTGACTTAGCCAGAAACACACAGCAGCTCCCAAGATGCCTGATGTCAAAGTCATCAGGTTCACTTTAACACAATCACAGACTGGATTTAAAGGACAAAGGCACATGCTCATAAACTGTGACCTTATCCTCACCTACTAGGTTAAGAGATTTTTTTCCCCCAGAACAATGACAGAGGCCATTAAATGAGAAGAAAGCTATAGGTATGAAAGGTGGTAAAGAAAGAAATATGACTTAGTCATGAGATGAGATAGAACAAGGGGTCATGGATGGCTTCCAGGTATTAGGCTTGATTGGGTGGGCAGAGGTCCCAGTCACACGGTAAAAATCCAGGAGACTCTTAACAACAGAGAACAAACTGAGGGTTCATGGAGGGAGGTGGGTAGAGGGTGGGCTAGATGGGTAAGGGGTATTAAGGAGCTCACTTATGATGAGCAATGGGTGTTGTATGTAATTGATGAATCACTGAATTCTACTCCTGAAACCAATATTGTACTGTATATTGACTACCTAAAATTTAAAATTAGTAAATTAATTAATTAGCTTTACAAAATGCATCTATTGCATAAATGACCTAATATCTAGCATAAATTTGCTGGTGAGGGTTAAAATATTAGATTCCCCTTTTGTATTTACGCTATATAGTTTTTATCCCAGAAAAGTGCATGTAATTTTGCTAACCAGTAGTATTCTTTAGATCTCCAAATTCTAGGTGGTGCCTGGGTGGCTCAGTGGGTTAAGCATCTGCCTTTGGCTCAGGCCATGATCCCAGGGTCCTGGGATTGAGTACCGAGTGGGGCTCTTTGCTCAGCGGGGAGGCTGCTTCTCCCTCTTTCTGCTGCACTGCCTGCTTGTGCTCTCTCTCTATCAAATAATAAAAAATCTTAAAAAAAAAAAAAAAGATCTTCAGATTTTGAATTCTGCTCCATAAGAAGGTAAAACCATGGAGAGAAATATTCTTAGCTACCCAACCGTTTTTACTTCATTGGAGCTTGTTTGACGCTCTAGAATGATGTGGGTGGAAGGCTTTGTGTGTGACTAAATCTAGGAAAGATGGTAGCCCGAGAAAGCAACTTCAAGAGAGACACGGGTAAGAAATGCAGGCTCTGATCATATATAAAGTGGATATGTCTGTGGCAGGGTGGAGGGGTTGGAGTGACCTGGACAAGGGAAGAGCAATAAGGCCGTTTGGGGGCAGTGAATGCCTCAGATTTATTCTGTTCATTGTTGAGTCAGTTTGCCAGGCATTTTTTACCACCTGCCTTCTGTCTTCATAGGTCTCTACTGGGCACGAATTTTGAACACAGGTGCATCAAAATAATCAAAACCCAGATGTTTCTAATCCAGGTCATATGCATGGCTAATATATTTACAGATGCTTCCAGATCTGCAGGAGTGAAATGCTTTCTCACATAGCTAATGGGTTGAATTTGTATAATAGCTAACTGGACATATTTTATTAATTTCTTTTGAAAGAAATTTCAAAATTTCTTTTGAAATTAATAAAATAAATTTTAAAATAAAATTAAAAAAAATTCTTATGGAAGAGATTCCCTCTCAGATCAGTCCTCCCTGTTCCTCTCAGAATCAAGGCAATTGGCTACAGAAGCAACTGAATTTAATTTTTTCTCTTTCAACTCTGTTTGACAAACCTATTTTTGTTTTGTGGGTCTTTTGGGGGGGTTTGTTTTTTCTTTTAATAAATGCCTGTTTGGGCTTTCCTGTATCTTTCCTTGGCCTCATGTATGGTTCCTGATGATGCTAATATTCTCCTCTGTTCTTGTCCTACTAATGCAGGAGGCCATCGGCCCATGTCTACTACACTTGCAATTATTTTAAATTTGAAAGTGTTACCTTAAAAGAATATGCAGTCTCTTCTGGAGGCCTCTTTAGAGTTGTTTATTATAGAGCTGTCTAGAGGTGGGGAAATGGCTTGAAGACCCTTAATGGCCCAACTCAAAACAGGAACTTCTGTAACTTTCTTGACTGAGTTCAGGGTGCTCATTTTAGCACAGTCACCAACTTGACACATATCACATCTAGTCTTAAGACAAGGTGATACTGGGTGCCTGAGTGGCTCAGTGGGTTAAGCCTCTGCCTTCGGCTCCGGTCGTGATTTCAGGGTCCTGGGATCGAGCCCCACATCGGACTCTCTGCTCAACAGGAAGCCTGCTTCCCCCTCTGTCTCTCTGCCTGCCTCTCTGCCTACTTGTGATCTCTGTCAAATAAACAAATAAAATCTTAAAAAAAAAAAAAAAAAAGACAAGGTGATACTGAAAATGGTTACTTTTCATTCATCAGACATTTACTGATGAAGTCAAAAGCCCAGACTCTCAAAGCTCAGGACACAAAGATGAGCAAGCCTGCCCCTGTAGCGGGGGGACAGAAATGTCAGCTCATAATTGCCATCAGTGTGGGAAGCACAGTAACAGCGGACACGCAGGCATAGGGAGTGCCTCAGGAGGGGGTGATAAACTTAGTCTGAGGAGTCAAAAGAGACTTGACTGAGCCTTCCCACGCAGAGTTACTTCCTGTTGTTTCTTGATTATTATGGTACCCCAGTGATAAATGTGCAACAGAGGAGAATCACTCTTCAAATCAGTCTCTCAAGTACCAAAATATAACACCGAGTTCTGGAAAGTAGGACAGCTTGTAATCACTCCAGCAGTCATATCGCTAGCTCCAACTAAAGAGGAAGAACCGTTTATTGCAAATGCGCGCTCTGTACCTTTGCTGAAGAATGGATGTGACCTGCTTGCAGAAATTCTCTCCATTTTGAGAAAACTCTTTTAGGTTCTTGTATACTTTATTATACTGAAAGAGAAAAGATGCACAGACGGGTTATGAGCACGTCCAAAATAGAACTCCTCTGAATTCAGCATGCTCTGTGATGATGACTGTCACTGTAAATGATCGTGCAGCTACGGGGATGCACACCTTTTGGGTGAGTTCCTAAAATAAAGATTAAGTCTCTTCCGCCTGGCTGTGAACTATCTTGGAGAACTTTTCAAAATGGGGTGACTTTGAAGTCTGACTTCCTGTCACTTCTTTTGTTCCCAGGATGGTTCAAAGTACATTCTGCTGTAGGTATCTTGAGTCATCATTTTCTGTCTCCCCCCAAAACTTCACAATACTATCTCTGGGTGTCAAAACCCAAACTCATTAAAGTGAATATGGTGAGAGGGCTGAGATAAGAAAATGCAAGTGAGTAACGAGTTAGTAATATGTTCCCTAGTCCCTCTGTATCTCATTTAATTCTAGTAATAAGAATGTTGGAACGAGGAGTTGAACATTTTTGTTGTCCCAAGCTTTTATTTTATTTATTTATTTATTTATTTTTTTAAAGATTTTATTTATTTGACAGACAGAGATTACAAGTAGGCAGAGAGGCAGGCAGGAAGAGGAAGAAGCAGGATCTCTGCTGAGCAGAGAGCCCGATGCAGGGCTCGATCCCAGGACCCTGGGATCACGACCCGAGCCAAAGGCAGAGGCTTTAACCCACTGAGCCACCCAGGCTCCCCGTCCCAAGCTTTTATACATGTAGGAATAAACCTTTAGAAATTCATTTCTATATGAATTTAGCCTCCAGACATAAGACTTCCAAGGGAAAGCTTTTGTCATTTAATTCAGAACTCCACAATGTCCCCCTGAAAATCGTATTTGTAAAAGTAGACACTGATGACAATAGATTTTAAGTGTTCGGATGGACAGAATGTGAATGAATTCTGCAGGTTTCCTGACACACAGTAGCTCAGTTGGGTGGTGGAACGGTCCCAAGAGCCCTCCCTCAGAGTTTCCATCTGGGAGGTATGATACCTCATTGCATTTTTTAAATTGATTCAGTGTCTGCCTTCGGCTCAGGTCATGATCCCAGGGTCCTGGGATCAAGTTCCAAGTTGGGCCCCCTGCTCAGCGGGGAGTCTGCTTCTCCCTCTGCCCCACCTGCTCCCAGTCTCTTAAATAAATAAATAAAATCTTAAAAAAACAAAATGAGATTTTACAGAAGAGGATGGAAGTTCTCTACAAAACAAGTACCATGCTGTAGCTCTGCTCATCTGATGAGCCAGCCTCTTCTGTGCTCCAGGGGCACTCTGTTGGGCACTGCATTGAGAGCTCCCATTCAGTGAGCACCTACTACATAGCCGGCAGGTTCACATCCTTGAATCCTCAGGGCCAAGGTCACCTTTCAGTTGTCACGGGAGGACCCAGTGTCTGATGCGAGCAGAGTAGCCAGCAGAGGACATGGGGCCATGGAGAAGGAAAGAACCTAAAGAAATGACCTGACCAGGTCCCTACCTTCAGGGCTGGAAAGAACCAATACCTAGGCAATAGGAAAACAATCATTCTATAGATACTAAATTCCTTTGTCTTCATGCAGTGGTTTCACTTCCCTCTGAACTGAGCACAGAAAGCCAGGGCAGGATTTGGTAGACACACAGGGGGTTTCATTGAAACCGCCTTGGGCTCAAGGACAGTGGTCAGGGGGCAAAGCTCTTTACAAAGACATTGTTAACTCCTAAAGCAAGGTTGGCAAAATCATGGGACTGCAGGCACCTGTCAGCATCTGAATGAGTGAGCAGTGGGGGCGGGGAGGGTCAAGCTGGACAGACAGCTGCCCCCACTGCTCTGGACCCAGGGAATGTGGCCCACGATGGCCAGATATTCCAACTTGTCCCAAAAAGCTGAAATAAGGATTGGCAGCTGAAATATGATTTTCTGAAAACAACTGCAGCAAATAATTTACAGATTTTAAACCTCTTTGCAGAGCAAGCAAAACATCCCTACAGTGGGGTTTAGGTGTAGGCTCTCGAGAGGAAATGATTCTCCTCCGAGTCATGAGAGTAAAATCACTATTTGGCAATCAAGCCATTTTTAGTTCCATAAAAATAATTTGGCATATGAATGATGTGATATTATAAGTCCTCCTTCCTCCCCTTACCGGGACAATGGGAAAGTTTTAGGGAACATTTTAAGACCATTTAGCTTTTTTATTTGCTCCTCTGTTGACTAAACACTTTCACTAATTTCCCCCTAAGCCTTTTATTTTCTTCCCACATCACCAAATAACATCCCACAAATCACACAGAAGTATCGTGAGAAGAAAACAGGTATATGTTGAGTAGGGCTCATGCCCCTGGCATAAAGTTATTTCTCAGTGTCTCTCCCTTAGGGGAAGCCATGTGACTAAATGCTTCACAGGGCAGCATGGGCGAGAGTTTTGTGTGGGGTTTCAGTGAAGTTTCCTTCCTCCTCTTTCCTGACACCTGAACTTTCGAGAAATGATGGTTGCCACAATGTTCATAGCAGCAATGTCCGCAATAGCCAAGCTATGGAAAGACCCAGGTGTCCACTGACAAGACGAATGGATAAAGAAGATGTGGTATTTATATACAATGGACTACTACTCAACCATCAAAAAGAATGAAATTTTGCTGTTTGCAACGATGTGGATGGAACTAGAGGGTATTATGCTAAGTGAAATAAGTCTGTCAGAGAAAGACAAATGCCATATGATTTCACGCATATGCGGAATTTAAGAAACAAAACAGATGAACATAGGGGAAAGGAAGGAAAAATAAAATAAGATGAAACCAGAGAGGGAGACAAACTGTAAGAGACTCTTAACCATAGGGAACAAACTAAGGGTTGATGGAGGGGAGGTGGATGTGGGGATGGGGTAACTGGGTGATGGGCATTAAGGAAGGCACTTGAAGGAATGAGCTCTGGGTGCTGTATGCAACTGATAAATCACTGAATTCTGTCTCTGAAACTAATAATACACTGTATGTTAATTAAATTGAATTTAAATTTGAAAAAAAAGAAAGAAATTATGGCTGATGCCATGAGGTAATCTTGAGGATAGACGCCCTGTGCTAAGATAGTAGAGCAGAAAGAGATAAAGATCCTGGGTTCCTGATGGTCCTGGGGGCCACTACACAAGCCTTTAGCTCTCTACTTTTGGACTTATGTTCTGTGTAAGAGAAATAAAATAATAGGATTTTTTAAGGCCACTCTTATTTTTGGATTTTGAAATGTGCAGCTGAATATAGTTCTAACTCATACACAATCTTTTAACTTTTTATTTTAAATTATGAAACATTTTTATGTTTCAGAAAATAATAATGATACAGATAGCAAAAATGATACCCATTATGAACTCACTACTTAAGTTATAGAGACATTTAACACTTTGCTTCTGCTTTCTCTTTAAAAATATATTTTTTTAAGATTTTATTTGTTTATTCATTGGACGGACAGAGATCACAAGTTGGCAGAAAGGCAGGCAGAGAGAGAGGGGGAAGCAGGCTCCCTGCTGAACAGAGAGCCCGATGCGGGGCTCGATCCCAGGACCCTGGGATCATGACCCAAGTCGAAGGCAGAGGCCTAACCCACTGAGCCACCCAGGTGCCCCCTGCTTTCTCTTTAAACAACTGTTTTTCTTTCTCATAATTTCTTTGGCTATACTTGGGTATCTATTCTTCCATATGAAGATTTATCTAATTACATTTTTTAATCCCTGTTGGGGTCCTAATTGGAATTGCATTACATATATATATATAAATTTGTGGAAATGGGCTTTTTTTAATGGTATTTAGACTTCCCATCCAAGGACATAGTAAGTCTTTTCATGTGTTCAAATCTTATTTTATGTTCAATAAAATTTTATGGTTTCCTTTATAAGTCCTTTAGCTTTCCTATTTGATTTATTTAGAAATGTCTCACTGTATTAAATTGTGAGTTTTTTATGTAATGTTCTATCTGCCTCGCTCTCCAGCCCACAGCAAAGCAGAAACAAAGACCCAACACAAACACCAGGGGCCCACATGCAAGAGAGAAAGATTGGAACGTCTGTTTGCAGAGTGAGTGAGTTCTCCTGCTCTGAAAACCTATGAGGCCAAGGGCTGGGGCTGGAAGAAGACAAAGCAGACCCATGGATTAGAGGATTTTGGAGGCTTCAGAGCAGGAGGGAGAAGAACCATCAGCAGAGCCAGGAGAGCAGGGAAGGGACTGTGAGCTGAGCTGTCCCCAGGGGACGGGCCCACACTAGCCCCATCACCTGAGGAGTCTGTGTCTGTCAGTCCCAGGGAGACAACAGGGTACCTCAGACCTCATGTGTGAGGATGGGGGCTTGGAGGGGAAATCTTGCCCCTAGCCAAGGCAGAAATGAGCAGAACCAGTTGAGAATTTTTCTATTTACCAAGCTATCAAAATGCTTCTTATTTTATTTTAAAGTACATTCTCCAGTGGACTAGTTCTAGGAGGCCAGTTCAAAACTCAGTTGTTTTGGTGGGAGTTGGAGATCCTGTGAGAAAGTGGAGAGTCCCTGTCTTTCCCCAGTCATCCAAACTCAACGTTTTCAAGCAGAGGCCGCTCAAAGCATAGTTTATGCTTCAACTGACCCTGGGCCTGCCAGTTTTAGATTTTGGAAGATAACTTCCTGTTATGTTACTTCCTAACGTTCTCACATCATGGCACACCTAGGAAATCATCACTGGGGGCCCCGGGGTGGCTCAGTCAGTTAAGCATCCAACTCTTGGTTTTGGCTCAAGTCATGATCTCAGGGTCCTAGGATCGAGCCCCTCATTGGACTCTGCGCTCAGCGTGCAGTCTGCTTAAGACTCTCTCTTCCTCTTCCTCTGCCCCTCCCCCATGTGCTTACTCCTTTTCAAGCAAATAAATATTTTTAAAAATTAATAAACTAAATAATAAAAAAAGAAAATGATCTGTTGTACTGGGACAGTGTGTGGTAAATGGACAAAGTTGTTTGAGGCAGAGGAAACTGGCCTGTGATCTCTGCAGCGCCCCCAAGCCACATCCTGTCAATTTAAGGATTGCCAAGGTCCATGTCCCAGGTATACCTATAACCCATTCACCAAATTCCAGGATACCCAGGCACACGCTAGTCCAGAAGCCACTTAATACATTCTGTTGTTGTTAACCTCGTGATCAGATGACAGCAGGCTGTTGTTACCACAGCAATGGGGAGGATCTTTATCTTTGACCCTGTATGCAATGTACCTGACACTCCCTGACAAACCCTGATCTCCCCTGCGATAAAGGTGACATCGATACATAAAAGAGTTATTAAGAATACTCCCATTTGTGCAGCATAACCCCTTCTTTAGAAGCAGACATTGTGTACCTTTCTTCATGTACCATCTACTCAGACCTAAAGACAAAATCTGTAAAGAGCAGCCTTGCATAAATATCAAAGCAGAACCCAGGACCATCTTGGTGTGTGTGTGTGTGTGTGTGTGTGTGTGTGTGTGTGGTGTGTGTGGTGTGTGTGTGAGAGACAGAGAGAGAGATCAGAAAATCTTGGAACATGTCTACTTTGAGGTGATGAAATCTCTTGACCTTGGCTTTGGATCTATGTCACCTTTGGATCCCTTTGGATCTCACCTCTCCTTCCCATCCTACTGCATCCACCAGAGAGGCCACTGGAGGGATTCCATGGAGCACAGCTTGAAAATCACTAAAGTCTAATCCCTTTATTTCATAGTTAAGCACCAAAGAGCTGAAAGTAATTTCATTAGGTACGGGCAGAGCCGTGATTAGAAATATTAAGTGAGCCAATCAATTAGAGAAACTATCAGAAATATATATATTTATCAATAGCTAATCAGTAGAATTGCACTAGGTTTATTCAGAGTAATAGTTACCTTTAAGTGTTATGATCAGTACAAATGGCTTCCTAATGTTATCAACTACACAAGAAGTGTTTTCTCTAGTCAAAATCAAATGGAAGGTGGATTTTTGGTGTTCCTTCCCCACCCACTGAATTTTCAAATACCCCACCCTTACCAAATACTCATTCCAGGAAAAGAACCTACTGTTGATCTTACATCTCCATAGGAATTTTTATTAACGTGCTGTCTCTCATTGGCCTCATTAATTACTAGGAAAAAGGTTATGTATTTTTTCCCTGATAAAGGAAGTTCAGGCTAGTGATGGAATATCTCGGACATTTCTGAGCCCGTAAAAAACCCCTTCACCGAGAAAACTGGTAACAGGCCTTTCCCATTCAGTCTAAAAAGATATTTCTGCCCAGCATTTGTAAGCAAATTCTGTTGTATAAACGTTGTCGTCCAAAAATGGAGCAAAGTAATGGGCACATGGAATAATCAGATAACTTCTAAACAATATAGAATGTATCAACCCCAGACTAGCTGTTCTTTCTGATTTTCCACAATTTGAATGATGAAGGTTAAATTCTGTTATTCTAGAAAAGTCCATTTCTATTCTAGATGGCAGTATGGAAAGTTTTTGGACAGGGATACCCTCAGAGTATCAAATAAACTGTGATATTCCATTTATATTTAATCAAATAAGCTTTTGTTTGATGTCTTTCCTATGACAGGCATGGTGGTACTGATTTCATGTGAATCCTGATTCACGGGGGATAATATTTCAAACCACCGCTCCTCTAACCAAGGGACTGTCTAGATGAGATCTGGAATCCCCACGGCAGACCATCATAAGTTATGAGATACAGAACACTAAAAAACATAGTTTACTCCATATCTCCTCTTCTTACTTTCCAGAGGAGGAAAACAGGCCTGTGAGACGTGGGGGACATATCACCTATCTCAGGGATGTTGTGGGCCACAGGACATCTATGTGGTCAGATCCAACCTGCCTCCTTATCTGTGCAAAGCACCAGAATCCCTCAGAAGCCGTGGACCACTGTAACGGTTATCTTCTGTCTTAGCGCAAGTGAACATCCCATGACCCAGGCTGAGTCACCCAGACTGGCAGGTGAGGCGGCTAGAGGAGGTGTCCCACAGCCTGGCTGGTGCTGCTTCAGCAGCTGATGATGTTAAGGGAAGGGATAGACTATGTGGAGCCCGGAATGCCTGCTTTGACAGGTTCCTACCTGGACACTGTAGAGTGAGTAAAAGCCTAAACTTGGTTACAGCCCATTATTTGCCCACGATTTCCATGGTTTTATTTCATAGGAAGGGCTGATTTTGAAGAAAAATGGCTGGATCATTTCATTTGGAGATAGTTTGATTCCTGTCTACTGTCTTGCACCTGGATTTGAAAATTTCACTGAGTTTCTTTTTTCCTTTTCTTTCTTTCTTCCTTCCTTCCTTTCTTTGTAAGTATAGAAGCTAAACTCAGAGGCATCAAGACATTAAGGCCCAGAGCCAATTCTGTGTCTTTGTGAAAACAACTTCAAAATCTTCCTCAAATAAGTTCTGACACGCTTAAGATTAGTTAAAAGCCTATTCAACATTTAGGCCATCTTTGTGCGACCCTGGTAACTAATAATTTGAGCATAGACACTGACAGCTATTAGCCTATCTTGGTCACTGGAGCGTGAACTTAATAAGAGATTTTAAAATATTTTTTGGTATTATGGTTCTCTTGGGTGTGTTGTGAAATCTATACTTTACTCAGAATATTTTCAAAATGCATTAGAGAAAATAGCATAGGGTTACAAAAGAAACATTATATTGATATACATTTATTAAAACATATTTAAAAATTACATGTGCTCTTCAATTAACATAAATAACAAGTCTTCAGAATAACTTAATTTCTAAATCACACGGAATATATACAATATTTCTAGATAACTGCAACCCCTGTGATATTACATAAAAATATCTGTGATTTTTTTGGTTACAAATCACAGACATTGTGGTAGTACTGAAGTCTGTTGCTTATATTCAGAATTGAAGTAAATTCTAAAGATTTTTTCTTTTTATTTGAAAGAGAGAGAGAGGTGCATGAGCATGAGGGAGGGCATGGGGGGGGGACATGGGGAGGCATGAGGTGGGGGCACGAGGGGGGTTGCTGAGCAGGGAGCCTGCCACACAGCTCAGGGCTCCATCCCAGGACCCTGGGACAATTATCCGAGCCAAAGACAGATGCTTAACGGACTGAGTCATCCACGTGCCTCTGAAGTAAATTCTAAAATTTCAGTTAGATTAGTAGAAACAAAGAGGACATGTTTTTCCCATTGAATTTTGTGTAACCACTGATTTTCATACATGGACCCCCTGGGGCAGACCAGCTTAAAACTATAGTTAAGCTAAGACTTTATGAATTAATTGTGTTCCATGCAGCCATAGGGATGGAATGGGAACATTCTGTAGGTGGGTTAAAGCTTTGGGTTCTGTTTGGTTTCCTCACAACCACGCCTGTATTTCATGAAGCTTTCCTTGGCAGTCCATTCCTTTGTTGTATTCTACTGCCAAAATGAAGCTTTATCTTCTTACAGCATTATTCCCTAAGCACAAGCTAGAACTGCACCAGGAAATCCATGTGAACCCTTGAAAATGAAACAGTTGCAAATTTAAATAAAGCTTCCATGACTTTAGAGGATTTGGGAACCCTGGCTGAAGGGATGGGTATCCGCCTCCCCTTGATCCCCAGACCTCCTTCGATGGCACCGGGCCCAGAGAGATAACTTCAGGTTGTGGACAAGGATGGGAGTCCCTGGGGAGACGGCTCGGCTGAGGGAAAAGAGCTCCTCAGTACGTTAAGGAGGGAGCATGAAGCTGACCCACACATGTGGTGACAGGTTCTCTTGGGGGGCTGCTCAGAAGAAAACATGTCTCCCAGATCCTGATCTGAAGGCAGTCTTTGAAAAGGACATCAGGCTACTAGTTTGTGTTTGTGTTGTTCCCTTAACTTAACTTGGTCCTAGTTTCTCTCTCTTCTATCTCACTCTTCATGTGGTCATGACTTTCTTCTTGGGTGACTGTTGCTGTCCAGTTTTTGCCTCCACTTACCCCATCCCTGCCTTGCTCAACCACCCCCATGCCAAAACATCATCAGGGTATTGGCGGGAAGAAAGGAGAGGAGGCAGCATTTGGTAAGGGGGCAAATGCAGAGAAAGAAAAATAAACAGCAAATACATGAACAATAAAAGACTTTTTTTTTTTTTAATTGTCTGTACCTCCCAATGGAGAAAAGATTGGGAAGGAGGAAACGGAGGGGGAGAATTTTCCATCTTAGAATCTATATACAACTGTATTGTTGGAATTTGTTTTTACGTTAGACACATATTTACTTTTGCATTTAAAAAATGAAAGTAGACAGAACCTGCTATTACACGGTCATTATTAATAGTACCAGCCAATGCTCTTCATCTCATCTAGCCCATCTGATTCATGAACTCATTTTGTGGGCTCGCCTTTACAGCTCCACCTTCTTTAAACCTGTGCTTGTCCATTGTGGAAACAAAAATGTAACCAGTAATCCCCTGCCGCTCTTCTTCTTTATGGCTCTCCTGCAGCCCTCATTGATCTGCTTTTCTACAGTTTGTTATTGTTAGGGTTTTTTTTTTTTAAATAAAATACTTGAGGGATGAATGCAACTCCTTGCTTCTGATGTGACCGATCTTGGTTTTCTGCCACCCTTTACTGAGCTAACACCCTGATGATTCTAGATTATTTTACGTCCACTGTATAGGACCACTACCCCCCACCCCCGGCCACGTGCCTTATTTCAATTGCTCCTTATTTCCTAAATTTCACCTCTGCTATTGCTGTTGACAACCTCACACCATCTTCGGACTCTTGACCTATCTTCCGTTTTTGGTAACATTCCCAGAACTAAACACACATGTTGGGAGACCAGTCTGAGAACAACTGGAGGCCGGGCAGGATGGGGGCGCCTGTCCTTCCACTTGCAGGCCTTACGATTCTGGACGCTACAGGATATGGAGAAATATGCCAAAACCTCCCATCCAGACTTCATTCACAGAGCCCTAAGCTGCCTGCGGGTTCTGAGCATCTGGGTAGCCACTCTCCACACCATGTTGGCCCCTTGGGCGTCTGTCTTCAGAATGTTTTCCAAACAGCCACATCTGCAAGCAAATATGATACTATACCCACTCAAAGTTGTTCCAACAATATGAGAATAAAAGATGACAATTATTAACCTGCCCTGTCATTTGCTAGAAAGGGTTGTTTACAATCGAGCCAAAGAAAAGCCACCAGACTTTTGTATCACAGCCAATGTCTAAACACGTTTGTCCTCAGAATGTCTCAAATTCCTTAAGTTTAAACCCATTAATATATAAACTGAGCCCTCTAAGGCCGCTCTCTCACCCACAGGCGCAAAACCACACGGAGCTACTCACCGAGCAATCTGTCAGCGGGTCCCTCATGTTGGAATGTTTTTCCTTCTGTCCTTTTACCTACGCTCCAGCGTTCAGCGTTCAAGAAAGTACAATCAAGACTGGGTGTGTCTTGGACTTCCCGCATTCAAAGGGCCTAGAGTGCGTCAGTCCCTGTCAAACACCCTGAGGAGGAAGTCCCGGCCCAGCACTTTTCATCCCGTTTGTTTCCTGAAAAAGCAAAGAACTGCTCTGGGTCAAGAGAGCTGGGCTGACATGTTGAGAATGACTTCTGTAAATACTTAGAGCTCAGAATACTGAGTCCTAAACTGCCTGACTTTGCGAGGAGGCCCAGAAGCCGTCAAGTATCCCAATAATTCGGGTGTTCGGGGTAGATACGGAGGACGCCCAGTCTCCCGGCCTACTGTATTTATCACATTTTAAAATTTTCTTTATTTCATGACGTTTTGGCGTGTTGGGGCCTTTCAGACCTGAGGAGGGACTGCCCCTCCTGGGGTTAGCTAATTCCCGGAGATAACAAACAACTTGCCTGTGAGAGTGACTTTGATATGCAAACTGACCAATCCTGAGCTCTGATGCCCCCAACCCCGTTCTTTATCTAACACACACACACACACACACACACACACACACACACGCAGTCACTATTCCCCTGAACCAAATCACCCCAGGGCCAGGTACCAAACAATTAGGACCACACTCACAGCACTATGACTATGTTTAGGAAAATGTCTAGAAAAGTCTATGGGGAGCAGGACACACATTAACCACCTCACAGGGCCTAACTCAACTCAACCCTCATTCTCAGAACTCATTCTCAGAACCGTCAATCTCCCTCCAAGAGGCCAAACTATGAAGTTAAGGAGGGTTTTCCTATGTTCACCCTCACTTTCTTGTTTATTATTACTCAAAGGAGTAAACAGTAAACTAGAAATCCACTATCAGCAGCTTATCATTCATTGCGCTCTCTGCACCCAGTCGTCAATCCATAGATTTCCAGCTAATGGCCTGTTGCCTTTCGGGGGCCATTTGCTGGACTGCGGGCACCTTTGGTATGACTGGCAGGCCCCCAGTCTGAGAGGAGCTCCATCAGGAGAAGCCAGTGGCACATTTCAGAGCTGCCCGGGGTGGGCAAACTCTATTCATCTACCCTAGGTATGCAGGCTCCTTCAAAGTCCCTAGAAATAAGGAATGAAGAGGAAGGGGTCACGGGGGGAAGAGATGCTATCTTGCAGTCAGATGGAGAAGAGTGCTCCATAGTCAGGGAATCATCATTCACACAGTGCTCTCCTCTTAGCTTCTCCCAAGGACGTTTACCACTGGAGGTTCCAACAAGGAGCAGTAGCAAGTAGGGGCGAGAATTAGATCAGGCCACTCGGCATTCTGAAAGACGTGTAGAGACAGGTTAAAAACTGAAGTTAATATGTCATTCGGATACCCACTGGGCAGCTTCCCAGCCACCGGAGATTGTAGATCAACTTGGCTGGAGCCTTGGTTCGAGGGTCTGGGGCAGCTCAGAGCCTTCCTTCTGATTTCCCAGGCTCTTGTTCTCATTTCAGCTCCAGCTCTGTTCAAAATGGGGAGATCGGCCTCCCTTGTTGGTTTGCACAGGAAATGCCATCACACCACAATTACTGGGATCTTCGTGGCCTATTGAAGATTGGTAGGGTGTTGCTGCCCCCATTGTCCTCATGTGTGTCTCTCCCAGCAGGCTGACTAGTTTTCCCTTAGGCTTCCTGACATCTGCTAAACTGAAATACCTTCTTGTGGCTACAGTATCCTCCTCACAGACTGCTTGAGGGCAGCAGGGTATTCGGGCTGAATCTGGCCTGAAACTAGACTTTGGCTATTTGTTGAGCTTTTCAGAGAGGTGTTTGAATCTGAAGAAGAAAAAAAAAATTGATTCTGGAGATCAGAAAGAGGGTTGTATTAGTTATCCATTTTCAGTGATGCTGTGTAACAAACAAACCCAGTGGCTTCAAATGGCACAGACCTTCCTTGGTTCACAGGTGTGTGGTTTAGCTGGGTGGTACTTTGGGTCTCCCCAGGATCCTCATGTGAAAGCAGGTCATCTACACACACTGCTGATCTTGGCTGGGCTTGACAGCAAGGCTCTTCGGGGTTCTGCTGGGCAGATGGCTGGCTGCAGGCTGAGGCGATTTTTCTTCAGCCAGTAGTCAAACCAGAGCTGTTCAAAGGGCCTGGTGAGGAGATGAGAGTGAGTAGAAGCACCCAAGACCTCTTGAGGTGCAGGCTTGGAACTGACACGTCATCACTTCAGCCACATTCGGCTGACCAAAGCCTTTCACAGACCAGCCCAGATTCATGGAGGTGGGGGAGATTTCACCCCTGGTGCAGAGAAGGCAGGGAATCGGGATTAGTTTTACATTAAATTCACTACAATGGTCAGTCAATATTTGTTCTTGAATGATTAAAAAGATAAGGCAGAAAAGACAATGGAGAGCATGGCTGCTACTGGCCATCCTCTCCCTTGCCCCAGTTCAGCCTCAGGGGACATGCTTGGAACTCTGGCAGAGACTGAGTTTGTGGAGAGAAATAAAGAATTAATTCTCTAATGACTTTAGACACAGACTTGGAGATTCATTCTTCCTTTTGACCCAAAGAACACAGCAAAGCACACTCACCCTGAGGTGGCTGGTGGGGGAGGAGCAAACAGCCAATCGGGCTCTCTAGGGTGTCTCCGGCACCAGAGGCTGTCACTAGTGAGGCACCTGGGCGTGAGTACTTTTGTCCTTGTGCCTCTGAGAACCCCTGTCCCCTGACTCCCAGATATGTTCCAGGGAGATGGGGAGGAGGGAGCTGAGTTCCTGTGCGAGCATGAGTGAGAAGAGCCTTGTAGTTTTGGAATTAATATTATGAGGAAGGAAGAACTCCTGCACTCTTCAAGGTCCATCTAGCCGCACTAAGACTCAAACTGACATGAGACCAATTAACAGGAGAAAATCAAATTTAATACTAGCATATGTACAGGAAGGCCACATAAGGAAATTCCAAAGACAATCAGGCAAAATGAGATATACATGTCGTTCTGAACTAAGGTGAAGAGGGCAAGGCTCTGGGTCTTCAAAGAGAGGAATGCAATTTTCAGGAAGAATAAAAAAAAGAGTAAATGTTTGGTAAATCAATGCTTGCTAGGCCACTCAGAGACAGTGGGACAAGGAGAAGGCTTTGAACAAATAGGACCTCTCAGGTTCCTCCCTGTCTGCCATCCCTAGTTTATATTGTAATGTAGTTATCTATCATGATAGCTCTCTTCCTGGAGCAGCTCCTCTGTCTAAATTCTTTTAGGCAGTAGTGGAGGAAGGTAAAGAGCTTTTCCTGAATCTGTGGGGTTTTGGTTACTTTTTAACTCAAAATCATCCTCACGTCAAATGGCCTATCTTGGGGCAGCCTGTCCTTGACTCGCATTGATAATAACATCATTCTCTATCTACGGGTAAATGAGAACTATATAAAGCGAAGCATCTCACAGAAGGAACACTAAAATGTTTGGTTCCTGAGGCATCCTTTTGAGTTCTTTGTCTTCAGGTTTGTCTCTGGCTTTTATACACTTTCTGTGGCTTCTTTCCAGTCCAGGTGCCCAACTTGACTCATTGACTGACATCTCAGACGTCGATCTTCCTGCTTCCTTTCCCTGACTATGCGTAGCATTTGCGTTCCTGGAGTGGCATCTCTGCAGAGAGAAAACTCGCAGTGGACTCCCTTGGGTCTAGTCTGGAAGCCACTTCACCATACTCCACTCAACCCATTCAGCACTGCCTCTGAGAGGAGTCAACAACAGAGTAACATTTGTTAAGTGCTTGTAAGCAGTTGTTGGGTATTGCTAATACAGAAAGACACAGGAGTTTGAATGTAATAGAGGTTAAGGGCAATTCATAACTTGCCTTGGAAGTTTCTTTAGACGCCAATGCATGTAAAAAAATTGGAAATGGAACAAACACCTGTCACTAGGGACCAATGAAACCACTGTGATAAAAAGTATGGCATTCCTCAAAAAATTAAAAATAGAAACACCATATGATCCAGTAAAATAGAAATACCATATGATCCAGTAATTTCAAAAAAATTAAAAATAGAAATACCATATGGTTCAGTAAATACTAGCTTTTTACCCAGACCAAAACACTAATTCAAAAAGACATATGCCCCCCTCTGCTTATTATAGCTTTATCTACAATGGCCAAGATATGGAAGCAATCCATGTCCATTGATCAATGAATGGATAAAGATGTGGTGTGAATGTATATGCACACACACACACACGCATGCCCACACACACACACGCAATGGACTATTACTCAGCCATAAAAAAGAATGAGATCTTGCCATTTGCAGTAGTATGGACGGACCTAGATATATAGGTATAGGCTAAATGAAATAAGTCAGGCAGAGAAAGATAAATACTATATGCTTTCACTTATATGTGGAATCTAAAAGACAAAACAAATGAACGAACAAGCAAAAGACTGAAGCAGACCCATAAATACAGAGAACAAGCTGATGATGATGGCCAGAGGAGAAGAGTGTGGGGAGATGGGCAAAGTGGGAGAAGGGGAGTGGGAGGTACAGGCTTCCAGTGACAACATGAATGAGTCACAAGAATGAAAGGCACAGCATAGGGAATATGTCAATAGTATTATAATAGCATTGTATGGGGACAGCTGGGATCTATACTTGTGGTGAACATAGCACATCATATAAACTTGTTGAATCACACTATATCGTACATCTAAGTAACATTGTGTATCAACTACACTTCAATAAAAATTAATTAAACAGTATCACAACCTGGTTAAATCCTTTATAGTAATATGAGCTCACATTTAGAGGACTTACCATCTGTCCAGTGCTATTCTAACTGCTTTACAGTACTAACTTATTTAATCCCCATGACAATAATTTGAGATAGATCTGTATTGTTTTCTTCTTTCTAATACACATAGGGACACTGGGGCACAGATGTCACTAAACCCCGAGACCTAACCTTACTGCTCTCTTACTTGTACCCACCCACCTTATCCCACATTTTTCCTTAAGTTCTTCTTTCCAGCTTATCTCTTAATTCAGGCAAAAGACCCTACAGGCAGGACATCCCAAAAGGGAAACTGAAACTACCCCTCAGGCAATAATAACTGCCCAGAGGAAGAGCTCTGGTGGCCCAGACCACCGAGACCAGTTTGAGGTAAACCCCCCCATTTGCACCTGTGCAGATGGACATGGAGTGACCTCTGGGATGACCAACAGTTACCTTTATCTCATTATTACCCTAAAATCTCTGCCCAAGGAAGAGCACACGCCTCGTTTGTATAACATGCAATGTTTCCTTAAGGCGCACGTGCAGCCTATGCCTGCCTCTATATAGGAACCCATTCACCCTTGCCTGGGGAGTCATGGCTTCGGAAGTTATGCCCCATGATCTCCTTATTTGCTGCAAATAAAATTTCCTTATGGGACAACTCACCTGGTGTAGTTTCTATGACTCACCAAGAAGAGAACTCACGTTGGTTACACAGGATGGTTAAATGACTTACCCAAGGTCGTGCAGTTAGTAGTGGTACAGCTGGGATTCATCTGACTCTAACACTTCCATGTTTTAGTTACTGCACTACACTGCCGGTCAACCCAAACAGTGGGATACAAAATACCCAAGAACTGACAACGGAGTATAAAATATTTACTTATACGTATTGACGTAGAAACAGGTTGCAAAAGAATAAGGACGATTCTAGTTTGGTACATATATAAGAAAAAAAGATCTGGACACACATACACTAGATAGACAATAGCATACCCCTGACAGTTGAGACTATGGAAGTCTCCTACTTGGCATACATTTCTGGATAATATTCACATCTGAACCAAGCATACATTGCTTTAGAAACAAAATAAGACAAATAACCCTTAAGAGAGAGTAACAGTCACACTAACTTTAATTTTTTTAAAGGAAAAACTGATCAGTGAAATGATGTCAGCCAGCCTTGTTAGTTCATACCTCCAGACTTTGCACAACGCGGGTCCCTTCTACCTCTATGTTGGCCTAGCTGACTTTGCATTCTCTCCAAAGCCCAGTTAGTGTCATTTTCCCCAGACAGTACACTCTCACCTTTGTCTACCATTATCCATTGCACATACCTCTTTTGATTCGTTTATCCCATTGTATTGAAATTATTAGTTTAAGGGTCTGCCTCCCACATTCCTCAGCCTGCTCTTTATAACAAAGTGCCTGGAGCAAGGAACTGTTCAATAAATACTTGTTTTCATTTCACCGGATTCCTTACTGAGAAAGTGACCTCATTAGCTAGTTCCTTTCCATTGACAAGACAGGCAACGTTGCTTATGGGCGGATCTCTATCTTCAGTTCTCAGGAAGCGGAGTTCAAAACATTGAGGGTGAAGATAAGTGTGACCTTCTGGGCAGGAACTCTAAAATGGGAAATGGCCCAAATGCACTTGAGAATCTCTGACACTCTTATTAAAAATGGCCTTGACAAACAGGAAACTGAGAAGGAATCAAAAGAATCCCCAAGGACCACTTAGAGAACTTGCTTGTAGATTTGTTGGTTAAAAAGGTAGAAAGAGATGAGATCAGAGTCTTGGGACCAAAGATAAAATCAAAGAGGGGTCTTATGCTAAGAATACATTTGAGAAAGCTGGAGTCTAAAATGAGCTATGTTTTGCAAACTTCGCTGAGCATGTCTAAGAGAATTTTCACTATTTCCCCAGCAAGAGGGATGTAAAGGGACAGCCCCTGGGCTTGGAGCAGCTGGCCTGTGTCCCCAGTGACAGAGTGAGCAGGAGGGCTGGGCTACACTGCCGGGTTCTAGGGCTCAGGGGGTCAGACAGAGAGGCTGGCCAGCAGCTCACCACATCTAAGCACCTTGACATACCTTGCCGGGGCCATCCCATTTCTGAGTCCTGGACGAAGCCGACTCCTTGCCTTGTCTGAGCTGACAGACTACAGATACCATCTCCGAGGCCACGTCAGGCCCCTGAGAACCACGGACAGTATTTACAAGACATGACACCACTCCCACCCATCACCCTCAGGGAGCAGCGTAGAAGCAATCTCATTCTGACTAAATTGCTTTTTTATTTTTAGTCTCTGGTTGCTACAGTGATTAGTGTGCCTAATTTCCATATCTTCCCAAAGCTGAAAAATACATTTCTAAAGCCTTGTCTTAATGCATACATTAAAAAAAAAAAAAAAAAGTAACTTTGCCTAAACCCTCAGGTTGGGGAAAAAAAATCCTTCTCATTTAGAAGCGCTAATGAGTGTTTTACGCTTAACAGGAGCAGGGAGGCACACAGGGATACCGGGATTGTCAACAGCCAGCCTGATCTGTAGCATCTGAGGTAACTCTTTTGCTCGGTTCATATTAATTACACTGGTTTTTAAAGCTGCACAAAATAAGCCTTTTTACCACTTTCTGCTTCATAAAGAATAACCTGCTTTTTAAATTGAAGTCCAAAGGGTCATAAGTAACTTTATAAACACATACTAGCCTTGCATTCGGTGTGCTTGGGTGAATTGTCACCGTGCGTGTCCCAGTTCCATATATATTAATTTAAAATCTCCAGGTGTTAATAGAGAATAAAGATGAAATTAAATAGACTAAATTGCCTCAGACAAATTAGCATACGTTTACTTTTCCCTCATAAGCTGTAGGAAATGAAGACTAATGGAGAACTAATTAATAATCAAGTCATCCTCTAGCCATGATCGATGGCTTTAACTTTGAAAAAGGAAAAGCACAAGAAGAATATTTTACAACCAAATGATGTTATATCTTCATTTGATCACCTATGTTAATAGTCATGTGCATTTACTTACATTTTTCTAAGCTCATCTAGGGCCAGTCTTAGAGATTTCGATTAACATGCACGTTGGAATGTCCAGGTTAGGACTGCTTCAGTCTCCAGGGCAAAATAGGAGTTTGACAGCCTTGCATATGTAAATAAAATGTCACCTGTGGGATTTATTTGTCTTTTCCACCTTGGTTATATATCCATGTTATAAATCATCAATTTGTAGTTATTTCCTATAAATCACTGCCAGGTTATGAAGATAGAACCTCAGAAAGAAAACGAAAGCTCTCCAAGTGGTTATTCATTGTGGTGCCTTCCGTACCCAGAGCTGAGGGGCTGGCGATGAGCATGGAGACGAGAGGGAGTTTCACACATTTGGAATTTCGTATGATGTGCCTGCATTATCTATTCGGACGTAGAAACTGATGTATTGGTTAAAGCCATCGCATACCTCTGGGACTGAGGGCACACGGGGTTTGAAGCATGTTTACTCAGAACTTAGGTTCAACCAACCAGTTCCATGTACGTGCTTAAAAACACTTCCCCTTCTGTCTTCATGCTCAAGTTATTTCACCCGTTAGCTTCTCCCCCAACCGGAAATGGTTCTCCAGAAAATTACTCTTTCTGTCTTTTTGCATCTCCATAGCATTTTATACAATTGATAATTAATTGATGATTACTCACTCACTCACTCATTCTGTGGGGTTTTCATGCAGCATCCTCTCTGCTCCAGGCATAATGAGGTATCCAACGACAAATAAATTCTAATCCTTCTTACAGGGAGCTCAGTACGATGAAGGAAGGACATATAATACTGTGATAGATTATATAAAAGAGGTCTGCACAGAAATGTGATGGGAATTCCAAAGAGGTACCCAGCTCATCCCGGCTGGGAAAGGGGAGATGCCAGAAAACACAGGTGAGAGTTGGTCACACCTGCTGGGGGGCACATATTAATTGTGTGTTAGTGCATTTGGGGAATTATAAATCACACAAGAATTCTTTGAGCACACAGCATGGGGGACCTTGCCATGGACCTTATAGTTAGTAAGGCTGAAGTGATACAGAGCCTAGACAGCGAAAGATTCGGGCGCCATGTTTTGACTTTAACCCAAAGGTAATTAGAGCCATATAGGAGTCTTTTTCCATATAGGTTTTTAAAGACATCGTGATATTCAGATGTGCATTGTAGACTAATCACTCCGACAACAGCACGGAGACTCAAAAAGACTGAGCTAAGAATCAGGAAGAGAGGGAGCCTGTTGCCGGGAACCAGGGGAAAAATGGCGAGGCCTTAACTAACACGGAGAGAAAGGGGTAGAGTTTTAAAATGGAACCAGCAGGACTCAGTGATGGATTGGATCGGGAGTAAACAGTAAAGGAGTGAGAGGCTCTAGAGCAAAGCCCAGGATTCTGGTATCCTCCCTAAAATCCTCTGTGGGAGGCACCAGAGGGTAGGAATTAATAATAATATAGGCTTTGGAGTGTGAAAAATGTGGGTTCAAAAGTTGGTTGTACTACACATTAGTATGCTTATTTGGGGGAATTTTTTTTTTTTTAAGATTTTTATTTATTTGTCAGAGAGAGAGAGAGCACAAGCAGGGAGAGGGGCAGAGGCAGAGGGAGAAGCAAGCTCCCCACCAAGCAAGGAGCCCAATGTGGGACTTGATCCCAGGATCCTGAGCCAAAGGCAGACGCTTAACTGACTGAGCCACCCCGGTGTCCTGGGGGATATTTCCTAACCCTTTTAAGCTTTGGTTTTCTGATATGCAAACTGGAAGAAAAAATATCACATGCTTCATAGCAGAGTATGCGTAATAAATGTTCAATGAACAGTATTTGTTATTACTGTTACCATTTTAACTTATTTTGGCATAATAAGGCATTATTAAAGATGATTGCTTATTATACATGTAAAGCATTGATGAATACAACTACTATAATTCAAAAACTTGCAAAAACTAACGTGACTACTCACCAAACAATTTAGAATTCTTTTATTTTTTTTTAAGATTTTTAAAATTTATTTATTTGAGAGTGAGAGTGAGAGAGAGCGAGAGCAAGAGAGATCACAAGCAGGGACAAGGGTAGAGAGGGAAGCAGACTCCCTGCTGAGCAAGGGAGCCTGATGCAGGACTCGATCCCAGGACCCTAGGATCATGACCTGAACTGAAGGCAGCCACTTAACCAAATGAGCCACCCAGGTACCTGAAACAATTTTGAATTCTTGAGAAGTTTTAGCTAACACATTTTCTTCTTTCACTAAATTTCCCTTTAATAGGCTGAGGGAGGCATTTTGTATTATTACTTTATTGTTCTTGAAACTCAAAGATGGCATTCTCATTTTTTAAAAGAGTCCTTACTGCACCTAAATATTTGAAAATTTCTTGAGATATTATTAGGGTTTTGAAAACAAAGATATTGATTTAAAAAATTATCTCAAAGTTACAGGCAAATTGCAAGTTCAGGACACAGAATTTTTTTCTTTTTTTACATCTTAGTATTTAGCGTGTATTTACTACAAATAAGGACATTCTTCAACAAAACCACAATACAACCGTCAACGGCAGGAAATTAACATTGATTGATTACCACAATCTACTCCTCAGTTCCACCAATTGTCCTAATTACATTCTCCATAGCAACAGGCTCCAATTCAGAATCCTGCTTTGCATTCAGTTGTCACGTCTCTTCAGTGTCTCCTTCGCTCTGGAAGTTTTCAGTCTTTGGTTGACTTTCATGCCATTGACATATTTGAAGATTACCAATTAATTATTTGTAGAATGCCCCTCAATTTGCATGGATCTGATAAATGCATCTTTGGCAGGAGTATCACAGAAGTGATGCCACTTTCCTACTGCATCCAATCAAGTGACTCAGGATTTCATTTGTCCCATTACTGATGACATTTACTTGATTAGGATGCTGTCTGCCAGGCTTCTTGGCTGTGAAATGACTACTTTCACCTTTATAGTTAATAAATATTTTGTGGGGAGGTACCATGAAACTAAGCAAATACCTCATTCCTTTCAGTTTAAAGTTTAAACTTTCAGTTTATTCATTTGTTAATTTACATGAATTCGGTTTCCCTTGTTATTCAATGCATTATAATCAATTACTATGATTCATTTAGGTGCACGAAGTGTCTCAGATTTGGCCAGTGAGAGGCCCTACAACTTGGTTTTGCATCCTTAAACTATTTCCCCAACATTCTTTGCGCACTTTCTTGCTTCCTGGCTCAAAATATCCTCCCTTTCAACCTGTGCTATCCTGCCCAGCCCAAGATTCAGCCACTTCTTCAGGAGGCTGGTTCCTTTCAGTGGAAAATGGACTTAGGATGGATTAAAAACCAATACCTGGGGTCCTAGCTGCACTGGCCAGGGAGTCACGGGTGGACAGCTGGGAATGTATTGAGATACACTCACATACACCCAGAGATATGTTTACCTCTGCACTTATATTGATATCTGCCTACATATTGAAAGCCATGACTTTACATGGATGCTTATAATAATTTTAATCCAATACTATACTTATTCCCTTTTCTTCTGCTCCATATGTGTAATTCCCTTTTCTCCCAGTAAGACGTTGGCTTCGATTATTGTTCCATTCCCCTGCATACAGCCGTTCTCCTACTGCAGCCACTCTGACTTTCCATGCTCTGACTTCCCATCCAGGGTGCTTCCCCACAGGCCTGCCCTCGTCATCCTGCCTAGGCTTGATAACAGATGTTGGGCCCCCTCTGCGCCCCACGCTGATCCTCTGGGCTGTACTACCCTCCTCTGCAGACACTCCCGTAAGTCCACGTGGCCTTCAGCACTCCACGCTGGGCCACCACGTGTCCCTCACCTGGCAGAAACATCTGCCCTGCTTTGTCCCATCTGAGAGCTTTGGAACTGAACAGTTCAGGAAGAGAAGGGAAGGAAGAGAGAAAGAGGCAGAAGGGAGGCCGAGAATTCTCATTAACACACTGTATTTCTTCCTATCTTTGTTACTGCAGAGTTCTTTGCTGACTTAGCTTTTTCCTCTACCCCTCTAGTGTAGGGATGTCCCAGGGTTCTGCCTTAGCAGGCAATGGAGAAATGCCCCAGAGCTCTGGCCGAGTTATTTGTATTGCTGCCTACTGGGTCTGAGCCCGAGGCAAGGTTCTCCTTCTCTTTGTGCACCCAGCTCTTGATCTGAAATAATGGAAGTAATGATGGTACCTAGTTACAGTCCGTCTTGCCAATTTTTGGTAGATATTTCCAAATGAACGAACTCATGAGCTCAAATTCAAAATGTAGACGTTAACTCATTTTTTCCTTCCAAAACTTCTTTATCTTCCTGAAACTCCTATTTCTGTAAATACAGACATCCATTCTACAAGCATTTATCGAGTGCTAACTATGTAGCTAATGTGTTGGCTAAGGATCCAGATAGAAAAAGCAAGGTCTTTGCCCCCAGGTTGCTTACAGCCCAGCGAGGGGGAGTGTGATAAGTACTCTGATGGAGTTCAATGGTCGCCCTTTTCTTCTCTAGGAAGAGCACCACATTCCAAGCGACTAAGGCTTTCCGGGAGGAGGAATCCTGTGTTAATCTTGAAGGCCATATGAGAGTTAGCTCTACGGAAAAGAGGTAAAAGGCCTTCGAGGCAGAGTGGGGCCACTGTGCTGGAGATGTAACATAGCATAGCCCGTCTGAGACCACGGACTCGGGACCTGGTCAAGAGGTGTGGGGAGGGATGAGGATAGACTGAAGGACATCAGTGGTCAGGCCACAAAGAGGCAGAGGCAATGCTTAGGGACTTGTTCCCTGGTTTGCACCATGCCCTCTGTCTCCAGTGCCCTTCCTCTTCCCACTTGACTCATCCAAATTCTTTCTTGGCTTTCACCTTAAAGTCTTTTTCGTCTGATTCTGCAGCAACTTCTCCCTCCTCTGAACTTTTCTGTGATTACTGTGATTTTCTGTGATTACTATCCTAACAATAAATTTGATAAGATGATAATGATAATGTCATGTCTATAGAGTAATTATCATTTTCAAATTATAAAGGCAAAAATTATCATTTTGCCTTTATCATAGACTTTGATCTGCATAACAGAACAAGTATCATTTCTTTCAGTGCCCCCTTGATTTGTTAAAATAATCACTGCTTGTGCTCAGCTGGATGGAGAGCCCCTTCTCTTCATAGCTTTGCCTCTGGCTTATTTGTATCTCTCACGATGCCCCACCCAATGGCTCATGGAGAGTTGTGCTCAGTACACACATTGACTTCATTTCAATGTGCATTTTATTGAATTCATTAGCACTGCGGTTCTGTGTGTTTGCAATTAACATGGTATACACTGTTTTGTACTTCCTCAGAAATGACTTAACAAGTGAATAACCAAGAAATGGTAGTGGGGATATAGTATGTCAGAGTTCTGTTCTATGAACAGTCTAGTGGCTTCAACAGAGAGAGAGAACACTATTTTTAAAGACTCTAGGGACCCTTTTGAGCTCATCTTTGGTGATGTGGCTCCAAGTAGCCTAGCATCCTATACATTGTTTGCTGGCTGGCTGACTGGGTAGTTACTAGCGTCCTGGTTGAACAAAATTAATAGGAACTGAGAGTTTAATCCTGATGAATCTAACTTACGGCTATGACTCCCCAAAAGGAGGGCTGGTGACTGCCGTTTTATTTCCTAGTTGTTCCTCATCTGTAGTATCCCATCCCTCATTCACCCCCTAGGAGTATTTCCCTATGAGATTTCCAGCCCATTCTTAAAATCCAAACCACTGAAGAACTAGTTTCACAACCTACATATCTTTTCTCCTTCTAGTCTGCAATACACTGAATTATTGAACTGCACGCACTGATGCCTTTTAAACCTGTGTTCTGGCTTATACCTTGGCGCTTGCAAGCTCCTTGGGTGAAGTTGGAGAAGGAGGTGTGTGCTCTGTGAACTGGAACAAGACAGTGAACTTGGACAATTGAGTTCAGTCATTGGCATAGAAGATTTATTGAGGATCTTTCCAAAGAAGGGCTCCTGATGTAGTTGAGAGCCCTGAAATCTAATCTCAACAAGAGGGGGACTAGAGATAAACACTACAGGGGTGGAAGTCCGAGATCTGTAAGGAGAATGAAAGCAGGTAGATAAGGAAAGCCAAGGACAGTTGAAATGCAGTAGGACTCAAAGCAGCCTGTCTTCAGAAACAAAGGCAAACATTGGAAGAAGCATAAGGTACTGGGAAGGTATGTCTAAGTTTTGAAATTAATCAGGTCTGGGTCAAATCTCAACTCGACCGTTTGTTAGTTGGGTGACGGAAAATAAGTCACTAACTCTTCCGAGCCACAATCCCTGTTACTGATGACACGTGGTGGAGGCGTGCTGGTGAACGCCTGGCTGTGGCTTACCCAAATAGATAAACCCATGAATAAAACCCTGATTTGCAGCTTCTGCGAAACCAGGCAGGCTCGCTCAGAAGCTCTAAAACCTACCAACAGCAAGGATGGTTGCTGGATGTACGTCTCCCCCAGAGGGGTGTTTTGGAAATTGCGGTCATCCATCAATACACCAGCCCTGAGCGGCCTTGGAACCACACAAAGAAAGGTGCGAACAGTAAGTAACAACAACAAAGAACGCCATTTAGTCGGGAAGTCTGCCCTCTCCCTAAGGCTCTCCCCTGGCTGATGGCGGCCCATCGGTCATATTTTTCAAGCTGCTTTCCTCAGAGGAAACCTGGAGGCTCTTCCTGTCCTGGGTCTCAGCATCTTTGCGGCAAAAGCTTCCGCCTCTCGTTCTCTGCCCACACTTAGTGTATTGCCCGTGGATTGAAGCCTCAGTAGCCCTTCGTCCTTTATTTCTTCCAGTGGTGACGTGCTCATCACCCCACCTGGTCATGGGGTGCCCAGAACAGCCCTGAAGTCACCGCTGACCCACACAAAGTTGGTTTTCTCCGTCATGGTTGGGATGGGTATGGTTTCTCTCTCATCAAAGAGGACAACAGACGAGATTGTGCTGCCCCCTGCTTTGATCCCTGAAGGGTTTCCCATCACTCTTACCCTGACACTTGCTCTCCTCACCATGGGACGCAGGCCCTATGTGATCTGCCCCTTCCTAAATCTTAGAATGTGATCACCCACACTCTCCACTTCGTTTCTTTTGCTTCATCACATTGGCCTTCTTACTGCAACTCAAAATTTCCAGTCTATTCCTGTCTTAGAGCCTTTGTGTTTCTAGCCCCCACTGCCTGGTCTGTGACCACCTAAGACCCTGACCCGAGCAGTTCCTGTCCATCAGGTCTCAGCCCGAGTCACCTGTCCATGAGGTGTCAGAGACCGTCCAGTCTGAAGAGCCCTGGAAGTCACCACATGATCACTTTGTTTCCCCATGACTTTTGTTCTTGGTCACTGTGTGAAATTACCTTGTATGATGGGCAGACTTATGTCTCCCGAAATTCACGTTCAATTCCTAGCCCCTGTATCCCAGGAGGTTACTGTATTGGGAGACAGGGCTTTTAGAGAGATAATTAGGTAACTTTTCCATTTATGCATTCTGTGTACACAACCCTAAAAGCTCCAGAAATAGAGTGCATATATGAATCAATATTTATTGCAGAAGATAGAGGATGTTAACTTTCTCCAAATTACAATACCCTTGAAACTTTGCTTTGTCCCTTTTGTTGGAAAAATGAAACTAATATAAAAATTTCATCAATGGTGAAAAAGATTAAGGTAAAATGGAGCCTTCAGGGGGAGCCCCAATCCAATATGGCTGCCATCCTTAAAAGAAGGGATTAGGACACAGACAGATGCACAGAGGAGTGACTGTGTGACAGCACAGTGAGAAGGCCAGCTAAGAAGACAGGCTGTAGAAGAAATTAACCCTGCTGACTAGACTTCCAGCCTCCAGAACTGGGGAAAATAAATTGCCGGTGTTCAAGTAACCCAGCAACCTAACACTCTGCACTTCTTTGTTTTGTTTTCTTTCTCTTCCTAGATTGTCCCGTGAAAGAAGGAACCGCATCTGTATTTTCTACCCTTCGTCTTTAGTGCCATAACCATTCCTGGCACCTGGTAGGCCCTCTATAAATATTTTTAAGTGATCGAATGATGCAGTCAGGAACCCAAGCCTTTGTTGTTCAAGTTATCTTTGGCCATACAAATATTTTCATCATTCATTAAGTGAAAAAAACGACCCAGCCTCTTGGGTAAAGAATTGCTTCAAAACTTAGTCATGAGGGTGCCTGGGTGGCTCAGTGGGTTAAGCCTCTGCCTTCGGCTTACGTCATGATCTCAGGGTCCTGGGATCGAGCCCCGCATCGGGCTCTCTGCTCAGCGGGGAGCCGGTTTCCTTCCCTCTCTCTCTGTCTGCCTCTCTGCATGCTTGTGATCTCTCTCTCTGTCAAATAAATAAATAAAATCTTTTAAAAAACCCAAAAAACAAAAAACACTTAGTCACGAGCACCAGAGCTTAGAGCTTTCATGATTCTGTTCCATGAGTGCTCCGGCAATTCAGCTCCTTCTCCTCAGTTCTTGTGTTTCTAGACACTTCTCCAGCCTCAGACCTCCATCCTCCTCCCCTGATGTGCTTTATCCCTGGGTCTGGGAGGCTGGTACCACAGGCGGCTTCTCTAACTTGAGCACGGCCACAATGCCTCTCGGCTGCTGTGCTGAGAGAAGCTGCATCCCCCACCCCCCAACACACACAACAGCAATGCCAAGTTCAGAGCCAGAGACCAAGTGCTTTCTCACGCTCATCTTGTTTCCTCAACAGAGGGCAGGTTAACTGCTAAGAGCTCGCATCTTACCAATGCTCTCTTTAGTGGGTTCATTTGTTTCTCCCACAAACATTTGCTGTGTGTCATTCTGTGCCAGGCTCCATGGGAATGCAGGAACGCCAGCCTGATGCGGGCTCCTCTGTTTTCTCCCCACCAGGTCTCTGCTCTATCCAGTGAGGGACTGACCCCTTCCACCTGCATCTTCTGTGGTTCCCACCGACAACTTTCTGAGTTCAGCCAGTGGGGGCGGAGGCATGAGAAAGCAGGGAGAGAGGTGTCAGCGTCTTTGCTCCCCAGCCCACAGCACAGCCTCTCCTCCAAGATGCTCTCTCTCATTGACATCTGGTCCCTGCCCAGAGTGCTAACGGCTCTCCATGCTTGCTGGCCTCTGGGCGCTTTACCTTTCCTAATCTTGCCCACTCCTCTGACACCAGTCTTTTTCTTGAAGTTTCTCCAAAGGAATCATCTGACGATGACTTTCTGTTTCCTGCCTAGATAGACAGTCTGTATCCTGACAGATACAAACTTTATATAATTTTTTAACTTCAGTGTTTAGGAATGGTAGAAACTTTGTTTCCTCGTGCTACAGCGGCTTTGGGGAGAATCAAGGGTGTGGCCCTCAGGCTTCGGTCACCACGGTCATTGGTTCTGAGGGATCACCTTGCATCCTGGTAGATCCAGGTGTCCGACCCCCATGGCTGGCTGTCATGCCGTCTGTCACTCTTGTCGGTACTGTGGCTGCTGCTCCTGGTGAAGCAAGTGCAGGGCTGGTGGAAACAGAATCGGGGGCAGAAATACCATGTGCCGAAGCTGGATGTGGCAGCCCCAGGAGTCAGGGGCCCGGAGATGCTGAGCCATGATATGGCTAATTGCGAGATGATACTTTGCTTACAGAACTCTAAGAGTTCATGGCTTCCCAAAGTGGCATAGTAGCCTGTAGCCTATCTTTCTCTGCCTTGGAGGAATTTTGGTAGTTTATTAGGCTAACTCATGCTTGCAATCAGATTGTGGTTGGGGGTGGCTATAATATTGGTAAGATTTTTAATAGGGCATCTGCTTTATTTTCCATAATACTGGTGGGGGCATAGTGGGGTGTCTGGTTGAATGTCAGTGCTATTTTTATGGCTCTGGAGATATTAGATGACATAAGCTTAGAGTGGACGAGCAGCTGGGGAAGACAGTGTTACACAGGAAATGCATAGAAAGAGGGAAAGAAGCCCTAACAAAGGAGGGCATGGGCTCAGAGAACATATCAGTCAAGCTCCTTTGAGCTGTGCATACACTGACAGGGATGGGTCTGGGTGTGCTGTGCTCTGGGTGGTTTGTCCTAAGAGCTTTTTGTCATGATTTAGAAAAATCAGCGCAGTCTGATATATGTGAACTCTTATCTCTATAAATAATATTTAATATTTTTCCAGAATGAAGCACTACACATAAATGTAACATTAAAGTTTTTATATCTTAATTTCCAAAGAGATAGTGCAACCTATTATATATATATATCACACACAAATGTGTTAACTATGTTAAATTAATATTTATTAAGCGGAGCACATGGTGTCAGATGGTGAACTGAAGCTCAGCAAGAGACCACAAGAGAACTTGAAATAGGTTTAGTATTCACATGGCTTGCCTCGAAGGACCACACGGGTTGGTGACGGCAGGGTGAAGACTGGGACAGGACCTGGGGCACGTGCCTTCATTAGGGTCTGTGAGTAGAGCGCTTTGGGCTTCCTGGGCTAAGGCTGGATGGGTCAATACAAAAGAGTGGGGTTTTGGTAAACCCCATGGCGGTCTTACTAGGAGCAACATAAGGCCTTCAAGGCACTGGAAGGGGAGACTGTTGATCACAGGGGCTACTGGGGAGGTCATATCAGGGACTTGCATTTGCTTGTGAGTCTCAGGGCTGCTCTGCAGGGTGTGCACCTGTTTGAGGGGCTAGGGTCAGTTTAGGGTCCCTGCAGCACACCTTGCAAACAAAATGGATACTGGGACAGCAATACTATAGAATAGCTTAGCTAAATTCCTGACAAGATAGAGATATATATGTTGTATGTTATATATATGTAGCCATATATACACACACACACAAACACACACAAACACACACATATATGACATATAAATATAATACTACCTTTTCAGTAATCATAATGGTAACTGGAATTTAAGGAAAGTTTGCAAGAAACTAGGGATGATGTGTGTCCTGAAATAAATCCTGTCCAGGATGATGAGACATATTACCCACAGCAGCCGAAGAGTGCTTAGAGAAAATGTCATTGACACTTGACTCTTAATACTTATCTTTATTATGAAAAGTGTTTCCAAAGTAAAATGATCCTCATAATGATTGCTTCCAGAGATCAAGAATGAATAATTATATTTTCATATAAAAATCAGCAAAACACAGTAACAATACATAAAATAATTCTAATTGGCTAACAGTACATCATTCCATTTCTGACAGAGATGCTCAAGCACTGAATTGCCTTAAGAAAACAAGTTAAGCTTTTGTCACTTATCCTATTTCTCACTGCAAATTGAAAAAAAAAAAAAGAAAATACAATCCCCAACGAACCCTCTCCCCTTGCTTGGCCACAAATGGCTATGGAGGTAACCAATTCTATGGGCACACCAAGAGCTGATGAGAATCATAGGCTTAGAGGCTTGACGGAACTTTTGGAAATCAAACTTGGAGGGGGTATTCCATCTTTAATGAGTCTCTAAGTTAAACTCCCAGAATTGCCACAGAACTGTTGCTATTATAGAGCTCATTTATCTTTGGCAACTAATCTTTAAACGCCTCTAATTTTTTAAGGGCAGTTTTATGACAGTTTAGAAAAATCACTGTAGATCCAAGAGAAAAAAAAATGATCTCTCTAAGATCTAATTTTTCACTTAACATAGAAATCATACCAACAGCTGTTGTCCCTGGTTTCCAGGCCATGCAACATATAGCAAAACAGGAAACCAAGCTTTCATGGGCCTCTGGAGGAAAACAAGCTTACGACGGCCCAATACTTTTTAAGAAAAATGGAATCATTCGGAGAAAAGAAGTGTGGTCAACCACTGATCCAAAGTCTGTTGGGAAGTTGATGGCAGATAAGTGACAATATTTTGGTTTCTTCTTATCAAGAGTTCCAGGAGGCTGAGAGGAATGTGGGTGGATGAGATGAACAGATAGATCTTGGGCTAACCGACCCCTCCCATCAGTTCCTGGCAATCTTGAGAAGACCTAGTCTTGTGAAGACTCCATAGGACAGGCCATCTGGCTGCAGAGACTTTTATTTGTTTGAGCTGATGGGGTCCTAGTTGTGGCCCTTTGCTAAGCCATTCCTTTCAAAGGCTTCGAGGCTGAACTTCAGTTACAAAGACCTGGAAAAGGTTCAGGTTCTCCTTTCCGTGTCTGCGGAGCTTACAAACTGTTCCTTATAATGCTTTATGCTCTCTAATCAAGTTTTCTCCATGAAAACCAGCATCAGCGATGTTCCCTCTGAATATATATGAGAGACATTAAAACTGCACAGAGTGGACAAATGGATAGGCCTCCCCAGCGTCCACTAAGTGTCCCTTAGAGGAAGGGAGGGGACCGTATACATAAAGGTGGACCACAGGGTCCTTCTCTGGCCTGCTTCCATCAAGAACTACTGTGGCCACAGTGAACCAGTACCAATTACTATCTGCTGCATTATGCATGACTTCAAGAACTGTTACGATTACTGAGGGTATTCCTTTCATGAACAGCATGCTGGAGAGCAACTGTAATAACCAGAGCTAGCTGCATTTTCTCATCCCACACGAGTTACCTAAAAACTGAAGCGGCTTGTCATCACTTTCTCATCAGGCTGAGTTTGACCTAGTTTGGTTTTTTCTTAATTGAATGTTCTAAAGATTTCAGGGATACTATTTATCTACAAAGCAGAATCAGCCTAAGACAAAGAAAAAAAAAGTAAGCTAATTAGTATCTTAAGACCTCAACTATCAAAGGAAATGTAAACATTTAACCTTTTGTTTCTAAAGGATTTCTTGAAGCCTCTCTGGACATTAACGACATCATCACATACACAAACAAACAGAATCTCTTAACACCTTTGGAATTATTCTGTACACTTCAAATTAGGAAAAAACACTCAAATATTCAGGCAACTTTGGCATTAACATTTCTGAGAAAGGGACAAAAATAACTACCAATACAAAGTCATGAACAGAATGGGAACAATCATGGGGGTCCATAAAGTTTTCTCGGAAGAGCTCTTTTGCAAAGACTCAGGGGGACTGAAATCTCCTTTTTTACATCAGCCCAAATAACGATGAGGTTCAAACACATGAAGTGGGAGATCCAGGCCCTTTCTGCCTCATGTGAAAGCATGTAGTTCACTCAAACCCAACCTCTACCAAATACTCAGAATGGAAAGTTGGCAACAGAACGGGACATTTTGAGGTTCACCCACCATTTTGGCTAAACATGGTCTGATTTAATCTCACTAAAGAGTGATTTCTCTCACCCAACTGCCTGCTTTCTTTGGGGAGTCTACCTTTCTTCCTAGCCCATCATTCTCTGATACCTGTTTATCTGATGATACCTGTTTATCTGATGGTACCTCAGGACACCATCTGTCTAGCAGCCTGGCAGGAGTTGGATGATAACAAAACCTTGGGGTGAAACAGAAACCATATGCTTTTTCCCCAACATTCAGCTTAATCATCCAAAATACTGATAGTTATTCAATTCTCCACAAGTGTACCACTAAATTTGGAAATGTGAACTACATTTGGCTTATATGCTGACCTTAGGCCCTCTGTGATCTTAGCCCGAGGCAAGAGAAAGGATCCTACCAACTCTCAGCTGGGTGAGTGGCATGAACAGGAAGTTGAGAGGGAGGTGGGAAGTTTCTCTTATATATAGTGGATAGTGATAAGAATAGTGATAGTGATAGTGATAAGATAAGATAGTGATAAGATAAGATAGTGATAAGAATATGGATAAGGATAGTGAAAAGAATATGGATAAGGATGAGTCAGTGCTCTTTTGGTTTTATGTTTTTGGAGAAACATAAATGTACATACATAGATCACACACTGTCCTATCATTTATTGACCCAAGGCCAAATTCTACTTGTTTTCTACTTTTTTTCTCCACTAAGAGATCTAGAAAAGCTATATAGCATTAGAGAATAAAATATTACTTTTTCTAGACTCCTTCCTATACACCCCTTGGTACCCTGGAAAGGTTTGAATATGACCAGGAGGAAGGAGCTATCAACACCGGCTAAGGTAATTAATGGAAAACAACACTGTCAGTAACCTACAGCTGCATATACAAAACGTACTTCCAAAGCTATGGCCTGGCACAAGTAGAAGATAAGATATCACACATATTTTTCTCTCTCAGTCTTATCATGCCACCATGATAAGGGGGAGGAGTAGACAGAAATAGATTATTTTGCATCTTAACAGGTCTACAAACACCACTTTGATTAATCAAAAAGAACTCTTTGCCCTAAAATGCAAAATGAAATAAAAATTTATAGATACCTAGGGGACTGTGTTAAGTGAACGTCACTGGTCACTGAGGCTCCGAGTGTTCTCAGTCCTCCTTCCAAGGGACTTTTGGGAAAAACAAAAAATTGCTTAGATTTGCCTTTACTAAGGACAGACTCGGTTTACTTCTTTCCATGCAACTCCGCCAAACCATTAATTTATGAGCCAATCTTTTGAAATTATTCTTCTGTGGTAGAGTATTAGATGACCCGAATTTAAACACATGGTGGTTCTCTGGTTTATTTCTCCCTTTTGAAACTTGCCCCAGGCACTACAGCAAGGTACAACTCACTCTTCTTTCCCATAGTTTAGTTGATAAGAAAGGAAACTTGCACCATCTCCACATTTTTCAGCTGTAATATGGTGTTTCATTTTATATATCTGCATTTTAGCAGATGTTCAGATGACTAAGAAGAAATTTTGATGTTTTATGACTGGTCTCAAACCATCCACAAATTACACTCCTAAACATACCCCTGTTTTGTGAAATAAAATAACAAGGTTTTACGAGAAGAATTAGTTGCATCGTTTTCTCAATAAACAAGCAGACTTATGTCTAAGGCTCTTCAATTATCATTATGGACCTTATCAGAAACAGACTATTTCATATGTAGGTGGGGAAAGATTTAATACTATGGTGTGAGGTTTTTTCTGCTTGGGAGCATTATCTTAACTATTAACGCACAGGTTGCAAATTGTGGGCACAAAGATTTATTTCAATTTTTTCAAAAGTTTGAATCGAATGTGAATGGCTGTAAGCAGGACACGCACTCCTTAGTATTTCTGATGCTGCGGTCTTTACTATCCCCTAACTCACACATTTATGCTAATTCCTACATTGTGGTGTTAGACTCTTGTTTTGTTTTGTTTATGAAATAAGTGTTTGTAATACCTTTTTATTCCCCCTTACTAAAAGTTGGAAGGGAAGAGATAAAATCTTTGGCTTATGTGAATGGTTTCCTTATTTATACATAAATAACACTGCTGTGTAAGGAGACTATAGCAACTTATTTTCAGCAGTCTTTCTCATTGCTGATATTGCCACAGTTCAGTAGAATTTTAATTATTTTTTTGGAAATAGCTCCGTTTGAATAAAAACTCCTGGAAACCGAACAAGTCTTCAAAGAAGCAAACCAGAGGGTTTCAGTGCAACACCGCTCGGTTTCTAGCAACAGGAGAGTCAGTCTGGGTCATATTTAAGGAGAAAAGACAAACAGTAAAATTGTCCTTCTCCCATTGGCTTTATTTTGCTCAGAAAAATCCAAACACCAAGATCAAATACTAGATAGCGCACTTCCTCGAAGGCTGGCTGCAAGAAAGCGCTTCGGGCTACGGCTGACCTTTGCCAGCTGTTCAAAGTCTCCTTTGCTGCACCAAAATATACTTAGCTACTTTTTTTTTTTCATGACATGACAGGAGGTTGTGGCAATTATAGGGGTAGTGCTGAAATCTGGTTGAAATCAGCTTTCTCTTTGTTATTCTCAGAACATGGGACAAATTCCCAGTAGTAAGAGCAATTTCATTGTCTCTAACTATGACCTTAAGCAAAGGTCTTCCTTTCAGAGCCAGAGCACTGACCTCATAAGAGGGAATAAAAACAACATCAACAAAAACACACAAACACACACAAACCTCTGTAACCTACAAAGTTCATCTCCAGCTGGCTACCGTACTCACTGGGGATATCCTGGCCGTGTGCATAAGAAATGATGTCTATTCCATAGCAATTTAATACAAAACAATTTTTTAAAGTTCTCAGAAAACCATACTCTTTAATTTGAGCTGTGCGAATCAACCATGAAGAGTGGCAATTAAAAAGCCTAGCTCATCCTGCTTAAACTTTACACAGGGAAAATGGTCACTGAGGCTCTATAGGCAATTTCAAAACAGGCACAGTAACACAAAGAAAGCAAACCTATTTGGAGCAGTACGAGAATCTTGCACTGGGTTTTGCGTGCTCTAAGTGACAAGGTAAGCTGAGACTCCTATCAAACTGAGTTACAGCAATAGAAAGGGGTAGAAGCACATGGAGCATCTCCCTCACTGTCATGAACCCAGAGAGTAAAAGGGGTGAGGAAACCCTCTTTTGTCCACAGATTTACAAACAAAAATGAAATATAAATAATATTCTAAGACAGTACAAATGCAAATACTGTTCCCTTGTGTCAATTACATACAGCATGCCTACGTATAGAGAATGGTAATTCTTCTTCATTCACAGACAGGACATATGGCAGTGCACTATTCAAAATGCTTTGATAATCCTAATTTTTTTTTTTTCTGGTGCTGAGATATAATGAAAGGAACTGCATTTGCAACTTATTAAATACTTCCAGGAACAAACAGTTCACTTTGTTCGGGACTCGTAGTTTTGAGGAACTAATCATCCACGGAGCAAGACCCAGTCAGGAGGTACCCGTTGGTACCGCTGGTCCCATTGGTGGTGGTCGCTGTGTGAGGGTTCTTCCCTGGAGGTTCGGAGTCTTCCTCATCTGAGCTGGACTCGATATCACTTCGGTCGTCCTTGGACACCTGTGGAATACAAGAAGGTGAGTGTAACCAGCTCCTAAGGAATCATCAAGGTATGGCATGGTCAGAAGAGTACATGTAATCATCCATGAAGGGAAACAGATGCAAATGTTAAAAATCTAAGAGGACTGGGACGCCTGGGTGGCTCAGTCGTTAAGCGTCTGCCTTCAGCTCGGGTCATGATCTCAGGGTCCTGGGATCAAGTCCTGCATCGGGCTCTCTGCTCAGCGGGGAGCCTGCTTCCTCCTCTCTCTCTCTCTCTCTGCTTGCCTCTCTGCCTACTTGTGATCTCTATCAAATAAATAAATAAAATCTTAAAAAAAAATCTAAGAGGATAGGTACATTGCCATAATAGTTAGTTCTCCTGTAGGGGAGATACACAATTTGGGTGAGGAAGTCAGTTATTGAGGAATGGAATGTAGGTGGGTTTAGGCATTACAGGGACCTAGGCATTAAGGTACCTTTGCACAATGAGAATATACTAGATCCTGAAACCCACTCTTACTGGTAAAGTGACATATTATAAAATTGGAATGATATTATAGGAATTTGGTACAAATGGATCAATTTACTCTCACATGTCACATTCCCCATGAGAATCCTATAAAGGATTCGCCGCACTAATGGAGGGATACGCTAGCTCAGATAACTTAAAGCATCATTCTTATTTGGCTTTGTAATATATTATTTTATGACTTAATTTGTTTTTCTCTTCTGTCTGCTAAAATTAAGTAGAAATTTTGTTTTATATACTATGTAACAACTCATGGCAGCAGGAGGCATTTTGGGAATCTGCTGGGTGAGGTCTAGCTTAAAATATTTCCCAAAGAAAATCTATTGACCAGATCATCACAACTGGGCTTCTATCATTCCAAAGTTCTTCAATCCTCTACCCAGTCTCATTATGTAATGAGGATGGCAAGCTCAGGCACCAGCATATGCGCTATCATAAAGGACAAAGTCACAGTCTAGCAAGGAAGTAATTTAGGGAGAGATTAAGAAAACACCCAACTGCTTTTAAAATTAAAATAGTTTGAACCTCCTACTCTATCCGTCTAAATTATGGTATGCATTTTTACCCAACATGCCTGAGGGCCTCCGAGTAACCGAGCCCTGTTCACTTGTTTTTCGAGTCGGGTGGCAAAAGGGACCTGGAGGCCTGGTGGCCTGGCTTCATCAAAGCTTCCCCAAATCTAGCTGCCTGTCTTTCTCTAAGAAGTGCGCTGGCAGTCTCCTGTATCCGAATGAACTGGGGGCTTTTTCACATCACATCCTCCCTGTGCCCCCCATGCCACTCACTGGAGAAACCACTGTGGCTTCAGAACAATGTCATCTCTGTCAGGTGGGTGGGGAAGAGGCCGTGTGAGAGCTCAGAACTGCTGCTCCTTTCTAACCAGAAACAACCAAATAAATACGGTACAAATGCATTCCAATGTCCCTCAGATGAGACTGAATGCACACGGACCATCTCCAAGACTATTTAGATACTGAAAGACCAAAAGGACCGAATTGTTTAGGGTACGTGAACTTAACAAACAAACGAACATGGGTCACAAAGACAGCATGAGAGTAAAGCCCCATGGCATTGAGACATCCATTAATCATAAATTAAGCTGGTAATAGGAAAGAAAACTCCAGTTTCAGAGTGATCAATTTACATCTGCATGCTTGGGTTAGGTGGTTTTTAATTGTATTTGGAAAAAAAAAAATGATGCTTATGTCACTTTCAAGGAAAGGAATAATTTAGAAGGTCTCAAAGTAACCCATAGAAAAACAGAGTTCTTGACCCATGGCCAAGATGAATCTAACTGTCCTAGGTGAACAGCAAGGGCAGATATTCTGAAGCCTGGCATCTGTGATGAGATTAATAATCGTCTCTTGGTAAGACTGTGTCTGCTGGAAAGAGCAATGCAGTAAGGATACAAGTAATCAGATCCACCTGTCCTTGGTTACTGTTACCACGAGGACAGCACTGTGCATGTTGATGTAATTTGTATCCAGAGGAGGAAAAGGAGTGTTTAACAGAAATACAGGTGCTCCTTTTTTTTATTGTGTTATGTTAGTCACCATACAATACACCATTAATTCCTGATACAGTGTTCCAAGATTCATTGTTTACGTAGAACACCCAGTGCTTACAAGTGTTCATTTTAAAGAATAAGAGGTCACAGAGGAAAAATGAACTTTTGCCTCTGAACATTTAATCGATCAAAATATTTTGGATTTATATAAGAGCTGATACTGAGAACTGGCTGCACAGTACGCGACTAGATGTCCCAAGTCCCATGGAAGGGGCCAGCTCTGTTTACCTCACCGAGGACAAGGTGGTCAGGGCAGACCGGGGCAAGAGCTGACGCTCAGGCCTCCATTCTGGTCCATGGTGATCCTCTCCCCAACTTAGTTTTGTTTCTTCTACTTCACTTTTGTCTATTTCTGTTTTTTTTTAGCAAACATGTTACACACTGATGAAAAAAATTCCTCTCCTTCTGTTGGATGGTGCAAAATTTAGCAGAATGCAAGCTCTCGCAAAGGGCACTACTCACTGAGCTGTTTCTAGTATCCCTGGCACCTGCTGGGAGCCACAGTTCAGTGAAAGCTGCGGGTCAGTGCCAACTTATTAGCTAGAACAAGACGCATGGAAACAAAAGCATTTTTTCTGAGTGTCTCTCCAACAGGCTAAAGTGGCACCCAGAACAAGGGGTGGGAGAGAGAGAGGTATGAGGAACTTACATGTAAAGGGTTCCACTTCCCAGCCTTCCAGGGTGGCAGAAGGAAGAGAATAAACAATGAAAGTAAGAAAATGTCACAGAGAACATTCTGGAAAAGTCACTGCTCCCAAGAAACATTATTTGAATCAGCCTCATGAGTCCATATTTAAACAGAGAGATTTAACTAAGTTTTATTGGAAAAATCGTAAATGGGCATACTGCATCATAAAAGGAAAGAAGTTATTAAATTTCTGTTCAGCACAAGTTTAATCAGAGAAGGACCATGGGAGACAGAGGGAAAGAAAGAACACAACAAATAACATATCATCATTTAGTCTAAAATTATAAATGCAGATCGGTGGGAATCATCAGCAAACCAATGCTACAAACTTAAAAAAATTAAGTAGAAGAGAAACAAAATTTTGGTTTGTGTTTCCAGGGGGTTATGCTCAATTATGAAGAAAAAATATAAGATTTCATAAAGTTCAAAATGATAGTGTTCTTGTTGATTAAGAAGAAGCAAAAAACATAATTTTCTGGGATGTATCAGAAACAGTAAGTTTCATCTTACCTTGCCTTTCGAAATAGCTTTGCAAGCTATTTTTACGATTAAGTAAGACCAGAAGCAGTTCAAGCCTTGTATTAGCAACAGCAGTAGATTAAAAACCCACCAGGAAGGGTAAGGTCCAACGATCTCCCAGCTTTCAAATAATGTGGTATTTAACACCCTGAGGAAACAGAGAAAGGAATCATCGAACACAACTCTTCAGTCTGCCTTCCAAGGAGCGTCAGTTGCTGTCCAGAAGCACAAGGCCAGCAATACCCACTAATTAGACCCGCCCTGCCAGGATGGTCTGAAGTCAGACCAGGTACTTAGAAGAGTCATCGCTGGAACGATGTCCCTGGTGTTGTAACACCCATTTAAGCTCTAGCTTGAGCCATATGCTTCTGCTCTTCCTTCACCTGCTGTCGTTTCCTCCATTAATTCTGGTCCCGTTTTTTTGGTTGTGACACTCTCTCTTACCACTTGTTAAAAGGTCTGTTTTGTTTTCAAAGTTGCTTTTGGTCTTTAAGTAAGCGTGAGGAATAATACCATTCGATAACATTACAGTGCAAGGGGGAAAATTAATTAACTTATTAAAATTAAATTAAATTAAAAAATTAAATTAAATTAAAATTAATTCCAGAGACACTCATTAATAAGTCTAAACTCTATGCGTAGCACAGCAGTGGCCAGAATGCACTTAAGACCCAATCCCTGTCCTCAAGTGGTTTACAGTCCAGTTGGGGAGACCCTATAATGTACTTAATTTTATAAGCCTTCCTGGGAAAGAATTGACAATTGAAAGGTATCATTTTGAAATGATGCATGAGATGAATATTGGAATGATTTTTTAAAAATATTTTATTTTGGGGGCACCGGTTGGCTCAGTCGGTTAAGCGTCTGCCTTTGGCTCATGGCACGATCCCAGGGTCCTGGCATCAAGCCCCCGCATCGGGCTCCCTGCTCAGCAGGCAACATGCTTCTCCCTCTCCTTCTGCCTGCCTTTCTGCCTACTTGTGTACTCTCTCTCATAGATTAAAGATTTTATTTATTTATCTGTCAGAGAGAGAGAGCTTGTGCAAGCACAAGCAGAAGGGGCAGCAGGCAGAGGGAGAAGCAGGCTCCCCACTCCCCACTGAGCAAGGAGCCTGATGCGGGACTCAGTCCCAGGACCCTGGAATCACTACCTCAGCCAAAGGCATTCGCTTAACCAACTGAGCCACCCAGGCATCCCAATAAATAAAATCTTTAAAAAAGAAAAGATTTTATTTTTATTTATTTACTTGAGAGAGAGTGCTCAAGCAGGGGGATGGGCAGAGAAAGAGGGAGAAGCAGACTTGGGCTGAGCAGGGAGACTGATGCAGGGCTCAATCTCAGGACCCAGAGATCATGACCTGAGGTGAAGGCAGACACTTAACCAACTGAGCCACCCAGGCACCTGGATTGATTTTTTTTTAATTACTTGAATATAACAAATGGTGTATACATGAGGTGGGCAAAAGTATTCGAAGTAATTGGTTCTCTTGGTGACCTACTATCAAGAGCAGAATGGGCAGCCACCTGGGGCAGTCACCTAGCTCCACTCTTGTCCCTGCTCTGCCCTCTCCTACACCTTTAGAAGTGATTCATGCCTCCTGGACTCATACTGCTGCCAGAGAGAAGCACGGTAGGAACCGAATTTTGCGATCACTCTGACTTCTTTGCTTTCCTCCTTTGCGTACTGGAGGGCTCTGTCTGGACACTAAGGATGTTGCCAAAACTCATCTATTTCCACTGTCTGCCCTGTAGGACAGCTTAGGTGGACCACACTTAGTGGGTAAGGGGTAGGGATGGCAAACTCGTAAGACAAAGACCACTTTAGCAAGAACAGAAAACAGACAGAAAATTTTTATATAAGAAAGAGTGCGATGCATGCTTTGAGAGAGGTTAAGAGGAGTACTTTGTCAATTCACTAAGGGGAAAAAACCCTCAATGTGCAGTTGGGATAAGAAGTAAAGAAAAAGGGAGAGTGAATAATAGACACAAACAGGCTCCCGGTCCCTAATTTCAGCAACCCACATTTACTGACCAGAACGAAATGCACAGAGTATATCTAGATCCTGTCACACTAGTTGTCTCTCAAGAACAATGTACAAAAACATGGATGTTAAAATCTCAAAATCAATACTATGGAATTAAATTTGACAATTCATTACAAATATATTAGTCTTCAGTATAGTAGAATTCATGCTGGTGGAAGGGGACAATATTAGGAAAACTGTTAATATAATGTATTACACCTATAGGCCGAACTGGGACAAACCTAATTATTTCAATAGCACTGAAAGACAGTTCGTAATGTTCAATTCCCCATTGTTGATGTTTAAAAACTAGAACTCAAAGGATTTCCTTAATATGATTTTTACCCAACTCAAGTCAGCCCATTGCCATCATATTTAACAACACCATAGTTACTGCCTTTATAATCAGGAACAAACCACAGCTGGCTAGCATCAACATTATTATTTAACACTATCTGGAAAGTTCTGGCCTTGAGTGTGGTAGAAAGTCAAAGACTTCATTTCAAATACGTAAACATTAAACCACTGTAACTGTTTTAGAAACAACAAACAATCAAAATTTCCAATAATAGGGAATGGTTAAGTAATTAGTTTTCCGGGGTGCCTGGGTGGCTCAGTGGGTTAAAGCCTCTGCCTTAAGCTCAGGTCATGAATCCAGGACCCTGGGATCGAGCCCCACGTAGGCTCTCTGCTCAGCAGGGAGCCTGCTTCCCTTCCTCTCTCTCTGCCTGCCTCTCTGCCTACTTGTGATCTCTGTCGTTAAATAAATAAATAAATAAATTAATTAATTAAAAAAAAAAAGAAATTAGTTTTCGTTCTTATTCCAGAAATTATGAACTCACTCAAATATTAAACATGTTTCAAGAGTTTCTTATGATAGAACAAAATACATAATATCACCTCAACTTCATAAAATAAATGCTACTGACCCTTGAACAACACAGGTTAGGGGCACCAACCCTCTATGCAGTCAAAAATCCATGTGTAACTTTCGACTCACCAAAAATTTAACCGCTAATAGATTACTGTTGACCAGAAACCTTACCTATAACAGTCAACACATATTTTGTATGTTATATATATTATATACTGTCTTCTTTCAGTAAAGTTAGCTAGAGAAAAAAAGTATTAAGAAAATCATAAGAAAAATTCATTTATAGTACTGTACTGTATTTATTGAAAAAAAATCCATGTATAAGCAGACCCATGCAGTTCCAATCCATGTTGTTCAAAGCCAACTGGAATTGTAACTACATGCACCCACACACAGAAAAAACGGAAAATTATAATGCCTTGAGAGGAATTAAACAATGCCATTATAGGCTTTTTTTGGTGCATTAGGGAATTTTGTATTTTCTTCTTTACAATCTTCATTTTTTCCAAATACATCACAAATAATTAGAAAAAAATACAAGTTATTTGAAAGGAGGAGCACATTAGGATAAGTCTGCATTTTATCCTTGTTTATTATCCCAAGAAATAGCCATCTTTCTAAATGTCAGTTTGCAAGCCGGAGGCCAGCAGGTCTAAACAAGGTCGAACTCCAAGGCAGTGAGGAAGGCCCCATCCGTCTTATGCTTTTCTATCTCCAGCACCTCGCAAAACACCCACAAGTAACATGCTCACGAGACATATTGGTTGATTGTGTGTTTGTTTAGTAATCAAGTAAATAGGCACGTACAAGACAGGTCTGGAATAAATCAATTTTATTTCAGAACTAGCTCTGCTTCCTGACATACTGTATGTTTTGACATTCAGAAGGAATCTAGTTTCATTTGAACAGAAAGAGGTCCTGTAGAAATAGCAACAATGATTGCATTATGCTATTCATTAGAAATTAGCCTTTGCCGGATTACAGGTTGAGAGACTTTCTCACCATTAGTATTTGCTTGACTTAATTTGAACAGGTGTCATGCAGTCACTGGTGACATGGCAGTCGCATTAATTTCTGAAATGCTACATCAGAATTCATAGGCTTTGCCATGACAATCAGTGGCACCTCTGAGATACTGCTCACAAGTAATGGGATTTCTTTGAAAATTGACTTGGGTGCCTGCAGAGACACTTGGGAAAATACAATCAGTGCACCAAGTGGATCTATCTCTCAGTGAGAAGCTTGGTAAGAAAAACAATTTAGACTTGGGGGAGAGATCTCATTATGCCACCTGGACTCTGAAAAGCAGCAAACCCAGGAAATGGGGCCTTTGATTCACTGCAGAATGTTTGATGAGAAACTTGTTCCTTTTTGGGCAAACTGTTGAAATGGGGAGTACAGGATTTTATCCTTTCTTGGAGGTTAGGGTTAGGAGTATCTACTTTAATGATGTTCTTGTGAATTTACAGTGACAGAGTTGTGAAGAGGGGCCATCTCTAAGCCCTGACAGAGGGAAGCTTCTGGGATGCTGGAAACATTCCAGGTCTTGATCCGTATGGTAATGACACAGATTATACCTACATAAACTTTACAAATAAATGTATCAAACTATACGCTGAGCAGCTGTGCAATATACTATATACGTGAATTACACCTCAATAAAATAAAATGGGAAAAGTACTCTGCAGGCCAAATGCCACCAATTTGCAACCTCTGGCTTGCATAATTACTATACCAGTGCTTCCCCTCCCTACAACAATTTGGGTTCAACACATGGCTTCTAAGAAAACAGAATTTTTTTTTCCCTTTCCCAAGTGATAGCCTACAGTGTCACACCTCCTGCTCCTGCTCAAATCACGTGGCGGACAGTTTACAAAGGTGCCAGAAAGGGACCAGCAAAGGACCCTTTTCCTTTTCATTAATTTAGGCTCATTCAACCACTAGATGGCACATCACACACGTGCAAAACATGCTCAAATATGTCTGTTCTGCCAGAACCATCTGCCTAAGAGTTGCTCCCAGCAAAAAAAAAAAACCAAAAAAAAAAAAAAAAAACCAAAAAAAAGTCCATCTGTGGGTTACACTCTCCTTTCTAAGAATCTTGCTGAACAATGTAATGAGGAGGCTTTAGCCTGCAGTTATGTCTTCTTGCACGATTCCTGATGAAGATGGATGCCTGCAGGGCTGAGCTGAGCTCCCTGCGATTCGCTGGGGATGTGCGGAAGCACCACTTACCACCCGAACAGATTAGCCTTGATGAGTTATTTTAATGGATGTTTAATGAATCACAAGAACTTATCTTGATGATGCCTTACACCTATTTGTGCTCATGTTTACCTTTAATGGATTCTTCATCTTAAATCATCACAGAAATATTGTATAGACTCTCCAGAGTCAGGGATATATACATGCAGGCACAAGAGGAAGGTTTACAACGTTTTTTTTTTTTTTTTCCTTTAGCAAGAAAGCGCAGTAGTCTCATTTTAATATGATATTTAAGGACTTATATTCTAAGCATCAGTGTGACATCTGCTTTCTCAGGCCTCAGAATTCTGCAAGTCTCATAATATAGCACAGTATGGAAAGATCTCCCCTGCGTCTCATTTGGGAAAGCTGTAACCAATGCTTCATTTCTTCATTTCATGACTGACAACTCAAAGTTAATGTTCGTTATCTTTAATATGTAAGGTTAATGAACATGCTCACTCTTGACTCTAACCTTACTTTAAAAATACTCCAGTAATTTAGAAGTAGGGCCATAGAATGGTGAGTGAGATATTAAAGACCAGAGGCCCAAGTGCTCTCATCGTGTGGATGAGTTAGGGGTGGACGTTGATGATGAACCCGGGCCTGACCACAGCAAGCGGCCACAGGCTTTGCCTTACTCATTCTCTTCAGCCCCACCAAAGATCTCCATCTGAGCCCTGGGCTGGGGGTTTCTGGAATGATCTATATAAAATCCACAACAATGACTGGACCTGTGTCTAATATCCAAAGAGAGCCAAAACTGCTTCTCTAGGAGAACTGGGGTCACGGTCTCACTTTGAGCAAAGCTGAATAATGCAAGTGAGGGTAGATTACAAAGTAAAATTTGCTTTATGTCCAAATTAAGGTGTTCTTTACTTCAGAGCTTTTGAACGGTCTTGGTTTTGCTCTCCCAGACAGACTTCAGTATATTTCATGAATGTGCGTTTCTCTGGCATATATTTTCCTTTGGACCTACCCAAAACATAAATGAAACACAGATTTGACCTAAAGACGGTCCAAGAATCTGCTGGCATGTTTTACTCCTTTTAAAGTAGATGCTGATAGAAAAGCATTTAAAATTGACTCTGAGGGGCGCCTGGGTGGCTCGGTGGGTTAAAGCCTCTGCCTTCGGTTCGGGTCATAGTCTCAGGGTCCTGGGATGGAGCCCCGCATCGGGCTCTCTGCTCAGCGGGGAGCCTGCTTCCTCCTCTCTCTCTCTCTGCCTGCCTCTCTGACTACTTGTGATCTGTCTGTCAAATAAATAAATAAATAAATCTTTAAAAAATAAAAAAATAAAATAAAATTGACTCTGAACAGAAATGTTGGGTACTTAACACCTGAAAATAAAAAAGAGTCTCATAATTAATTCACTGTGATAAGTAACCCTTCTCTGTCCTGGTTTTCCTAAGGTAATAAAAGCTCCTGGCCTAAACAGTCATCTTTGTCAAGTGCTGGGCAGTCAAGGCTGCAAAGGCTTAAAACCACGCTTGTAATTTCCTTTTAACAAGACAGCCCCCATCCCCCCAGCAGCTCAGGCTTCTGTAAGACACTATTGTTTGTTGGCAAGGTTTTTAGGATAGCTCTGGGTAGCTTGTCGCTTGGGTACCTAATTATTTTGGACAACAGACTCATGAAGTCTGTAGCAGACAGAGAAATAATTTCTCTAACGTGAAGCTAAAGTTGAACACGGATGAACCATCCATCTTTCATTTGGCAATGGACATAACCAGTATTGCTATATTCCCATCTGGATACATGGTGGGGTCAATTCATTTATTTTTACTTTTCGGTCCTAGCCTAGCCAGACTTAGGAATCAGTCACTTACACTCTTGTAAGTGGGGACTTCCTGGCTGGGGCAGCTCTTTTTCTGAAAATTAGCCATTGCCCTCTTGGTGCTCCCTTGCCGTCTGCCCTAATTCCCAACTCCTCCATGGCTGGTCTGCATGTCTGTGTTACTCATCTGCCAATCTGAGTCGCTTCTAGCCAAGGCCAAGTTCTTTAGGATGTATCTGCTTCCAGCACGTTTATTTTCAACCCTCTGCCCAGCTCTTTGTTGCCTTTATGCCCCTTAAGACGGACTTTTGCCTGGTTCTCTATAGCTGTTCTTTACTAACTACCGTGTGTTGAGCACTGCGCCATACATATTATACATACTGTTTCACTTAGTCTTTTCAACATCCCTGTGAGATCCCTGTATACTGGGAATACTTATACTAGCTAGGATTTATTGAGCATTAACTATTTGCCAGGAAATGGGCTCAGGCTTTACATGGGCCCATTTCATCCTAATTTTTTTTTGAAGTATCTATTTTACAGATAAAGAAACTGAAACACAAGGAATGTAGATAACTATGTCAAGGTGAGATCTAGTAGGTGGGGGCCAGCTGGGATTTGAACCTGCCTGACTACTGGTCTGGGCCTTCAGGCCCGATTATTCTTACAGTCTTTATTCAGCTCCCCCAGATCGTTCCTTAGTCCTTCACCCTTGGCCCGGGCATAGGGCCAGCCACTGCCATGTTACCACAGGGAAAGTACACAGACACGCCTGCTCTTTTAACATTTGTGTTTCCTGTGGCCTGTCATTCCCTGCTCTTTTATTCCTGGGATTTTTAACCTCTTGGGTGCATCATCTGCTTTCTGTTAGCCATAACAGGTCCCTCTAGCTTAAATGACATACTTAGTTTATTTAACTGGTTTTCCCACGCGGCCCACCCCATTCAAACTTTAAATCCTGATGGAATGATCTCCTGACTGCACATCATATAATGCCTTTCACTATTACTCTGTCATGTATCTGAGATATTCAAGATATAAAAGCAAAGGTCTTGCTCTAAAAATGGGAGAAAGGGGGAGAGATGCTTTGTACCTGCTCGACAGGCAGACATCTAAGAGTCTCAGATTCCAGGAAATCATTCTTCCAGTTTTCTAAAAGATTCTAAAACCGTCACCCCACCACCACAGGGTTAGGATGGACCAGGCTCTGAAACTTCCCCAAACCTGCCCACTCTTTCCCCCTAAGGGCTGCTTCTTGCTCAGGTCCATTGTAGGGACCATTCCTCCCAGGACCAGTGACAGGGAAGCACCCCGGGCCAAGGTGGAGCAGGAGACTCGGATTGCTAGCTGTGGGCTCCCCACTGTTTTCACCCATTTCCCATCCCCTGGGGGCTCTGAACAGTACTTGTAGCAGTGAGAGAAAACAAAGGCCAAATGCATATGAGGGAGTGACTCTGGGTTGTGAGATTCTGTTTTACCTTCAAAGATTCTGAGTCTAATCAATTAAGTCAAAGTAGAAAAGCCTGATCATTCTTAGAGTTCACTGAACTTATTCCTGTGGGGACCCAACTGGGTTCCGGCAGGATGTGCAGTGGGAAGGTCTAGTGGCCTTGTGGGAAGATGTCCTTTCCAGGGTGGCTGTTTACAACAGGAACACAGGCTGCTGGAGTTACCTGCTTCTTGGGAATGAGTATCTCCCATTCTGGTTTTCCATTTCAGGTAGTGGCTAGGACCTGGGGCCATTTGTATTTTCTCATTAGCTTTTTAAATAGCAACCTCTGTGCGGGAAGGGCTTTTAGGTCAGAGGAGTCTGCAGTGTGCTAGGCCTGTGGTTATTCCCTTGACCGCAGCCCACTTGAGTGATGTGGTCTGCACTTTCCCTGGAGAATGACATGAAGAACACAGCCCCATATTCATGCCTATGTGCTGGGATTTCGATGTGGAGATTTAAAATGAGCATCTCCAGAGATAAATGGTGAAAAAGCATCAGTAAGATATGTCACCATCTAGTCAACTGATTTAGGACAGCTTGGATAATAGGAATACTTCCACTGGAAAGATGTTCCAAGAATTTTCATGTTTATTAGATTTAGTCTCATGAATAACCTATAAAGTTAGTGGGTCAGATATGATACCTAGCCTTTTTGGTCAGGAGACCAGGATCTCAAAAGCTTATTTAATTATACAAAGTCACAATCCTGGAGTGTTTTGTTTTGTTTTGTTTTGCTTTTAAGGCTTATTTATTTGAGAGAGAGAGAGAGAGATGTGTTGAGGAGCAGAGGGAAGGGAGACAGAATCCCAAGCAGACTCCGCTCTAAGCACAGAGCCCGAGATCATGACCTGAGCTGAAATCCAAGAGTAAGACGCTCAACCAACTGTACCATCCAGGTGCCCTGTTTTTAATTTCAACACATATCTCTTGTCCTTCTCTTTTTAAAAAATGTATCAAACAGAGGATGTATATTCTTCATAAAACCTTGAATCCAAAAGAGCTAACAGGGCGGATCAGAAGACATCATGTTTGGGCTGGCAGGCTAGCAAGACAAGGAGGAATGCTGTCCTTCTGCCTCTTAAAAATCTCTTGAGAAGTTTCCAGTAGAGTCTTGGCTTAGGGAGAATCTCCATATTAATTATTCAGGGATCCAACTCTCCCCATTTTGTTGAGAAGCTTGAAGAGAGTCGGCGTTATCTTAGAAACTGTGTGTGTACCACAAGTATCAAAACTTCCCATCAGCCCTACCTTCATCTGCCTAGAAGCCTGGTTGTGAGATCTTGCTGCCTTATCAAGAAGTTTTCCTAGAGTAATGAATCAGATAATAGGTTAATCTGAAACCACTGAAAAAAAAATCTCAAAACTGAACAAGTGTTAATTGTGTATTTTAAAGAAAAAATAGACATGCATCCTCTGGTTCTTTAAGAAAAACAGGCCCTCTCTCCTAGCAGGCACCTACTGGCTGAAAGGTCCAAAAGGTAAGTTAAAGAGTATCTTGTTCCTGAAAAAGAGATCCTCCCTCCTCCTTCCTTCCTGACTGACATCCTTATTCTCACATCTCATGTCTTCTTAGCTCTGAGACTCGGACCATAATTACTTCTAACTTTCTGGACCACATATTTTTGTATGGTCCCCTCAGTGTTTGATGCCTGGTTTCCCAACCCTCTGGAAAACTCTGGCTGACATGATGGTCCCTGCTGTAGGTGTCCTGGTCCTGACTGCCACCTACTCCTCCCCACACTAAGCCATGCCAACTCCTTCCCCTTGCCTGTAGGCAGAGGCAGGGCTTGGGGGAGAGAAGAAAGAAGGGCAGTCTCTGACTCCTACCTAGGTTGTATGAAATCTCACTTCTAGTATCTGTGTGTGGGAACATGATTTGATGTGTGGCATTTCTATACATGTAATTAGTCACATTGTACTGGATTCTAATGACCTCAACTCTGGGAAGTGTTACCAGCACATTTTTTTTTTAATCTCTTTCTGTTCTTATTTAAATGCTGCTAGGATTCGATCTTTAATGTATCTTTGGGAAATATTCCTGAAAATTTTAGAAATGCTGCTCCAAAGAGACAATGTACCACAGGCCTGCAGTGTTGAGGGATACTGCACCGTGTTATCTGGCTAGGAAATGAAACAAAGAATTGTGTCCCTAGAGTAAATCGGAGTTGGTAAAACCAAGTTGGAAGAGGCTGAAAATCAAGGAAAACAAGCAAATAACTGCTCCCCATCTCCCACATAAGAGGAAGGGGGAGGAAAAGGGGGAAAAAAAAAACCCTCTAGTGGAGTGAATGAAGAGATTTAGACAAGAAAAATTTGCTTTTGCAGGCCTCAAAAGTTTGAAAGAAAAATAACAAATAAGAAACTATATGCATTGAACAAGAAGAACAAGGCAATTGGTGAACAAAAGCACTTATTATAATCATAGCATTCTGGCTAAAAAAAGAATTGAAATAATGTAAACTATCGGACTCACTTTGGTAGAATGGACATGCTGGGGAGTGTGGGTGGGAAGCGTGCTTCCTCATAAAGGGATGAACAGTATAGAGTATTATGCCTGAACTGTAAGTCGGAACACCTGGATTCTATGTTCAGTCTTGATTCACTGGTGCTACAATGTTGGGAGTCTTTTTTTTTTTTTTTGGTCCCCCAAACCTAAGATTCCTCATCTACAAAATAAAGACATTGGATAAGACGATTACAAAAGGTTCTTTAAACTCTAACATAAATACCCATACAAATTCTTGTATTTTTAGATGTACCTAAAATTTTACTTTTTCTGATTATCTTCTCCATGAATAAGAGAGCCCACATGTATAGATGCATTCTTCTCAAGTGAGTCACATTTGTTTCTCTGAATTTAAAACCGGGCAACAAAGGTCAAGAAAGCAGGAAAGGTTTGGTTTTGTTTTACTTCTGGAAATACAGGGGCGGTGGGGGTGGGGGGGAGCTAGTAAGAAAGTAGAAAACCAGGCAAAATGTATAAAACCTCATCTTTAGGAAGGGATCGATGAAGAGCTTAAGGCCTTGAGAAACTGTCGTATTTACGAAGTCAAACCTCTGCATACTGGTTCTAGGCTTCTGAAATAGTGGGGGCAGCCCTAGCTTTCAGCAGTGAGGCATTTTCATCAGAATACAAGGGCTCCAGGAATTCCTTAGAAAGCACGAGGCTACGCCTTGTCATGGTTGCCAGCTTCGTGCCCGTTCCTTGCTCGCACACCATCAGTCGTTCCTTGTGGAACCGGGCAGTCAGGGCCACACATGGCCGGGCGTGACTTGTTCCTGGAAATATACCCACAGCCCTTGGCTCACATTCCTGTTCAAGCCAGCACGGCTGGAAGCGACCAACAAACAGCTATATGATGTATGATGTTGCTCTCTTTAGTTTTTAATCTGGGTGAAAGACTTGAGTCCTAAACTCTATAACGTGATGCCACTGGACACACACCAGGGTCAAAACCAATATTCTTACCTTTTATCTCCCTATGACCAGTATATTCTTCTATTTTATGTTCAATACAAAAAATGACATCTCTGAAATTAACCAGACATCCTGGGTCTCCTTTCACCAACCCATGCAACTATATCCCTGAGAGGGATTTTTAAAATGGGTAAGATGACGTATCTATACTCAAAGAGCTTACAAATAAGCACAGAGGAAAAACAAATGCATTGATTGTTAGGGTAAAGTATCTTATAACAGCCGTTCCGGGCAAAGGGACTATTTTTAGCAAAGGCTCCTGGAGCCTAAAAAAGCAAAGAGTGTACACAAGGAATCATGAATAGTTAACCTGGGTACCTGAAAGGCAGTTGTGAGAGAAGGAGCATTAGTTGGCATGATTTAGTGGAAGGTCTTTCTTGCTGGGAAGAGAAATCTGAACTTCGAGTGGAAAACAAGGGAATGTCTTGGATGATTTGGGGCTCGGGGATGGGTGGAACTGGATTAAGGCCTTGCTTTAGGAAGAATCTCATAAAAACTGTATTTGGGCTGATGGCTTCCATCAGAAGAGAGAGGGTATGTGGGGATGCTGGGCAGGACGCTACCACAGAGATCTTGGTAAAAGGACATCGGGTCTCAGAAACAAGAGCAAAGGAGAGAACGGCATCTTCGAGAAACATGGCGGCTCTTTAGAAACAATGCCCAGTGGCTGGAGCTCGTGGAAACGAGCACTCCAGAATTGTGCACAGCAGTGGGAGAGGAGGAGGAATAGGAAGAATGAGGTTTTTCATATGAGGACAAAGCCCTGATTTATTTATTGAAACAAGACTGGCTCACATCGGAGAGTCTCCACCCTATCAACCAGCAGTGCTCTGTGTTCTAGGACAATAACCTGTGATGCCAGACCACACATCCTAAACCACATCCTCAGTCCTGTTCTCTCTAGGAAGGTGATCAACTCATTTTAACAATGGGTGATTAGTATCATGGTAAGCAGTAAACTTCCCATCCATATTAAAGCCCCCAGATTCTTTTAAGCTGATACTTACTGCTGGGACCTCACCAGGTGTGTTGGCCATTAGTATCAGTTTTGAGGTAATCGGGTTTTCTGATCAGGGTCACTGCTATCGTTGATATTTAGCTGAGTGGGCCCTGTCTTTTGCATAACATGGAGGCAAGCAAAGGTAGCAAGGGAAGCTTGGTTAATTATTCAGGAACCAAGAGAGCTAAGGGGAATTAATTTTATTTTTATTAAGTTTGTACTCCATGCCCCGTACTGTCCCCCACTATGGGGGGGTCTATATTAGTGTGCCTCACAGAATTTATAATCTAGTTGGGAGCAGGGGTGGAATATAAATTGGCATTCTGTATTTTGTGGGTAGGGTTACAATACGTATCAAAATGTGCACATCTCCTGAGTCTGTGATTCTGTTTCCAAACATTTGTCCTAAGGAGGTACTTAGAGATTTGTGAAAAGATTCGGCTTTAAGGATGTTCAGTTAAATATTATTTATAATAGCACACTACTTGGAACATCCTAAATAATGTCTCAAAATAGGGCGCTCATAAATAAACAATGACCTTTTCCTAGGATGAAACACTCTGTAGCCAATAAAATTATGTAATAGAAGGACATTAATGAAATAGAAAAATGCTCACAGCACAATGTTAAATGAGAAAAGCAAAGCTATAAAACATAGTGTGCAGAATGATCCCATTTTGGTAAGGAAAAAAGATGTAATTTTAAGCCCATGAAATGTTAGAAACAAAGATACCAAATTACGAATAGTGGTTATCTCAGAAATATGGGACTGGGGTTTCCCCCCGCCTTCTTTGTGGTTTTTCAGAGCCCATAAAGTTTCTGTAACAGATATTTAACTGTAATGTGTACAGAATCACATACATAAATTTAGTTTAAGTTAAAATTGAGAAAACCATTGGAGAATGATGATAGATAGCCAAGTGCTAACAGAAGCGACTAAAGGTCTTAACTGGGGCAGAGAGGGCAGATTTTCACAGAGCCACGTGGATTTCCCAGAAAGCCACCTCCGCTGAGTCTCAGAGCACAGAGGGGCAGCCTTGCTTCACAAAGCCCCAGCTTCCAGCTCTGGACGAGGAGATAGGAACGGGCAGCCCTCATTTGTGGTGGCACCAGCTGCTGCCCTCGGCCCCCTCAGGCTGGTGGTCTTCATGTGAGTGGGAGAAAGGGTGCTTTCTGGGTGTACTGAGGAGGAGTGAGGCCAAGGAAGAGGAGGACACCCCACGGGGCCAGAGTCCCTCCCTCTCTGGGATGGGCTGTTTACAGTGCTTATTCCAGAGACAGAGGCTTTTATTACATGTGAAAAAACCAGGCACCTCTCTCAATTCACTCATTGTCATGGGTGGGGAGATCCTGAGAGGGTAGAGGGGTAAATTTAAACACACATCATTAGCACATGTGATCACTTCTGTCCCTGCCATATGGATTTGTTGGTATGTCTGGAGCTACTGTTGTCAACTATGAAACCCACCTGGCCTCTGCACTCACCTTCTGTTACTTTCTTATCTCATGGTTTTGTGAAAAAATGCATTTTTCGAGATATGGGAGAGCTCCTGGAAACCATGGGTACAACACCCACACAATCTTGTCTTCAGGGGCGGAGGAAACGGACAAGAGTGGAGAAGGGGAGCGAAGGGGGGACGATGGAGGAGAGTGGATGGCTGGGGAAGGGAGTCGGAGAGGAAGAGAGAGACCTCCCCGGGGGAATTACTCGTGTCTGTATCTTGCATGAAGGCTAGGCCTTGCACAAACTCAGCCTGACATTTAATACTGCCACATTTCTGGGATTAAATGTTACACTAATAAAAATAGAGCCATAAGACAAATAGTCATGCCTTCGAACACAGGAGAGAGAAGTGCCTGTGCAAAGCTCAGGGCCTGACAGCGGAGAGCTCCTTCCCTGCCCCGCCGTCATTGCCAGGATGGGAACTGGCCTGCTGTGACCTGGTGGCTGGCAAACTCAGAGTAGGTGCGTCGTATCCAAACAATTCACTGAGGAAGGAAGCGATGTGAAGCCTTTGCCTTGGAGAGCGGGTAGGTGCCATGCAGCCAACCCGGAGCCCTCCTGGTCTGACTCCAGAGGCCCACCTCTCTGCGAGGGTGTGCGGGCTCAGGAGCTGGAGAGCAAAGAGTTCTCTGCAGAAATCCCCACTGCCAACAACACATCAAAGTAATGGCCCCAGGCATAGTGGTTTTATTTGGTAAGACTCATCTTCAAATACTTAAAAGACAGTATACAGAGTGTGTGTGTGTGTGTGGAAGGGGGTGGAGTTCAACTAAAAGGCAAAACAATCATGTCACTGAAAAGACAAGATACTCTATCTGTTCCTGCTAGTTTGAGTGTTTTGTGGTGCTTATCCATTCACCCTCAAGTATTGCTTCCCAGAATCCCTGATCAAGAAGAGAGTGCTTATGGTCAACAGACTGAATAAGGAGGCTTCCGCTCCCACAGACAGAATAGCCACGGCCACACCTTAAATCACAGAGGAAGCTTCCCTGTGTGTACAGGGCCTAACCCCCCACAGGGGGTGTAAGGGGCATTCAGGTAGCATCTGAGGTAACTTTCACTCACAGACATCTTAGAGGTTGATGAGGCAAGCACCACATCCTCAGGGGAAAAGTGGGCAAAGGACATGAACAGGCAGCTCACAAAAGCAACACAAACACAAATGGCTTAGGAAAATGGGTGAACTGTTCCACTGTGTTTATAATCCACTACACACAGCATTAAAACAAGATATATGTACGCCAGGTTTTGGGGCCAATGTGTCATGGCGTCTGTAGCTTACTTACAGGGGACTTGGCAAATGCCAGAGAAATGCAGTGTGTGTAAAGAAATGTCATGGGTCATGCAGGTGCTAACAGTTGATGAATGCAAGGTGAGTATACGAGTATTCGTTGTGTTTTTTCAGATGTGCTATGGGTTTGAACAATTCAGACTAACACATTTATTAAAAGAGATAAGATTTAAGCTATCAAATCACCAAATGCTCATAAAAAAGATAAACCACTGTGTTTCCAAACCTAAAGTGAAACAACACTCACATGTGGCCAGTTGAGGTATAAGTTGGTGAACTCTTTCTAGAAAATCTGGCTATACATATAAAGAATTTTTTAATTAGATATTTATTTATTTATTTGAGAGAGAAAACAAGCAGTGGGGAGGGGCAGAGAGAGAGAAAAAAAGAAAGTGAGAGAGAGAGAGAAGCAGATTCCCTGCTGAGTCTGTCGATCCCCAGACTCCAGGACTGTGACCTGAGCTAAGGCAGACACTCAACCCACTGAGCCACCCAGGCGCACCTTAAGTATATTTTCAAATGGTTCTTTATCCTCATAAACTTAACTCCTGTAATTATCTATCTTTTTCATTAAAGAAATAAGTTAACAAATTTAAGTTCAGGGATATCCATGCACTACTGTTTTTAATGGCAAAAAAACCTCTCACAAACAAATGGTTAAAAATGTATATCTGTATGGTGGAATGTTATTCATACATTAAAATCCTGTCTTTTATATGATGACATGGGAAAATCCTCAAAATGTAATGAAAAGTGAAAAAAAAATCATTAAAATTACACGTAGTATGATCCCTAATTTTCATATATCTGCATTTTATACACACATGTATAACAGGAGATTAGAAGAGAATATTCAAAAGTATTCACATTGGCTACTTTTGATTCTAGGATTTAAAATAAAATATTTTCTATATTTTACAAATCTATGCATTATTGTTATAATTAGAAAAAACACTTGTAAATTTTTTTTCAAGGTGATTATATAAGAAAATATTCTTTCAAGGTAGTTCAAAAGCACCTATTTATGTTCCACAGTTAGAGGGGGAGGAGGCAAAGCTGAGTCTTCAGGGCCAGGGCCGGACACTGTGAGCAATGCCCAGGGTATACAGATGGTGTAGAATGTGGACGGGAGCCACAGCTGTTGGTTTTAGGATTCAGTCCTGATGAGTTAGTATCCTTAGCATGGCATTCTGATGGTACTGAGAAAACAAATCCGAGAAGAAAAATACCAGGAAGCCAGAAGGGCTTATTATTATCAGATTATCGTGCTCAGTTCTTCTTAGACTGAGATCAGGCTTGGAACCTGATGGTGGAGGGATGAGCTTCCAAGTGCAAGTCTGTCCGGGGGCCCCCAACGTGAAGGGGAAGAGTCTGGGGTGAAGCATACAACACGTGCTTGGCAAATGCCTTTTTTTTTTTTTAACAGATATTTTTGGTTAATGGATAAACATGCATATGATTTCTGGAGTATATATTTTCCAGAGTTTGGACAATGGAGAACACTGATTGAGAAGGCTCAAAATCAGCTTTGAATTGGGATGGGGTTTTTCAAAGCAAAACCAATCCCCCTTAATCTGTAGAATCCAGAAACCTGGTTTCTCTACCGTGTGCCGTGTACTTCAAGAGGCCTGCTCTCCAGGCTGGCTAGTGTCTAGTCTGGCTGCTTATTCGACTTCCCTGGGGAGCATGAAGAGTATGGATGGCCATGGCCAGCCTCCAGAGACTAATAAGTTCAATGGTCTGGGGTAGAGCCTGGGAGCTGATATCTTTAATATGTTCCTGGATGACTTCAATGTGCAAGCAAGTTTGGGAACCAATTCAGGAGGCTTTTTTTTCTTTCGTTCTCTATCTCCCTTCTATACTTGTTTTTTAAAAAAATCTATAAACAATTCTGAATAACTTTTTACGATCCATTTCTGCTGTCAGTAGACATGATGATTATGGGTCATTTGTGATTATGTGGGGCTGAATGATATTTACCAGGCCATGCATGAAATGTAGATTTTGTTCTCCTCCTCTATGTTAATTAACGAGGAGGATAGAGTCCTGAGTATAAGAATTCCCAATGTTTGAGGTTTCAAACTACCCCAACTCGGAGATACTCAAGGACCTCACTCTTTGTAGCTCCTTGCTTATCCTTCAAAGGATAAGTTTAACCTCCCAGGATTTTGTAGGAATTGTCCTCTGAAGAGAGCATGAGTTTGTACACTCATTCAGACAATAAACAGAGCCCGATGCAGAGGGGGTAGAGTTTCTATATGGGTGGATGAAAAAGCCCAAAGTCAGAAAAGATGATGGTGCTTTTATTCTTGTCCACATAGAATTCATATCAAAAATGATTCCCAATCACAAAAGCAGGCAAAGAAAATTCCTAAAAATTCCTTTTCTTTTTTGGCATTGGGAATCAGTTAATTATTGCTGAACCAAAAATATTTTTAAATGTTCATGGCCCTGCTTGTATCCTAAGCACACACTTCATCAACCTATTAGGCATCTAGCATGGAGTGTCCTTGGTCAATGTTTGTGATTCATCACCCAGTTATGATGACTCGGGTCACCTAACGTCCATGCTTCTATAGAGAACATGTTCACAATGATTTTTACTTGATAAAGATACTCCCCTTTCGATTTAGTCAATATCACCAAGTTGCCTAAGATATATCACTGGGCTTATTATGTTTCAAACACCGGAAGAGACTGGATAAAGGGAGATTTTCATGTTAATTTTTGAGAAGCCACTTGTACTAGGCTCCAGCTAGTAAAGCACAGTCTCTTCGCCTTCCTTGAGTTACTCCCCCTCGGAATGGCAAGTACGTGAGGACACAGAGGTGCCATGTCATGACCCTACTTCTCTTACTGGGAGGGTCAGGACTGGCCTAAGTAGCCTGAGACGAGGGCGAATTATGCCCTCCTCGCCTAAATATAAATGGGAAAATCAGTCCACCTGGAAAGGTAGCCAAAGTCCCAAATAAGCAACCATTCTGAGGAGACAGGTGTCAAAGGAGAACGCTGTCCTGGTTCTCTGTATTAGTGGTGTTAAGAGGTTTTAGGGACACTCACACCTGTCAGAATCACTATCCTGCTTTAAACCTACTCATCACCACCACTGCAATTAGAATAAAATCCTGAACACCTCCCAAGGCTCACAAAAGTCCTGGATCTGGACCTCTCCAAACTCAACTTTTACCCCTCTGCCTTATGTCCACCAAGCTTCTTTCTGTTCTTGGAAGAGGCCATGGCTGTTCCTTCTCAGGGTGGTACCAGTGGTTTCCCATGCCTGGCTTCTTCCCAGAACTTGTCCTGTGAGGTGTGTCTATATCATTTTAGAAATTTCCCCCTGATTCCCTTGCTTCCTACTTTAAAGCATGAGCTCTAAGTGTGCAATGATAGTGGGCATTTCACCTGCTTTGGATCCGCCAAGGCACCTATGAATTCCACAGTACACTAGGTGTTGAGAATGGGGAATGCCTGATCGGTTCCCATTCCAAGAAAACTGGCAGCAGGCATGGCCCCCCTCCCTTCAGCAGCCTAGAGCATCCCTGCTGGATATGCTGATTTACAAGCACAGACAAAACAGGACAGTTCCTCACACTTGCCTTGCAATATGTATGCCCAGAGGCGTAACTTTTCAGTGCACTGTGCCTTGATAATTGTTTTTGGCCTATTTACCGCGAAGACTTTAGTTTTAGCAAAAGCATTAGATACGCAACAGAGAAAAGAATGAGAACATTAGGCCCCTGAAAATAAAATTATTAGAATGTTAGGCAATAAAGGGAATGAAACCTCACTTTGAGGCTAATACAAAGTGACTTTGGAAGCTGTTTCAAGTGAACACCAACCCGGGCAGAATTGAAGCAAAGTGCAATGCCAATGAAATGCTAACACTCTGCGTTTTTATCATTATCCACTGTGATTTGTTTCTCCCCCTGCAGAGTAAGACAAATGACAGGCAAGTCAAAGCTCACATTTTTTTCCCTTAAACCTCCTCCTGAAGCTGGGTCCTCAGACCAAACTGCGGAGCTGCCCAGTACATGCTCACCCTCTGAAATACATACTGCGCGGAGACAGATGTTTTCAGATGCCAACTATATACCACTCGGACTGCCATGTCATTTACATACACCTGCCCCAAGGGGCTGATGCTGAGGACACTCATGCCACGACTCCCTGGTTCCTGCCGCACAGTCACGTCCACAGTCTTCAGATACGGATGGGGACATCCCTTTTAAAGTGTGGCTGCCTGGGCCAGGGACTGTGGTCCCGAAATCACAGCTTCCCTTATTTCTATACAAACATTGGTCTCGTTACCACCTTACTCTAGTGAACCAAATGAGCGCACAGTCAAAACCACGCTTACGATTCTCTGCTTTGGTTTCCCGGCTCAGTTTTGAAGTGCGCCGACCCAGACGTGTGATTGCCTCCTTGGCACCTCCTCTTGGGTATTTATGAGTCACTTTCAAAACCAGGTTCCTATTTCCCCCCTCACACCTATCCCTACTGTAAACGACACCACTACCACCACTATGCCTATTATTAGCCCTCAAAACTCCAGAGATAAAAAATTGTTTTCATCTCTAAACCTTGCAGGAGAGGTTAGAGTGACTAGGTTTGCTAGCCAGTCATTCGGACAGAGCGATCGAACCAGGATTTGAACACACACAGGGTTTACCCAGACCCCGTTTTGCTAACCACCACCTCCTTACCTCAGTTAATGGCTTCAGCCCTCACAGGGTGACCTAAGTCAAAACTGTGATATCCCCCTTTTGTTCTCACACTCTCATTTCCTTTATCTATCGCCCAATAACCAATATGCCTACATGCTCTATCTCCTCAATTCCACTGGAACCCACTTCTTTCTGTCTACCACTGCTGCTACTACTCTCTTGGAAACCACCATCAACTCCTACATAGGCTGTCTCTGTAACAAGCTTCCAACCAGTCCCCTAGGCAGACCTTGTTGAAAGATGACCACAGACAAAGACAATGTGAGCAATGAAGTCACGTGGCGGTACTTGGTCAGGAGGTGGTCATCTAGATAATCCAGAATACTCATACTTAAAAAATGTAGACCATCACTGTGAACAATTTTGAAATACTTTCTCAATTCCCAAGTAGGTGCACGGCCCCCCCAGTGGTCAAGCAGACCCTACTCATTCTTTAAATGGCAGCATCAAGTTCATCCCTTGGGGATTTATTCTGTGACCTCAGAGTAGGCTAGCCCATATTTCTTCATAATACCAACAAAACAGCGTGATTGACATCTGCCTCCCTAGACTGAAAGTTTCATAAGAGCAGAGACTGAAATATTTACCTTTTCCTTATTGGTCTCAGTGCCTAGCAGAGTGTTTGGCAAATACTAAGTCTGCAAGTATTTGTAGGATAAATAGAATTTTTCCATAAATAGAATGGCTTTAATATTTCTAATTCTGAAGGCAATCTGTATCACCTAGAAATTTCAAGCTACCTAGGAAAAGTTAAGAAAGTAAAGCCAATTCCTTCCCATTTTTTTTTTTTCTCCAAACCATGCTTGGTCAATATTTATTTTTACCTGTTGTGATGAACCAACTCTGCATGGTTTAAACAATGTGTAGATGATTGAAAGTGCATGGGATTTTCCCTCCTTAGGCACCAAATATGCATAAATCCTGAAAAAGGACGCAAGAGTAATCTTTCCCTCTTTCTCTCTTTCTTTTGCCAAATTGAACTTCTCAGAATCAGGTCTTTATTGGACCTGGAGAGTTAAAGCACATCCCTCTAAATGTTGGCTCTTGCAATTTCCTCTCTTCTCCCACATTCTCTCCCATCACTTCCTATCTTGCAAGACAGTGGAGTCAGTTGCGTTCTATACTATAAAATTGGGGATTTGACTATTTGTGCTTGGCAAAAATAAAATTAAGTAAAAATCAGATAAACAAAATTAATAATAAGAGCAAAAGAAAAAATAATTTAAACAATGCAGGAGAATCCATCTGCCATTTTCTTAACTTGCTTGAGTTAGAGAACATGAATCTTCTGGACACTTGGATATTCTCAGATCTTACCTTACTTGCCTTTCACAGGGAGCCCATCTTGTGGCATGCATGTAAATTTAGGAAAATATACTCAATTTTTACCATATGATCTAACCTTGGAAACTATTTTCTGAGCACATTCTATTCCATTTCATATTGTGTTCTTTGCTGTTTTGCTTCCTTCTCTGGTTTTGAGAAATGAAGAGCTCTGTTTATTCCTTGAGGTCCAGCCCAAATATCATTTTCTCAGAATTAATCAGAACTTCTACTGAGGCCCCATGGCAAAACTCTGTACCTCTATTGACTCTTTCTGGCCACCCACTGTCGGTTTCAGCTAGTTGTCCAATACCAGAACTGCATACACGCTCCTTGTAGCAGGGGGTGTCCTACACATTTTCATAGCCCTGGTGGTTAGCCCTGAGCCTGGGTAAGTTTTTGATAATTTATGCTTGGTCAGAAACTTATGAAATTTACCTTGACCCATAACCTATGAAAACATCTGAGATGCAAATTCTAAGTTAAAATGCTCTGTTCTATGCTTACTTGGAAGTCCATCCCTCAATGGAGTATTTGTTTAATTTAATACACTCAAGTTCTATTCTGGAGAACAATAGTTAACATTAAGCTAGAGTTTAAAACTTGCTGTACTTCTAAATTTCCCCAGTCTGAGCGGAGCACACCTGTCAGCATGCTAGAATACTGGTTACATAACAAAGGACAATTTAGATGCATTGCCAAGAACAAAAAGTAGCTATTTTCTGTTTGGTTCCTGATAAATTGCCATTGTTTATTGTTTAATAATCACCACCATCTGCCATTTAAAATTTTCACACCATCTGTCAATATGGCATCTCAGAGTAAAGCTGATTCATGCCTCTTGTTGGTCAGCTGTAATGAGCCCCCTGCAAATGATTTAGCAGAAGTCATCTGACTTCCATACTCAACTTCCTTAAGTCAAACTCAGTTCATAATCTGAGTCTCTCATCCTGTCTATAAATTTCAAAATTTCACATTTTGGTTTTTAATTTTCATTACTGAAAACTTAAATAGATACCCCAGGAAAAATAAAGCAGTAAAAAGATCCCACCATCTACAGACACACTCATCAGCAGTTACATCAATGATCAACTCATGGTGGGTGTGTTTCCATCCATATCTCCCTCTCCCCACCCATCCTGACTTATTTTGAAACTAATCTCAGACACCATATTATTTAATCTATAAATATTTCAAACTCTTTTAAAAGACCTAACCATAATGCCATTATCACACCTATAGACACCTGAAGACATCAACGATAATTCACGTCCACCTGTTGAGTCTATTTTGCCCCTGCTGCAAAAACGGATCTTACTGAATATTTTCCTATAAGCTCAAAGCCCTTTGTAAACCATACACATGCTGATAAACTACTATGATCTACTTCTAGGGCAAAGAAAAACAGCTTGTTCCCTGAATGCTGCTTAATACTGAATTCGGTTTTTGGAAAGAGGTTGCACATTAGATATTCCTTTATTCACATACAGGGTAAAGAACAGAGCTACTGGCAACCACACTACCAGATCAAGTCTGACAGCCCCTCTTCTTTTTCAGCTTTGCCTAGGGTTACAGACACAGATAATTTCATGCTGGATTTCAATAGCACGTCCGAACAATTGGCTTTAGACACTGCGGCCATTCCTTTTATAATCTCACATCTCCCCTAATGAATTTCCTATGAATATTGGTATTAGAGAACCTGCAAGAGGTAGATCTTTTTCAAAAACCAAATGCCACATTTTTCTAAAGGTTGCTGCAGAGTTTTTTTCCTTATACATCAGAGAAAAAAGGACATTTATGAGATGAAGTGTCTTTCTATGAGCTCAATATTGAATTTTCCATTGTTGGTGCTCAGTCTCTCCTGGGAGGCTCTTAATTGAATCAGTCTTGAAAGGTTTTCATTGTGTTTTTCCTCAGGCCCTCTTATGGATTACAGAAGCATTCATAGTGAGTACAGCTCTAATGGAAGATGCTGTCACCCCATTACTCAGTCTGGTCTCTGTCACAATTGCTCATGCCTCTTAAGAGGCTGGCATGCTATCAGGTCAAGAAGAGGTCAAGGTAGACAGACACAGGAAGCAATAGCTCTTCACAGGGAACGGGAGAACAGCGGAAGAGAGAAAGCCATGGTGCAGCCACCAATAATCCCTTCAGATAAATTCTAGACTAATTCACTCACACATAGTGTCAGACCCATACATTTACCTACAAGGACTACAGGCAAGGTAGCATAAGAGAATGATGGCTTCTGTGGGCAAGGCAAGGCGAGGGTAAAGGAGCTCACGGGGTGGGTCAGGAGCTAGTGGCATGGCCTTCATGCTGTCACCTGCACACCATCTCAATATGGAAGCCCGGAAGGAAAATGCTAGCTATCAGGAGAGAATTCTCATCTCTAACAGATTAAATGCTGCAGCTGAATTACTTGTCATTTTCTCTGTTTCGTTTCAGACAGTCAGAACTTTTCTTGACTTAAGCCTTATTCCCTCAAAGAATCCTTCTCTGCCTCAGTACCCCATCGAAAGCCTGCTGTCTGTTAATGTCTTCATGCACATATGAGCCCCCATTTTCAAAGAAGCTATGAACAGTGCTGTATAGTACTTTGAACCTTTCAAGGCCCCCTTTTTTTTTTTTTAAGATTTTATTTATTTATTTGACAGACAGAAATCACAAGTAGGCAGAGAGGCAAGGGAGGAAGCAGGCTCCCCGCTTAGCAGAGAGCCCAATGCGGGGCTCGATCCCAGGACGCTGGGATCATGACCTGAGCCGAAGGCAGCGGCTTTAACCCACTGAGCCACCCAGGCGCCCCCTTTCAAGGCCCTTTTGCATGCATTCTCATTTGATACGCACAAACTCTCTTGGCCAAGGAAAGCTTTGTTATCCTCGCTTACAGTGAGGGTAGCAAAAGTGGGGAGAAGAGTGGTGATTTAATCAGGCTCACTAAGTAAATCTCAGAACGAAAACTTGAACAAGATTCTTAATTGCCAGTCCAATATGATTTCCACGTTATCTCATTTCAGAGGCTTTTCTGAAAAACAGCCTCCAGAACTTTGGGAAAGAGCTTTCCAAGATCCTTGGAAAGTGAGTTCAGTGGCACATTGAACATGTCAATGACACATGTGTACACATGTACATTCATATACACTGCTTTGTCATTATTACCTGATACAACTGGGAGTAATAGTTTAAGTAATTAAAAAAGTAGCTTAAAGAGGACAATAATTACAATGATTCATATGTACCTGTAAGCTATATACATATACACATACAAAGGTGTATGTGTGTGTTGTGTGTGTGTGTGTATGCACCTTCATTCACCAATTTTTTTGACATAGTGTTTTCCTTTTGAATATGGGCTCACTGGTGGACCTTTCTTGCATTCACCATTCTTGAAATGCAATGTCTACAATTCCCACTTTGGGCTTCTTTAAAATGGAAAACTTTGGGACGCCTGGGTGGCTCAGTCAGTTAAGCGTCGGACTCTTGATTTCGGCTCAGGTCATGATCTCAGGGTCGTGAGATTGGGGCCCGAGTGGGGCTCCATGTTCAAAGGATGGTCTGCTTGAGATTCGTTCTCTCCCTCTCCCTCTGCTCCTCCCACTTGTGCTCTCCCCCTCTTTCTCTCTATCTCTCTCAAATGAAAAAGTCTAAAACAGAAAACTGAAAGCCACAGAAGGAATCAGCGTGCAGAAGCCCTCTGGATTTTTATGATCTGTCTCTTGGTCTTTTACAGTTGTCTTACCTACACTTCATCCAACAGCAGTTTTTAGATACTTCTTACTTTTTACAATGCATTTAACTTAATTTTTATCGTTTCAGAAAAAGCCATTATGTTTTTACACTTATAGTTAATATTTTATTATATTGAGTAATAAAACCACACATCATAATCGGTACAAAGAGGTCTGCGGACAGCTGTCTGCCTCTTCCCCTGGCAGAAGTTCTCCGGCATTCGCTAGAGCAGCAGACGTATCACGAGCATCTGGGCGCCCTGGGTATGCTTCAAGGGGGAGAAGAAGAGTGTTCACTTAGGGGAGGGGGCAGGTAAGTACGAAATGGCTGTGTGTTTCTGTTTTATCTTTTCCTGGGAGGCAGAGCAGTGTGGCAGGAAGAAGACTGTCAGAGTTCTGGACTCTGAGAGACATGGGGCAGTTTAACTTGACCTAAGACTCAGTCTTCCCAATGGGAAATGAAGCCCAGACGGATTGGCAGTGTCTGCTATGGGTAATTCAGGGGAAATGGCCAGACATGCATACATCTTCCTAGAGCTAGATAATCATCATTCCTGTGTAATGAAAAGGGCACAGGCTTCAAGTTTGCATTTGTGCTCTTGTGACCGTCAGTAAGTGAGTTACTCTTATGAGTCTCAGGAAAGCAGGAATACTCCTTGGAGACCTAAGATCTTGAGGTGTGTGTGTGTGTGTGTGTGTGTGAGTGTGTGTGTGTTTTTAAAGATTTTTCTTTCTTTATTCGGTAGACAGAGATCACAAGTAGGCCGAGAGGCAGGCAGAGAGAGAGAGAGGAGGAAGCAGGCTCCCTGCTGAGCAGAGAGCCCAATGCGGGGCTTGATCCTAGGACCCTGAGATCATGACCCAAGCTGAAGGCAGAGGCTTAACCCACTGAGCCACCCAGGTGCCCCTAAGATCTTGAGTTTCTAAATGCTATTCCGGGATTACCCTTCAACCCAGCCCCAACACATGTTCTTTAGTTTCCAATAGCACCCTGTACATCCTGTTTTTGTATTGACTGCATGGATATAAATTGTCCATCATATTACAATTCCATTGTAAGGGATGGATTTATAATTAAATTATACTTTAAGGGTAAGAAGTATATCTTATTTCTTAAAAACTAACGTAATACTTCATATACAGTGTGCACTCAATAAAAGTCAAATAAACAGATAAACAGAACCACTGTCAGGAGAATTAAGTACAGAGTGTTGAGCACAATGCAGGTAACAAGAGCTCAATAAATGCTAATTTCCCTTCCTTTCTAAATCCTACAATCCTGGGCGACAAAGTCCATGTGCACAAAGACAATATTTCTTTTTCTCTTTGGTCCTTGGATAACACTTCTGTTGCATAGAAACTTGAGAAATCCTTCAGAGAAAGCTTTGAATTAAAGTGTTATGGCATTATGTGAGCTTTCTTCCGGCCCCACATAAAATAGTAATAGATTATAAATGTCCGACTAGATCTCTGGTCTCAAAGTATGGTATGAAGATGATTTTAGGTGTTAGGTGAATATTTATTAGTTATGTATTTATGTGAACATGTATGTTTACATGTCACATAAATGTCCTTTTTAAAAAGTTTTCAAGAGTGATACAAGATGTAAGAACTCTTTTTTTAAAGATTTATTTATTTGAGAGAGAGCCAGCACACAAGTGGGGGAGGGGCCAGGGGAGACTCTCCAGCGGACTCCCCGCTGAGCACAGAGCGTGAAGGAGCTGAAATCAAGATGTGGATGTTTAACTGACTGATCTACCCAGCTGCCTCAAGATATGATAATTCTTTCAAAATAAACCGTAAGTAAAAAGAAATGAATCTACTAAAGAAAACAAGCAAGCAAATAATAATAGTATGTGGTTCTGGCACAAATCATAGTTTGTCAATAGCCAACGTTTAGGAAACTTATAACTAGCTGAAAACATGAAATTCTATAGCTAAACTGAACTTTGCCTTTCCTTGGTTATAGGGAGAAAAATCCCCAAGTTTCAGTTTTCCGGAAACCTCTGTCATTTACTAAAGTTAAAATTAAAGGATATACAAGAAAACTTAATCATACTTAATTTGACATACCCTAGGCAGGTGTACTGGAGATTATAATTCTCTATATCTATATATCATCAAGCCATTTCCTGCTAGGAAAAATCATTCAGAATTGGGATGAAGACATTTTAAAGATGATAAAAGTCTCGTGGTGTTCTATAAAACATCATTGTTTCTAGGTCTTCACCCTCTAAACAACTTTGAAAACCACTGAGTTAAAATAGTAGTTGTCAACTGGGGCTGATTTTGCTCTTGGGAGATAACTGGCAACGTCTAGAGACATTTTGGGTTGTCATAATTGCATGTATGTGTGTGCGCGTGCAAGCGTGCACATACACATATATGCTACTGGCTTCTAGTGGATGGAGACCAAGGATGCTGCTGACCACCCCATCATGAATGGGACAGTCTTCCATAACAAAGAGATGACCTGGTCCAGATGTCACTAGTGCTGAAGTTAAGAAACCCTGTTGTAGAGTTATGTTTGCAAATGACTTATGAATACCTTGATCTAACACCCACAAGGGAATGTCTAAAATGATTCTGATGAAAGTTTTAAATACTTTCTTCCAGATTTATTTTCAGAAAGCTATGGGCAGGGGGAAGACCTCACAGATTTTAACACACGTTCACCTCTCCACTTTTAAAACTTCTCCATTTAGATTTTGAGAATAAGTGGGTTGGAAAAGCACCTAAATCATCATAGTATAAATGCCTACCTTCAGTTTATAGGCCAGCTCCAGATATCAGCTTTGTTGTTCTAAGTGTTTTCCAGTTTTCATAGCAAAGGGCCTCCATACTTATGAAAAAAACGTCTCCTCACTGACTGTGCTGGCAACCATGTGGGTGGGAGAGAGGGATAAGTCTATGACCCTAGTCTACATTCTCAAGAGCCCCCTGGTGCCATCTTGGGCATCTTACAAAGAGTGAACACATCCTCACCTTGCTTTGTGATATACTGGGTAATGGTTAGCTATCAGCAGGAAATCGAGTTATTTAGCCTTCCTACATCTCCCTTCTGAGCTTTATCAGCCTAGAAAAAGTATTTCTTAAGTGCAACTGATGACAAGGTCTCACTATTACCTCCTACTCTGTGCCCAGAAAACATTTTGGTCCAAGGATAAAACTCTTAGAGGTCTGAATCAGTCTGATTATAAATGTGTTCACATTGGGTCTAACAACAGATTAGAGTATCACCTCCCTCTTACCTCCAACACACATAAAGGGCAGACCAACTCTGCATAAACTTTCAAGAAACAGAAATGACTGAGGTGAGTATAATAATTTATAGGCCTAAATCTGTCATACCCTCAACTGAGTTAGCTACTGATTGTATTTTTTTGCAGGCGTGGGGAAGAAATTCGTTAAAAGCATTAGATAACATTGAATTGCATCAACACTGAGAGCTGTGAATGAGCCAGGCACAGAGCTGAATAGTCCTGTATTGACTGAAAAATCAAAGGGCTACACTATTCCAACAAGGAGGGGCGACATGTAAGGATCAGTCTTGCCAACCCAAAGAACACATACTTGGTAAAGAACTGGTCAGTTTGAGAACAATGAACGTGCTTAAGCGCTTTGATCCATGGTTGGCTGATTTTTAAATCATAAGGTCTAATTTTTTTTTTTTTGAAGAGTTTTCTGCTTTATACTTAAGGAGCTGAAATTCTACAGAGTCATTTGCCAGGATACTGATTATGTATAAGTGGGAGATTTTTTTTTTATCAACAATAAATGTCTTACACTGTGAAAATAGCAGCTTGACTCCCACATTCATTTAGCAGCAGGAGGCATAGAATGGATTGGCCCTTTTGAATTATTCCAGAAATGTGCTCCAAATGCATATAGATAGATCACTAAATATAAAGCTAATTGCTTCTTTGTTTTGTTTTATCCTACTGCTAAGCAACTTTTTAAACCAAACTGTTTGATAAAGGATGGGCTCTTTACCATCACTGTTCTTCAGAATAAAGTAAAGTTTATAAGAAAGCAATGTGTCTTCCCTAAATACAATCTGATGAACCCTGTTGACGACTCAAATTTATAAATGACAAACTGCCAAACGCTGCCATTTTGACACGTGTGGGTCTTTTCTTCCCAAAGGAGTTGTTCATTTGAACGGCTCAGTATTTATGGCGGCATTAGTTAAAGCAAGGAGGTGGGCCATGCAGATCTCCCTTTAAGAGAGAACTTCCATCAGTCATGTGGAGTGCCGTCAGCTAGCTCCAGCAGCAGCAGTGCCTTCAGAATCCAACTGGGTGTCTTGGCTTTGTCCTGGGAGGGCTCATGCAGGGGCATTAGGGACTGCTCATTTCTTCCCTACCCAGGACTCCTCTCCCAGGCAATCATTGCTCTGAAGCTCTCCGGTGGGCAGGCCAAGGCTGTCAGATCTATGTCATAGTTGGAAGTTTCTCCTTCCTCACTCACGCTACCTTCTCTTTATCTTTGACAGGCATAACCACCTAATAAACCTCTGACACTCCGAACTCCATCTCAGTATCTGCCTCTCAGGGGACCCAACTGACACACATCATTTAGATGCTGCTACCAAAATGGGAAGAGGGAAAACTTCTATGCTACACTCTGAGCCAAAGGCCTGTGAGCTGCAAGCACTTCTTGGAAACCTTGACCATCAACACTAACAACTCAGTTTGTATACTATTTTGTGATTGCCCAAAGTGGTGTATCTGCTCTGAATGGGCAGTAGCAAAACCCCCCTGATGTTCCAAGCCAGTAACCATAACCATCTCCTGAAACCCTTAGAATTAATTCTCACACGGCTAGTAAGAATCCCAAAAGAGGATTAGCTTTATTCTCTGCCAGGCAATGTAGAAATTGGTTAGAAAAAGACTTTCATCTGAACAGCAAGACGGACTGCCTTGAAAGATATCGACTGCCACTTCCCCATGAGATTTGGGGGGATTAAGCTGATTAAAGGAAAAGCTCTCACAGGAAAGAGAATCAATGTACACTCACTAATTTGAACCAATTGGTTACTTGCAAATTATGTTTTTCAGTTGTTCTACCTCCACGGACAGGAAAGCATGCATCTCTTGCTGGGTTAAACATTCCACTTCCAAGTATTTCCCTACTCCAAGCACTTCTCTGCCTGCTCAGGAAAGAATGGAATCTATTAAACCCTGTCCAATAGGAGGAAGATGGAAGGACCCCTGCTTCCTTCTCTGGTAAACAATGTGAAAACACAAGGTAAACTCAGAAAGGAAAACAAAAATTAACACCATGAAGAAAATCGGAACTTCTGCCACAGATTGACTCTCATGGCTGGTCACGCCAACTTGAGTTCCTGACCCAACACACAAGCTCCCTTTCCTCCTTGGCTGGCGAGTGGCTATCCGTGCTGCAACAATCCCCACCTGTTCCTCTCCCACTCCTTTGCTTGCTTTGTGCTTGTACCAGGTTATGCAGACAGGATTTAGAAAGTCAGAGAAACACTATACCTAACTTTACGTCTGTGTACAGAAAGTCCTCCTATTCAAAGCCATTTAAAGTGAATCCAACAAACAATCAACAAAACTGAAAGGCAACTTTTGGGACGGGAAAAGATATTTGCAAATGACATATCTGATCAAGGGTTAGTATCCAAAATCTATAAAGAACTAATCAAACTCAATACCCAAATAATCCAGTTAAGAAATGGGCAGAAGACATGAATAGACATCTTTCCAAAGAAGACATCCAGATGGCTGACACATGGAAAGATGCTCAGCATCACTCATCATCGGGGAGATATGAATCAGAACCACAATGAGATACCACACCACACCTGTCAGAAGGACTAAAATTAACAACAAATGTTGGCGAGGATGTGGAGAAAGGGGAAAGCTCTTACACTGTTGATGGGAATGCAAACTGGTGCAGCCACTCTGGAAAACAGTACGGTGGTTCCTCAAAAAGTTAAAAATAGAATTACCTTATGATACAGCAATTGCACTACTAGATATTTACCCAAAGGATACAAAAATACTGATTCAAAGGGATACATGCACCCTGATGTTAATAGCGGCATTATCAACAGTAACCACATTACAGAAAGAGCCCAAATGTATTGATGGATGAATGGATAAAAAAGTTTTGTGATACACACACACACACACACTCTCTCACACTGGAATAGTACTCAGCCATCAGAAAGAATGAAATCTTGCTATTTGCAGTGACATGAATGGAGCTAGAGTATATTATGCTAAGTGAAATAGGTCAGCCAGGGAAAGACAAATACTATATGATTTCATTCACATGCGGAATTTAAGAAAAGAAACCAATGAACATGGGGCAAAAAAAAAAAGAGCTAAGTGAACCATAAAATGGATTCAACTATAGAGAACAAACTGATGGTTGTTGGAGGGGAGGTGGGTGGGGGCTGGGTTAAATGGGTGATGGGGATTAAGGAGGGCACTTGTGATAAGCACTGGGTGTTGTATGTAAGTGATGAATCACTAAAGTCTACTACTCAAACTACTGTTACACTGTATGCTAACTAACTGGAACTTAGATAAAAATTTCAAAAAGGAAATAATTTAAAAAACAAAGTGAATACACTTTAAATGGAATGTAAATTTCACAGAAAACAGGTCAATCAAGATTTTACTTTGAGAAATGAAGTAAAATTCATGAAATATTTTATTTTCCATTTAATCAAATTTGGGTTATAATTGCAACTATGTTCTAATTCTTAGAACTAAAAATGAATGAATGTTGACTGGGAGGGTTGTATAATTTCCTCCAAAACTGAGTGGTAGTTGTGTATGACCATTTTACAGAAAATTCACAATTATTTGAGGGCTTCAACATTTCCCCAAGGGTCTCTCATATTCCTTTTAAATTCCTGTCTTTCCTTTTTGAAGTACCTATCATGTTACCATTCTTGCTGATTTTCCTTTTTCCAGTTGTTAAGAGGTCTTGCCAACTCCTCTTTGCAACAGTTTTGGTATGTTTTGAGCAGAGCCCTGACATCACTTTCACTGACCTCATGAAATCTTGCATATTGTATATCATGCACAATTTCACTTGGCAACTGACTTTCATTGCTCTGGTACTCTTCTTCCATCGCACTAGTCTGGTGAGGAAGGCACTAATGACATGACACAGGAATATTTGATAAGGCACTATTTTTTTAATTGGTTAATTTATTACTAAATGCTTTCTTGTCGTCATGAAATTTTCTTTCATCTTACAACCCCCTAACCGCTGGAAGCCAGTTAGTAAAGTCCCAGGTAGCCAGAACCTTCGGTACTTAACTTCAATTGGTCCTTGAAGCTGCTGTACATTCTTTTAGACCTAGGTTTTAAATTGGAAAATCTTTATCAATAAGTAATCTGAGGCCTAGAGATATTGAGCCATCCCAAGGTCAATGGCAGAGCCAAGGCTAAAGCCAAAGTTAGCCTAGTTCATGGCTTTATTCTTCAGACCACACTGCTGTGGAAAATGAATTAAAGCAGAGAACACTAGGAGAGAAAACAGAAGATACATTTCTATTCTTGTCCATGATGAAAACTCACTGTGGCTCTGGGCAAGTGCTTAACTTTCCTGGCTTTCAGTTTTCTCTGAAGTCTTATAGAACATAAGATAGCTTGGGTTACTGGTTTGGGGTCCCAAGGACACCAGGAGAATTTTGCTACCATCCACTCAGGAAAGAGATATACCAATTTGGACAGTCACTACACAATACACAAACTGAGTCATTGGTATTAAATGATCAAGGTCCCTGGGAAGTGACGGCAGTTCATTGATCACTGACTCAAAAAGCATGAGGTCCTGCCATTGCTCTGTTCTCATTTCCTGGAACCTCTCACCCAAATCCCAATGAAATTCTCATGTCTTGTCAAGTATGACTATGGTTTTCTTGTTAAGAAGAAACTATATCAGATATGTGTGTCTGTCACTTGCACACATACACCTCATTCCTAGTCTTGTATTCTCTCTCTTCTCTGTACCTCATACTTTAGAAGGATAAGCTTCCTACTTTCAGAAGGCTGTCCTTCCAACTGGCTGTTAATCCCTAAGGCCCAGCTTGCTCAGTCTCCATCATCAGTATCCTCAATCTCTTCCTTTATTTTGACTCAAGGAGTCTCGGTACCTGAGAAGTCACCTAACTAGAACCAACCGTGGATGACTGCCTCCCTTTCTTCAGCTCTCCGAAGGGCAGGAGTCTCTTCTTGATAACTCATGGGTACCTCACTAACACCTACAAGTACTCTCTCTTCTGTTTCTAAAAGGAAGCACAGATGTCCAGTATTCTATAAAAAATCTTCATGTGATACTGTCTTCAATCTAATGATCATCTTCTTTCGTTCTATACACTGCAACCTTTTTAAGCAAATCGTCTGTGTCTACTATCTCTTCTTGTCCACCACCTACTTGTCACCTTCCACCCCCTTAGAATGTCTTGTGGGGATCACTCTATGAAAATTTCTCACTGGAAGTCACCAACTCACTTGTAACGTGAAATTAGAAAACCAAGGAATTTTAAAATGTTAATTAAAATAAGAAGAAATTTTAGAGCTAGAAGGGAGTGTTGGTATTTATTCCAATTCTGTCATTTCTCAGATGAAGAGCACATGCTCAGTTCACGTGACGGGTATTTGCCTTGATCTTCCCTGCAGTGCTCGATATCGGGAATTCCTTTTTTTCTGAACAACATAGGTTAAATAAATAGAATACTGTCAATCTGGTTTTTTTCTGATTGGTTCAAAAAGGCTGCCTGAGAAACTTTCCTGAGGATAAGCTACATTAGGCATGAGACAAGGAGACTAACACATGTGTTTGTTTCAATTCAGATTCTTGGGTGAGGCCCCTATCACCTCTCACCCCCTCCCCCAACCATCGATGTTTTAATTTACTTTCAGGCTGTTTTCATAATCATCAGAGGCTTTATTTATTTCTAAAATAATTCAATACAAACATGCTTTGTCTTTCTTCTCTGCTGAAGTTCAGCCGCTTATACCTTAGAACAAATAAATTCATGTTTTGTTCCTCTACTACAAGATACTCATTTAGTTACAGGATGACACTACTAACTAATATACCTGAACATCAAACATTTTTCTCCCTCTTCTGAAATGGAGTTACATCACTTTTTACTGCCAAGAAGTTCTCAGATGTAGAAACCAGAAGGAGCAAGTCATCACTGCCCACCCGAACAGGGACAGGGTGTTAATTTGAAGAAGGAAAACTAACCTCTCTTCCCACGCTGCTTAAAGGAAAATAGTCTGGATCCATTCTCAAGTGGTTTGGAAATCTACTGGCTATTTTCAAGGTGCTCCAGATACTGGCCGGGGAAACATATCCTGACCATGGTTAGAAGTGATGCTGTGCCCATTTTAGACTTGTCTGTAGCACCAAAACTCTCCAGGTACAAAGAGTGCCAGCAAAAGACAGTTGTAATGAATCGGTTAGCTTTTCATGCAAATGCAATGGAATTGCCTTATCTGAAATCTCAAAGCCATTAGGGGCAATTTATGAAGAAAATGTATCATTCAATCTTACTCCTTTTGCAGCAGGCAGTCATCAATAGTCTCACTACTTCTTAATTACTAAAAAGGAAAGCCCCATAAACTCGTGGAAGCAGCTGTTATGATATTTATTTGATATTGATAAGAGGAAGCAGAAGTTTCATTATCTGATATATATACAAATAAAATAAATGTCTATAAATATATTTACTTGAGATATAAGTATAAATATCTATGGCAAATGAGTATTTATGGATGTATGTAGTTTTCAGATAGATATATAAGATATATTTATACATGATGGAGCACCCACTTTATTTCACCTTTTTGTATGAGAAAAAGTAGGCCAGAAGATAAAAATAAGCAATGATCCTAGTTGTGCATGCAGTTATTTGCCGAATAAGACAAAATTTCATCGTCTTACCCAAACTCTTGAAGGACAGATAGAAATCAATTTAAAAAGAAGAGAGTCATAAGTCAGTATGCCCAGTGTGGGCCACTCAAATTCATCTCCAACATTCTATGCCTGAAATAGAACTTGTCCCCAACTGTAGCTGTGAGGGATAGCGTGCTGTGGTGGGCAAGTTATGGTAGGAGGATTAGTGAAGATATGTGGGCTCAAGAGAAGAGGGAATTTAAATAAGCATTGTTCTAGCATTCAGAATATTTGTTCCTGATTTTGAGAGAAGAAAGGAGAAGAATGATACTCTATTATACTGAAATTAGTAAACAAGTCAACCAACTACCCGCCTGGGGTGAATACCTTTATGAAAGTAAATTCCAAATGAAGGCCTAGAACGAATCATAGGGATCTACTGTAAGATAAACCAGCACACTTAGAGCATACCAGGTGTAGGGCACAGCCCCAGGCATTTAGGAGGATGGGACATGGTCTCAGCCCTGCTGGGGCTCAGTCTTGAGTGGATGGCGAGGGCGACAGGGAAATGAATGATTAGTAAACGACAGCATCAGACCAGTGCATCGGGAAAATGTCATGTGATGGCCACTGACAATAGGGGACTCCTACTTCTAATTAAATGTTCGAATGGGATGAGGGGGACACAAGTTGAAATAAATGCAATCATGTGGCCAGGAACAGAAAAGGGGGTCAAGTTCCATGAATAATTCATGACTGAGAGAGATATTTAAGCTCTGTTTCTTCTATACTTTGGGGCAGCAGCTTTCACCTATTTTATGAAGCACCTTATTTCTGGAAGAGATTATAGATGTAATGTATAAGGAGAGGGTTTTTGACCCTTTCAAATAAAGTGCTGACTTTGCAAACTGTGCTTTTCCCGTAAGGTGGTACTCTGGAGAAGAGAGGTGATTTAAGAGACTTGCACACAAAGAAAAATTCCTTCAGCGCTTCACGGGATGGGATGTGTTCACATGGTACTTCAATACAAACTTAAAATAGCCACGGCTTTCCCAAGGTGTTTGCCCTTCAGCCGTAGACAGGAGATAAAATAGCCTCATATGTCCCTGAGATTAGAACAAGAACAATCTGGCAGACTAACACCTTGATTAATGGAATATTTGAGTTCATGATCACCAGAAAATTCTCTTTATTTTGTTTTGTTCACTTATTATTGGACAAAAAGCCTAATAAAAAGTAACTGAAAAATATTTTACTATTATTTGATGGTTTATAATCTTGTACTGCTTCAAGTTAATATTCTTACCCCTCTCACCCCCAACTATGATTGCAGAGCACTGCAGGAAACAGGACAGGAAACTCAGCTGGAACACAGGTGACCCAGAGCACTCCCAGGAGGCTATTTTGGGAAATAATGACCCATATTTCCTTATTTGATTAGCACATACTACTGTGCAGTAAAGTTAGAGTTAACAGGCTAGTCCATCTCATTACATACAGTTTACTATGTATATATTTCAATTAAAAAGGAACCTAAAAATGTTATGTAATTAAAATACCACTTCTTTATTTCTCAGAGTTTTAGAACATTTGGAATTGTTTCTACCTGGCTATTCTTATATGCGCTCAATAATGGAAAGTATTCAGAATCCTTTCTTCAACCAAATTTTAATAAATATGAATGCTTCTCATAACGTTTTATCCTAAATACTGAATATAGAACTCAAAGATCATGACACAATGTATTAGCAACCAACAAATTAAACATTTATTTTCTGATGACTCTATTTAAGGCATGGGTTTGGGCTGTGTGGGATACAAAGCAGTCTAAGACACCAGGGTATGTGAAAATTAGGTGTATGTGGTCCACTCAAAAACAGGAAGTTAAGACAGCTAAGCTGGGTTGGTGCAAGTTGCTCTAGGAAATGTGGTGTTTGCTATGAATTTGACGTTGGGTACCTTGCCTGACAGTGATATCAGGTGGATAAGGAATCTCTGGTGGTGGCTGGGCACAACTGTCCAGGGCCCTTGGACAGAATTAATTACCATGTCAGGACAGTCTTCTATGTGCATTTATTCACCTTCTTTGGTGATCCCATGGATGGAGGAAAGGTAATTCTTTTTTTTTTTTCCTCCTTCTCTTGAACAGTTGCTCCCTCCCTACACTGCCCTGCAACCTTCTGACCACTTCCCACTTCTCTTTGTGCCTCATTTATCAAGAGTCACCGTGCCACACATACCCACACTGCCCTCAACCAGGCTCCTAGTCACTGCTTGCATTCTCAATCTATTTAGTTGTGCTATGATTTTCTTTATATATATATTTAACTCCTCTATTTCTAGTTCTTGAACATTTAGCATTCTCCAAGCATTTCTGTTTGATTATCTGCTGTGGACAAAGGCAGATAATAACAAGTGCACAATTCTGTTTCTATAAATTCTGTCTGAGCAAACGATTCAGTGGCTGGAATCCCCCCACTTTTGAAAGCTACTGAGTCACTGCCATCTTTGTTTTCTTTGACCAGATTATTCTGTATCATAAGGAAAGACACACGTGGGCTGTGAAGTCTCAGTCGTGATTGCACCAAACTGCATGGGAAATTCTAGAATTTTATTTATTCATTTAACAACTACTTATCAATGGTTTTCCAGTGCTGGATGTTCCTGGGCTCAGGACCTAATCAATATCTATGTCCCCAACACCCACACAGTGCTTATCACACAGCAGGCCCATGGTGAAGTGCACGGAACAGATTTACAAAGAATAAATTCCTCCTTGCCTATGAGTAATTTCTAAAGTGTTTGCTTCCTTGTCGTAAAGGTATAAAAAGTTAACTAATAAAACATGATATGCCATATTCTCATGAGAAATAGGATGATTCCAGGGATGCCGCTGACACTGTGGTTCCATCTCCTTGACTACTTGGCAGTCCCAGAGGTACGGACAAAGTTCTGAGAATGAAATGACACGGCCAGGGTGGCCTCCCCCAACAGTGGCATAGAGCCCTACACACCAGGATTCTGCAGAAAGTGTTTCTGGGATGGCACAGGCACTGGTCTAGACTGAGAAGTGGGCAATGGGCAGGGACCAGGAGGTCTAGAGCTGAGCTGTTGAAAGGGACTTAGCACAGACAGAGTGTCCAGTAGGCAGGAGAGATCCGGGGACCATAATAGGGAGGTGAGGGTAAGTGCTGGAAGAGAGAACCAGCCTGGTCCACAGCTGCACTTTATCATAACATAAGGGAACGAAAGAGCTGATACAGGTTCTTCATCTGCTACAGGATTTTCCACAAAGCATTACTCTCGAATCAGTGAGATTCTTGATCAAATATGGAATTTGCAAATCTCTGGCCTTGGCATTAGACTTCACTTACAATACTCAGATATTTTTAAAACAGATGAAATGGCTATACAGAATTTTATGATACTTTGAGCAATTGTATACATTTTTTTAAGATCCATTTACTTATTTGAGAGAGAGAGAGACCATGAACATGAGGGGGAGAGGGAGAGAGAATCACAAGCCCGCTTCATGCTGAGCAGAGAGCCTGACACGGGGTAATCACGTGACCCTGAGATAAGGACCTGAGCCAAAACCAAGAGCTGGATGCTTAACTGACTGCACCACCCAGGTGCCCCAAACAATCATTTTTTTTCTCTCTTTCTCCTAGCAAAGGGTTCTCTGCAGTGATCGGGAAGGAGGAAAAAATGCCTAAGACACTAATTCTATGCCGAAAGCATTACTAGGATACTGCATTTTTTGTTGTTGTTGATTCAAGTCACAAAAGGAAAAAAACTCACTTAATTGGGAGCATAATCTGCCCACCTTACATACAAGATTAAGAATACCTGCATGTTTTTTTGCCTCAGGTAGACAATACTTCTAGAGAACATCCAAAGGCTGAATACATGTAACAAACACATCACTCTCCTCCACCGCCTTTTTTTTTTTTTAATAACTTATCAGACTAATTCTTTTTTTTTTTAAGATTTTATTTATTTATTTGACAGACAGAGATCACAAGTAGGCAGAGAGGCAGGCAGAGAGAGAGGAAGGGAAGCAGGCTCCCTGCTGAGCAGAGAGCCCGATGCGGGGCTCGATCCCAGGACCCTGAGATCATGACCTGAGCCGAAGGCAGAGGCTTTAACCCACTGAGCCACCCACGTGCCCTTATCAGACTAATTCTTAATGGCCTGGCCCAGGAGTTGGCAAACGTTTTCTGTGAAGAAACAGCTGGTAAATATTTTAGGATTAGCACGCTATATACTCTGTCCCAACTCCTCAAGTCATGGTAGCAGACAATAGCCAAACACAGTATGTAACAAATGAGCAAGGTTGTGCTCCAATAAAACTTAATTTAGAAAAACAGGGAATGAGGCTGATTTGTCCTTCAGGCCATAGTTTTTTGACTCCTGGTCTCACCTTTTAATCTTGAAATTATATGAAAATTTTTATGTTCATATGAAAAGAGGCAAAACATTTTAAACACATTGTTTTCATCCATCTCTACCCAACCTTAGGAAGGTATTAATTGATGTCAATTGCATGTATTATTAAAAACATACCAAAATACCTAACAGCCAAAGATTTCAGATTTCATCCTTTATCTCTAAATATATTTAACACAGACCAGCACCAAGGAAAATGTCAGAGAAAAATCTGTCAATGGATTCTAGAAAAATGAAAACAAAAACCCAGCTTCTCCAAATTTGTGAACTCTGAGACTAATCTTATCAGATATTCAGAAAAGCATATAAGCCACACTACTTTGGTAAAGTATGTCTTGAACACTAAATCAGAGAAGATGATGATATTCCCCTACCATCTGGATGAATTTCAAATCTTATTATGGAAAATGGTAAAAGAATGATCTAGGCTCTTCTGTAACATTTTTTTTGTTGTTGTTTTTAACTGCAGAAACTTTCAGAGAGTACAAATCAGCAAGTAATTCTACCTTGCAGGACAGAGATGCACAGAAAGCCACGTTCTGAGATGTTACACACTTCTGTCTGAATAACAGCAGACTACTGAAGGTACATATTTGACTCTAGCCTTCCTGTACCCAAGGGGTTAGCATTTGGTGGGACATGAATGGAGAAGAGGAAAGTCATCATTAGACCATAAGAAAGAGGTTCTGGCAATTGTGGTATGCCCATTCGTCACTGGATAATGATCTGTCAATCTGTGACTCATAGGAAAGAACTAGCCTGACATTTTGCATTTTATGAAATCGTATGAGATTCTATGAATAATAATGGTCACTTCTGGTGGCTCAGGATCAGTATTGTCACTTGAAATTTGAGGGAATAATGCAGCCTGGTGCATATCTGGTATTACATGTTCATTGAGAACTGAAAACAGAAGTGACTGAAATAACATATTCTGAATTTCATAATTGGAGACAGCATTTTAAAATTTTATCTCAAAAGGGTCTACAATTAAGGATCCTTAATCTAGACTAGTTGGAGGCTATAAAATATAATAAAAATTTCTAGCTACTTGGCCATAATAGGAATTTCCCTTTCTCTTTTCAAGATTTTAGTCATTTATTTATTTGTCATAGCAAGAGATAGGGAGAGAGCACAAGCAGGGGGAGCAGCAGGCAGAGGGAGAAGTAGGCTCCTGGATGAGCAAGGAGCCCAACAGGGACTTGATCCCTGGGATGGTGACCTGAGCTGAAGGCAGGCACTTAACTGACTGAGCCATCCAGGTGCCCCAAGGGGCTAATAATAATCTAATAATAGATTTTTAAAATCCTTAATATTTACAAAATACTTTATAGTTATAGAACTAAAGCAGTATTTCATTGGATCCTTAACGTTTCCTGGTAAGGTAGGTAGAACAATTACTATTATTCTTACTTTCCTGGTGGGGACATAGATGTAAAGAAATTAAACCCCTGGTCTTCAGACACACAGGGAAGGGGACCATGACCCAAAGCAAGAGTCTTTCTCCTGACTGCACCATGATACTTCCTCTCCTGTCAGGATCTTAGTAGATTTGCCTTTTTTGTTTTCATATTCTAATGTATGAGCTTGGGGATGATGAAGCTTACAATATGGTGTCTTGGCTGGGCCAGAAGGATAGAGGCAATCATTTTGAAATTACTTTTTTATGTAACTACCAAAAATGTATCTCATCAACAGCTTTACAGTCTAATCCTTAAAGAAGATAGTATCATACTGGAGGAAGAACTTAGTACTTGCTGAATTGAACTGATGTCAGGAAAAGAGAGTCCAGAGAAATGCGGTAAATCATTGACTAAATGAACAGATTTTCTCTGTGTAATATGGTAGAAAATGCCCCTATCTACTACATACGCTCAACTAAGAAATGCTCAACTAAGAAAATTTAAAATGCTCCACTAAGAAAACAAATATGAGATTGTTTAGGAGGAAAGAGTACTTAATGCACTCAACAAATACTGAGTAGCCATTGTGGGAAAGGCATTGTGATGCATCGTACAATGACACTGGGCATCATCTACTCTGTGCCAGTTGAAACCATAGCTTTATAAAATAGGGGATATTGTTAAGAATTTCAGGGATTACAAAGAAATGGAGTTGAGGAAAGACAGATGTAGATCAATGAAAATGATAACAGCTTACGACGATGGGTTTAACCTCAAAAATGATAAAATCACTGACTGTCCAACCACAACATAAAGGCTAAAATACATAGACTTCTGAGTAGATGCAGAAACATGAAACACATACCCAATTTCAAAGATTTGGTATGCAACAAAAGAATGCAAATATCAGTAATTTTTAATATTGATTACATGTTAAAATGATATTATTTTGAGTACACTAAGTTAAATAAAACATGTTGTACAAAAAGATGTCTCCTCTTTCTTCTTACTTTTTTAATGTGGCTACTAGGAAATTTATAATTACTGTGAAGCCTGATGGACAGTGATGTTCTAGCAGGATGTATTGTGGACAAAATCTGGGTAGTGTATGATTCTGAAAAGGCTAATCATGGTGGATGCTGTCTTGGTGAGACATGGACTGAAGACACCGTAGAGAATGAGCGAAGTGTTATTAAACCCACAAATTACAAAAATTCTGGTGGTTCATGTGGGAACACAAGTATAGGCAGAAGGAACCTGGAAGATATTGCTGGAGATTCCAAAGTGAATAGACTGAAAACTAAACAAAGTAGAGGACATATAGAATAATTTTGTTTCCTCTTTCACCTGAAGCACAAGTACTCGAAGGAGAAAGAAGTTTATAAAATGCTTGTTAGAACTGAAGTCCTATAGACCTCTAGCACCTTCCCTCCAGTAGCCACTGACAGTTTCACGCACACAATCTCCATGTAGGATAATGCTTATTTAGCTGACAAAGCTCCTTAGTATACTACACTGAGCTATTTCACACTGAAAATCCAGTCATCTTATTTACCTTCAGAAAATGTTCAGAAAATAATTTATAATCTCTAGCCACCCCCCAGATTATAAACCAGAAAATTATAAAACAGAATTATAAACCTATCAGGGTTCAACTGCAAAGTGTCCCAAGGCAGGACCTGTGTTGAACTGAATTCTCAGGACCCGGTCCCTTACTGGTTACACAGTGAGTACCTAATACATATTCACTAAATACATTTTTTAAATGGTGGTATATTGAAGGTAAAAGTCGACACCTAAACAATACGGAAAAGGCAAAGACTGGAAATTTTAGGCGATAAGCTCACTGTTGTTGATAATCAGATGGGGGTGGGTGCCTAGAAATGAAGACCCAGAAGCCAATAAATGTCTCTTAAAATCAAGTCATGCCAGTGGACCTCATATTCTCACCCTGCTTCTGCCTTTGATGACCTCTTTGATTACACCTTAAAAAATGTGGGGATGTGGGGAAATAAAGAGGACAGGGCAGTTATGAGACGGTAACAAGTAAAATCCTAACGACAGACTGGTGGTTGAGAGACTGAGGCCAACCCAAAGAGATTCTGCAGTAGTGTATCAGGAGTTCCTCTGGGTCAACTTTTCTCTTCAGTGAGTTGGGGGAAGCATGAAAAACACCTGCTTACATAGCAGAAAGGTGGGGGGGGGGCATAAGTATGGCACTGGATGTAGTTCAGAAGACCCTAACTGGGCTAAAATATTTGAAAACAACATTATGAATAAATGCAGTCTGTATAATAGGTACATGAATAAATCATAATAGAAATAAACATGAGATAAATTTAGGATGAGGGAGATCTAGTCTGGCAGGAGCTCAGATGTGTATCACATCACCGACAGTACAATGTCAAAGTAGCTTACAGCTAAGGCAATGGCAAGCTGCATTAAAGAAATGCAGTTCTAGAGGTGCTTGGGTGGCTCAGTCGGTTGTCTGCCTCTGGCTCAGGTCATGATCCCAGGGTCCTGGAATCAAGCCTTGAACTGGGGGGGTTCCTTGCTCAGTGGAAAGTCTGCTTCTCCCTCTGCCTACAACTCCCCCTGTGTGCTCTCTCTCTCTCTCTGGCAAATAAATAAAATCTTAAAAAAGAAAAAAGAAAAAAGAAAAAAGAAATGCATTCTAAATAAGACTTGTTTATAGTTCTCTTATATTTTGTACCAGGCAATCCACATTTGGAACATCATGAAGAGGAATTCTCAGGAACAAAGGAGAGCAAACAACAGGCAGGAATAATTGAAGGGGTTAAGGATGCTTTCTGATGAAAAGAAAGCCTACAGATGATACGTTAGAGACCTTCACGTTCTTAAGAGTTTTCAGTTCGAAGTGGCAGGGTACACTTAGTCTGTTCCCCAAAGCCACTTTTTTGAGGAGGGGAAGGAGCCAGAGATATCCTTGAGAATCTGCTAAAGCCATGCACCCTCCCCTACGGGAAAAAAATACACACACAAACATGCTTTTTATACTGTTTCAGGGGTTTCTAAACAGAATAAGGACCTTTAGTTTATAAGTTAAAAAGACCCAAGTTTCTGTTTAGGAAACCATTTCTCACAGCAGCTCTTTCTGACATGATCCTGTCCCCATGCTTTAATAAACCACAATTTTGCACCAGAAAAAGAAAGAAAGAAAGAAAGAAAGGAAGGAAGGAAGGAAGAAAGAAAGGAAGAAAGAAAGAAAGAAAACCATTTCTCCCTTAACCTCTGAAGCGATACTCCTGGACTAGGGAAAATGACAGAATTCCTATCCTGGGTAGAGGGGTTGAGAGGAGAGTCTGAAGCTGGTACCCTGTAGTACCTCCCAATTCTAGGATTTCCTAATCTAAAAGGAATTAAAAAAAAAATAATTTCACAGTATTAAGGAAAACATTTAAAACACTACTTGCTATTGTTATTCACACTATAATTTTAAACACTAACAACACCCATTCTGCTCTAGGAATTGGAAACAAAGGATATCCAGGCACCAATGCAACTTCTTTAACATATCTGAAAAGGATTTCATTCATTTTGTGTACCACTACAATGGGATCAGGTATTTAAATTATTTCTTGTATTACAAACAATAAAATATTTCTCTCTGCAAGTTGTCTCTTGAAAAACTTGGCCTCATGGAGGGGCATGGTAGTAGAAGTCCTACAACATTTGCAATGTAAGTTCTTGCTTTGTATTTGGTTATAAGGATTTTTCTAAGTGGCTGGTTTCTGGCGTCATCACAGGACATACCTACGAGATATCTTATTAGTAGCATTGCATAATTTCTATATTCTGCAGTCTATGTTCCAGACAACTCATTGCTGTCTAAACCTAAAGAGCTTTTTTACACATTAGCTAGAGGGAAGAGGAGGTGCATCTAATTTTAATCCTACCCTTTAAGGGAAGTACACAAATCAAAGTACTTGAGAGTGATGCTTATTTCTTTAAAACTCAGGTTCTCAGAAACGCTAGGGAAGAAAAACTTTCTATTATTCTCTGGAGAAATATGTCTTGGACTTTGTTTGCATTATATCTATTTAAATTCTTACCACTAAGTTCTGTTTTAATAATGTTGAAAGATACCCAATCCTGAATAGTTACAGATACATTATACACAAAATTACATGTGTTTCCTACCTACAAGCATATAAAACTGTACTGAGGTTTTATAAATTCTTGTTGCTAACACACAGTGCTGTTTCTTGAAATGATTTTCATAGTAAGTAAGTGTCTAAAACAGGGCTGAGAGCCTCAGAGAGAAGGGGTGTGTGTGTGTGTGTGTGTGTTAGTAATTTGTTTATGCAACTCCAGTGATAGACATAGTCATTTAAGAATCCCAACTTTATTACGGTTACTCTTCTATTGGGGAAAGTTATTATTGCCTCCCTTCATCTCTCAGCTTTTCCCAATTTCCATTGCTTTAATTTCCCATTCAAATCAATTTCTTAAAATCGGGGGGAAAAAAATCTGCCATCAGAGGTAGACTTTAAGTGATACAGAGGGCTCATTTCTTTTCTAGTTCAAGTAAGAGCCTTCCAGGAAAAAAAAAGATTAATGACACTGGACCTACTTTCTATAGAAAGGACTGTCAAATTCCACCAAAATCAGTCATGTTATTTCTTTAGCTCTCAACAAAACAAAAGACATCCAGACATTACGAGGCCAAAGGGAATTTCAGGGGTTAGTTTCAGGTTCTACCTTCCATTTGTTTTAGCTATCAATACAGCTGAGGAGGAGAATTACACAGGACATGGTACTCAAACTTCAATGTGGAGGACAACCACCAGAAGGCTTATCAAAACACAGACTGCTGGGACCCAAATTCAAAGTTTGCAATTCAGTAGGTCTGTTACCAGGAAGTTGCCCTGGTAATAAGCTCTTTGGTGATGCTGCTGCTAGCCATCTAGGGACAAGGTTTTGTAAACCCCTGGTACAGGAGGGTCCCTGCTGTGTAACTGGTTGCAAAACAGTGTTTCCTTTATTTATGCAAACTTTCATGGCTAAGAGTTTCTGATTCATACTCTAGACTGCACCCCAGAATGGCAGACAGCTTTCTGCGGTCTCAGAACTCCGTAAGGCACATCCTTCTCTCACTATCCTGCATTAAAGATGAGGAAAGAGTACAATATTTCTGGAAGAAGAAACCAAAGCCATTTCTTGAGTCCTCCCCCCACTTTCTTTAAACTGCTTACTAAATATTTGGAATGAAATTCAAAAGCAAAAGAAGGGGTGGCTCCGCCGGAAAAGAAGATTGGCATACTCACCAGAGCGGAAATATACCCAGTCGTGTGGTGATAAAAACCATGGCAAACATAACAAACAGAAGATCACAAATTTTCTGAAACTTGGCATAATTTGCCATTTTGGCAGCCTATGAAAGGAAGGAATGGGATATATTAATGTAGTTAAACTGGTAAATGAAAAGTTTCTTTCAATATGCATGAGTCTCCTATAAGATAGAACTTACCAGATGCATAAAATTGCCTGCTACTTTGAAATGTCATGCATCATGCATCAGTATTTATAAATTACCCATAAGTTCAGTGAAAAGCAACATTAGCTATAAGTAAAACTACGGACTGTCACAGATTTAATAAAACGTTCAGCAACCTGAAAAATTCAATTATATGGTTGATCTCAGGAAAACAGAAAAATAAGAAAATTCCTGCATTATAGAGGATATCAGCCAGGCAAAGACACCAACACAGGAATTTGGCATAACAGGTCAAATACAAAGTGCTAGATAATCCTTTAAAAGTCTAATGAGTCCCAAACACTAAGGCCACAAGCTTTATACAAAATATATGGAGGCCTTCTGCATTGTTTTCTCTTTTCTACTTAGCATGAAAGGTTTTCCTTAAACAGGCATAAGGAATATTCTCGGGAGACAGTTTCTTGGCTTATTCTCATAAATTTAGAAATACGGAACATGTCAAGATCATGTTATTTCAATGAATCCATTTAGGTATAATTTTCAAAGTTCCATTAATGGGTCGTTTTCCAGATGAAAGTCACTAATGTTCCAAATGTCTGTGAGAATTACTCTAATAATTTATGATAGTAATTTAAGTGACCACTTTTTATATTATAAATTAGGGAAGAGATTACCTCCCTTTTCCTACCATCTACACATTTTTAAGTAGATGATGCTATGTAACAATACGTGACACTGAAAACATAATTTTGCTTGATCATCTCTTTTTACATTTTCACATAGAATTCACATGCACCCACACATAGGGTTAGAAACTGAAGATGTCTTGCTGAATTTAAAACATTATCTTCTATTTCTCAGAAAGTTAAATTAGCTGAGTCAAACTTGAAAGGACTGTTGACAGTATCCATAGAAGCTAAAATTCTATAGCTTTAAGTAAAACACAGAGTGGTGAGAGAAATGGATTCCTAAGAAAAAAACACTTATTAACTGAGAAGAAGCCAGGATTGTGAACTTTTAATTTCATGAGTACTTTGGGTGTGATACCACGAATTATAGTAGGAAAGAAGAAAAGCATCTTCTGCCTCCTTCTGTCTAGGTAAACCATTTTTCTCTTATGTTCATTCAACAGTATTCAATAAAAAAGCATCAAACATGCAATTTTTCGGAAATGTCTAGGTCATAGATCCCACTTCAAATAGTTGATAGCTGACATATCCCATTATTTGGATATTCTCAAGCATTACTGTATAATGTGAAGAAAATCATTGTGATAAAGAATATTTGTCTTTAAGCCACATGGCTGGCATTTCTGGATTGTTTTTCCTTTCTGGATAAAAGTGATAGACAAAGATTCAACCAGCCATTTCCATATGCATGAAAGTTGGTAGACAGTACAGGGTTGATTTCAAAACTGCATATTGCTGTATAAATCTCCACTTTCAAGCATACTTAGGATTTAACCAAATGATAACTGGTTTGCAGGAGACTGCCCTTATAAAACCATATTTCTCCTTTAAAAAAATATGCTAAATGAGTTTAGCTAGGACCACTTAAAAATTGTAACACCATACTATCATCCGACATAGCCCGTTAGGACTATTTTTCTATTTCATAGCCATATAAGGAAGAGAGTTCTTAAGGAAGTGCTGTGTATATTTCAAATCTTGATTAATCATCTTTATAGTAGATTCAATCGTATCATGTGGAATTTCTGCTTGTACCGTAATAATATATCATTATTTGAGAGCACCTCTATATTCACAGTGACAGTAGATACTTCAAGGGGCAGAACTGTGCAGGCCAACAAGAATAAAAACTAAGAATACAGATTCTAAGACCCACTTCTACATGAAATTCCTACTCTGGTAAGTTTATCTTTCACCAGTTACATACATGTCTTAGCATAAAGTAAAAAGACTTTTTCTCTACATAGGGGCCATAATTAAGAGTAAATGCCACATCAAAATTTTCTTTGGGATTTTATCTTTTGAAATCTGCTAGAAGCATTTTTATTTTTCTCCTTCTTTTTTTTTTTTTTTTGCTACCCTAATAATCCTAAATGATAATCTTTTAGAAAGTTTATCAAAATACAACCAATATTTCCTCAAATACTCCTTATATTTATACATGCAGAGAACACAGTTTTTATATTTACTTTAGAATTCAAATATAATTTTCACTATAAACATACTAGGATAATACATATACTGGCAATAAAATAAAAACTATGACTAATTAATTTCATCAGGATGTACAACTACCATTACTCACTAAATTCAGTTATATGTACTTCCTGGATATATCAGTGTGAAACTTACAATACCAGAAACAAAACCTATTCAAGTAATGATTTTCCAATTATAAAACATTCATTTCTTAAGTGTTAGATAGTAAAGGTTTTCATTATTCAATTAAAGAATACTAAGATGATGAACATTCTTTGTATAAAAATGTATGGACTAAAGTCTCACTTTTACCCATTTAACTTACAAAGAAACACTTTGCAGTTTCAAATCAGTCACATACTATCTTCCCCCCAGTGCCATCTAGAATAACATAGAAGAACTGATGGTCTTGGGGATTTCCTGAATACTAGATTTTGAACTCTTAAAGATGAAAGTAAAGATTTACCTCTAGAAGAGCATCAGCTGAATCGTGAAGACAGAGGACCAGGGTCCCTACTCGGGCCATATTGTTGACATACGAAAAGGAAATCAAGAAAATAGCTACAAGGTGATGCAGGAACATAATGCCAAAGTCCTTAGGGAAGGAAAAACACAGCCATGTTAGGTCTTAGAGGACGGCAATATTTCCATTCATCTCTTCTGTTATTCAACAAGTATTTCCCAAGGTTCTTAATGGACCTAGCGCCAGAGATACTAAAATGCGCAAGATGTATTTCCTACCTCTGGGAGCTCACTATAGAGTGGCAGAGACACAAAGGGGACCAGTGACTATGAAGAATGTGATAAACACCAGGATTAAGGGCAGATCATAAAGGGTGTTTTGTACGTAAACCAGAGAATTTGAAGCTATGGGAGAAATTGCCTCAGAGCTTCAAACAAAGAAAGGTATTACTTGGGTCTCTACTTTGGGAAAATCTTTAGGGCAGCACCACAGGTCCAACAGAACCACTTCTCCAACTACTGTGGCTGAGGATTCTGCATCCTTCTCCTGGAAAGCTCATTGGGAAGGCAAAATAAGAATCCTAATATGGGGCTTTTCTGATGAATCCTACACAAACAAGCCCTAAATTTTAACCCCTACCCATCCATAGCCATTAGAAAAAGAAACTGGCAAAAGTAATGATAAATGCGCCACCTTTATTTCATGTGGAGCTGCTTGTCAGCCCATGTGAAAAGATCATCTTTCTCTGACACTGATTCATCTACTGGCCATGTGGACATGGTTTGTTATGATGTGGAATTTCTGTTGCTTAGAAATACAGTCTCTCATTTACTAATATTTTTACCCTTCTTTATTTTTAAAAATTTATTTATTTACTTGAGAGAGAGAGAGAGAGCATGCACACATGAGTGGGGAGAGCAGCAGAGGGGGAGAGAGAATCTCAAGCAGACTCTCCACTGAGCTCAGAGCTCAACACACAAGCTTGTGTGGAGCTCACGACCCTGAGATCATGACTTGAGCCAAAATGACGAGTTGGATGCTTAACTGATTGAGCCACCCACATGCTCCTTCGCTCTTATTTGTAAATCTATTTCTTCCAGAGTATACTTGAACTTCTTTGGAATTTAAATGTCAACATTGGCCCTAATGGTGATCTACTTGAAGCCTTTGAAAAAGAAGGCTAATCATGTAAAGACAAATAAATTAGCCAAAATGAAAAGCATATTATGAAACTAAGAAAGAGAACAAATATATATGTATGTATGTATGTGTGTGTATGTATGTATGTGTGTGTGTGCATGTACATATATATATAAACACCTTCAATAAAAGCCATGGAATCATTATTTTATGTGTTATATCTCCTTACCTTGATACCTTTAAGTAGGCACTGAATTTGATCTAAATAACATTTTTGAATAAATTGTCAACTTGGACCCTATCAAGACAGGGTAACAACTCCCATCCTCAGGTTTGTTATTGCTGAAAATGACTGGTGTGTAGGTAGGCACAGGCTTAGCCACAGGAACCTTAGCATCTTAGGTTGAGAATGCTCTCCTGAATTTTTGGTGGTAGCAATTAGGTAGAAATATTGTGATTTCTTCTTGGCACTCAAACTGAGGACGGATTCCAAAGACCTTATTCAAAACAGACCAGTCTGGCCACCTGTTTCACTGGTGTCCCCCACCTTCTGCTGTTCTGCCATATTGTTTCTGGACATCTTCATAGTCACCATCAAGGGCTCCTTCTATGTTTGCTGCCTAATAAGGACCCTGATCTCAGCTCCCATTCCAGTGGCTGTCTTATGTCAATTATTAGAGATGGAAAAAAAAAATCAGATGTAGTTTTGACTCAAAGTCAATTAGAATGAGTCTGAAATGAAAGGATTCAAGGAAGAGCCATTCAATTTTCTTACCAGAAACTGTTAAGATAATGTTGCTTTTTTCCTATTACATATTGAATGGCATTTAGAGTATCTAGAATACCCTCCTAGTCTGTTCTGTGTAGGTTTCACAACAGAAATTCCTGGATGCATGTAAAATTCCAGCTACTTGGACTCCATTGCCAACTGTCAAAATGAGAAATGGCATCCTTACTTCAGTTCTCCATGGGAATTTCTCGCAAAATAAAATATTAGTGGTAAAAGGCCAGAAGGATTACCCTCATTAAAACATAAGTCTGTGTTCTGTATGTTGGAACTCCCTTTGCAATGATTGGGATGCAAAGACTCTTGGAAATAATGCTCAGTCTCCAGAAATTCATCTTGATGTACAAGTTTTTATGAAAGCAAAATTAACTCATTTCTCATTAGGGGGAAAAAACACTGCAAACAATAAGAAACTTGTTCTCTAAATTCCCATTCGCTGGATAAAGTACTCATAATTTCACATGGTTTCTTTTGGGAATAGTCTTAGCAACAATAAAGCAAAACACTTGTGAACCTTCTGAAAAAAGAAATAAGACCAAGATTTTAAGTGATAGCTGATTTAGATGTAGATGGGTAGTGAAGAACCATTCTCCTACACCATACACAAAGATAAACTTCAAATGGATGAAAGACCTCAGTGTGAGACAGGAATCCATCAAAATCCTACAGGGAAATAACAACCACAGCAACTTCTTTCAAGACTCGTCTCCAAAGGCAAAGGAAACAAAAGTGAAAATGAACTTTTGGGACTTCATCAAGGTCAAAAGCTTCTGCACAGCAAAGGAAACACTCAACAAAACAAAGAGGCAAACCACAGAATGGGAGAAGATATTTGCAAATGACACCGTAGATAAAGGGCTGATATCTAAGATCTATAAAGAACTTCTCAAACTCAACACCTAAAAAACAAATTATCAAGTCAAAAAATGGGCAGAAGACAAGAACAGGCACTTCTCCAAAGAAGACATACACACGGCTAACAGATGCATGAAAAATGTTCATCATCATTAGCCATCAGTGAAATTCAAATCAAAACCACATTGAGATACCACATTATACCTGTTAGAATGGCAAAAATTGACAAGGCAAGAAACAACAAATGTTGGAGAGGTTATGGAGAAAGGGGAACCCTCTTACACTGTTGGTGGGAATGGAAGTTGATACAGCCACTTTGGAAAACAGTGTGGAGGTTCCTCAAAAAATTAAAAATAGAGCTACTCTACGACTGAGCAATTGCACTACTGGGCATTTACCCCAAAGATACAGATGTAGTAAAAAGAAGGGGCATATGCACCCCAATGTTCAGAGCAGCAATGCCCACAATAGCCAAACTGTGGAAAGAGCCGAGATGCCCTTCAACAGACAAATGGATAAAGAAGATGTGGTCCATATATATAATGGAATATTACTCAGGCATCAGAAAGGATGAATACCCACCATTTACATCAACATGGATGGAATTGGAGAAGATTATGCTGAGTGAAATAAGTCAAGCAGAGAAAGTCAATTATCATACGGTTTCATTTATTTGTGGAGCATAAGGAATAGCATGGAGGACATTAGGAGAAGGGAGGGAAAAACGAAGCAGGGAGGATCAGAGCGGGAGATGAACCATGAAACACTCTACACTATGGGAAAAACCAAGGGTTTTAAAGGGGAGGGGGCGGTGGGTGAACCTGGTGATGGGTATTAAGGAGGGCATGGATTGCATGGGGCACTGGGTGTTATATACAAACAATGAATCATGGAACACTACATCAAAAACTAATGATGTACTGTATGGTGAATAATATAACACAATGAAAAAATTTAAAAAATAAAGAGAAGACATGTGAGAGAAAAAAAAAAGAATATGAAATATTTCTAAAGTACAAAGCAGGGCGCCTGGGTGGCTCAGTGGGTTAAGCCTCTGCCTTCGGCTCAGGTCATGATCCCAGGGTCCTGGGATCGAGTCCCACATCGGGCTCTCTGCTCAGCAGGGAGCCTGCTTCCCTCTCTCTCTCTGCCTGCCTCTCTGTCTACTGTGATCTCTCTCTGTCAAATAAATAAATAAAAAATCTTTAAAAAAAAAAAAAAAGTACAAGGCAAAGAAAAGACTCTTCTCAGATGCAAATGACATGTATTAGCTTTCCTGATTTTAACAAATAAAATTAATATAATAAACTTATAATAGAAAATAACCTGATTAGAAATGAGGTAATTATCACCAGGTTGCCCATTTAACAAATTTTCAAATTCTCTAAGGGAACAGACAACACCATAAAAAAAATTTTTTTTTTGAAAGAGAGAGAGAACAGAGAGTAGGGGGCTAAGGGAGAGGGAGAGAGAATCTTAAGCAGGCTCGCTGCTCAGCCCGGAGACTGACACAGGGCTTGATCTCACAACTCTGAGATATGACCTGAGCCAAATCAAGAGTTGGGTGCTTAACAGACTGAAAAGGAAAGAAAAGGAAAAGAAAGAAAGGAAAGGAACCCAGGCAACCCAGTAACACTGTAATTTAAAAATGATTTCATTATATGGCAACTACAACAACAGTTCAAATCTCTCAGGTCTATTTGTTTTGTTTTGCTTTGTTTTAAATAGTTTATTTGAACCTTCAAGGTACCTAGAAAGTTGTTTGACTTTTTACACGTTATTTACATGTACTTTTAACATGTTATTTTTCATAGAGATCAATAACACTGTCTTCCTATCTCTTCACTTGGGATTTTGCAACCTCAGGCTAAAACTCAGAGAGCTGGGGAGAAGCAAGTTGTGCAAGAAGTGGCAATGTGCTGGCAACGTGCAGGGGACAGCGGCCATGTAGGCTCCATCTCAACCACAGCCCAAATGCACAGATGGAGACAGGAGGATCTCAGACACAACTTACATATGGCAAGAAAATCCACAGGTACTTTTTCCTTTGAGGGAATATGAAAAATAGGTTCTCAACCCGTGGCTATAGCTTAAGTCCTGACTAATAGCATGAATATAAAAATAAAAATAAAAATACATAAGTATATACGCATATGTGTGTGTGCATATATATATATATTTTTATATATTTTATATTTTATATATATATTTTATTTATTTTATATATTTTAAAGAGCTAAGAAACAAGAGACTGAAAAACCATCTAGGTCTTGAGATGATGACTGAAATAAAAGTATATTCACAGTGATTTACAGGAATCAGTTGATTCTGATTTGCCCCATATGAGGTAATTTGAGGAAAATTATACCGTTCTCTTACTCACGCATGGTGTGAAAAGTTCACAGAAGGTATTTAAAAATGTCAACCTTTGGGTATCTGCAGTCTTCCTCAATTTATTTGGCTGTTTTATTTTTAACTGGCCTCGAATATTGGTGTACTATAAAGGGAACTGGTTAAATGTGCCATTAAAAAAAAAAGATATTTCAAGTAACAACGCTCTTCAAAAACTGTAACTTGAATTCACTGTCATTCTCATGGAGAGCCTATGCATGTTAGGGTAAATATTCATGCGAAAATGTAGGAAGGGATAAAAAAGTGTGATTGATTTGAGAAATATTTGTTCAATTATAAAATGGAGTAGTTCTGACAGAAATTATTCAGCTATCCCTTCTCTAAATTTCAATCCATGAATAAAACTTCATTTACACTAAATCTATAGTCACATTTATTTCAACACTTTTTTTCCCAACAGACTAGATTTTTCTACCTTTGAACTAAACATATACGGACTGAGGTCTTTGTGGAAGAGAACTGTCGCATATGGACAGCATTCTAAAAACAAGCTGTGTGCCAAGAAATTGATTAAAGACATTGAACTTACTATTGCTACTATCAAAATGTTTGAAATATATGTCCTGATGTGATTTAAATACCTCTACTAGCCATTCTCAAATCTGACATCCTAACTAACTATTCAGCAAATACAAACATCTAGACCACTCCAGCTTAGAGCAGAGAATGGCACAATATGACCCCCAAGTCAAATCTGGTTCTCCATTTATTTTTGTAAATAAAGTTTTATTAGAACACTGTCACATTCATTTGTTTAGCCAATGTCTGTCGCAGTGTTCTTCCTACAGTTGAGTGCTTGCAACAGAGCTGTGTGGCCTGCAAGTTTAAGATATTTACTACCTGCTCTTCACAGAAAAGTCTGATGGCCCTGAACTTAGGGCCAATCTAAGGACATATTTTGGGAAACTTAAGTCATGTTATCAGAGGTGTAACAACTGCATAGTGTCATGTTCAACTTCATCACATTTTCTTCAGATAAAGGTTTACAAGAGATTTAATTTTCATAGCTGTTCAATAAGATATTACTCTTAATAATCAGTAAGTAATCAATAAGATATTACCCTTAAAATTCAGATAAACTATAAAAAAAGTTTTGGCAGACATAGCTATTAAAATTCTCATGAAAAATTACAACTACAACTTCAAGAAATTTGAAAATCAAGAAATTTTTTCACCAGTTTTTAAAACAAAAGCTGTCTGTCCGGAGGCAATATTACTTTCCCTACTGCTAGACGTACTATTACTTTATAGCTTCTGGGAACATATATAAAGTGAAATAAAGAACCGCCGTGTAAGCAGTGTTTACCCAATCTTTCTCCTGTGTAACATTTATGATACCATTTCAAGATCAAGAACTCATAATCTTGTCTCCTATGAATTATTTAGTTAATATTTAATCTTTAATTGATTTTATTACTATGGAAAGGATACAATAAAATTTTATTTCTACAACAGAAAATAGTAAGATAGTGCCACTAATTCCTTTCCAGTGTGCCTGGCCAGAGAGCAGAACATTAATTTGTAACTCTGTGGAGTCCTCCTCCACCCTTTCTTTTCCTTTCCCCGTCAAAAGAACACTCTACAAATACACCATGCTTTCAAGCGACATAGATATTTTTCTTAATTATATACATATGTTTTTTTTTTCTCATTGAACTTTGGGTCTTCAGAAATTTTCATCCCTGGTAGTTCTTGCCACATCCCAAGTACTTGGAGTTGGAGGCCTTTTATATACACCTACTGGGCTCTGTTTAAGTTATACTTGCCCACTCACACTAACTTGTACAGCTTTTAATGCTAGGAGGGTCACTTCTGAGAGATTTAAAATATACTCGTGATGCATAGGTTTCAGACTTTATTCTCTCTCCCTCTTTCAATATCCCTGAGGACAAAAGCAATGGTATTGAGTAAACCCATTCATGTTGAAAACATCCAGAATGATCAGTAGGGGGCAGACTGTACTCGAGTAAAATCAGAAACATCCCAGGACTCGAAAGTCATCACCTTCCTCTTTACTGCAAAGCCCTTGATACACAAAATGACAATGGCAATCAAGGACTCAATTTTGTGCTTTAGATGAAGATGAAAAATGTCTTCTTCAGGTCAACCAAGTCAGGATGATGCTGTGAGCTGTCGGAAGGGGTTCAGAGGAACGCTTACTGTTCCCATTGGCCTTATCTCTTGTCTTCTAACTCCTAGTCCCTTCAGCAGCTGGAGCTCCCCACTCTAGTTCACAAATAGCCAGAACTCTGCCAGCAGAATTCACCTGTCAAGCTTCTTCTTGCTCCCATGCAGGCTATGGCCATGCAATTTTTTTTGTTTGTTTGTTTGTTTTGTGGCTGGAACCCTGGTGTATCTCTTCTCTTCTCCAAGACCCACTCCATTTGGACTACCTGGTGAACTCCCATCTACCTTCCAATAAGGCTCATTAATTCTCAAGCTCCAAAGGCTTTGTCTGACACTGTGATTTAGTCACCTAAAGCAAGTACTATTAGAACTGCATTTTATAATTAAACCAAGGCACAGAGATGCAATGTAATTCTTCCAAAGTCACACAAAAGAACAGGCTAGAGCCAGACCTGAATTGGGTTGCATGTGACTCCACAGCCCATCTCTAACTACGTGGCAGACGGCTGCTCAGAAACAGATGTGAGAAATGAGGACTGTGAGGAAGAGAGTCCTAGAGAAAGGACACTCCTGAAAACACACAGAAGTGAGAGACTAACAAATGGAACACAGTCCATACCCAGAAGGCAGGAAGAGAAGGGAACCAAGAGCAAAGATACAGAGTTAGCCGTGAGTGGAAAGGGAGCCCCTCCTTAGGAGGCCAAAATTAAGGATGTGGGAGTCAGTCTATTGGTATTTATGTGGATAGAAACAGAGGGAATTTTGGAGTTGGGGAGAGAGTTAGAGCGATGATAAACCACTTGGGTCCCAAGACCCAAGTGGGTGTTTTCCCAAGACATCAAGGATGACTTGAGAACAACTCCTCAGAGGAAGCTGAACGACTGAACCTCCCCCATGAAAGTGGAACCTTCCAAGTGCCAATGGCACCTCCTGGGAGAGCGAGGGACTCCAGAGGCCCTGGACCTAAAGACCCAGAACCCTAGACCAGCAGCATGGCGTAGATCCTGGGGTGTGGGTCTCCCTGCAGTGCAGCAATGCTGCGGCCCTATGTGCCACACGGGAAGAAGAGGATCCTGGCCGTCACCCCCTGCACTGCGGACAGAGATACAGGCTGCTGCCAAGCCCCCACGACTGCCCAGTGCCTGGGTGTTGGGATGTGACAGCTGAAGAGGTTTTAGAGCCCTCCCCCGGCAAGGCACCTGGGGAGTCTGAGTGCCAGAGGAAGCCACTAGTTAAGGCAGCCTTTGAATAAAATCCTGTAAAATTGCCCCATAAAGCATACTCCTTTTCTAGGCGACAATGTCCCATTGTTCTCTCCCCAGCCTGCACACAGCAATGGGTTGCAATGTTCTGACCACAGGTGGTAGCTTATTAAAATCAGCCGCCTCTTCTTCCCTTCTTCTCATGAGAAGACACAATAGTGAGAAAGGACAGGCGTAAGGCCCGAGAGTCTGAGATATGTGCCTCAGAACTTGGACGGCAAGGTGGTGCTACTCCAGTCAGACACGGGCACACAGGAGTGTGAAGGAGACGTCAAGTGGCTTGCCCGACTGTGTCTCCAAGGAGCAGCTCTGAGGTGACACGGAGAGAGAATACCAGGTTGCACTCCACCCTTCTTGGGATCTTGGGTGTCCTCTGGCATGATTTGAGGTTTTTTGTTTTTTTAAGATTTTATTTATTCATTTGCCAGGGAGAGAGAGAGAGAGTACAACCAGGGAGAGTAGCAGGCAGAGGGAGAGGGAGAAGCAGGCTCTCTGCTGAGCAGGGAGCTGGATGCAGGACTCGATCCCACGACCCTGGGATTATGACCTGAATGGAAGGCAGACACTTTATGAACTAAACCACCCAGATATTCCTAGCTTTTCAAACTAAGAAAGGACACATTGATACCAGCTGGGGTCCTTGAAGTTCTAGCTCTAGAAAATACTTAAGTAATCTATGCCAGCAGTTCTTGCAGGTTTTCGTCTCAGAACACTTATATTTTCAAAAATCACTGAGGACATCCAAAAGTGTTTGTTGATGTGAGCTATATCTCTTTAGCCTTTGTCACAGTAGACATTAAAACTGAGAAATCTGAAAAACATTTATTAATTTAAGTAAAATCTATTACATGTTAATGAACATAAATATTTTCCTGAAAAATAACATATTTTCCAAAATTAAAAAAATGGTGAGGGGAGTGGCAGTGGCAAAGAGATTATTGCAAATCTCTTTGATGTCTGGTTTAAGACAGGAGAGCTGGATTCTCTTCAATGGCTGATACATTCAAATTATTGCCCTAAGTTATTCTAGTTGAAGTATATAAAGAAAATCTAGCACCAAACAGTTGGAAAAGGGAGAAGTATCTTGACAGTCTTTTCACATAGTTATGAATATTTTTCTTTGATATTGTACCCGAATTTGACAAGTGGGATATTCTTAAAGGTTAGGTACAATGTAGAATCTAAAACTGTACCAATACCCTTTTCATATTCTTTTACATTTAATTCCTTTGGTTTGCCTTGACCTTTGAATGGATATTTTACTCATGTATGACTTTGTAGCATCATGCATTAGTCATCTGGAAAATACTGGTTCACCGAGTTAGTATTTTTAAAAACCAATTTTATCAATATCCCTACCAAACTCATCAGGTAAGTCTTTATGGGTTGGGATGTTATCAAGATCTCACTGGTGGACAGGGGTCTTCCAAAGATCTAATTTTTGCTTGAAGGCTTGAGGGGTTTTTTTTTGCATTAACATATAATGTATGTATATATATACATATGTACACATATATGTATGTATATAATATATTATTTGTTTCAGGGGCACAGGTCTCTGATTCATCCGTCTTACACAATTCACAGTGCTCACCATAGCACATACCCTCCCCAATGTCCATAACCCACCCACCCCATCCCTCCCATCCCCCTCCACTCCAGCAACCCCCAGTTTGTTTCCTGGGATTCAGAGTCTCTTATGGTTTGTCTTCCTCTCTGGTTTCCTCTTGTTTCATTTTCCCTCCCTTCCCCTATGATCCTGTCTTGTTTCTCAAATTCCTCCTATCAGTGAGATCATATGATAATTGTCTTTCTCTGAAGGACTTATTTTGCTTAGCATAATACCCTCTAGTTCCATCCACATTGTTGCAAATGGCACGATTGCATTTTTGAAGGCTGCATAATATTCCTGTGTGTGTGTGTGTGTGTGTGTGTGTGTGTGTGTGTGTGTACACCACATCTTCTTTATCCATTCATCTGTTGATGGACATCTAGGTTCTTTCCATAGTTTGGCTATTGTGGACATTGCTGCTATAAACATTCGGGTGCACGTGCCCCTTTGGATCACTACATTTGTATCTTTAGGGTAAATACCCAGTAGTGCAATTGCTGGGTCATAGGGTAGCTCTATTTTCAACTTTTTGAGGTACCTCCATACTGTTTTCCAGAGTGGTTCCCCTTCCAGGAGGGTTCCCCTTCCTCCACATCCTCACCAACATCTGTTGTTTGCTGACTGGTTAATTTCAGCCATTCTGACTGGTGTGAGGTGGGATCTCACTGTGGTTTTTATTTGTATTTCTCTGATGACGGCTTGGTTTTTATCATTGACAACAAATAACGTCAATTTTCTTCTTGAAATAGTTTGGCAAAGTTACTTTGTGCATTAAAAAAAAATGACTATCAAATATACAAGTTGGAATAACCAAAATTTGTCAGTCATTCTTCCAAGTAAAAATGAAATTTACGGGAGAAAAAGAGCAGCTTATTCAGCTCACAACACAAAGCACTAAGTGCATGTGATTTTTCTCAACACACTATTTGGACACTGTCAGGCAGCCAAAGTTCTTTACGCCTACTTCCCATTTTATCACACAAGATATTTTTAAGTGTATACTCAGGAATAGAGAGTAAATAAAATTAACACTTTTAATGCTTCACCGAGAACCTTCTTAACTGAAACTGACATTGTTTCTTCCTAAGCATGTAGCAGTGAAGAATACGACTACTAGTACCATTTGGGGACGCTGCCTGCAACTTTGCCCACTCTTACTTCTGGACTACAAGTATAATTTCAACATAGTCAGGAAGGCAAATGTCATCTTAGTATTATTATGGAAACAGTTTTCACCTTGCAGACCTCCATGGGTCCACAGACTACACTTTGAGAACCGCTGATCTAGAAAAATGATTTCCCAAATCATTTAAGGAAATGATAATTAGCCATATTATTAGTAATAGCTGCACTAGTCAGGATAAACAGGATTCCACGTCAAAAACAAAGCCTTTAAAACCTCAGTGGTTTAAAACAAAAGCTTGTTTCCTATACACTGCATGTTACCTTGGGCGGGGGTAGGGGGTTGCTGGTACTTTGCTCACCACAGTCACTCAGGGACCCAGGCTGATGGAGCAGCCCCCATCTCAGATGTTATCCATCACAATACTACAGGGAAAAGAGACACTAGACGGTCTCACTGCTAATTAAATACCTCAAAGTGATTTAAGTCAATTCTGCTCCCAGCCTACCAGTCACCTGGCCCCATCCAACCGCAAAAGGGGGCAAGGCTGAGAAGTACAATCCTACAAGTGCCTGGGGGTAGAGAGGGGTTAATATTTGGTGAACCAAGTTAATTACCACAGTGATAGTTAACATTTATTGAGCATTTACTCTGTGCCAAGCACTGTTCAAAGAGTATGTATTATTTATTTATGCTCATAAAACCCCCATGAGTTAGATTACATGAACCCCATTCTTTGGATCAGGAAACCAAGGCACAGAGAAGTAAAGTAATGCGCTCAAGGTCATTCCACATTAGGAAGGGTGCTGAGCAGGCAGATGGACTTCAGAGCCCAAGACTTTAACTTCTAAGCCAAAATGCCCATAATTGTTCCCCGGCCTAGAACAAACTGAGAAAAATAATAACATTTTCATAAAGATAAATTTAAAGAACTGTCCTTTATTACAAGGTGTCCTTTCTCCTTTAAAATGTTAAAATTTCCCTTCCTTTATGAATTGAGGGTGATTAAGTAGCAGGCGTTTTTACAATCTCCTTACTAGGCAAAGTAAAAGGTTGGCAACCTTAAGTTAATTCTTCTTTCTAATTATTTTTGCTAATTTTAATTGACCAAAAATATAATAATTTGGGACCACTGGCTTTGGGGGTTTTTGTTTGTTGGCCGGGTTTAGTGCTATGTGTTGATTCAACCAAATTTTGGTCATTATGTGCTAGTTAATGTTCTAAGCTCTATTCGTCAAGCATTTTATCAGTTTTCATGGATATTACTTCATTTAATTCCACGCAGTCCTGCTTTCTTATAAGGAAGATTATTGCATGTATTTTCTTTCACCTTAAAACTAACTGAAGCAGGAAAGATCTGGAGCCAGGCAAGCCTCTACTCATAGCAACGGGCCAGTTACTCCCTGCAAAAGTTACCAGAGGGCAAAACCAAGCCCGTCAATAAGTTTCTTGCTAAACTTAACCATCATAACTTTCTCTGTTAGGAATCTTTTACAGGATGTAGTTTTTCTCTCAGGTTAAAGACCAAAAGAGCAACAAGCTGACTTCACCAGCTGGGCCCTGGAACGTGGCCATGGATGGTTTCCTACAAGGACTCCGAACACGAGCAGCGTTTATTGGCCAAGAGCCCAGGCTTTCGAGCCAAACAGCAGCTTAGTTAAAAGGGACATAGGGCTTAGACATGAGCAAGCTGTTCCGAGCTCCAACACATTTATTAGTTTCTCTTGGAAAATTCAGATGTGCAGGAGAAACACTCATTGCAAACAGGTGCTAAAGAACAGAATTTTAATAAAAATTAAGCCTTGGGATATAAAAGATGTTTCCAATAATGCTGAATACTGAGAGTACACCTGTTGTTTTAATAAGATACCTTAATAATTTTGGGTTCACAGAAGAAGGAAGGAAAACAGGAAGGAAGGGAAGAAATGGAGGGAAGAAAGAAGAAAAAGGTAAGTAAGATAAAATTCTCAAAATATCATGGTAGCACATAATAGAATATCTAAATTATAAGTCCATTATACCAAATGACTACATCCGGGCCTGTCCTTTCCCTCTGGAGAGGTTAATAATAATATGGCTCATCACTCACCAAATAAGTACCAACCCTGGAAAGGATCAAGAGAGAGGCATTTGGAAATAGAGCAACTAAGAACAAAAAAAAAAAAAAAAAAAAAGTTGGCAATACTAGGATACTTCAAGGGAAAAAGCGTTTATGAATGTAAAAGCCACTTTAGAAAGACTTATGAACTCATTAAGTCACAAAAAATGATTTCTAAACCTCACTTCAGTTATTGATTTTTAACAGTCTGAGGCATGCATTCAGATTCAACATTTATAAATTCTGGCCCCTATTTGAAATGGCCATTCAAGTTCCTTGTCATTTAATAGGGGAACTAAAGAAACATTCTTTACAACTTTCTATTCAAACCCTGTGAAAAGCCCTCCATCCTGTGTTGTTGATGGGTGTCTTCAGACAGCTCTATTTTATAGTGAGGAGGCAGGCTGTTGTTATAGGGTTCAGTTAATAGTTGGTAGGGATAATACAAGATAGGGAATGTATCTGGCGGCCAGGATATTGGACTAATCCTCACTGATGGATGGCACAGCAGATCCTCCAGGCATCAGTGCGATGGAGAGGGAACAGTCAAGAACCTACAGTGACAGTCAGCAAGACGCAAAGGAGAAACGCGAGAGCTGCGATTCACTAAGGAGAGATGGCAATGGGGAAAAAGGCCTTCCTTGTTAAAACCTGTGCTGATTTGGAAAACAGTGTGGAGACTCCTTAAGAAATTAAAAATAGAGCTTCCCTATGACACTGCAATTGCACTACTGGGTATTTACCCCAAAAGATACAGATGCAGTGAAAAGAAGGGACACCTGTACCCCAAAGTTCATAGCAGCAATGGCCACAGTCACCAAACTGTGGAGAGAACCAAGATGCCCTTCAACAGATGAATGGATAAAGAAGATATGGTCCATACATACAATGGAGTATATGCCTCCATCAGAAAGGATGAAAACCCAACTTTTGTATCAACATAGACAGAACTGGAGGAGATTATGTTGAGTGAAATAAGTCAAGCAGAGAGAGCCAATTATCAAATGGTTTCACTTACTTGTGGAGCATAAGGAATAACACAGAGGACATTGGGAGTTGGAGAGAAGTGAGTTGGGGGAAATTGGAGGGGGAGACAGAGACAAACCCTGAGAGACTGCGGACTCAGAAACAAACAGGGTTTTAGAGGGGAGGAGGTGGAAGGTTAGGTGAGCTTGGTGGTGGGTATTATGGAGGGCACGTATTGCATGCAGCACTGGGTATGGTGCATAAACAACGAATTTGGGAACACTGAAAAGAAATAAAATAAAATAAAATAGAAATAAATAAAAATAAAATAAATAAAATAAATAAAAATAAAATAAAATAAAACCTGTGCTGAGTACTACACAGGTCTGGTGGTGACTAACTTCCCACTCTGTGCAAAGAAGAATAAACCAACTGCATCAGGAATGTCCAAAGGTACTCTGACCAGCTGAAGAAGGGAGAGGGGCCATGTGTTTAAAACAAGCTATTGGCGTTGACTAAGAAAAAAACAGAGATGTCATTGCAAAACACTGAAAATACGTACCAGCCTGAGATCCGTTCCACGAACTTCACTGTAAAATCACTCTTCTTATACATAGGTGGTTTCCACATGGAGGCAAGATATGTTTAAACCATACAACACGATATACTTCAACCCTAGAAAATTATCCCCTTATGATAGCTATTAGCTAATGGTCACTTGACTTCAAACAATGAAGACTTTATGAGTCCTTTTGGCTCACTGAAGATACATGTTAAATGCACATTGAGAAAGTTCAAGCAAACAGAAGGGGTTTGGTGACTTTTGGTATGTAATGTCTCACTGGGTTTAGGAGCCGAGTACAGTTATAGTCTTGCTTTTATTAATCTATTTGACTCTAGATGGCACAGCTAATTCTCAGTAAGCAAAAGAGAAACCACTAAAAATGGCAAAGAGCTGCAAAAGGGTTACTACCTCTAATGTCAGGCGCAAGGCAAGGCAAGGCAATACAAGAATTGCTTACATGTCTAATCTCAGAGCAAATCACAGAAACTCGCTGGGTAAATTAGGGCTCTAATTCATTCCCACACAGCACAACCTTGAAATAGACACTCTGTTTATCAATTTTCCCAGCTACAAAATGGGAAGATATTCAACCCTCCTTTTTTTTTTTAATGTAAGTTTTTTCTGTAGCTACCTGGAAAAAAGTGCTTCACAAAAGAAAACAAAATGCACATTACTCAGCCTTATAAAGGAAAGACATTCTGACACAGGCTACAGCACAGGTGATCCCAACGATATTATGCTAAGTGAGATAAGCCAGCCACAAAATGACAAATACGGTACAATTCCACTTATATGAGGTACATAGAGACAGAGAGTGGAATGGTGGCAGTCAGGGGCTGGGGGGATGAGACAATGGGGGGAATTATTGTTTAAAAGGTACAGAGTTTCAGTTATGCAAGATGGAAAGAGTTCTGGAAACTGGTCGCACAACCGTGTGAATATGTAGAAAACTTCTGAACTACACACTTTCAAATGGTTAAGAAGGTACAATCTTATGTTTTGTATTTCTACCACAGTTAAAGGTTTAAAAAAACAAAGGAGTAAAATGCACAATAAGCCTAGCACTGTGCCTAGCACGAGGACAAGTATTAAGGACAGGAATGAAGAAGGCTCTTCACGTAAGACAGATGAGATCTAATCTGACTGGCCTACCACCACTGGGTTATCTTTAAACATTTCCAGAAAGTGACCCAGCGTGGTACAATGAGGAAGGAACCACAAAAGATAGTTGTCAATGAGTTATCTGCTCTGCCAAGCTCTAGCCCTCACAGGGACCATTCCCTTCTGAGAATCAAACAACAGACATCTCATGCAGGCGGTGCAGCCACACAGTGTAAGGAAAGACAGCTTTGGGCCAGCCCAGAGAGCCTGTGTTGAAGGAGAGGAGCCGCTATGCCCCTGGGGGAAGGGACTGCAGGTAGCAGGGACATGGGCTCGTACGTGTTCTTCTGCAGCCACTTGGATACCGCGTGGTAACGCAGCAGCTTACTGATCTAACCAAGGAAGTTACACTGTTCCGGTCTTGTGCTCCTTGACAACACATAGTTCTGTTTACAGAGGACTTTGGAAGGTATTCCATTAGTAAGTCAGAAGACATTTTGATGAGTCCATTTACTCATTCACCCCAAACTTACTGATCCCCATCACCAGCAGGTGCACTGATGGCCATGGTACAAAGATAAACATATCTTGCTCTTTCACCCTTCAAGTCTGGGGAAGGGACAGAGGCAGGCCACCAGGTCACAGTTCATTTAAGAATGTAGTATTTTCACGATGTATTTTGAGGTTAGATAACTCTAATTAATGAAAAACTCATTCGTGGGGCTGGGACACTGAAAGCTTACCCTCTCTCAGGGGCTATAAATATAGTTAAAAAATAGAACATGTACACATTGGGCACTTGTAAACTAAACCCACAAGAAAGAGTGGTCAAAAATCCTGGAGGAATTGAATTAGCCTTCAAAGAAGAGATTACTTTAGACTAGGCTAGGTTTGGGAAAAGGGAAATAGGATATATTCTAGCCAAGGTAAGGTCTTGTTTAAAAAAAAAAAAAAAGGTGCATGAAAAAAATTATGTGCTAACTGTGATGAGAAGATACTCTTGCTAGGACATATGTGTGTGTCAGAGGGGGAGGCTGGAGGATGGTGATGAGACTGGAGAAGTACCTTTGAATCATGTTGACTGGCTTTGTCCTGAAGGTTTTAGAAATACAACTTAGGTGGCAGGTAAGCAAGAACGACTGTTTAGATAGGATTATTTACAAGGTTATTGAAACAGATTAAGCAAAAAAGTAGAGATGGCTCTAAGTAAATGTGTCCATGGTATTAAGAGTTCAAGTATAAGGAAAAGCAAAGAGGAGACCAAAGGAAAACCCTAGCTTGTGTGACTTCTGGTTCCCAGAAGAACCAAAAGACTAGGGGATGATCATGTCTTCAGCTAGAAATACTTTGCATTCACAAAAGGAGGATAAACAATAAATGCTTCAACTGGATCTTGGAGTTGATGGGAAGATTAAACGAGAAAATAAATACAAAGAACATATTACTATTACTTATGCCTAGATTTGTGGAAGTGTGGACCTGGAGGGAACCCAGGGCCAAAGAGAAACGTTTGGGAGCTCTTGGTACATGAGTCATGGTTGGTAATGCTGGAAGGTATAAGCTGATCATCCCGGAGATGATGTCCTGTCATCCAGGACTAGACCCTGTGCAGATGAGCGCATGAGGCACTGGGCTGCGGGGCCCCGAAGACGACTTTGAAGGAATGATCCAAATATGGGAGTCTGGAGAAAATGGTATGATGGAAAAATTATAAGCAGTAGCTAGCCAGAAGTGTCTACTCTTCCCAGAAGCTGGTAGGATGAGAGCTGGAAGGGGTGGGTTTGAACGCTGAGGAGTTCAAGGCAAAAGCCAGTCCGGTGAGGGGGACGGGTGGAGGCTGACCACAGTTCAGGGAGCCAAGTTGTATTTTCATGATGTATTTGGAAGTTGGATAATTCTAATTAAGGAAAAATTCATTCATGGGGCTGGGACACTGAGAATTTACTCTCTCCCAAGGGCTACAAATACAATTTTTCTTCTTTATTTAATCTGAAGAACAGAGAGCTTTGTGAATCAGAGAGAGAGAAATTGCTGCTGTTTGGATTCATTGGTATATTTTTTCACGGAGAAAAGAACACCAGGTTTGGAGGAAGGAGGGAAGAGCCGATGTGAAAAAAACATAAAGCGCCACAAGCAAAACAAGGACCTCTCTGTGGTAACGTAGAAAGCAGGACTAAGCTAGCCCTGCCAGAGAACAGGAGTGAGTGCCTTTGAGACTCGACACCCATCTGCCAGGGGCCACCCAGCACACATATCTGCAAGCATTTCACAGCCCAACCACTCTTACCTTTCTTTTGATATCAGTGAACTGGGAAAACATTAAAGACCAATAAAACGACAGCTCCAGGATATAATAGTAGTGAAGGTCAGTTGTGAGTGGCTGAGGATCAAAGGAAAAAAAGGAAAGATTAATAGTTAATAGGAAACCAATTCGTGTCCCCAGCATCTCAAGCTCAGGGCTGCAAAGGGACATGGTGTTACGCCTCCAGAATCCCAGCCCCATTCTCTCTGCGGAGAAGAAGGGCTTTGAAGCAAGCCTCTGATCTGCAGCGTGATGGCCTTAAGTTTTGTTTCAGCCCCAACCAAAAGAGTGTCAGTGAGTAGGAACATTTGGTACCCAATTCACTATTTATTTTAACAACAAGATTTATAGTTCCTTGATATAAGAACCTGTAAGATTCCTTGGGCAACCTGAAAAAAACAAAAAACAAACAACAAACAGCAACAATAAAACCAACCACATACACAAAAAGAATAACTCTGGGAAGTGCTGTGAAATTCCATAGTACAGGGGCAATGGAGGTAGGTGTCAGAAACTGGGGTGTCAGATGGGTCATGGAGGCAGAGTTTCAAGTTCTGCATTAATCAGAGCTTTCTTGGTATTAGGAAATGTTCCATACGTTGTAAATATCAAAAAAAAGGTAACTCAAAAATATTTATTAAAAGACACAGGGAAAAGGAAGCTGCCAAGAAATACCGGGCTAGGCCCCCAGCCAGGAAATCTGAGACCAAGTCTCGGCTCCATAGCTCAGTAGGTATAAAATCTGGGCCTTAATTTACTTATTGTAAAATGGAGGTGACACCTGCTCTATCTGCCTCAGAGGTCCAGGAATGGGGAGGGGTTCAGGGAGGCAGCAGAAGTCAGGAATATTTATTGTATTTACTAAGCTATAATGAAATATCTGACTTTACCAGAAGACCTTTGAAATGCATCATCTCCAAGCTACCCACAATGTAGCCGTATATACAGTAACTACAATTGAAACTTTAATGCTCTGTGAACTAATAGCAGCATAACAAATGACTTTCACGAGAAGCAGGCACTCGATTAACTACTAAGTCTACCAGCTTTATGCACTGGCACTAAAGAAAATAGTTGTCTCTCCCACTGAGCTTTGGCAACAATGAGGGGACAGGACGCTGTCCCACCAGCGATCCCCAAGCTCTGAGAGACAATGAGTATCAGTGTGTTTATCAAACTCAGCACCACCCCAGGGAGCATATATTTTCCACTGAATTGTCCTTTTAAAAATTTGCAGGCATTAGCAGTAAGGGATAGGTATTCAGGTCAGACACATGGCAGCAATGAGTCTAGAAAATAGGGCACCGGCTTTAGGACCTTTGGAGCCAAGGTTAAATTTCAGTTTTAATGAGATTTCCTGCACCACCACCTGGGAAAAGCCATGGAGGGCTAGAAGACAAGTGAGAGCACATCTAGAAACCACTGAATTCGTAAGAGCATCACATTACAAAACTGCCACATTCAGGGAGTGCTCTGCAGCTGACAAGGCTTACCTGCATGTTAATTTCTTTGACTCTCATAAAAACCCTATGGAATTAGTACCATCATTTTCTAGATGGTATAGTTGACTGGCAATTGCCAGCAGTTGGTTTGGTTGAAAGGTCAATCACTGGTCTTCTGGGTAGTGAGGCTCCGTGACTACCATGTTAGGGCTTCTCATTCCCAACTTGGGCTCTTTATGACAAACTAAACAGGCCCAACTAAGGCCACTTTCCATTATTTTTTAAACTTAAAATATACACATGTATATAAAAATCATCATATCATAAGTTACATATATACTAATACACAAGGAGCAGTGCGCCTTTAATAAAATTGCAACAGACCACTACTCTCAACTAAATATATGTCCAGTTATTTAGTATACATGTTGAAGACATAATAAATATGCTTCATGAGCATGATCTGTCTTTAAAAGTACCCTTAAATCGCTTCTCGGCCTTTTGGCTAAGATCAAGTGTAGTAAAAGTACCCTTAAGGCCTGAGACTGACTCTGAAGTGTAATCTATATACTTATGGAGACACAGCTACCAACAATGCACTCTAATTACCCACATATTACATGCTTTTTTTTCCCCACACATACAGAAAGAAAGAGCTGATTTTTTTTTTTTTTATTAGAATACAGAGTTTATCAAAGATGACCACTGTTCCTATGAGAGATCATGAACTGGTCCTAGATTTGGGGGGCTAATGTCAAATTATTCATTTATAAGCAAGGATGTCTTAGCAGAAGACAATCTTGATCTGAATTCCCACACACAGTATCTTTCCTTCTATGCTAATGATGTTTCTTATTTTTACTTTATTATTGTTATCATTTTTTAAAGACTTTATTATTTGAGAGAGAGAGAGTTAGAGTGAAAGTGAGTGAGAGAGTGAGAGAGAATGAGAACAGGGGAAGGACAGAGGTAGAAGCAGGCTCCCCACTGAGCAAGGAGCCCAAAATGGGACTCAATCCCAGGACCTGGGGATCATGACCCAAGCCAAAGGCAGACACTTAACCGACTGAGCCACCCAGGCACCCCCATTTTATTATTTTTTTTAAAGATTTATTTTAGTTCATTTTATTTTTAACTAATCTCTATAATCAACGTGGGACTCAAACTTACAACCCCAAAATCAAGAGTCATGTGCTCTACCGAGTCAGGCAGGCACCCCAATGTTTCTTATTTTTAAACATAATTATCTATCAGACCCTCAAATTTTCATGTTAAATCTCTAGTTTTGTCTGTGAAATGGTCAGCAACTACAGTTTTGGGCCACTGCCCCAGCAACTAATTATCTCAGAAAAAAGCAATTCCTTAGCTCTAGCCATAAGTGTGAAAGTTATTTCAGATTACGTCATCATTATAAAGAGTGGGTATTACATTTCATGTGATGTTTGTCTCAATGGTGTTCATAGGACAGAATTTACCTCACAAATGCAGTGCATTGGAGCAGCTGCCACCTCCACATGTGAGTTACGGTTTCTAGAAGATTCTAGATATATAAATAGAATTCTAGATATATTTGGATTTTTCCACTCAATATGCTATTACAGGACACAAAGAGAGGTGTAATGACAATATCCCAAGTAGGTAAGATAGTAAAACAGCAGTGGAGCCCGAGATTTGCAGTTGAGCACAGTAAGTGATTGGTTTCAATGTTGCTTTAGTCTTTGTTAGAAAGCCCGGAATGCTCAGCTTTCTCTAACCAGGTCATATTGCTTGTTTACATTCTTTTCCAATCTGAATAAACTACATGAAAGAGATGGAAATGCAAGCTGGAATTCCATTTCAATGTGTCCCTAGCCCTGAACCAGCCCAAGGAGTTTCCAAACTGGTCCCTAGCCAGCTGCAACACAGAGCATGACAGAGAAGATAACAGAGCATGCTTGCTCCCCAATAACTTTATACATACCAAAAAGACCAAATGCCTCTAAAAAGACAACCCAAGGAATGGAAGGAAGTTCAAGTAAAAATCCAAGGTGCCTATCATAATGTATATCTCTCTATTTTATCACCAATATACTTTGCTGCATTTGATTTTCTTATGTGATATATTCCAAATAACTAGAAATTCCATAAAATTTTCAGTTAAATTATGAGAAAAGACCCAGCTATGATATTCAGATAGTAACTGATCTGAGGGACGCAACACATGCTAATATTATTGAATTCATGGACAGAGGCAAAGGTATGTTGGAAGCAGGGATCTGAAATGCTCCCTTTCTGGGATGTAATTTTCATCTCATTGCTGATGATGGTTTTAAGTCTAGTATAATCATACAAACCCATTTTTCCATGCTCAAGAAAATGGTACTTGATATACGTATTTAGAGGTTGCTCATAAGCCACAGAGTGGCCTGAACTCCACCTGTCTGCCATAGTCCTACACTTGAACTTTGCCTGCTCGCCGTCCAGATAGACCCTTGCTGGTTTCAGGTCTTCAGGGTCTCTGCGGTAATTAGACAAAGCTCAGCTATATTAGAAGCAGGAATCACCCAGATATCGAACTGACTGTATCTCACTTTTCAGCAAATGCACCTTCCAGCTTATTCCACTTGCTAAAGCAATTGAGCTTTGATTCGGAACTTCACTGAGAAGACAAGCTACTTCCCTTGAGGAGGCTAAGTCTGCATTAAGCAGCAGGAGTGGAGGCAGGGGCTTAAAACCATGAACCTGACCTAAGGAAGATACCCTGTGCGTGTAAAGACCCAGAAGTAACATCTCCTTACCTGATAGGGGTAGTTGTACCAGCAGTGCCTTGTATTCCACAACCAGGGGGTCTGAAAAAAATGACAAACACATTTTACATGTTTTGTAAATGAAGCAGGATAAGAGATGTTTATGACAGATTCTTGTCCCCAGTATTTGGGATTTCAATAATCTACCTGTATGAGAACTGAAGAACTTTAACTAGAATTGGGATATTAAAGCAATTAATATTCCATTATACATGCTCTCTGGGTAATCTTTTGAACTCAACTGGTAGTGATGTAGGAAAGACGTTAGGTGTCAAAGCCGATGACCAAGAAAGAATTCTTGAGACGTCTTTGGTGCAAAAAGGTGGTTTTACTGAAGCATGGAGACAGACCCCATGCGCAGGAAGAGCTGAACTGGGGTCATGAGGAGAGGTTGATTATATACTTTCAAGTTGGGAGGGGGTTTGGGATAGCATGAGTTTCTTAAGAATTTTGGAAGCAAGGTTTCCAGGACTTTGAGGGGGCTAGCTATTGTTGGGAAAAGGTCATTTATTACTGTCTAATAAAACCTTAGACATGAGACCCTTCAGATGTATATTGGTGGGTCATATGCTTGAGGGATAATTGCCAACACAAGGAAGTTTCCAAAAGAATTTCTTTATGTTAAAGTAGGCTTACAGGATCCTGGGGAGGGAGGGAACTGGGCTAGGACTGCCTTTTGCCCTTAGCAAAGTGTAAACATGGAGGCGGTTGAGTCCCTAGAGGAATGTCACTCTGCCTGTTTCAAGGACATGTCAACGGGCGGTAGGTAGTAAGGAAATTTAATATTTTTTCTTCTGCCTTTGTTTTCCACATCAGTAGTACTTCAGGCTACTTCTGTGAGAGAGTCCCCACTAGTGTTTTTTGTATTTTACTGGTCACATGGACATTTTCCTACTATGTACCCAGCTTCTGCAGCAGAGCCTTTTAGGGGTCTCACTTAGACCAGATGCAAATCATCAATCTCACTATTATCAATAAACAATGCTGACAGTTGGTGCAAACTACTCTGAAACTCCTCCAACCCAACGTGGCAAAGCAACATTATCCATCAATCCTTTTATGCGTTGCTGACCAGCAGTTAAGTAACAGGCGGGTATACTGATTTCAGTAGACCCGCCCAGACTAAATCCAGGCCCCAGGGAATTAACCCTCACAGCACACTCCACCCCCCAGCTCACGGGCAAGGTCTTTTAAAGACAAAACAATCATTCTTAATTTGACAGTAATCACTTGCCTGACAACACTGTAAAATCAAATAGAACAGCGAAGGGTACACACGGATTCCAAACATTTATAGGAAGCAGGGAGAGACGGGGCTGGATTTAAACAGGCTGCTGAACAATCCAAGGATACCAGCACAAACGCTCTCGTCTTACTGTATTATTCACTTTATAATTCGTTTGTATCTCTGACCTAGAGTTATCAGCATTTCCCGGCATACATTTACATACATTTAGGATACATCTGTATGTTTCTTACTAAAAGATCACCCATCCTTAACCCGGTCCATGTTTATGCATCTCAAAATGATAACATTATCATTGAAAGATTCGTGTCAGCTGTACTTACAGGGACCTAACCTCCTTCCTTACCTTGTCCCAGACCCTATGAGATTAAAAGTTGCCACTGTCTGCAGTAGAATAAGGTCTCTGTCTCCCTTAGAGCCATATGTACTGTCACCCATCATCCTTGTCAGCCCCTCACCAATGAGGATGAAGACGACATTAGTTAATATTTGCTCAGACAGCCCTGCATCCACACTTTTATTTATTTTTTTTTTAGGGTTTCTCCCCATGATTGTTCTTTATTTAACCAACTAAATAGTTGTTGAGCTCAAGACTGGGCTCTTGCACATGAACTCCTTTTATCCTGACAAGAGCTCGTAGTATTTGCTTCATTTTATACAGAGGTAAAATAAGGCCCTGAGTTGGAAATAACTCTCCAGGTTAAATGCTAGGCAGTCCCAGAGCTGAAAATCAAACGACTCGCCCGTCTCAAAACCAAACTGTGCCCCCTGCCTCTGAGTCTAGTAAAAACGGAACCAGGCCTTGGTTTAGGGAACCAGACTTAGGTAGAAAGCCACTCTTTGCCCTAAACCATTCTCCTTTCATTAAAGCACTACTGATTCACCTTCCGTTTCCCTGGCTTTGCCACTGGCCGTACACATGGAGTAATCTCACTGCATGTAACATCCTGGGTACCTGAGGTGTGTGCCTGTCTCCTCCCTTTCTCTCACCTATAACCTTGATGTCTATTACTGATCTACCTCAGAGTACTTGTGAGGCCCAAATGAGAGAGCATGTATAAAAATACTTTGGAGGCTTCAAAAGTTCGATGTGTTGTCATCACATAGAAACACATGTCCTTTGAGGAAGACAGAAAATAATGAAAAATAATGTGTATTTTCATCACTATTAACATTTTACCTACAGTCCACTTTGGGTCTTTGGGTCTTTTCTTCTATTTAATACAGATATAAACATACATAGATTTGTTTGGGGGGGGAGTTCTTTTAATTTAATTTATTTTTTTATTAACATGTAATGTATTATTTGCCCCAGGGGTACAGGTCTGTGAATCATGAGTCTTACAAATTCACAGCATTCACCATAGCACATACCCTCCCCAATGTCCATCATCCAGTCACCCTATTCCTCCCCCTATACCCCACAGTAACCCTCAGTTTGTTCCCTGAGATTAAGAGTCCCTTATGGATTATCTCCCTCCCGATTGCATCTTGTTTCATTTTTTCCCTCTCTACCCCCCACGACCCCCTGTCCTGCCTCTCAAATTCCTCATATCAGAGAGATCATATGATAATTGCCTTTCTCTGATTGACTTATTTCGCTTAGCATATTTATTTTTAATCAATAAATTAAACACATGCACATAATTTTTAAATGTGGGCACGACATACCAAAATCCATTTTGAAGTATAGTACAAATGTTAGGTTTCACCCTTTTTCTGATAAAGCTGTTTAGTATTTCGACAATTAGTTGAAAGTCCCAGGGGTTGGCAGGAAAGGTATATCCTATGCACATGTTTACGCCCCCGGCACCTACCCAAGCTGACAGTTCAGCATTCATTTACTGAATGCTAATGAAAAGGAATGCAGAATTAAACGCAAGGCCTATGACAAACCATGTAGCATTTTCCTGAATCGATCAGTCCCAAGCCTCCAGGGCATGTGTGAGCTTGCCTCTCAAGTGGGAATCTCTCCCACTGTGGCTACTCCTTCCAGAAAAAGGAAGGAGAACAAAGGTCTGACGCCCAGTGACCTAGAAAAATCCATTATTTAGAACTTTCCTTCCTCTGTGAGTTTCTTGGCTTCTCTGGCCTTTTCCCTCACACGCAGGCTATTCTCTGTGTGCCTCAGATGTGCACCACCTAGACCTGTTTCTGTTACGTGCTGAAACTTGACCGACCTGCACGAATACTGGATGAGACTTGGTTTCTCAGTGGACCCCGCCCATGTGAGACAGGAACAAAAGGCCTGAATCTCGTGAATTTGAGGGACTACCAGGGTCCCAGTTCAGCCAGCACGCTTATTTGCCAAACAATTGAATGAGAAGTTCTTTCACACACAATGCAAGCTCACACATACCTCTCACTCTGACAACATAAGGTATGAATATCACCTTCTATATACATACCACATTTTTCTGGGATCTCATGTTATGTGCCTCCCCAACCCTATGAGACAGGTAGAACAAATACAAATCTTATCTTTCTCAAGTACAGATTAGAAAACTTAAGTCCATGGGAAGGTGATTTTCCTAATTTTTTATAGTTCAACACTGGTGTATGAATCTGAATTAGTTGCTTATAATATATTAGGTATAACTTCTTTTATTTGAATTGATATCATGAAGCTATCTTTTCTTATAATCAATTTAACAATTTTTCCCTTTTCCATATTTCTGGGAACGTTTTCAGTTTTTTTACCTTTCAGTTTCCATACTAGCTATCATGAGGATGGATCAATCAAAAATCAAGGAGGCTTCGTCCAAGTCTTTTGGACCCTAATGTAAACTACAGACTTTGTGTGATTGTCTGTGTGGGTTGATCAGGTGTAGTACATGGACTGGTCTGCTGGGAGATTTGATCACAGGACAGGCTATGCATATGTGGGGAGCAGGGGTATATGGATAGGGACTTCAGGAGGTAATTAAGGTTAAATGAGATCATGAGGATAAGATCATAATCCTGAAAGGACTGGTGGCCTTATAAGAAGAAGAGGTGAGATATCTTCCTCTTTCTCCCTCATGCTCAGAAGAAAGGCCATGTGATGACAGCAGTGAGAAGATGACCATCAGGAAGACAGGCAAGCCAGAAAGAGAGCCCTCACCAGAAGCCCTCACCCTCCCTCTGCTACACCTTGATCTGGGCCTTCCAAACTCCAGAAGTGTGAGAAATAAATAACCATTGTTTAAGCTACCTAGTTTATGCTACTCTGTTATGACAGCCAGAGCTAGCACAGCATCTAAGGACAATTCTTTATAAAAGTGCTTAAAAGTTATTAAACGCCACATCAACTAATTTCAAATTAAGACAACTCATGAAACATATGAACAAAACTGAGACAGACCACAATGCTGTGGATAAGAAATGACTTCTAACACTCTCCATCTAAACCACAATGTATAATGGGATTTTTCATTGTATTACACACATCTGCTGCCAGACACATCACTTGAGACACAACGCTGCGGCAAGCGCATCCGTCAATAACACGGTGTCCCAAGAGAGGCTTCTGTGGCTCTTCTTCCTCCAAGCAAACTCAACCCCAGCACCAGGATAGAGGTCAGAAGTGCTGTGCATGCGTCCGTGCGTGTGTGCGTGTATGTGTGTGTTGGGGGAGGGGTCATCTTATAGTCCTCATTTGCATTTTGACCATATATGCATAAGATACATTATTTTTTATTTTTTTTTTAAAGAGAAAAGTAGAGAAGCCTTTTTAAGGGTCAGGAAATGTGCTCTTTTATCAGGTATCTTCTTTCATCTGCTGCTCTGTAGAGGCTTCATCATGAACAGAACTAATAAAAACAGGTCAGATCTGATCATCTTACTTTGCCATCTGGAATAAGATGGGTTCGGTCTTATTTTTGTTTTTTTAAAGTTCCATTTGACATACTCCTTCAAAATAATAGTCAAAAAAAAAAAAAAAACTCACCAAATCTACCTTTCAGTTTCCATGCCACCTATCATGAAGATGGATCAATCATCAAAAATCAAGGAGGCTTTGTCCAAGTCTTTTGGATTCTAATGTAAACTACTGATTTTGTGTGATTATGTGTCTTTTATCGGTTGTAGTACATGGACTGCTCTGGTGGGAGATTCAGTCATGGAATAGGCTATGCATGTGTGAGGAGCAGGGGTATATGGAAATTCCTGTATCTGCTCCTCTATCTCATTGTGGACAAAAAACTGCTCTAAAAATAATTGAAATCTTAAAAAAAAAAAAAAAAATCAAAGCAAGTAAGCCGGCTATCTCAGATCACTCATGCTTCTCATGTCACAAGAAGCCTAAAGTAACAGCTGAGCCTGAAGGCAAGGCCAGAGAAAAGAATGCCTGGTTAACCAGGCAAGTATTAAATGATTAAACGTAAATACAGATATACATATACACACATACACTTTTTTTTTTCAAGAATCAGGAGGCACCTGTAGCTGAATGAATAGCACTTTGTTTGAATTCATAACTCTTTCAATTTAACAAAAGAACATCAATCACATTAAGTATTAAAGGAATATTGTTGACTTGGGGCACCTGGGTGGCTCAGTCGGTGAAGCATCGGCCTTCAGCTCGGGTCATGATCCCGGGGTCCTGGGATTGAGCCCCATGTCAGGCTCCCTGCTCAGTGGGGAGTCTGCTCCTCCCTCTCCTTCCCCCCCACAACACACTGTTCCTGCTCTCTCTCTCTCAAATAAATAAATAAAATCTTTTGAAAAAAATGCTGTTGACTTATCAAAGATGTAAAAGGTATGGGGTTTTTAACCGAAGACAGCATCTTGGAGGCAAAATTTCATCTTTTCACTGATCCTATCCAAACTCTTAAATGGCTTTCAAAAAGCCCAGCTGAGACAATGACCAGTCAAGGAATACATTTTAGGGGACATGCTGGCCTCCACACAGGTTACGTACCAAATATACAGAGCCTTGGATTGTGTTTTAAATGCCAGAAACCTAGATTCCTGAACTACACTGAAACTAATTTCACTGAAATCACCCTGAAAACACTTTCATTGAGTGACACTTAAACCTTATACCTTTGGCTTATACTGAGGATTTATTTTTAGATATAAACTAAACAAAAGTACTTCCATGTTTGTAAAGAACTTTATAGAAAGGTTACCACTAGTATACCTTAAGTCAAATGTGTAAGTTCCATGATATTTTTCCTTTAAAATTTAATTCAAGGGGAAAAAAATACTTCCTTTCTGTAAATGTTTCCTCTTACCAAATGAGAATTACATTATCATGTTATTATCTTTTTACCTTGGTTTTGGGAAGCTGAGATTGAATTCTAAAGTTTAGTCACAGCAACAGTGGTTGTCTCTTAACATCTTTGCTTATTTTTCCTTTTACGTCCAGTTTTTGATATTAATTTCTACATTAATGTTATTATATAAACATTGCAAATTCTTTTCAGAAACCTTCAATTGTATCATTTAAATGAATATAAAATCAAATCTATTCAAAATAAGCTACATTTTTAATACACATTGTAAAATAACTCAGAATGCAAAGAAATATTTCAGGTTTTATGGGTAAAAATACTGATAAATAAATTGGGATGAAAAGAATAAAGTCCAAAGTCTCTCAGCCTGAGGGTGCTGCTGGTCAGTGGCGAGCAGTCTGGGGTACTCCCCAGAATGCAAGACCATCCCCTTTCCTCCTTTCCTGGGTTAATAGATATGTGAATATAAATTTGCAAAGCAGAGTGGTGACCCTTCCCTCGAGTCCTCCCCAACCCCCACCGGCATCTGCATTAACTCTGAAAGCTCTCATGATGTGTAAATGTAATTTGGACTTGACCCTCATGTCATTATATAAAGAAAGCAGCCTTTTATATTGATCAGGCTTTAAAAAAGATGTTGGCCTTCAAGACCTGGTGAAGCTTGTGTCTTCAGCACATTCAGCAATCAATTTAGAAGGTAATTTGCAGATCTGCCAAACATTCATAAATAGAAGGATTTCCTTGCAGATAGGCCCTGAGATCACCAGGTCTCTATGAGGGTTTATCACAGAAACAAAGAAGAGAGCAATGTGAATAGCATTTTCATGCCTTCTACAACCTTCTAGCCAGTGGTTCTCCACTTTCTCAGCCTCTACTCAGCTAAGGGACTTCACACATACCCCACAGTAACTGTGGCTGTAATTCTCAAAAGCAGGGGACAGAAAGCTTTAAAAAGCCATCTCTCTCCATGGATTTGGTGTGGACTCTCCGCTACACCCAGTGAGAATCACTACAAAGAGGAAGGGACTGATTAGTTCCATGTTAGGAAAAGAAATCAAGAATAAAGAAACCAGATGAAGGAAAGAGAAGATGAAAGAAAATGAGGTGGAAAGACCTAGATGGAGGGGAAAATGGTGAAAATGTCAACACAAGGGGAGAGAGATGTGCAGGCCAGTGTAGAATCTGGGAATGTGACCAAAGAGAGTGGCTACTAAGAAGACCAAAATTAGTTAAAAGATAATGTAGAGAAACAATTTATGACATACAGCAATGGATTAGTATCTTAATATATAAAAAGCCCATAAAAGTTGATTAAAATATTTAAATATTAAATACTTAATGGAAAAAACAGGGAGAAGATACAAACAGGTAACATACTAAACAAAACTGCATGTGACCAAAAACACATATAAAAATTCCAGGTTAGAACTAGACAGAATTTTTTTATCTGAGTTTGAAAAATATTTAAAGGGGTCATCAGTATATATAAGGAAATCAACACTCTACAAACTGGAGTAATTTTCCTAAAAAGTTATTTGGGCTTTAAAATTAGCATATTCTTTGACCCAAATTTTATTGAAAAAAAAATTACATCCATATGTCAGGCATTTGCACATGGATTTCCAGTATAATTCTTTCCCTAGAAATGAGAACTTGAAGTAAATCTGATTGTTCAGTAATAGGAGGCTAGTATGTTCTTAGTTGGGATTTTGTGGGAACAGACCAAGACGAGGATGTGGGGGGAGGCTATTTGAGAGGTGATGCCAGAAAACAGAACTGGGAAAACAGAGAAGGTGCAATAGATGAAGGAGAACATCCGGTATGGTTTTCAGGAACAAGCTGGTTACCTACTGCTCCAGGCAACCAACCGCATCTCAATTCCACTGGGGACCTCAGCAGAATGTACACAGCACAGATCTCATAATTGTCCCGACACAGGGCCAGGGGCTAGGGCATTTATCCACCCACTCTCATCCCCCACTGCTTGAGACTTCCATATTAACTCCCCCATTTTCTAGGTGGTACCTGCCTGTGTCTAAAAGACCTCTGCACCTCTGGAGAAAGCAGAGCACAGAGCATCTGATGTGGAACACTGTCAAAGGGGGACTGCATACCACTGCTGTGCTAGTATCAGGTGAACTAAGGGAATGTAAGAGGCAATAGTCACACATGAAGTTAAAATTAGATTATAAGCAGAATAGACAGTGTTCCTGATTTTCAAGTAGATACATAATTAGACACAGACACACAGACACACACACACACATATATGCAATATATCTAGCAGGGTATTTACTGAAATTACTTACTGATTATTTGCTGAGTAATGTGTTTTCCTTTTTTTTTTTTTTTAAGATTTTATTTATTTATTTGTCAAAGAGAGAGAAAGTACGCAAGTAGGGGGAGCAGCAGGTGGAGGGAGAAGCAGGCTCCCTGGTGAGCAAGGAGCCCAATGTGGGGCTCAATCCCAGGACCCTGGGATCATGACCTGAGCCAAAGGCAGACATTTAATATACTAAGCCACCGAGGCGTCCCTCATTTTTCTTTTCCTTCTTTCTTCCTTTTTTGAGTAATGACTATCTCAGATGACTTTTACCTTTGTTTTTGTTTGTTAAAGGTTTTATTTATTTGACAGAGAGAGACACAGCAAGAGAGAGAACACAAGCAGGGGAGTGGGAGAGGGAGAAGCAGCCTTCCCGCTGAGCAGAGAGCCTGATGCAGGGCTCGATCCTAGGACCCTGGCATCACAACCTGAGCTGAAGGCAGATGCTGAATGACTGAGCCACCAGGTGCCCACTTTTGTTTTTAATGTTTGTGTATCAGCACTAAATTACACAGGTATATATTGCAGTTATATTTTTTTATGCAATGAACAGGTCTTATTTGAATAATGAAAAGTAGCCAAGTCCATGTACTTTTAACAGGGATCATTAAAAAAAAAAATAGAAAAAAAAACCCACACACACTTTTGCTCTATATTTATGAAGAACATTAGGAACATAGTCATATATTGCCATCCTCACATTATTCAGTAACCCAAATTAAATTAAAACCTAGTAGATCAAATAACTGCCTTCAGAGTCTTTTCATATTGATGGTGATATCTCAAGTATAAACAAATTATTAATAATTTATAAATTTTCAATTAAGAGAAAGCAGAAAGAGGAAAATAATGAGATGAGCAAATGACATAGAATAAGCCTTACATCATCACAATGATGATCAGTCCCTTGGTTACCTACCCACCTATCCCATGCTGTAGATCCCCATCAAGTTCTTCCTTACCACTTCTAAACCAATCTGCCTCTGGCCTGGTATCTTTGTGCCAATATTACTGCACCCTCCTCACTCACTCACTCTTTTCAGTATTGAGTGAGTGGCTACCATGAATCAGGCGTTCTGTCAGACATGAAGATACAACAGACAAGTTCTCCATTCTCTGGAAACGTACCATCTCCTGGATAAACACAACAATCACAACCGGCTGTAGCAGGGGTAAACACAGGATGCAGAAGAATAGTACATAAAAAACACCCAGCACAGGCTTGGAGGGGGAGGTGGGAGAGGAGCTCCACGAGGAGGTACTAGGAACTACCACAGTAGCTGAAGCTAGAAGCATCTTGTCCAGCATGCCAGTTCCCCCCTCTGCCCTCCTGCTTGATCAACTTTTCAGGCACTAGTTTGCTGTTCTGCAGCCTCCAGAGATCATTTTGTATACTCTTTGGTGGGTCTTCCTCTCCACTGAACTACAGATTCTCTGAAAAGTACAGAGTCCATAAATTGGTTCTCAATGTTTAAAAAGTGTCTCTGATGTATTCCTGTGATTTTAAGTTCTTGGGTATGGATTTTCCTAACCAGTTGTCACCTTCTAAAGAGTTATAAGCACAAAGAAGGCAGAAGGATATAGGACAGCACTTATAAATACAAGCAATGTGGATCAGCAGAAAGGGGAAAGTGATTAAAAAAAGTAAACTCGTGATTATTGAGCCCCTTTTTGATGTCCACAGAATGCCTAGATCCATCTGTCATTTCATTCATTGTTGTGTGAGATGCTAATCGTAAACCTCACAAATGCTAGAAAGAGAATAGATCATTGTGGCCGAGGACCAGATCCAGGCTTCCTTCAACCATATCCTAGCTGAGTGGGAGTCATTAATCTCCCTGCATAGTATTTTCAAATCGAAAAGCTGGCTTTCATGAGTAAGATACAGTTTTGCCAAATAGAAAGAAAGGGAACAAAAGTAAGAGCTGAACCAGATGAGAGAGAGAAAGAGAACTCTATCATTAAGATCTCCTAATGGACACATCAGGACACAGGGAGAGAATCCTCATTTTTTTATCCTGTGAAAAGATGAATTACTCCAAAAATTGGGGCTGCAGGGACGCCTGGGTGGCTCAGTTGGTTGGGCAGCTGCCTTCGGCTCAGGTCATGATCCCAGCATCCTGGGATCGAGTCCCACATCGGGCTCCTTGCTCGGCAGGGAGCCTGCTTCTCTCTCTGCCTCTGCCTATACTCACTCTCTCTCTCTGACAAATAAATAAATAAAAAATCTTTAAAAAAAAAAAAAAAAAAAAAAATTGGGGCTGCATACTGTTGTTCTAATTAGCGATTAAAAGAAGGTTAGACTTCTGTGGGTTGCTCACAAGGATTCATGCAGGCCATATACCCACGCGCCGCATACCCTCCTAGAGGCTACTGCCCCCACCAGGAATGGAGAGCTGGTAATAAAAGTGCAATTACCACATACAGAAAACTCTTCTCGTTTCTATCTCTACCATTTATTCAGGACAGAGAGAAACAACAATGTGAGGGTGGAGAAAATATGAAAAACCAAAACCATGAACTTAATGAAATATGAGTGAATATTTGGCTGTTTATTTTCCCCACAAAGACTTGTTTACTCTGACTTGAGTATTTGTAGACATTTTCTTGAAAATGAACAGAGTGAGCCTGTTACTTTAAGAAAATCAAATAACAGTATTTGTTGCCAATGATAAAATTCAAGCTTTCAAGCAAATATTAGTATTTTGGTATTAGTACTGTCTACTATATTCCTAACAGTTTCCCATTAGTTAAAAGTTTCTGAGATCAGTGAAAACATTAAAAAAATATTTTTGGTATTTATAACGACATGTCAACGTTTATAAGATCTGTACCCCGCGGTGAACCAATAATTTCCAAATGCATCCAGTGCATCAAGTTAAATAATCAAACGTGGGTAAAAAAGAAAGATCGATCAATGGGCACAAAAAGTTCACTGACATTCTTGCTGAGTTTTGGTGTAGTATTAAAGAATATTATCTACAGTTTTTTGAAAAACAGTGTTAGGATATTTCTGCCTTTTCTAACTACATAACTTTGTGAGGCCCAGATTTCTTCTAGTACTTCAACCAAAGGGAAAAAAAAGCACATCATAACATAGTTTTTTAATTTCAAGTTTTTATTTAAATTCCAGTTAGTTAACAAATAACATAATATTAGTTTAAGGAGTAGAATTTAGTGATTCATCACTTACACAGACACCTCATGCTCATCACAAGTGCCTTCCTTAATACCCATCACCCATTTAATAAGCATCTCCCTACCTACCTCCCCTCTAGCAACCCTCAGTTTGTTCTCTATACTTAAGTGTCTGCTTTATGGTTTGCTTCTCTTTTTTTCCCCACGTTCATGTGTTGTGTTTCTTAAGTTCTACATATGAATAGAATCATATGGTATTTGTCTTTCTCTGACTGACTTATTTCACTTAGCATTATACTCTCTATAACTCTAACTCTGTCCAAATCATTGCAAATGGCAAGATTTCATTCTTTTTTATGGCTGAGTAATACATACATACATATATGTAAATATATACATACATATATATACATACATACATATATACATACACACACACACACACACACACACACCACTTCTTTATCCATTCATCAGTTGATGGATAAATTTGGCTGTTGTTGATCACGCTGCTATAAATATTGGGGTGCATTTTTTGCTTCAGATCAGTATTTTTATATCCTTTGGGTAAGTACTTAATAGTGCAATTGCTGGATTGTAGGGTAGCTCTATTTTTACCTTTTACCTTTTGAGAAACCTCCACACCAACAGTTTTAGAGTGTTCCCCTTTCTCTGCATCCTTGCCAACATCTATTGTTTCCTATGTTAATTTTAGCCATTCTGATAGGTGTGAGGTGGTATCTCATTGTAGTTTGGATATCTCCCTGATGATGAGTGATGTTGAACATTTTTTCATGTGTCTGTTAGCTATCTGGATGTCATCTTTGGAAAAATGTCTACTCATGTCTTTTGCCCACTTCTTAACTGGATTATTTGATTTTTGGGTGTCAAGTTTGTAAGTTCTTTATAGATTTTGAATACTAACCTTTATCAGATACGACATTTGCAAATATCTTCCCTCACTCCCAAGGTTGCCTTTTGTTGATTGTTTTCTTCACTGTGCAGAAGCTTTTTATCTTGATGAAATCCCAATAGTTCATTTTTGCTTTTGTTTCCCTTGCCTCTGGAGACATATCTAGTAAGAAGCTATTGTGGACAAGGTCAAAAAGGTTGCTGTCTGTGCTCTCCTCTAGGATTTTGATGGATTCCCATCTCACATTTAGGTCGTTCATCCGTTTTCAATTTATTTTTGTGTATGGTGTAAGAAAGTGGTCCAGTTTCATTCTTTTGCATACCGCTGTCTGGTTTTCCCAACACCATTTGTTGAAGAGACTGTCTTTTTTCCGTTGGATATTCTTTCCTTTTTTTTTTTTTTTTTTAAGATTTTATTTATTTATTTGACGGAAAAGTAGGCAGAGAGGCAGCCAGAAAGAGAGAGGAGAAAGCAGGCTCCCTGCTGAGCACAGAGCCCGATTTGGGGCTCGATCCCAGCACCCTGGGATCGAGACCCGAGCCGAAGGCAGAAGCTTTAACCCACTGAGCCACCCAGGCTCCCCTCTTTCCTGCTTTTTAAAAATTACCTGACCATTTAGTTGTGGACCCATTTCCGGCTTTTCTACTTTGTTCCATTAATCTGCGTTTCTGTTTCTGAGACAGTACCATACTACTCTGGATCACTCTGGCTTTGTAATATAGCTTGAAGTTGGGAACTGTAATGCCTCCAGCTTTGCTTTGCATTTTCAAGATTGCTTTGGCTATTCAGGGTCCTTTGTGGTTCCATACAATTTTAGGATTGTTTGCTCTAGCTCTGTGAAAAATGCTAGTGGTATTTTGATAGGGATTGCATTAAATGTGTAGATTACTTTGGGTAGTACAGACATTTTAACAATATTTGTTTCTTCCGATCCATGAGCATGGGATGTTTGTGAATTGGTGTCATCTTCAATTTCCTTCGTAAGGGTTCCATAGGCTTCAGAGTACAGATCTTTTACCCCTTCAGTTAGGTTTATTCCTCAGTATCTTAACACATCATAACAGACTGAATGTAGCCGCAGTGATAAGAATACAGCTCTCCTTTACTAAACCATATATTAGAAGACTGCAAAAATCTCTAGTTTTTGTTCTCGAAAATAAAGTTATTTTCTTTAAAATGCTATTTGTGTTACCATGTAATGATTAATTCTTTTTATTTTTAAATAAATTAATGAACGTATTAAAAATTTGTTTTAATTCCTAATAAATATTGATAGATATAACTAATAAAAACAAAAACTCTTCAAAATCCTATATACTCATAAAAGGGACCAAAAACTAAAACGTTTGAGAATCACTGAACTAAAAATGGCAAATCGACAAAATGAAAAACACCAAGTCTCTGAAGACCACATAGAGCAGAGCAGCCTTGCTGGCCTAGGCCACTCATACTGGGATTGTTAAATGAGACAGAAATGAACTTTGTTCTTTAAGCCACTGTATTGTTGGGTCTCTGCGCTGCATTCCTGCTGCAGCTTAGTCTTCTTCCTGACCAACCAGTCACATATGGCACATTGGGCAACAGATACACACACTGGAAAGACCCCAAGGCTAATTCACTGAATAAGTGATGTTTAGCACTCGCAATGTCACATCAACCATATCTGATACTCATTTTGCTACATCCCCCCCTCTATCCTCCCCAGCCCTTAACATACACCACAACTAGTTCCAAGAATCCAAAAAGTATAGAGTTAAATAAGGTTGAGGAGGGAAGACTCTTTTCACCAAGGTGGTGATATACAATATTTAATCAGATAATCCACAGCCGTGGGAAGAGAATAAGGGTTATCCCTTGAGACAGAATAGGCTATGAGACCTTCAGGATTTTCACAAGTAATTTTTTTTAAATGAATTTGCCCTGAGCTAAGGTCTATCTACTTGAGAATCAGCATTCTGAGAACACTTTAAAGGAATTATATAAGAAAAGGGTGATAAGCCATAGCTTGTGCTCTCTCTCTCTCTCAAAAACATTGGGCACCTCAGGCTTGATTTTTCTCATGCTTTTTAAGGTTATCTTGTCACCATGTCTATGCACTGTATCTGAAAACCTACACGTGACAGGCCACGTTATGTGAATCATGAATCCAAACATATTAAGTATAACCACTTCTATGCTTCCTAAACTAATCTGCCAGGGCTCTTCTATCTAGACATGGCCATATATGGCCACGAAAGACACATCTTTTACATGAGTGAAGATGTTAGAAGAACAAATTGCATCATGCTATCATTATTTGAGAATGCTGTAGAAATAAGGAAAAATCGGATGCTTGCAAAGCAGCCGAATACCTGCAATATTCAATTACATGAGTAGAGAACACCACTTTTGCGAAAGGCAAGGCAATCTGGAAGTAGGGAAATAAAAGTTCCGTAATGTCCCAACTCCTGAAAAAACAGATTATAGGGAAGAGAGACTCAGAAAGGACCCAAGAGCTGCACTGTCAGGCCTTAGTCTGCCATTCACCAGCCAGGTGACAGTGGGTGCGTTAACTCATCCCTTTGGTTGCTCATCCGTAGAAATTTGCAGATGGACTGCGTAATCCTTATGAGCCCTTCAAGCCCTAAATGTCGCCACTCCTCCCACCACCTTTTATTTCTTCCAAGACCAAATCCTGGTTTACCATGCTCTGATCATGTGGCAGACTCCAACACCCCACAAATGGAAACCCTAATGAGAGGAAGACCCCCTTTGTCTTCTTTGTGAAAGGACTCCAGTTATCCACTGCAATTCAGAGTTTTTGATTCACTGACAAAATTAAGTCACTCTTATTAAACACAATGAGAGTATTATTAGTAACTGGCATAATAAAAAGCTCATTTTTGTCTAGTTTTATGTTTGAGTGAAAGTCATAAAGTGAGTAATGGTTTTGCAATGTGTCCTGCATCTGTGAGGCTGAAGCTTTATATTATGTTTGGTACTGAAGATTTAAGTTTTCTAAATTAAACAATGATGAAAATTTGATGATGATATTTTAATTCAGGAAAACAATTACCCCCCCCTTTCCTTATTGCTACTTCCATATATTAAAATTCAGAAGGGAACTCACTATTCAGTTAACCATTATTCAATACTAATGGGACAAGTGATTAAACTATAGCCTTTAAATGAGTGATACATCCTTATATATTATTTATGTTCTAAGTAAGATAGAGAAATTATCTTTCGATTTGCTGAGTTAATTACAAAGAAGAATTGATTTTTATGTAGTTAAGGTTTGATGATCAGTTTCTGATTTTAATCAAGCCTATCTTCCTGTCCTCCCAGCTTCTGATCTTCCAAAACTGGGAAATCATTTTTGGTGGGGACATGGAGGCTTGCAAAATATAAGCAGGATATATAAATGCAACTGAATTATATCAAAGGCCTGAACCAGCAACATAACAGTGGTTTGCTGAATATGAGACAAAGCTTTCCTCTTGAAACAAGAACAGAGCCGGAGGTATCACAGTTCCAGATTTCAAGATATATCACAAAGCTGTAGTAATCAAAACAGTATGGTACCGGCACACACACACAAAAAAGTGACCTATGACACATAGGTCACTAGAACAGAAAAGAGAGCCCAGTAATAAACCTATGCTTATATGGTCAATTAATCTACAACAAAGGAGGCAAAAACATACAATGGAAAAAAGAAAGTCTCTTCAATAAATGGTGCTGGGAAAACAGAATGAAACCAGACCACTTTCTTACACCATACACAAAAAATAAACTCAAAATGGATTAAAGACTTAAGTGTGAGACCAGAAACCATAAAACTCCTAAAAGAAAACATAGGCAGTAATCTCCTGGGCATCAACCTTAGCAATATATTTATGGATATGTCTCTTCAGGCAAGGGAAACAAAGACAAACTATTGAGCCTATACCACAACAAAAAGCTTTTGCATAGCAAAAGAGATCAACAAAACAAAAAAGGGCAGCCTACTGAATGGGAGAAGATATTCACAAATGACATATCCAGTAAGGGGTTAACATCCAAAATATATGAAGAACTTATACAACTCAATCCTAAAAAAATAATCCAATTAAAAAATGGGCAGAGAGGACCTGAACAGACACTTTTCCAAAGAAGGCGTACAGATGGGCGTACAGACACATGAAAAGATGTTCAGCATCACTAATCATCAGGGAAATGAAAATCAAAACCACAATGAACTATCACCTCATACCAGTCAGAACAACTAGTATCAAAAAGACAGGAAATAACCAGTCTTGGCAAGGATGTGCAAAAAAGTCACATTCCCACTGTTGGTGGGAATGTAAACTGGTGCAGCCACTGTGGAAAACAGTATGGAGGTTCCTCAAAAAAATTAAAAATAGAAATGCCGTACAGTCCAAGAATTCCACTACTGGGTATTTACCCCAAGAAAACAAAAAGCAGTAATCTGAAAAGACAGAAATACCTCTATGTTTGCTATATCATTATTTACAACAGTCAAGATATGAAAGCAACCTACGTATTCATCACTAGATAAATTGATAAAGATGAAGTGGTACATATACATACAATGAAACATTACTCAGCCACATAAAAAAGTTTGAGATCTTGCCATTTGTGACAATATGGATGGACCTAGAGTGTGTTATGCTAAGTGAAATAGAAAATTCCATAGGATTTCACTTACATGTGGAATGTAAAAAATAGAACAAATGAACAAACGAACCCAAAACAGAAAGACTCATAAATACAAAGAACAAATTGGTGCTTGCAGAGGAGAGAGGGATGGGGTGGGGGGGGGGGAGGAATGACAAAATTGATGAAGGGGATTAAGAGGTACAAATTTGCAGTAATAAAAAAATGTGGGGGGAAGCTATTTTTCTCCACAAATAAAGAAAACTCTTAAAGTAAACTAGATAGAAAGGTTGGGTGATTAATGAAATTGGCAGGATACTAAAAATGTAATCTTAAATTCTCTGTTTACCTGGAAGCAAAAACAAGACTGCCAAGTAGCCCCACTATATCACTGACCAACCTTTCCACGCAAATAGAACCGGGTTCCTTTTTATCTTCTGTTGTATTTTTGAAATGCTTCTTTGTTTTGTTTACTTCAAGACCTGATGAATTTCTTAGTTCACTGATGTCTACAATATTAACCCATCAATGTTTACTTTCTTGTAGTTTGGTAAATGCTCTCACGAGGTTGTTACTTATTACTTGCCAAATACCCAAATACCCAAATACAACCTCGTGAGATTCTTCAGGCTCAAATACTATCAATCACAGAACTTGCCTGTGCAAACAAGTGAAAAACAAGGTTATTTATTGTACTGGAAAATGGCAATGCTGACAAAGGCCATAGGATGAACCAAGTTGGAGCCATCAGCCTCCAGGCTAAGGTATACAAATAACATCATGACTTCAGTCTACAGTTCCAGAGGCCACGACTCAGAAAACATACATGAGGTAATCTTTAAATGGGAAACAGCCACAGACAATGACATTTAACTTGTTCCAATACAAACAACTTTAGTAACCGAGCTGAGAAGACACACTCTTCTGTATCATCAGGAAGTATTATCTCACATCAAGCTAAGATTTAATTATCCTTTAACAGACGCATCATTGAATTAAGTGACAATGGTATTTTAGGTCTTCAATTAGAGTTTCTAAGATCCTCTAATTGAAGGAGTTTTGCCACTACAAATGTATGTTCAGGTCCGAAAAAATACCACAGTTTGGAGTGCTTAAACATTGCCAGTGACCAATTCTGTAAATGCATGTTTTATAATATGAACTGAGTGAGAATCCATCAATTTACCTTTGCTTCCAGAACAACAGCCTGAAAGAATTGTGCCCTGTTTGCCTATACCACTGATTTCAAATAGAAATAACATATATCTGGGGCGCCTGGGTGGCTCAGTGGGTTGAGGCCTCTGCCTTCAGCTCGGGTCGTGATCCCAGGGTCCTGGGATCGGGCCCTGCGTCGGGCTCTCTGCTCAGCGGGGAGCCTGCTTCCCCCTCTCTCTCTGCCTGCCTTTCTGCCTACTTGTGATCTCTGTCTGTCAAATAAATAAATAAAAATATAAAAAAAAAAAAAAGAAATAACATATATCTTTTACTTAATAGTATTATAACAGAATTGTATTGTATGTAGTTACTGTTGCAGTGTTATTTAATACAAGGTAGATACGGTAACAGTAAACTGTTTTATATTGGAACTGACTGATTCTGCCCCTAGAAAAACTAAGAGGACACCCAGGGAGAGGAAAATTAGTTAGTTCAGACAGGAAGTAATCAAAAACGGTCTAAACATATGTAAAATCGGTATCGGTAACAAGCTCCAATAATAAGATGGGACTTAGAAAATTTAAAAAAAAAATTATAATAATAAGATGGAACTAGGTGAGTTGTACAGTGGATTTCCTTAGTTTAAGATTTTGTTTGTTGAAATGACACCACTTTAACAATGGCATAAAAATAAACTGAATGCTGGAACAATTAAGTTTCTAATATATTCTTATCATTAATCATGCAGCAAAATTAATTTATCCAGCAAATGCTCTGTGCCAGGCCGTGTTCTAGGCACCAGGGATTTAGGAATGAACCAAACAAATAGAAAAATCACTGCTCTCACAGAATTTACTTTCTGGTGGAGGAGACTAATAATAAATAAGACAACTGAGCAAAAATGCACACAATGTTATATATGATGAAGGCTACGGAGAGAAAAATCCAGTGGTAATGGGATATAAAATGTCAGAGATGACATTGATAGAGTGGCCAGACTGGGTGCCACTCAAAGTAAAAACCCTGAAGGAAATCATTCTGTCATTATAACTTCCACTATTCTGTCTTGCCTATGTTACCTTCTAGTTCCTACTTTTATTTATATGTAAATAAAGTAAGCCAGTCACAGAAGGAGGGAGGAGAGGCATGAAAAAGAGAAAAGAAGGACAGGTAGCTTTTAACGGGCAGTGACTTCACTGCTGCTTTCTAGATCTCTCTGTGCCATTTGCTGAGTATCAAGTTGTACCCTTGCTAATTCTTTGTATGACTTTCCTGGAAAGAAAACTGAGATGAGGGGAAGGAGGGGTAATGCGGGGAAGCTGGCCAACACTGGGACTCAGGCCTTCATAACACTGGCCTACTCTGGCAAGCTGGAGAGTGAAAGGGAATAAAAATACTGCAGAGAAATTTGCTGGGGTTTTTTGTTTTTGTTTTTGCACGGACCTGTTTCCTCATTTAAATTGACATGCTGTCAGCTGAAAAAATCGTGTGATTTTCTGTTTCAATTCTCTGCTTACTAAAATGGCCACAACGATCATCGTACCAGGTTTTATGTAACTGAAGCAACACAGAGGCAAGAATTTTAAAAGTAAAAACATCTTAGGAATGAAAGTCATTGATTTTACTCCTCAGATTACTCCAATCGCGACATACTGTGATTACAAAAGACAATCACAAAAGGGGTAATAGAGAAATGAATTCACAAGAGACTTCATACATATAATCAGGATTCTGAAGGTGTGCTTTTACATCAAAGACACCATATAATGACTACATAATCCTTCAGTATGCTCAATCCTTGTACGTGTAATCCTTGTAGTCTTTTTAAAAATCTGCTGTTCTTTAGTATACCTTCTCATACAATCACTAGGTTGATCCAAACTTCTTAGGCCACTTAAGACACCTTCCGAGTTTATGTCTCAGAATTACCCAGGAGCACATACCTTTATACAGTGAATGATATTCCTGAGAAATATGTAAGGAGAATAATCTTTATTATCAAGTGCTGTCAACTCACGAGGGCCATGATCACAATCACTTTTCTTTTTTAACTTGCAGATTGCTGGGCACAACTCCAGACTTATTAAAATAGAACCTTCAAGGGGTTAGTGCCCAGTTAATGTGTATGGTTCCCAAGCTCCCCAGATGACTGAACTGCTGCCAGATTGAGAGCCCCTGTACCAAGGCAAGCCGCTGGAACCTACAATACCTACGATACATCACGTAACAAGTAAGGCATGCTATGGAAAAGCACTTGGTCACTGCCTAATCGAGCTGCCCTGTGTGTTCCTACCTTTCTGTTTAGAATGGTGCCGGGCGGGCGCCTGGGTGGCTCAGGGGGTTAAGCCTCTGCCTTCAGCTTGGGTCATGATCCCAGAGTCCTGGGATAAAGCCCTGCATTGGGCTCTCTGCTCAGCAGGGAGCCTGCTCCCCACCCCCCTCGCCTGCCTCTCTGCCTACTTGGGATCTCTCTCTCTCTCTCTGTCAAATAAATTTAAAAAATCCTAAAAAAAAAATTAGAATGGTGCTTGGGTTCTAAGTATCTGATGCTTCACGTGACTCGACAAGTAGGGCAGTAGAAAGTGAAACTATAAAGTAATCTTATTGTTTTATAGTTTCTGGAATGGCAGCCCCACAGCATTAATATCTGAGTCTTGAAGGAGACACCCAACAGTACCAGTAATAACAGACTTATCCTGCCCAGTAGAAAGAGAGTTTTATCCATCCTGAGCGGAGCCATTGTCCTCCTCCACCAGGTGCCTATACCAACATTGTTCTCCCCTTCCTTCCCTAGACCCCCAGTTTTAAGAGTATATGGTTTCCAGCATATACAAAGAAGGCATTTCTCAACCTTCTTGCAGCTATGTGGGGTCCGGTGTCTCAGTTCTGGAGTGAAAATGGTATGTGGGACGTCCATAGAGGCTACTTAATGAGAGATGACTCCACGGGCAAGCAACTTTTCAACTGTTCACTTTTCCTTCTTTGGGGGCATTGTTGTGTTGTCGTGACAGGCAGCGTTCTAGCAGCCATTTTGTACCAGAAATAATCTTTGAAATGTAAGCTGTGCACTAGAGTAGTGGAGCAGAAAGACCTAGTGTCCCTGCATGGAGCCATCATATCTGACTCTATCTCTGCCCAAGCTTACTTTACACGAGAAATAATTCCTTTTCCTTATCTATGCCACTGTTATTTATTTATTTTTACTATATGCTCCAAACCTAATCCTAAATAAAATGATAAATAGAGAGGAACATCAAGGGACATATAAAGTCAAGAAGAGATTTTAATGGTACATAGTACCCATTCTATGAATTCCTAATACACTAATATTGCTTCTATTATCTGTAAAAAAGCACATCACATATACACCTTGAAGCTTGCAAAGAGATTTAATAATATTCACCCTCATTAGCTGAAGCAAGACAGTGCGATAATTTACCTAATCTCTGGATACTGAAGAATAATCAGTGCAGCTTAATAGCATGAAATCTGATAAAAGATTAAAGCTAAAAATGGAGACCGGGAGATGAATGAAAGTTCCATGCCATAGAAAGTCACTGGCATATACCATCGTGCTGACCATGAGGTAGAAGGTGAAGAAGAAGTGAAGACAACCTGAGGATCTCCACTTGGTTGGCTGCTACAGATGGCCATGTCCGTATATAAGATGGGGAACGTCGGAGGAGGAATAAAGGGGATAGAAATGCAGAGTCAAGGGCAAAGTCAGAA